>NW_028258369.1:3732500-4932500 GCF_053883595.1 Heterocephalus glaber
CAAGAAAGTGACTTAGTCTGAGTTTTCTTTTAAATTACCTAGTTAAAGTTACCTGAATTTCTTTAAGTTAATATATTTTTTCTATTAAATTATCTCTATTTAAAAAGTGGGTATAATTTCTGTCTCTTATAAGGACACTGCCTAAAACCACATAATTGGAAAAATGGAAACCTTTATGAATTGGTTGGAAGGTGAAATTTAGGAAATCTCTAAGATTAGAGGAAAAATAAAAGGAGAAAATTAGCAGACAGTTCCAAGAAAATGCTTGAGAGAAAATTAGAAAAATACTGTAAGAAAATTTTTCAGAACAAATACATGAATTTTCAGCTTGAAAGAATCTACTCAATATCTACCAGAAAACGTGAAGATAGATTCACTCCAAATAATACATTCATTCCAATTTCTTCATGATGAAACTTTAGAACACTGGAAAAATAAATTATAAGATTCCCTAAAGAAAAATTAATGTCACATACAAAGGATTTGGATATCTAAATAGTACTCAAACTAACTTTGGACATTTCAATAGTAACACAAGAACAAAAAAGAACAAAAAGAGATACCAGAGAAATGTGTTATAATGTAATATAACTATCAGTCAAATGTATGAGGAAAATAAAGACATTTTTCATACAATCAAAAGTTTTAAAAATATACCTCCCATGTGCCTTTTTAAAGTAATTTACTCAGATACCCTCCAGCAACATAAACCAATAAGTGAGGAAAGGAGAAATGATAGCAAGAAAACAGGAGCTATAATACAGGAAAGACTCAAAGGGAATTTATGGGATAATGATTAAGTGATGTTACCAGAAATTGTGTGCAGTACACAGAGTATCAGTTCTGATTAAAGCATGCTAACTCAATATGGATTTAATAAAAGTTATATGATAATAATGATAGACTTTTTAAAATGGAAAACATAGGGCTTACATAATAAAAGCTAATCCATCTCTTACTAGAAAATGAAATCAAGCAGTGTAATAAATGTAAGCATCTTTACGGGTTGTGTGTATGTGCACATGCTTTCACATGTGTTCTGTTTCTTCAGTTTTTAAGAGAAGGGAAGATTAAGAACTAAATGACTGCCAAGTTTCTGATGAAACTTGAAGCTTGATAATTAATACTTATAAATAAAAGTAGACATATATACATATTACGTGTAACTAAGGACATATATGTGCATGTGTGTGTTTGTGTACACACGAATACACATGTCAGACTCAACAGTTGAAAGATTCAAAAGTATATGCCTCTAAGACAGAATAGGGAGACTGGGGACTGGTGAATTGGGGAAGGGTGAGCTGTGTCTCTATTTTTGTTTCAAATTTTGTAATTTTAATTTGTGAAATTACATGTATCAAAGACAAAATGCCTTTAAAATGAACACTGTCAATCATATTGGTGTAGTTTAATTATTCCCCAATAAAACATTATATGTAGTTCTGAGAAAAAGAACATAGGCCTTTTCTATGGTTTTCAAAAGGTCTAAATGAAAAAACAAATAGCTATAAGGTGCTTTATATGAGCCATACATGGTGACACATACCTGTAACTCTAGCACTCTGGGATACTGAGGCTGGAGGATTTGAAGTCCAAGTCCCACCTGGGCAATTTAGTAATTTAGCAAGACCCTGTCTCAAAACAAAGGGACTAGGTTTGTAAGGTGTGAAGGCCCTGGTTTAGTCCCCAGTAATGAAAAAAAAAAAAAGATGCTTTATCTGCCCAAATAAAACCAGAAATTTCTAAATGTCCAAGAAATGAATATAGACTAGATCATTGACTGGCAGTGTCTGATGCAAAATGTTCTTATAATAAAAGTTCAAGTGTATGAACAAGTATTGCTAGTATTTATTCATAGTCTTTGTTAGTATAAAGAATAGGTATAGTTTAATCATAGTTTATGATTCAGTTCTATATGTTTCAAGAGAGCATAAATAGTGTTTACTGTGTGTAGCTATCAAACAATATTCTCAATGTAATATTAGAATACTATTTATGGAAGTGTGAAATAGACAAAGTAAGATTCATTAATGTGCTAATTTTTAGAATATATAAATTATGTACGTTAGCAAATATCATTTTAAGATGAAAGGGTAAAAAATAGGTCACAGTCACTGCCTTCCATTCATGGTACGTTGTTTAGTGAAAAACAAAGAACTACATAACATTTTCTTTTATTTATATAAAACAGTTCCATTTTCCTCACTTCATATGTGACAGAATACATAGAGATTTAATGAGCTGTCAAAAATAAAATAATTTTAAGTGACAACATTGAGATTTAAACTTAAGCTTACCTTACTCCAATGTGTGGTTTTGGGCACTGCAGATTACTTGTCTTGTTCTCAGAAGTTTTAGTTTTAAAGACTTATTAAATGTTAGTGGATGATGGTTTATAATATTAACTCTATATATGCTACCATTTAACATTTCAGCACAGTTCGATCAAGAGCTAAGCTGTGGATTTGACAATAGCTAAAATCTGGGATGACTTTTTGCATATATGGAAGAAGGCTATTAATACCAGAAGTTGGGAGTACATTGCAATTCATATGCACTGCATATTTAAAACACCGTTTTCATTTTCTAACCTAAATAATTTCAGTACGAGTTAATAAAAAGGAAAATAAAAGCTTAGAATTTTAGAACCTAAAAGGATATTTAATATAATCTACATGCAAACTATCTTAGTAAAAAAGAAAGCAAGGTCTAGAGACATTAAATGATTAATGAAAGATTGGTGCTAACATGAATGCAGTTTTGGGATTAAATGCATGTGTTTGAATACAGAGTCTTGTGCTCTTTGGACCCAAGAACATGAAAAGGAACTTTTAAAGAATCACTGTTGACTCTGCTTTTTAGTGTATTTGATTTCATATGACCAGAATAGAAAAAGTGAATAGTTGTGATTAAACTTACTATTAAAAAGTAGCAATATTGATGAGTAGCAATGGCATGTTTGAATGAGCATTAGTCTGGCGAGTCATTTAGTTTCTTAAACACTCATATTTATATGGCAAATAGCATTATATGACAAATTCTTAGGTTCCAATGTATTTTTAAATTATATAATGTTAATTATACATTCATAATGCATGCAAATGATATTAACAATTTTTTGCAATACTTTAAAATTATATTTCTGATTATCTAATCGTAATAGAGGTGAAGTCAGGCAAACAGAAGGTCACCTTTTCTTATGAGTTATCCTAAACAGTATGCTTATGATTTGAGTTGGGTATCATGTTATTAACTAATGAGAGAAGAGCTACCTACCACCTCTGATATAGCAGCCTTGGAGGAATAATACCAGTTTTGCTCAGAGGCAGTGCATGGTGCTCTGGTTTGAATGCGTTTCCCAAAAGCTCTTGTATTGAAACCTTAATTCTTTTTTTTTTTTTTTTTTTTTTGGTACCGGGGATCGAACTCGGGTACTTGTGCTTTTGAGACAGGCGTAACCACTGAGCTAAAACCCTGGCCTGAAACCTTAATTCTTAATGTGGTAGTGTTGAGAAGGGTGTCTCACGGTATGTGTTTAGGCCCTGAAGGCTCTTCCCTCATGAATGGATTAATACCATTCTTAGGGAAGTGTTTCTGATTCTTATGGAACTGGGTTAGCTATCATGAAAGTGGGCTGTTATAAAGTGAGACTAGTATCTGGCGCTTGTCTCTTACAGTCACGCTTGCTTGCCATTCCACTTTTCCACCATGAGTTGAAGTAGTACAAGGCTCTTGCCACATGTTGTGGGCACCCTTTCAGACACAGCAGCCTCCAGAACCATGAACCAAAGTAAAATACCCCATGTGAGAAAAAATACTCTATAAAATACCCGGTGTGAGAAATTCTGTGGCAGCAACAGAAAACAGACTATGACACACAAGAAGGTTGATTCCACAGCTTGGCTTTTGAAAATATGTCTGAGTACATCGTTATTTTTCATAATAGGAGTTGCAACACTGTTTAATACTTATTGAAACTTCTATACTAATAGAATCATCCACCAACAATGGATTGATAGAGTTAGCCAAGTCCTTAGCCAAAAGAGGTTAGAAGGACATAGTCTATCAACCTCAAGCAATATCTAGACCATGAATATCTTATCACTTCAGTCCAGGGATGATAGAAACGTTACACCGTTCTTACTTTGTTACTTACTTTTTTAAAGCATTTTATTAAGACAAAGGTAGAACTTGCCCTGTGATAGAAGTACTCTGAAAATGATACATAAGTTCATTTGAAGTATTCTCTATGTCAGTGGAACATTTATGCAAGGAAGAAACACAATATGGTTCTATTATTTTACAGTTGCTTGAAATCCTAAAACATCTTTCTTCCAAATTATTTATCTCTATACCCTCCCACACTTATATATGTATATAGATAATAGATAAATGTAATTGCCAAGTAGTAAATAACTTAATAGACTGATATTTCAATAACATTTAGTATTAAAAGTTTTTCAAAATATTAGTTTAGATATCATCTTTATTGATTTCAATAAATCTATTTAGAATTGATAAATATGATATCCAAATTGAAGCCAAACCATACAAGAATTTTTCACACTGACAGTAATGAGCAGTAAGGATAAATTTACAAACATAAACATATTTTACAAAGTTTCTTATTGTCTTCGCCATTGATGGATATTAATTTAATATGGTATTTCCTAGTACTGTGACACAACCAACCATCTTTTTTTAATAATTCATCTTTATCATTCTATTTGCAAGATGCCAATTGTAAATTGCATAAGATTACTGGTTTTTACAAATAAAATACACTTCTGAGAAAGCACATATTTACACACCCATGTTATGTTTCTTGAGCAGATTAAACTTGTAGGTCCTGAACTTCATGCTGTGATGATAGATTTAACACTTCATAATGAGCACTAAGTAATATTTACCGGGCATCCTCATTTGCATTAAGTTGTTTTATGTTAGAGAAATAAGAACCTTATGTTGAGTTTATTAGTTGTATTAGACTTAAGACCTGCAGTCTTTTCCCCATCTGTTAACTTAAATGACTTGTACTTGTGAAGGCAGACAAAAATAAATGCAGTTCAATTAAGCTACTTGTTTGATAACCGTAGAAGTTATTTTAAATTACACATTTTTAGTCTCTGAGAATGAGAGACTATCAAGACTTAATTATGTCTTTATTAAAATGCTTGAGTCCATTCAAGAAAAAAATATTTTTAATCAACAATGTTTTCTATTTAAATTAAACATATAAAAGAAAATTTTTGGTGCCCTGCCTGCCAAGTACAAGGTCCTGAGTTCGATCCCTGGTACCAAAATAAATAAATAAATAAGTAGAAAATATTCTCAAACATACCATTAGTAAATACATTGCATCTCATTCTTTTTTTTTTTTAATTCTTTTATTGGAATATTTTAAGTATGCAACACACTTACATTTCTCATTGGGAATTGTACCTTTACATAATGCATCTTGGCTCTTATTTTTTCCCCATTCCTAGCCCTCCACCCCCTCCACCCTTCCCTATTTACAAAGAGTTTATTTCCATTTTTTCCATTTCTCATCATTTTTCCTTTCCCTTCTTTCCTTTTCCATGCCCCTCCCACTAACCCTACCCCTTTGGACATTTTCTTCCTATTTTGCATTATCGATTATTCATTCTAATCATTGGCACATTTTAGGTATACAATATGATGACATTCATCATTGGAAATTTGAAACTTTATATAATATCTCTTGGTTCCCATCTTTCACCCTTGCCCAGCCCTCCAACCTCTCCATTCCTCCCTATTTACAAAGATTTTGTTCCTATTTTTCCATTTTCTCATATTAATCCCATTTCCTTCTATCCTTTCCCCTAGCCCTCCCACTTCCTTCCCCTTTACCCCTTTTCTTCCTATTTCACATTACCTATTATACATTTAGTCCTTATTTACACTTTCAGCTTCTCACACCAGAGAAACTATTCGGAATTTATACATGTGTGTCCTATTTATTTCACTTAAGAGTATCGCCTCAATGTACATTCACTTAGCTATAAATGTCTCTAATTTCTCATTTTTTATGGCTGAGTAGTACTCCATTTTATAAAAAAACGCCACATTTTCTTTATCCAGTCTCCAGTTGATGGGCATTTGGGCTGTTTCCAAGTTTTAGCTATTACAAACTATGCTGCTATGAACATGGGCACACATATATCATAGTGGTATGATTCTTTTAATTCTTTGGGGAAGATCCCCAGCAGTGGAATAGCAGGGTCAAATGGGATTTCCAGTCCTAGTTCTTTGAGGTATCTCCATACTGATTTCCACAGTGCTTGCACCAGTCTACACTCCCACCAGCAGTGGAGCAGTGTTCCTCTTTCCCCACGGCCCCGCCAGCATTTGTTATTGGTTGATTTCATGATAGCAGCCATTCTTTCTGGAGTGAAGTGGAATCTCAGCATTGTTTTCATTTGCATCTCTCGAATGACCATTGATGTTGAACATTTTTTCATGTATTTATTTGCTATTTCTACTTCTTTGTCTGAGAAATGTCTGTTCATTTCAGATGCCCATTTTCGGATTGGGTCTTTAAATTTGGGAGGTCTGATCTTTTTAAGTTCTTTATAAATTCGAGATAGTAGACCTTTGTCTAAGGAAGAGCAGGTGAAGATTTTTTCCCACATTGTGGGTTGTCTCTTCACACTGCTGGTGGTTTCTCTTGCTGTGCAGAAGCCTTTTAATAAGAAGAGATCCCACTTGCTGATTGTTTGTGCTAGTTCACAGGCAACTGAGGTTTTGTTCATAAAATCTTTTCCTACTCCAGTGTCTTCCAGGGTTCTACTTAACCTCTGTTCCAACTGGTTCAGAGTTTCTATTTTAATATTTAGATCTTTAATCCATTTTGATTTTAGTTTAGTGCATGGTGAGAGATATAGGTCTAGTTTTAATCTTTGGCAAGTTGAAAGCCAGTTTTTCCAGCACCATTTATTAAAGAGGCTATCTTTCCTCCAGTGAGGGTGTTTGGCTCCTTTATCGAAGATGAGATGGCTGGGTGTGTCTGGCGTTATTTCTGCATCTTCTAATCTGTTCCACTGGTCCTCAGGTCTGTTTCTTTGACAGTACCATGCTGTTTTTATCTCAGTAGCTTTGTAGTAGAGTTGCAGGTTGGAGATTGTGATACCCCCTGCCATGTCTTTGTTAGCTAGAATTGCTTTTGCTATTCTGGGTCTCTTGTTCCAAATGACTTTTTGGATTGTTTTCTCAAGTGAAGTATGCTGCTGGGATCTCAATTGGAATTGCGTTGAATCTACATAGCCATTTTGGAAGTATGGCCATTTTCACTGTATTAATCCTTCCTACCCAGGAGCAGGGGATGTCTGTCCATTTTCTGATATCATCTTCAATCTCTCTTTTCAGAGTGCCATAGTTTTCAGAGAAGAGGTCTTTGATTTCTTTCGTTAGGATGATTCCTAGGTATTTCAGTTTTTTGGATGCTATTGTGAAAGGAATTATTTGCCCTATTTCTCTCTCAGTGAATCTGTCATTCGTGTAGAGGAAAGCTATTGATTTTTGTGTGTTGACCTTGTAACCAGCTACTTGACTGAATTTGGTTATTAAGTCTAGAAGACTTTTGGTGGACTTCTTGGGGTCTTCTATATATAGAATCATGTCATCTGCAAATAATGACAATTTGACTTCTTCATTTCCCATCTTTATTCCTTTTATTTCTTTCTCTTGTCTAATTGCTGTGGCTAATGTTTCCAGAACTATATTGAACAAGAGTGGTGATAGTGGACATCCTTGTCTTGTTCTTGATTTTAGTGTGAAGGATTTCAGTTTTTGACCATTTAGTATGATATTGGCTGTTGGTTGTTCATAGATGGCTTCTATCAGTTTGAGGTAGAGACCATCTATTCCAATTTTTTGTAGGGTTTTTATCATAAATGCATGTTGGATTTTGTCAAATGCTTTTTCTGCATCTATGGAGATAATCATATGGTTTTTGTCCTTGACTCTATTGATATAGTGTATTACATTAATTGACTTTTGTATATTGAACCATCCCTGCATCCCTGGGATGAATCCCACTTGATCAGGGTGTATGATCTTCTTGATGATCTTCTGCATTCTGTTTTCCAGTATCTTATTAAGGATTTTTGCATCTATGTTCATTAGTGAGAATGGCCTATAGTTCTCTTTTTCAGTTGGGTCTTTCTCTGCTTTGAGGATCAAGGTGATGCTTGCTTCCAGGAATGAATTTGGGAGTATTGCTTCCCTTTCAATTTCATTGAAGAGTTTAAACAGTAGTGGCAGCAGTTCCTCTCTAAATGTCTTGTAGAATTCAGCAGTGAAGCCATCAGGGCCTGGGCTTTTCTTAGTTGATAAGCTTTTAATTACATTTTCAATTTCATTGGTTGATATTGGGTTGTTCAGAATTTTGAGGTCTTCTTTGTTCAACTTTGGTAGTTCATATGTATCTAGGAATCTGTCCATTTCTTCTGTGTTGTCCATCTTATTGGCGTATAGGTTCTGGGAGTATAGGTATTGATGATCCTCTGGATTTCTGCTGGGTCTGTTGTAATTTCACCCTTTTCATTCCTAATTGCATGGATTTGGGCCTTTTCTTTCCTTTTTCTGACAAGGTTGACTAAAGGTTTGTCAATTTTGTTGATTCTTTCAAAGAACCAACTCTTGGCTTCATTGACTTTTTTGTATCATTCTCTTAGTCTCCATTGCATTGATTTCTCCTCTGATCTTTATAATTTCCTCCCTTGTATGAGCTTTGGGTTTGTCTTGCTCTTCTTTTTCTAGAAGCTTGAGGTTCAGCATCAGGTTGTTTAATTGGGCTCGTTCTGTTTTCCTAATGTGCGTATTCACTGCTATGAATTTCCCTCATAAGACTGCTTTCATTGTGTCCCATAGATTCCGATATGTTGTATTGTCATTGTCATTTAATTGAAGGAACTGTCTGATTTCTTCTTTAATTTCCTTTTTGACCCATTGGTTATTCAGAAGTGTGTTGTTCAATTTCCACGTGTTTATGAAATTTTTTGAGTTTCTTTTGCTATGGATCTCCAATTTCATCTCACTATGGTCTGATAATGTACAGGGGATAACTTCAATTCCTTTGCACTTACTTAAACATGTTCTATGAGTGAGTATGTGGTCTATTTTTGAGAATGACCCATGTGCAGCTGAGAAGAATGTGTATTCTGATTTTGTGGGGTAGAAGACTCTGTAAACATCTGTTAAGTTCATTTGTTCAAGAGTTCGATTGAGTTCTAGTATTTCATTACTTATTTTTAGTCTAGTTGATCCATCTATTTGTGACAGTGGGGTGTTGAGGTCCCCCACTACAATTGTATTAGTGCATATATGGCTTTTCATGTCCGTTAGTATTTGTTTTATATAGTTGGGTGCACTAGTGTTTGGTGCATAGATATTTATGATTGTCATCTCTTCCTCTTGGATTCTTCCCTTTATAAGGATGTAGTGTCCTTCTTCGTCTCTCTTAATCAGTGTTGGTTTGAAATCTACTTGATCTGCCAAGAGGATAGCTACTCCTGCTTTTTTTCAGGTTCCTGTCACATGGAGTATTGTTTTCCACCCTTTAACATTCAGTCTATGAGTTTCCTTTTGAATTAAGTGTGTTTCTTGTTTGCAGCATATTGTTGGATTTTGCTTCTTGACCCATTCTGCCAGTCTATTTCTTTTGCTTGGTGAGTTGAGACCATTAACATTGATGGTTATAACTGAAACATATTGACTTGTCATTGCCATGACTTTTTCTTTTTGTTGGGTTCTCCCCCTTTACATTTAATTTCTTATCATGCCAGATGGGTTCATGCTGCTTTGCTTCCTGGGGTTGTGATCCTCAATGTCTGTTCCTAGGATATTGTGTAAAATTCTTTGGAGTGCTGGTTTGGTATTCACCAAGTTCCTAAGGTGCTCTTTGTCATGAAAGTATCTTATTTCTCCATCCATTTTGAAAGCTAGTTTTGCGGGGTACATCAATCTGGGTTGGAGGCTGTTTTCTTTTAGGGCTTGGAATATGTCCCTCCAAGCTCTTCTTGCCTTGATGGTTTGTGTTGAGAAGTCTGCTGTGATTCTGATGGGCTTTCCTTTGCATGTGATTTGTTTCTTTTCTCTGACTGCTTGGAGAACTTTGTTCTTCTGTTGTGTTTCTGGAATCTTTAACAATTATATGCCTATGTGTAGATTTTTTTTGATCAAGGCTATTTGGAGTCCTATATGCCTCACTTATCTGTATGTCAAGCTCTTTTCCCCTGCTTGGGAAGTTTTCTGCCATTATTTCTGTGAAGAGATTTTTTTATGTCATCTCCACTCTCTCCTGTTTCTTCATTGAGCCCAATCAGTCATGTTATTCTTCTTGGCATCATCTAGCAGCTCCTGGATTGCTTTCTCCTGTTCCCTTATAATTTTGAAGCAATTTTTCTTTTCCTGGTCACTAATTGCAATCTTATCTTCTATATCTGAAATTCTGTCCTCACTTTGACTCATTCTGCTGTGTAGACTTTCATTGGAGTTTTTCATGTCCTGGAAATCTATTTGCATCTGTTTTATGGATTCCATTTGTTTCTTATGTTGGGATTCCATCATGTTCCTCAGCTCCTCTCTAGATTTATTAATCATGTCTTGCACTAGGGGCCCAGTTTCTCCTGTTATCTGAGAAATTATTTCTGATTTCATTTTTTCTAGATCCCCTTTTGTTGCCAGTTCAGTGGGTCCAGGTGGTTGAGTATCAGAGTGTTCCATCTCATTTCCCTTTGGGGTTGTTGTAGGTGATCTGGAAGTCTGGTTTTGAGACTTATTTATGTGTTTTCTCATTTCGACTGGGGCAGAGAGCTGGTAGCGCCTGCAGGGATTACCTCCTCTGAGCTGGGAGAGGTGGGACAGGGGCTGAGAGCATTGGTAGGGATGGTGACCCAAAAGCCCTTTCCTGTGGGCTGGGAGCAGCGGGAGGGATGGTGGCTGGGAATTCCCTTCCTCTGGACCAGGAGCAGTGGGACAGTGGCTCAGAAGCCCCTACCTCTGGGCTGGGAGTAGCGGGAACTCAGTACCTTGGTCTGGTGGTCTGGTTTCCTCTGTGTCTTTGTACTGTGGGACCAGGTGGCTGCCTGTCTTCAGCGGGGTGATTTGGCATTTTCTGTGTGACTCAGGACCTCAGAAGGGTGTGCACAGACCTGCCTGTCTGCAGCGGGCTGATTCGGTGTGTTCTGTGCCACTTGGGACCTGGGTAGGGCGTGGGCAGAGCTGCCAGTTTGCAGTGGGGTGATTCGGCATCTTCCGCGTGACTCGGGACCTCGGTAGGGCATGATTGCATTTCATTCTTACCTTTTACATAAATATATTTTTAAAGAAAAGTCATTACTTCTGAACTGTTTTAGCATTTTTACTCATTTAATTCAATTCTAGTTATGGGAAATTATAGAGTCATTTAAGGATCGTGCTGACAAGCAGCTAAATTGAAGGTAGCCTTCATTATTAAGACATGCATGTCCAATTGAATTAGTAAATTAGCCATATTCTCTCACAATTGAATATATCTGAATGCTTGGCTACTGTATTAATTGGTATAACATGTCATATGCGGTCAGATATGGTCATCAAAAATGCTACTTGTCTTAAATTGTTCCCTTAACATAGACCACTCATATTCAATAAAATATCAAAACTACATAGCTGCTAATAATTTTGTAAAGTGCATCTTTCAATGATGTGGATATTACTTCTCATTTCTCTTATCTCTAGAGCTGAAATGTTCTCTTTTACTTCCAACACAATGTACTGTAACAAAACATCTGCTTACTAATAAATAAGAACTGTACTTTAAGGAGGAAGAGAAATAAGCCATCCATAATTGTAATAATGACATTTCAGGATTAGAGGACTGGTAAATGAGAACTTCTGGAGGTAAAAGTGATACCTGAATTATTTCATGTGGGTGGTTCCTTAATCATTTTGTCAAAAGAATGTTTTTTTAAAATGGGAAATAGTGTTGCTCTAGGGTGTGAATTCATTGTATTTGTCTTTGCATTATTAGCGAAGTATTTAAAAGTACTTTGATCTCATGTTTAAAGGCAAAGTTTGAAGAATCAAAAGAGATTTATATTAGACTGTGAGATATATCAAGAAAATACATAGTCATTGCTCAAATTGAATTAAACTGTTTCAGTCAACTGTTTATTGCATATGACCTTTA
Source organism: Heterocephalus glaber (assembly GCF_053883595.1). Taxonomy (NCBI): domain Eukaryota; kingdom Metazoa; phylum Chordata; class Mammalia; order Rodentia; family Bathyergidae; genus Heterocephalus; species Heterocephalus glaber. The sequence continues at coordinate 3,744,697 of NW_028258369.1, forward strand.
TATTTGTAAATCATATTAATAATAGTGCTATTGCTATCCCATTTAAGAAGCATGGGATCTGAGAAGTTATTTATTTTATACTGAAAAATACAAAAATACTGAATCACTTAAGGAAGATGCAGGTGTACAATCTACAGACATGGTGTCAGTAAATATCGTACTGTATTTCATTCTTACCTTTTGCAATTGTGGGTAAATGATAATCAAATGTTTATTTTAAGAGACAAAATTCCAATAATTTACATCTTCATGAGGATTTTATGAAACTTAACTTGGGGAAAGGTTTCCTTCATTAATAATTGTAATATTTAGGTCATGTTTTTAAATAAGTTGTTAAATGACTTTAACACTGATGTTACACTAAATGTATGTCTCTCTAAATTGACTTAATACTCACTGAGGTGGTTTAATGTCTACCTCATGTTGGAATATAGAAATACCACTGCTTTTATTCTTGTTAATACATCACAATTTAAACATAACCCCTATACATTTGATATGGGACTTCAGCTAACAATGTTGGAAATGTGAATTGTACCTGCCACTGCCATACCTAGCAGCATTTGAAGAAATCCCCAGATATTTTTCAGAAGTTATTATCAGTCATCAAGTACTTGAGCAGTTTGGGAAAATGCTGGATAAACAGACCAAAAAAAAAAAAAAAGGAATTTCAGTTTTCAACCTTATAACCTGCATTATTACTTCCTAGTACCTATACGTGCCATTCTGTAAATACTTAGGAACTACTTTGAAAAGGATTATTTTGCCACAAATTGTCCAAAATGGAGTGGGAGTAAATAAGTGGATTCAGTTAGTAATATTATCTAAGTATTTGCATTTGTATATCAATACTATAATCCAAAGTGTATTTTCCTCAGCTTTGTCAGTACCTCTTAGTGCACCAGATCTATGTCTTGGTAGTGTAAACTACCATCGTGTTAAAATATGCAGACGTTAGTACAGAAAAATAGAATGTAGGTCACTTTTAAAGCGAGGTGCAAGAAAGTAGTAAACAATGATGTATTGTCCTATCTTTTCAAAACCATAGTTAATTTTTCTGTAATATTTTGTTTTCTGTCTTAGATGATAAAAATAAAACAGGGGAAAATAAAAGATTGTGGTCAAAATTTTAGTTTCAGAGAACTAAAAGCTATATATATATATATATATATATACACACATACATATATATACACACACACACACATATATATATATATATACATGAGAATTATTTTTTCTTTTTGACCAGAAGAAAAAGTGATCTTGAAAAAACCATCAATATTATTAGAAATACAAAATTTAAAGACTAATACTAATCATTATACAGTCCTAAAAGAGGCTAGATATATTTGATCACATTTTTTTCCTAGTATCTTTTCATTAAATATTCTAGATGACTATATGTATGTGTGTGCCTGTGCATGTTGACTTCATAATTGAATGTTTAAATGGAAATTCTTTTGGTTTCAGTGATGCAAGACAGAAATATATGAACTGAAAGCCACCAAAGAGTGTATTCAATTCATTGTAATAATTTCTGAAGGTTGTGTTAAGAAAAGACAGACTGGAAAATATGACTGCAGACAATATGGCTCTAATAAGTGTTTTTCATTGTTAGTCTTTGTGATGTGAGTTATTTAATCTACCTTGTCTGTGTTTTGAAAGGTTTCCCAGTTGCTTCTAAAGAAAAGTTCAAGTAAAGCAAAGTGGTTTAACTTTAGTATATTCTAGGCTCAATTGTATGCATTTCATCCTAAAGAAGACTTTGATTTTAAATGTCCAATGGTAGGTTGGTTACTTCCAAATAGGAATGATTTTTTGCTCCCAAAGCAAAAGCCTATTAAATGTTACTATGTATCTATATTCCACGTGAACTTTATTTTTACTGTTTCTCTTCAGTTTCTAAAGCTAAAGGAAGAGCTCTCATGTTGCACCTTTGTATTGAGATAGTGATAGAGCAATAAAAGCTCTTGCCTTTGCCACCCCTTCACCATGTTTTTAAAAAATGTTTTGTTCCAGAAATGTAACTCTTTGAGCTGCATGGTGTTCCTGCCCAATATATCAAAATGTTCTGTAACTGTTTGAGCATGATCGCCTAGTACAGATTTCAGGTATATTCTGTGACTGTGCCCTCCGCCTTCTGTGAGCATGCTTACCTGGCATGTGCCCCCCACCCTACTCTGTAGATCTCTATAGGCTGCTTCCATTTCAACTCCATGCTCAGAATTTGGAGTGGGCAACTCCTCTGAGCCAGCCAGCTAATAAAGGTTTTCTCCATCTCTTCGAGTAACTTTCAGATTCTTGAGTCTTCAAATTGCTGAGCTATAGCACTTGAATTGTAACACAGAGCTGTATACCTGTACACTTGCCTGTAAAACTGAGCTGTTCCACTTTGCCACAACATTAGTCATGTTCTCTCTTATACTATAGAGGACAGGATACTTGTGTGCTACTCAAAGGCTAAGCTGGTGGAAAAGACATTGATGATCAGCAGTAGAATGGCTTCTAAACATGTGTGTAAAAATACAGTTAGAACATTGGGGAAAACAAATAGCCAACATTTATTTTATTGATTTCAGATTGGTTATATTATACATCTATGTAAAATAATAGTATATTAAATTAACAGCACATTAGAAGAGGAGATTGAAAGATAAACTCCATGGACCAGCTCAAAGATATTGTTCAAAGGGACAATTATATTCTGCTCAGAAAAAATTTGTAGTAACATGTACATTTTTTAAAGAAAAATGACCCCCCATAGTAGTCATCATATGCACAAAAAGTTCTGTGAAACTGCCTCTCAAAATAATTTCATGTTTGGCATTAGAATTACCAAAACAACTTTCCCAAATTATGTCCTTTGATTCTGAAAGTAACACTGTGGAAACAAACAAAAAATTATCATTCTTATTTGCATAAATGAGACACATACTCAGGAATGTTAGGCAACTGGCCAGTCATACAGGTCATAATCTTAGAAATTAACCTAAGGTCACAAGAAATCTGTTATCTAGTATTATCTTTCATATGGGATTAAGAATGATGAATTTAGTTTTAAATTCACTAGATATAACTCTTTTAAAATATAACCATAATTTCAAATTGATTTTCCCATTCCAAATAATGTTTCTGTTTAGAATCAGTCACTTCAATTGGGAAATTGATCTTTGGTTTAATACCATTATATCTGCAATGTTATAGTTTGTATTTTGGCAAGAATGAACTATGAAGTCTACAAATATTGAATTCAGTGCAGGGTCAGAGGATGAGAGGGGAACTTATTTGCAAAGCAGAAGACCAGAAAGAACAATATTTCAGATCTTTGCCCTTGATGATAAAGGAAGGTTATTTGACAACCAACATCAAAATGGCAGTCTTTCTTTCCATGTGAAAGAAAATACAGTACTGATGTATCCACACAAAAAATTACACAAACTAAAAATGAACTTTTGGTTTTCCCATTTTGATTTGGTTTGTTTTTCCTTCCCCTCTCCCAACTACACATCAGGCAATACTAGTTAATTAGTAAGTAAGCTTTGTCTCTGAGGAAAGATAATATATGAATGTCACAGAGTCAAGGTAAATATTGGATTTTGATAAGGAAATAATTTTTGGCTATTAGCTTTGACAATATTTAAAAGAAATTGATACATATTCTCATTATGCACTGCAAACGTGCTAATGAAAATACATTTTTTTGAAGAATAGAATGATGGATTGAAATAGTCAACCTAGTAAAAAAAATCTTAATACCATTCTACTTTTAGCAGGTCAGGGAAAAATCATGATAATAATACTTCTCAACTCTCCTCTAAATAGGTTTTGGCATGTTTTAATACAATCTTCTTGCAGTGGAAAATAAACTCCTTTATTGGAGTGAGCTTTAGCTTCTTGAGGTCACAGAGATACGTGGATCAGACAGAATTCAACAAAAACAACATAATCAGAAGGAGATATAAAGGAACTTATTAAATCCATTGATTCATGCAGTTGAGAGAGCTGGTAAGGCAAATCTGAAATCTACAAAGTAGGCTGGCAGGAAAAGCAGGTAAGAAATTTATTCATCTTGTACATGTAGGTTTTTTTCATAAGACCTTTCAACAGGCTGAATCAGGCCTACCTAGATGATTGACGATAATCTCTTTTACTTATGATTAACTGGTTATGGACTTTACCTCTAGAAAATACCTCCACAGGACTACCTGCCACCTGCCTGGACATTTGATTTATTGAATGACCAGAAACTATGTCCTAGCCAAATTTACACATAAAAGTGACCATCACAATGTATTACTTATGAAGTTACCACTTGGTTCAATAAATAGTGCTTAAAACAAGTTGATGGAGTGTATTCCAAGCTATATATTATTCATTCCCATAATTAGACTTGTACATATTGCCCTAACTGATGATCAGTAAACTTTTGTGGTAAAGACAAGATAGTAAATATTTTAAGTTTGCAGATGATGCAGTTTCTGTTTAAAATAATGCATAAATGAATGGTTATGAGTGTATTCTGTTAATTTACAAAAACAGATGACCTGTCATTGGGCCATGGTTTGCTAATCCCTGCTTTCAGCTAGCTTTTCAATTCTTAGGATCATCATGTGATTATGGAAAATTGTCTGAACACTTGTGTACAGAGTTGTATAAGACCTATACATGTACCTATATAAATTGGAAGTAGCATAAGCATCTTACTATCCAGTGGTAGGAATAGAAATGCAATTAAAATGATACAAGTATACATCAAGGATTATGTTTATATAGTTAAGTTCTATTTGAAGTACTTTAGGAAAACTGACAAGACCATAAATCCTTAAGTCTGCGGCGACCAAGTGGTTGATATGTGAGTTGGCCTTTCAATAAATCTTTAAGTAGTTAACAGGTGTCAGGATGGGGAAGGAAGAAGACAGGTCTTTGTTTACTCTACAAAGCTTTTTTTGCCAAAAAAGAAAAAAAATCTCTTAGAGATGTGTTAATTATCTACCTAATGTCAATTTCTTCCTTTACTGAGTAATCCGGTTTTCTTTAAGGAATGAATATCTTTCCATCCAGATCATGTACTTTCATGAACATTTCAGGAAATTAGCCTAATTGTTCTGAGAATAATTTCATCTGCCTTGCAATGGACATTAAGGAGTCAAAAATAAGTACACCATATTCTATCAGAAGAGAAAATAAAAATACATATTTAGAGGGCAAAGATTTTTCACTTGTAGGTATCTCATACCTGAAGCCTAAGTTATTAAAATTTTTGTCAGTATAAGGCCAGGGATTTAGCTCAATGGTTCCGGTGCCTGCCACGCAAGTGCAAGGTCCGGAGTTCAATCCCCGGTACCAAAAAAAAAAAAAAAATTTTGTCAGTATAAAACCGGTATGAGTTATATGTAGTAGATATAAAATTGGAAAGTGGAGCTAACACAATTAAAATATCTAAAAATTTGAAAACCTTTTTAAACTAGGATGAACTTTGGAACAGGAGTAGGAAAAGAGGTTGTACTCCACCTTTATTTGCTGTTTTAATTTTTCTACTATAATTCTGAAGTGTAAATTTTGTTTAAAGGACTTAGAGTCTTATGAGAAACAATCCAGTGGAAACACATTCACAGAGAAAAAAAATTTTTAATTTTTTAGAAGTGTACCATGTACTTTTTCTCTTCCTGACTGCAGGGAATGAGTGTCTATCCAAGAAAAATAAATTATGCTGCTTGAATCAATATGTAAGAAAATATTTATTTAAGGTATACTTTGAAAATTGTACATGAAATGCTAATAAGGCAAATAACTATAAAAATGAGTTAAAGTCTTCTCATAAGAAATTCCACATTTTGTAAATTTAGTGTACCTGCTTGTGTCTGTTTGCAGTTTATATTTAGCTTCTCAAGGTCCCCAAAAAGTTGCTTTTGATCTTCCACCATTGGTAATTATCTCTAATTATAGGAAGAGTCCTCTATGTGTATATCAAACAACCCACGTTTTTTATTTCTGTTGGTTGCGTATTTTAACTTGTGCTGTGCTTGGAAGCATCTGTTGGATTTAGATCATTAGCATCTCTGCTAATATACCAGTCAACGAGGCCATTAGAGTGCTTGTCTGCTGATAGAAGAGAAAATAAAAATAAAATAAAATCCAGAAAGTCATTTGTTTCAGAATCCTATCAGTGAAACTTAGTTCAATAATCAGACATAGGATATACACTAATACAAACCAAAACATATAAAGTCAAGTTCAAGAAGATTTCCTGTAGAGGCTGGATGTGTTTTCTCCAGAAATACTACTCTGACATTGCAGAAACGTTTTTTGGGTTATCTTTTCATTCAAAAGATTCGCATTTCATCAATACCTCAAAATTTAGTAAACATGAATGTTTCCCCATCTCGGAATAGCCAGGGTTTTTCAGATCAAGGGGGGAAAAAGATTCTAGAGGTTACTAGAATAGAGCTGAGAGATGTAAAAGTAGGTATTGTGTGGTATATCCCACTGCTGATTTAGCAATTTATGCTTAATTTGTATATAACTAATTTATGCTCAATTGGTCAAACCAAAACAACATTGACACTGAAACTTTGTGGCTGTGTGTTATAGTATAATTTTGTAGCAATTGATATATTTTTCAAGAAAATATTAATCATGCCCAGACTCCTGCATTTTGGAATCTCTATCTGTTGTCAAGGCAGCTAGACTTTGTATGATTTATTTTAAATTTATAGACCTGGATGGGTGAATATCTCACTGATACAGAAATACTACACAGTAAGATCTCCCCTTGCCTTTCCCTTGCCTTGATCCATGCTTTTTTTCTTCCAAAAAATGTTATGTTCCAGAAATGTAACAGAATTGTAACAGTTTGTACTGCTGTATAGTCTTCCTCCCCAATGTATCAAAATGTTCTGTGACTGTTTAAACTGTATGACCTTTCAAGGAATGTTCTGTTAAACCCTGCCCCTCACAGGGATGTTCTGTAACTCCACTCCCTTGCTTCTATGAGCATGCTCACCTGCTATGTCCTACAGGAATGTTCTGTAACTCCGCCCCTCTGCTTCAGTGAGCGTGCTCTTGTGCCTGTAGATCCCTAAATGAAAGGAGGCTTTCATTTCTGGTAAAATGCTCAGACTTCGAGTATGAACTCTGAGCTCACCAGTGTAATAAAGGGTTTTCTCCACCTCTTCGAGTGGCCATTGGATTCTTGAGTCTTCAAATCTCAAGGGCTGCCATCCAGAGCTGCAACATTGAGCTGTAAAGCTCAGCTCTGCCTTCTGAGCTGTGACACTTGGCCATAGCACTGAGCTGCTCCATCTGCTACAATATCCCTGGAATCTTCACTCTTTCCTGTTCTCAAATCCCCGAAAAGATTCACTACACATGTGAAAATACACACCCATACTCTTCTCACCTACTTTGAAGATGACTATATCAGACTCTGAGACAGGTAGTGGTAGGTATTACATTTTCAACAGCTACTGGCATGCAAGAAAAGTCATGTTAGGGAATGTCTGGAGCACGATGTGAACAGAATGTAACATGTGTATCTATTGCTAACTCCATGTGCATGCTCTCTGGAGTGTGAGTAGCACATTGCGCAGAAGAGAGTTGATACAGAGATAGGCTGTCTGTGTTGCACCAAGGAGAAGATCATGAATTTTTTATATCCATTTATATTTTTTATATTCTCATTTAAATTGTTTGTGATATGAAGTATGCCCTGTAAGCGCCTTATGCAATACACAATTGAGAGCTTGGTATATATATCCTCCTCAGCTTATGATGGGGTTATGTTCCAGGAGAAACACATCATAAATTTAATATATCATAAAAGGAAAAGGCATTTAATACATATAACCCAGAGAACATAGCTTAGCAACTTGGTATGGGTTGTTTAACTGCCATGATCACATGGCTGACTGGGAAATGCTCCTCGCTGCTGCCCACCATACTGAGAGTTTCACTAGACTTGCAAAAGATTAAATTTCAAAGTTTAATTTCTCCTGAAGGCATATTGCTTTGTACCATCAGAAAGTTGAGGAAATGTAAGTCAACCCATCATGAAGTTAGGGACTATCTATATTTGTGCATTTTGTGATTTCATAATTCATGAAGTGTTCCTCAGTGGAAGTTGCTTAATTTTTTCTTAATTCTTCAGGGACTTACTGATCTTCTATCGTATATCCTAGGAATACCAAGATAAATAAGGCACTATCCCAGCCCTCAAGAACGTCAAAATCTAATCAAGAGACAAATGCAAAAGATATTCTGTATAGTATCAGAAATGGACTTTTTAATGTTCATACTAATGTAGAGAAATAGAATGAACTATGTTTCACATCAGAATACAGGTGTTCATGAAAGGATTCATAAAATACAAAATTAAGTGAGTAGAATAAGTAAAAGTTCTTTAGAAACACAAAAAGGAAAATAAACCCTGGAGTTGTAGAACACCAAAGTCATTTGAAGAAGTGCACAGAGACAAAAATGAAGATTGGTAAAAAATCAAAGGTAACCTGACCAAGGGTTTAAAAAGAGATCAGAAAGAAGGGGTAGCAAGCTACGAGAACATGTGTTGTCTCTGTGGTAGTTACCACCTGTATGTGGCTAGTGAGTACCTGAAATGTGCTAATGAAGGATAGTATAAGATTTCTTTGTAAAAATGCACTGGATGCTGACAAAACTTTTTTAAAAAGGTAAAATGTCTTATAGTGTTTGATGCTGATCAAATTTTGAAAATGGTAGTACTTGGATATATGTGGTTAAAATATAATGTCAAAAGTAATTTCATTTCTGTTGGTTGAATGCAGCTACTAGAAATTATAAAATTATGAATGTGGCTTACATTATACTCCTATTCAGTATCCTCCTTCTCACTGACACATGATTGATAACCTACTATGTTGTAACTATAGTCATGAAGACAGTGAGGGAGGCTCATAGCTGTTAGAGGAAACTGGCAAGAGAGTCTATGTGACACAGAGATGGAGAAGTCTAGAATTCTTCTGGGCATTCTAACTTGATTGACAGTAGACAGTGCTGAGTTCAATTAACAGATGGAACCTAAGAAGAAAATTTGAAGTGTAAAAAATAAGAATTTGTTAAATATGAGATTCTGTATTCATCAGATTGAGGTGGCAAATAAACCTTTATATTTCTGGCATTTAGAACAAACAGAGGTTATTAGCCTATTAAAGAGAAAGGAAATCATAAGCATTGGTAAAATTGCCCCAAAACAAAGCATGGAGAGAAAAAGATGTAAAATATCAGATGTGCTGAACGTATGTATTTGAAGAGGAGGTGGAGATAGAGGAGGCTGCTGAAAAACTAAATCAGAGAGATAAGGCTTCAGAACCAGTGGTTTATAAATGTTACCAAGAATAAGGGAAACTAAACATTGTCTTATGATAAAAGATAAATTACATAAAAATAAGAAATGGTTGTTGGATGTGAAAATACTTCATTGTTAACTTTATTCTGATTCTGGTGATTATAATCAGCATTAAAAATGTTCTGTTAACTCAGAGTTAGTAATAGCTTCACCATTCTGTCAAGTCCTGTCAATTTTTCTTCCTCTCAATTGCTATAATTTTCGCTGGAATTTGAAAATACAGTTTCAAGTAGAAACAATCTGCTTTAATGACTTGATACAGCATGCAAAAGTTCCACAAGATTTTATTCCTGTGAATCACTAGTTTCTTTGTTATATAGAGTCTCTATAATCTCTGATGTCATTTTTATGTCCAAATTTGAATTGGTGCTGGCAGTGCTTTTTCCCTGGCTATTCTCTCTAGCTACCATAATGACTTAGTTTGGGTTATTTTTTTTCCTGGGAAAGTATCTAAAATTGAGTTAATCCAAAGACTAGTGTTCAAATATTTTTTAAAGAAATAGTTTCCAGGTGAAAAATGCAAGGGAGAAGGAAAAACAGGACAGAGAACATGAAAAAGCCAAGAAAGGGTGCAACCAGGTGAAGTCTCATAGGACCTCCTTTGCTCTTATCCTTTGGGGGAACCTGGTGGGTATGTTATACTTCAGTGATCCTCAGACCATTGGTTGATCCAGGAAAATGTAAAGTACCAAATACTTCTAATTTAGGAGGGTAAAGTGGCACCAAGACACCAAAAGATGTCTGTTCATAAAGAACTGCACATACTTGCTGGTGGGAATGAAAATAAAAAAGCCCAAAGAATGGACAAAAGGATCTAATAGGTCTGCGTCATACACCAACATTACCCTTAATTGAGGGGACTCATTTTTATATCCCTAACAACTGGCAAGATCCCATCCAAAGTAAAATTTTTTAAAAATCTAAAAACTGAAATATCAATGCTGCTCCTGGTGGGCATCACCTAGCCTCCCCTTTTCTCTGATTCTGAATACCAAAGTGCCATTTTATCATTCAACATAAGCCCTTTTTATCACCTGCTGTTGTTAAAACTGTTTTTCTCTGAAACCCACCCTAGGTCACCATTCTTTTACCACATCTCAAAGTATTCCCCGGACACCCTTTACAAATGTAAGTCTCAACAGCCCATGTGGAACTTGCACCTCCCAAAATCTAGTCTAGGAAGTTGGTTTTTGCACCATCACAGCCATTGACACCAATAACTTTTCCTACAGAGAGTAGTTATTCTCTTTAGTCCGCTGACAGTTAGTTGAATCCAATTAAATTTATGGGGCTTTTGAAATTATTCCTGACTGCTTACTCTGTGGCTTTAAGACTATTACATGATAAATAAAAATCTTCCTTACCCACAAGCTTATGTTCGCCTGACAATTTTTTATATGTGACTATGCAACTAAAGTATAATGTAATAACTGACCTTAGATATCTATGAACAACATGGTTTAAGAATGTGAGCAATGGAAAACTGAACTCTTTAATGAATCAGGAAGCTGTTTAGAGGAGATTAGTGATTTTACTAGGTGCTGATGATGATAGAGTTGGGAAAAGCATTTGTGGGAAATGAGACCATTTGTGCAAAGGCCCTGAACACTGAAACCCCTTTGTTATGGCTGGGAGATTGTTTAGATATAGTGGATCTCTTCCAAGGTACCTCTTTCTTTAAAAGCTCCCAAATACAGTATGTATATGAAACTTGTTTCTTCACAGTTCATAATGATTCTTTCTCAATTTCACATCCCTGCCATTATTATTATGCCTTATCCGAACACACCCTGCTCAGGCTAACACCTACTTACCACCTCATCATCCTCTCATATGAAGTCTTTGATTCTGAGTGACAGCTCCCCTCTTGTCCCCTAGTTCTGTGATCATTCTGGGCAAATTTAATGATATACTCAGCAGAGTGACTTCTACAACTTAAAGAGTTCTTGCTATTCCCAGAATAATACTCCCCAATTTGTAGAAATCATATTTCTCACGCTGAAACAGCCAAATCAATCTATTTTCCTTCATTCCCCTCAGTTTCTGCTGAAAATAATCTATTTCAGCTGTGAGTACCTTGTATTTTAGCATTAGGTCATATGATCCTGCCCTTTCTACCACTCTTTTGAATGGGGGCAGAATTGACTGAAAGCCAGGCAATCCATTGCTAGCCAGCAAGCAGTCAGAATGCCTCTCCTGATTCTGCATTAAGAGGTAGTTATTTGTAGCTGAAAGACATTAAGCAGTGGAATTAAAAGATCTGATAAGGTAACATACAGAATTAGTGCTGTAGAAAAATTACATGCATGCCCAAAGTACAAAGGAATAAACATTAAAACCTTTTCAGAAATGGGAAGTGTTCAAAGAGGACAATGGAACCAATGTAATAAAGAAGCATGAATGGGAAACTATGGTAATAAAAGGGAAGAAAAAATTCTTCAATGATTTTTTCTGTTCCATTGAGGCTCATTATCTTGTAGAGATAATTAAGGCTCACCTATATTTTTATACTAAACTCTTTGTTTCAAAGCACCTAAGAGGATTTCTATATTTTTCTCAAAATGGTCTGTCAGTAATACAGACACTAATTATGTTTTCACCACTATGATCAAGCTTATGAGACCCTATAGCAGTTATCCATATATGCCAATAAGAAAATGCAATAAAACTCAGTCATAATTTTAGCCTACAACTCATGTCCAAATTTACTTTTTCTTGTTGTTTCCTAAAAGTAGGAAGTGATATTTGTTGTTATAATCACCTAGAGAGTAAAATGATTGTCTCATGAAAGTTTGACTATAAACATTGGAAACCCTGTTGGCCATATTCATAGCAATCCTGCTGACCTTATAATTTGGTCCATGTATTAACTGTTTCTTTGGCTTTGTCTCCTCCAGACTCAAAGCTATACAGCTACCAAGATAACAATGCCTGGCAACTATCGAGGGCCTTTAGAATAGACCCTCTGTAGAGTAACTTTAACTGCTGATCACAACTACGACTCTCTTCAGCTGGAAGTAGCCAGAACGGTCTTTGCCCTTTGCCCCCTCACAGCAGTTAGGGGTACTTCTTCAGAGGGGGGAATATTGCAGATAGGTAAGTTAATTGGATATCTTGTAGGCCGTTAGACAGGGCCATCCCACGAGGAGCCAACATGGAGGAGAGTGAAGACACATTCACTGAAGGCCAGCACTGTAGGAGAGAAACTACCACACTCATGTAGGATGAATAGCGGTGATTGATATTCTAAACAGGTATCAATCACTTGGGTTGGGGGCCAAGGTCTTAACCTAGCCTCTCCAGGAAAGATCCCTGACCCCGACCCTTACTGAAAATCCTTATATGCTTGCTACGTGACTTTCTCCCCCATTTGACCCCAATTTAATCAATATACCTGGGTGACTGTACTTGTAATCTTATTGGTTGGTTGTGGTTTTGTCCCACCTCACGTCCATCTTGTAAATTTCCATTGGGTCTTACAGTTTTGTCCCATTTTGTACCTACCTCACCACATGGCTTTGCTGTATAAAACATCTTTGAAAAGTGGGGTGGGTGGGCAACCCACTTTGCGGTCCCCATTCTGTCTCTCTTAGGCAGAAGCTTTCTTTCTCCCAATACATTTTTCCTACTCCTTAAAAAACTTTAATGTAATTGCTTTATGTTTTGCAAGTGTTTGACCTATAGGAGTGCTAAACTGTAGATATATCAATGATACAATTTTAATATTTATATTCCAAAAATTAGTAAAATTTTTTCTCATTTTAAGACAGGAAATAACATTTACATATGCATTAGTGAAGTATTTGACATTGTAGAGCAGGGGTCTGTGAAACTATGAACTGTGGATAAATTTTAGTTTGCTAGCTTTTTGTAAATAAAGTTTCATTGAAAATAAACCAAATGCATTAAATGTTTGTCTATGGCTGCTTTCCTGCTCCAATAGCAGAATTGTGCGATTGCAACAGAGATCATTCTAAGCCTGAAATGCTTCCTATCTGGTCCCATAGAGAGAAAACAAAATTGTTATCTGTGTTGTAAAAATAGAGGACAGCCTAAGTTCCAGGTATTGAAACAAGATTTAAGTTTTGCTGGATTATGCACTCAGAAAATAACCTGTTTCTAAGGAATCAATGAAATAAACTTTTATTTCCAACACAAAGTCATGATAAACAGTGAAGAATTAATTTTTAAATACAAAGCATCCTTAATAAAAATATAAGAAACCGATGGTTTTTTTATCATCTAGAATGAATAAAGTTAACAAAACAAAGAAATCAGTTCAAAGAATTCATTAGGGAAACTAAGAACTAGGAAAAATAGGATTATATTTAAAAGTGTGGGATGGCTTCAAAGAAGGGGGAAAATAATAACAATGATCTAAAATTCAAATGGAATATCAGTTGAATAGAAAGTAGGCTAGAATATTAAAAAGGAGAACAAAGATATTTCACAATTAAGGTCGACTTTTTTAGAAATAAAAAATTGTGTAACTGAAGAGGCAAACCAAAACACCATCTTTATGTTGCTAAAATAACATGAAGCACAAAAAAATGCACTGAAGAAAACATACATTATCATGATATTAATACATTTACTGCAATCATATCTAACAGTTCTTCAGACATGTTGCAATATTTTACTCATTTTTCTCTTTGCCTTCACATTTATTCTCCTACAATATACAAACTATGTGTTTGTCACTCCTCTGTGTGTCACTCTCCTCCAACAAATCTTCAATGAACTCCCATCCAAACATTATTTTACAGCTCAAAGCATCTTTAAGTGCCATCAAATGTTCTAAGTATATCTTGCACACGTGGCAACAAGAAACATAAGGTGATATAGTTTATCTATGTGGTATAGCTAAAGAACAGATGTTAAGATTGAACCCCAAGCACCCTGACAATCAGATCAGTGTTTTTCTGCCACACTGAGCTTTCTGCAACTCACCTTTCTTTGATCTTTACTTTTACCGATCTGTTACTTAAAAACACTCCTCTATGTGGACGAGTTTTCCAGTCTGCTAATTTATCTTCATGTTCAACTGTGAGAATCATGTCAAATCTGTTTTACTGCATTCTTCCTTTTTTTCAAGATAATGAGAAATGAACTATTTACTATTCTTATTGCATGAAAAACACTAGTAAAATTAACTATTTAAAGGCAAAATATAAAGTAGCTTTCTTCCCCTGAATGTATATAATCTCCCCTCTCTATGAGTTCTCTTTGAACATGTAGTGGAATATACTCAATTCACTTTTGGCACCTACAACCCTATATTGTATTTTATTTTTCTCTGTTCTTTAAGTGTTGTGGGATAACTAGATTGGGAAGCCTTAAGGGCAGAAACAATTCATAACACTCTGAACATAGTATTTGGTCAACGATTACTGATTGAACACAACAAATTAAAAGTGTGCTTTTTAAGCTCCACAATTGGCACTATATATGGTCATTTCTGATAGCATGATAATGAGTTGGAATATGAAGGAATTACCCAAAGAGCACTCTAAGAATACATGTTTATATAAAAATAAAAATATCTGAGAGTAGACAAATCATAAAGATATAGTCTATTAAAATAGAATATTATTTGTAATATATTTGTGTTTGTACACTGAGCTCATGATCAACATCTAGAACAACATGGTAGGCTAATTTTAAGTAAAATGAACAAAGTTCATATTTTATGAAAAATATATTTATATAAATTATTAAGGCATTCTGTATGAGAGTATGAAAATCATTACTTGATCATGATTTTATTATTTCAAAGCTTAAAATTAAGAAATAGATTGGATCAGAAAAAGCAGCTGATCAAAGAGTAGTATGTAATTAAAGGTATTCAATACAATATATTACCAGTTCCCTTATAGGTCAGGATCATGCTCTTGTACCTTAAGTAAAATTTCTGGATTCCTTAGACCACTTATACCAGAATTTTGAATATTTGACTTTAAACATGATTAAACTTAAATACAAAGTAAACATACATGCAGATATATTCTTTGAATAGAACAGAATATTTTGTACATATAATATGAAGTAAAAGAGTGAAGGTGATAATTTCAGAAACACAGAGAGCTCATGCTTCTAAAATTTTCCTGATTCTAAATGAGTTCTAAATGAATTACGTTAAATAATTTTACTTGTCGATTGCAAAATCTTAATATTGGGGTTTATTGCCAATATTCCACTCACTAATGATAACTATTGGTGAAGTATTATTAAAATAGTGACAACAATGTTAGAAGCTTAGCTGACTGCCCAGTTTATTTGAGAATTTAACAAAAAAGTACCACTTTAAATTCCCAATAATTTTTACTCTTTAACCTTAATGTTGTATCTTTTTAACAAGAGCAAACTGCATAATATTAAATTATCATTAATTCATTACTTCACTTTTCATTTTGATGTTGTCTACATATGTTATAATTTATTCCAATGAGATAGGTATAAATTTATTTTTATAATATAAATATTACCCTTTTAAAATTATTTCTTATAATATAAATATTACCTTTTAAACTTATTGACTGATGCATAAAAATGTGAAATTATACATATCAATGACTTTCCATGTCATGCTTCAATACATGTATACATTGTGTAATATTTAAACCAGATTAAGCATATTTATCTCTTTAAAATTACTTCATGGTGAAAATTTTCAAAATCCTTTCTTCTAGCGTTTTGAAGTATATAGTGTATTATTATTTTCTGCTCAATAGCATGCCAGAACTTCTTGGTTCTATCTAACTAACTCAATATCCATTGATCAAAATTTCCCACCCCTTCCCTAGCCTCTGGTAATTCTATCAAGCTGAGTCTTCCCAACTTCTGTAAACCACTATTTTATTCTCAACTTCTATGTGAACAACTCCTTTAGATTCCACATATGAGTGCAGTTATATGGTACTGGTATTTCTGTGCTTGGCTTAGTTCTTTATATTATTTTTATTTTATGAAAAACTAAAACATTTTCATAGCCAAATAATGAGAGAAAACAACAGTATTTACCCTGTGTATCATTATCTTAAAAGTAGTTAGTACAAGGCAAAACAGAAAGATTCTTAGAAAAAAGAATTACATAATGATACAAACTTTCTTTTCAAATAACTAAGGTAAACTATTAATGTAAATGAAACAAATTAGCATGTGTAGTAAAATATTTTTAAATCAATGGAATATGTAATTTGGGGAAGATTTGAACTTCTATTTCCTATTTATCTCTCTTTTGCACTCTGTGTGTGTGTGTATATATATATATTTATATATATTTGCTATATATGTATATGGTATTTGATCTTTTATGTCTGACTTATTTCACTTAACATTATGTTCTCAAGTTGCATTCATTTATCTGTTAATGCCTCAAGTGTATCTTTATGGCAGCATAGTACTCCATTGTATATAAATACCACATTTTCCTTATGAATTCATCTGTTGATAAACATAGGCACTGTTTCCAAGATATAGCTATTACAAACTGTGTTGTTATAATTATGAGCATGTATGTATCCCTGTAATGTGAGAATTTAACTCTTTTGGGAAGATACCTGCAAGGGGGATAGCTATGTCAAATGGAATTTCTTTTAGTTTTTTGAGGAATCTCCACAGTGATTTACATAGTGATTGTACTAGTTTACATTTCTACCAAAACTGTAGTAGAGTTCTTTTTTCCCTACACCCTTGGCAGCATTTGTTATCATTGGATTTTTTGATGATAGCCATTTTCTGCGGTAATATGGCATCTCAGTGCAGTTTTAATTTGCATTTTTCTGATAGCCAGTGATAATGAGCATTTCCTTTGTTTATTTATTGGCTATTTGAATTTCTTCTGAGAAGTGCCTATTCATTTCGGTTGCCCAATTTTTGATTGGGTCTTTTATTTTGGAAGTCTATTTTTAGTCCTTTGTATATTCTTGATGTATGTTTTCTGTCTGTGGAGTAGCTAGGAATTTTTTCCCTATTCTGTAGATTGTCTCTTCACTATGTTGGTTGGTTCCTTTGATCTACAGAAGCTTTTTAAATTTGACATGGATGCATTCATGATTCTTGGTATTATTTCTTGTGCCACTGGGGTTCTGTTCAGAAAGTCCTTGTGTATGTCTGTGTCTTCAGGACTTATACCTATTTTATCTTTCAGAAGATTAAATGTTTCAGATTTAGCATTTAGATCTTTGCTCCATTCTGATTTTATTTTTGTATATGGAGAGATATGTGGATCTAGACTCAATTTTCTGTATGTATGTATCCATCCCAGCACCATGCATTGAAAAGGCTATCTTTCCTCCAGTATGTGTTTTTGGCTCCTATGTCAAAATCAAATAGTTTTATGTGCCTGAGGTTATTTCTGCTTTTTATATTCTCTTCCATTGATCCACATGTCTGTTTTTGTGCCAGTACCATGCTGTTCTTATCACTGTAGCTTTGTGATATAACTTCAAGGCTGGGATTGTGATGCTACCTGCTTTGCTTTTGTTACCCAGCATTGCTTTTGGTATTCTGGGTTTTTTCCTATTCCATATAAAATTTAGCATATTTTTCTATAGCTCTGTGAGAAATGACATTGGCTGTTTTTTTAATTGGGATTACATTAAATCTGTATATCAATTTTTGAAAAATAGCCATGTTGATTGTGTTGGTTCTGCCTATCCAGGAATGAGATATTTTCCATTTCCTCAAGTCCTCCTCAATTTCCTTTTTCAGTCTGATATAATATACATTGTATAGGTCTTTCACTTCCTTAGGTTAATACCCAAGTATTTAATATTTTTGGTAGTATTGCGAAAGGTATTGTGTTTCTAGTTGCTTTTTCAGTGAGCTCATTAATAGTGTATAGGAATGTTATTTTTGTGTGTGTTTATTTTATACCTTGTTATACTGCTGAATTTGGTTATCAATTCTAGGAGTCTTTCAGTGGAGTTTCTTGGGTCTTGTAAGTACAGGATCATGTCATCTAAAAATCAGTGGTACTTTGGTTCAAGACTATAATTTGTTCTACGATTTTGGAAAAGATAGCCACATTTGTGTTTGTGCGGGAAACCTGGACATAGTCATGTTTATCACAAACAAAATTTTTCCAAGCCAAATTGTTCACAAAAACATTTGTAAAATGAGATACTATTTTAATAATATTTTGACTTTATTCTGATTTCTCTGGCTAATTTTTCAAGGACTATGTTGAGCAGAAGTCATAATAATGGATGTCCTTGTCTTCTTATTTTAGAGGGATGACTTTCAGCTCTTCTTCATTTAAAATGATGTTGGCAGTGGGCTGGTCATAAAAAAACTTTTTACCATGTTGAGATAAAGACCGTCTATATCGATTTTCTTTAAGGATTTTTAAAAATCATGAATGGATGTTGGATTTTGTCAAAAGCTTCTGCATCTGTTAAGATGATTATGTGATTTTTGTCCTTGCTTATCTGTATGTGATGAATTACATTTATTGATTTGCATGTGTTGAACTATTCTTGCATACCTAGGATAAAGTCTGCTTGGCCATTGTGTATGATCTTTTGATGAATTATTATTATTATTATTTTTGGTACTGGGGATTGAACTCAGGTCCTTGCGCTTGTGAGGCAGGCAGCAGAACCACTGAGCCTAAATCCCCAGCCCAAGTCACATTATGTTTGATAATATCTTGCTCTAAGGATTGTTGCATCTATGTTCATTAGAGAAATTGGCGTATAGTTCTCTGCTTGGGTTGAATCTTTGTCTAGTTTTGGAATCAGGATAATGTTAGTTTCTGAGAATGGTTTTGAAGTACTCCTTCTCTCTCGATTTTATTAAAATGTTTAAGGAGCATTGTTGTTATATCTTCCCTGAAATTCTTGTAGAATTTGGCTGTGAATCCATGAGGTCCTGGGCTTTCCTTAGTTAGTAGGTTTTTAATTATTGGGTTAATTTCATTACCTGTTATTGGGTTGTTCAAGATTTATAAGTGTTCTTGGTTCAGTTTTGGCAATTCATATGTATCTAGGACATTCTCCATTTCTTCTGAGTTCTCCAATTTTTTGGCATATATGTTTGTGAAGTAGTTTGCTAATAATTTCCTGGATTTTGGCAGTGTCCATTGTGATTGCACTATTTTCATTTCTAGGTACATGAACTTATTAATTCATGTCTCTTCTCTTTTTGTAAGATTGCTTAAGGGTTTGTCTAACTTATTTTTTCTTTCAAAGATCCAGCTCTTCAATTCATTGATTCTTTGTATGAATTTCTGCTCTTTTCTTTATAATTTCCTTCCTTGGACAAGTTCTGGGTTTGGATTGTTCTCATTTTTCTAAGACCTTGAGATGAATTATTAGATTATTTATCTGGAGTCATTCTATTTTTCTGATGGGAGCATCCACCACTATAAACTTTCCTCATAGGACTGCTTTCATTGTGTCTCATAAGTTTTGGTATGTTCTACTGGCATTATGTTTTAATTCTTGGAACTGTCCTATTTCTTCCTTAATTTCCTCTGTGACTCATTGATTATTCAAGAGTGCGTTAATTTCTATATGTTTGCATAGTTTCTGTGGTTCATTTCTTACTGATGTCTAGTTTCATTGCAATCCGATCTGATAATATACATGGTAAACTTTTGATTTTTCTGCATTTGCTTAGGCATGCTTTATTTACTATATGTGGTCTATTTGGGGGAAAGTACCATGTTCAGTTAAAAAGAATGTGTATTTTGCTGTTGGGTGGAACATTCTGTCTATATCTATTAAGCCCATTTGTTCAAAATATTGGATTAACCCATCACTTTCTTTATTGATATTTTGTTTAGTTGATCTTTCTGTTTGTGATAGGGGGTACTGAGATTCACCACTAAAATTGTATTGATATTTACCTGTCTTTTTATGTCCATTAGAGTTTATATTATAAAGTTGGGTGCACCATGCTTTGGTGCATATATGTTTATAATTGTTATCACTTTCTGTTGAATAGTTATGTCAATCAATATGTAATATCCTTGGCCTGTTTTGATCAACTTTTGGCTTGAAATTTATTTTGTCTGAAAATAGGATGATACTTCTGTTTGTTTTCCAATTCCTGTCGTGTGGAATATTGTTTTTCTACTTTTCATTTTTAGTCTATGAATGTTTTTTGTGTTAAATGTGTTCTTGTATATGGCATGTTGTAGGATTTTGTTTCTTGATCAATTCTGTTAATTTGTGCCTATTGATTGATGAGTTGAGTCCATTTACATTGATAGTTATAGTTGATAGGTATTGACATATTCCTGTCATCATATTAATTTCCTGTTGCTGTTCAACTTTCTGTCCCTTCTTGTTAAATGGTAGCCCTATCTGTTGTATTTATTTTATTGGGCTGTTTGTCATTGTCAACTGCATTGTTTCATTCTAGGATATACTTGAGAATTTTTTGGAGTGTGAATTTGGGGGTCATGAATTTCTTTAGGCTTTCTTTACCATGGGATTATCTTATTTCTCCATAAATTTTGATAGATAATTTTGCAGGATACAATAGTTTGGGTTGGAAGTTGTTTTAAGAACTTGAAACACTTCGTTCCATTCTTGCCTTACCTTTAAGATTTGTGTTGTAAAAACTCTTGTAATATAATAGGCTTTCCTTTATAGGTGATTCATTCCTTTTCTCTAGTAGCTGTTAAGATTCTGTTCTTGTGTTGTATTTCTGATATTTTAATATTATGTAGCATAGAATAGGTTTTTTTTCTGATCTTGGTTATTCTGGGTTTGATATGCCTCACTTATCTATATGTTAAATTCTTTTTCCACATGTGGAAAGTTTTCTGCTATTATTTGTGTAAACAGGTTCTTTTGTGCTGTCTTCTGTTTTTTTGCTAATTCCAATTACTCTTATATTAGATCTCTTTGAGGCATCTAGGATTTGATGCATCCATTCTTCATTTTCCCTTGTTGTTCTTAAGGTATCTATATTTAACTAATCATTGACTTCAGTCTTGTCCTCTAGGCCTGAGAGTCTGTCTTCACACTGGTCATTTCTGCTACCCATACTTTCAGACACACATTTAATCTCCTGGATTTCTGTGTGGAACAGTCTTATAGACTCTCCTTCTTTTCTATGCTGCACATTCATGTTTTGCTTCTTTTATTTTTACCTCCACTAGCTATTAGTGTCTTCTCTAGACTTTCAGATCACTTATTGTATTACAGTCATTATGTGGTTATATCTTCATTGAATTCACCAAGCACCTTACAGAACCGTCTTCTATTGGTATTCTTTCAGAGCTATCTGCTCTGTAGCTTATGATTTTCTCTGCCTTAGTGAGACATGTACCAATTTTGAGGGAGTTGGGAGTTTTTAGGTGCATTTTTTTTGCCTGGTCTTTTCACGCTTTTGTTGCTTGTTTGTTTGTTTTGGTGCTGGGGTTTGCTCATTCTCTGGCCCAGTGCCCAATTATTTGGGTGGAGTGAGCCTGAGCCACAGTATTGTTTATGACACTCCCAGGCATTCCAGGTATTGATATATAGAGAAAACCATTTGCCTGCCACTAGTATATTACCTTGTCTATGGTAGTAAATTCAGTGACAGCAATAGTATCAAATGTCAGCTGAATATTGACAAGCCCTAAGAACTACTCCTGAACCAGCCCTTCACCAAAAGAAGGAGGTATTCTAAATTTAGTCAAGATAATTAGGCCCCCTTATATTAATCTATAGTAATTCAGAGCAATGATTTCTGCTGGGTTTTGGCAGCAATGCCAGAGTTCAAACACACATCACTGGAAAACATACCTTCTTCTTCAGAACCACCTCCTCTAATGATTACTCCAACTGAACCTGATCTCCCATAACTGAATAGAGACCCCATGATGATCTTGGTCTTAGCCTTGGCCTCTCAAGTGATCCCACGTGATCCGTGTTTAGTTCTCACCTTCTCTGAGCCTATTTCCTAAGGCTGTCTCTCACTCTGTCTCTGTAGAAGGGTATGATTTCAGTCCTGAAGTGAAACTCTCCTCCTTGTGCCAGTCTCCTTTTCAATCAGGTTGGTCTATTGGACATCAAGTCCATTGCCCTATGCTATGTAAGAATCAGGCTCTGGAGGTGGGGCTCACTCTTCCTAAGTTCTCCTTGCTCAGATGTGGGTCCTGGTGGGAGTCAGGGTGGGATTAAAGCAGGACATCCACCTCGCAGTTTCCTCTGTGTCTGTTGTAGGACTCCAGTAAGCAGTGGTGTCAGCTGGGGCAAGTATCCTCCTACCAGGTCCTCCTGGGTCTTTTCCACATTATCACAAATGACAGAATTTCATTATTCCTTAATATTGAAAAACAATTCAATCTGTGTGCATATGTGTATTTATTTTTTCCATTGTTCTATTAATAGACACTTAGGTTATTTCCATATCTTGACTATTGTGAATAATACTACAATAAACATGAAAGTTTAGAAACTTTCAAGAGACACTAATTTCATATTCAGAGGGAGGGAGATAAGATTTATTCAGATTTATTATTGTCAGATTCCAAAGGATGACAAATTGTGGAAATATTTAGGTTCCTTTTAGAGAGGTCGGACATAATACAGTGTATCTTCAGCTTTAAAGTTAATGAAATGTCACATACCCATTTGGAAATTCAGGTATGAACTATGGGTCTTACATTGTTTGAAATTTACAACTTTCACATTTATTTTTATTAGTAATATTTTAGTCCCTCAATATATTTCTCTGGCACTAATGGAAAAAAACATGGTGTCTTCAACAGCCAAAATAATCTTTCTAAATTCCCACTGAGTTTAATCAAAGGCCATGCAACTTAATGGCTAAAGTTACTGCTATATATTTCTGGTGTGCTGGGTTCAAATCCATTAAATTAGGCTCTAATTAAAATTCATCTGAACTATTTTTTTCATTGTGTAATTGTTTTTTAATTCTTAATGACTCACATTAACCTCCTTTTACTCAAGGAAAAAAATGATAAATTTTAAAAAAGGCAGGAGAAAGAGCAGTTGAAATAGAGGATGATATGATGCTTTTTAAAAATGTAGCTGGAGAGTTGGTTATGCAATGCAGATGATCAAGTGGAGACTTAATTAGGACTCAAAAAAAATCAATAGTGTTCCTGTACACGAGTAACAAATACACTGAGAGAGAAATTAGGAAAATAACACCTTTCAAAATAGTATCAAAAAATGAAATATTAAGGAATCAATCTAACCAAAGAAGTGAAAGACCTCTACATTGAAGACTATAATCTATAAAATGGCAAATTATCTGCTGTTGTTGGATAGGCAGAATCAATATAGTGAAAATGGTCATACTTCCAAATCTTTCACGTAGATTTAATGCAACCTCGATCAAACTACCAATAGCATTCCTCACAGGACCAGAGAACACAATCTTAAAATTCATATGGAACCAAAAGAGACATAGAGTAGCAAAAGCAATTCTATGCAACAAAAGCAAGGGGGGGGGGTGTGTCAAAATTCCTGATTTGAAGTTATTCTAAAAAGCTATAGTGATCAAAACAGCATGGTACTGGCAAAGAAAAACCAGACTTGAGGAACAATGGAACAGAATAAAAGATGCAGAAACATCTCCAAGCACACTCAGCTACCTTATTTTTGACAAAGAGGCCAAACTCCTTCATTGGAAGAAAGATAGCTTCTTTAATAAATGGTGCTGGGAAATCTCTCTTTCCACATGCCAAACAAAGAACCCAGACCTATATCTCCCATGATATACTAAACAAAATAAAAATGGATCAAAGATCTCAATGTTAAAGCAGAAACACTCTCTCGGATGATAGAATAAATAAAACTCCTGGAGACATAGGTGTAGGCAAAGAGTTTATGAACAGAACCTAGACTGCATAGGAACTATTACAAAGAAGCAACAAATGGGATCACATCAAATTAAAAAGCTTTTGCACACCAAAAGATACCACAGTCAGAATGAAGAGACAAGTCACATAAATGGTAAAAAAATTTTCCCAGCTATTCTTTAGACAGAAGAATGATATCTATCATGTATAAAGCAATACAAAAATAAACTAGACCTCCCCAAATTTAAAGATCCAGTTAAAAAATGGGCATCTGAAATGAACAGATACTTCTCAGAAAAAGAAGTACAATCAGCAAATTAATATTTGAAAAAATGTTCAACATCACTGGTCATTGAAGAAATGCAAATTAAAACAACACAGAGATTTGATCTCACTACAGAAAGAATGGCTATTATCAAGAAATCAACCAATAACAAAGGCTAGCAAGGCTGGGAGGGACAAGTCATTCTTCTACATTTTTGCTGGTGGTGTAAATTTGCAGGACTATAGAAATCAGTATGGAGATTCCTCACAAAACTAAAACTAGAGATTCTATTTGACCCAGTTATTCCCCTTCTCTGTATCTTCCTGAAAGAGGTAAAAACATCATATTAAAGTGATACATGCATACCCATGATTACAGCAATAGAACTTATAATAGTTAAATCTTGGAAACAGCCCATATGCCCATTATCAGATGAATGGATAAAGAAAATGTAGTGTTTATACATAATGGAGTACTACTCTGCCATACAAAAGGATAAACTTGAGACAATTATAGGTAAATGGATACATCTGGAGGCCATAATTTTATGTGAAATCAAGGACATCATTGGAAAAGCTGTCTCCCAATTTTTTATCTATCTTTTTTATTTGTACATTTTTACCATACACAATGTTGAAACTCATCGTGGGGAATTTGTACCTGTACATAATATATCCTTAATTCTTTTTCTTCCGGTTTCCCTCCTCTTTCTTCAACCTTTCTTTACCTCCTCATTTACAAAAGGTTTTTCCAATCTTTTCAACCATTCTCTCTTTGTTTAAAAATCCCTTTTCCTTTCCTTCCTTTCCTCCTTCTCCCTCCTTGTTCCCCTTCCCATTTGAACAAGTTATTCATAGTTTCTAATATCTAACCTCCATTTTGCTCTTTATTTACACTTTGGGTTACTCACACAAGAGAAACAATGCAATATTAAAACTTGTAGGTCTGATTTATTTCACATAAAATGTAAATGAGGAGGTAAAGGTGTCCTTGGTTGGAAGGGATGGGGAAGAAGTTCTGGGGCTGGTATATCATCCAGTTGAGTTTGAAGCCTAGAAGTGAAGTATCCCACAGGATTTCTGGATGGGCTTCTGCTAATAGGATCTTTGGCTTTTTGGATTCCCATCGATGAGCCCTTAACCCATTTCCCTGCTCCTAGCTCTCCATAGACTACTCAGCTATGTCCATTCCTGCAGTAATCTGGGTGGTGGAAGGCAGTGGTGGACCTCTTGAATGACAATTTGTAATGATGGAAAAACTGGTGTTCCTTTTTTCTTACTTCCCCCCACTCCCTGACAGAAATCACAGGACTAGAAAATGTATCTTGCCAGTGAGTTATGCCGTCTTGTTGGAGAAGTGATATTTTAAAGTCAAACTGTTGTTATCCTCTTCCATGAGTTTTTCCTTGATTTTTTCCTCTACAGGGGTGCTAAAATCTCTCTACAGGATTCCTGGGTTCCCACAGAGCCATTTCCATCTGTAGAATATTATCAAAATCAGTGTTTCTATTGGGATACGATCTCTAGAATCTCCTGGTGCAAAATATTGTTGATATCAGTTTCAGAACTTTTATTTTCTATTTTGTATAATTGTGAACTGATAAAATTATTTACTTTTAGTATTTCAACTTTTCTCCATAGGAAATTAAGTTAAATGCATCCATTAAAATAATAAAATCTGTCTAATTTTAATGTGTAAAATGTTTTCAAGAAATGTTAAGTTTTTTAAATATACTAAAATAATTTAAATAGTGTGGTCTTAGTTTTGGAATATACATGTTCAGTATTGAAAAGAAAAATTGTTAATAAATATGTCAAAACATTGCACTGAAGATCATAGACATTTATTTAGAACAAAAGTTTTATGTGAC
Organism: Heterocephalus glaber; assembly: GCF_053883595.1. Lineage (NCBI taxonomy): Eukaryota > Metazoa > Chordata > Mammalia > Rodentia > Bathyergidae > Heterocephalus > Heterocephalus glaber. The sequence goes on from NW_028258369.1 coordinate 3,770,984, forward strand.
ATGGGGACCTTCAGAAATGAAGTCCCAGTGATCTAGGGAAAACTTGGTGTTTTTATGCTAAGTCTGATGAGATAAGGTAGATAGTTATAGAGAAACATAGGTATCCAAAAAGGGTTTTGATCTAATAATAATAAACCAAGAAGAATTTCAGCCAGACCTGTTTGTTAAGATTATTCTTTGTGTTTCTACCTGACATTCTTCTGGTTATGGGACATTTGTCACATGAATATCTTCAGTAGAAAAGATAAAAAGATTAAAAAAATCACAGAGAATGTGACTTTGTTGAGTGTTTTTCCTTATTTGGGGAGGGAAAATTCTAGTTTCTATGAACTGCTTAGGGGAAAGAAAGGACGGGGGGAAGTTCAGAGGAAACAGTCTTGTTTCTGCAGCCCAATGTCCTTCAGCCCCAAACCCATCACACCAGAGCACCATACTTTGGGGGATCATGATCTAAGCCCCAGTATTCTTTCCCTTTCTTAGATTTAAGATTCACACCTGAGAAATACCAATTTTCATTTTTCCCCTGACATGAGAGCTAGCAGAGTAGATTCTATACAACAAAAAGACTGCTATTTTATCTGCTGCAAAGCAGAATGAGAACTGTCAAGGCCCTCTCTTAATATATAGTGTTCCACTTCCACAGAACCTGGCAATATATGTGCAATGGGACTCTAGAACTTTTCTTTTTGTAAAAATGCAGCAGGCCATTCTGTACCATTAGACTGCAGTTCAAACTGTCTCAAAATCTGAAGCTTGGGTAGAGGAACTAAGATTGAGAGTGTTGGCACCATTCTGTGATGAATGTCCCAAGGGTCAAGCCTGAAATATACCTTATTCAATCTGCAGTTATTAATGAGTACATTTTCATGAATATGAAATTCATTTGCAAATGCTAAATTTACAGATCAGGCTTTTTAAAAATAAAATGTAATGGGTATACAGTCACTTTTGGAAGGCAGTTAAATTTCTCATAATACTAAAAGTAGCCTCACTAAATGATCCCATAGTCAGGCTCTATGTATTTAGTTAACTTATTTGAAAATGTATATCCACACAAACTCCACACAAACACTGCATGTGAATGTTTATAGTGGCTTTATTCATAATCATCAAACCTTGAAGTATCCCAAATTTCCATCAAAAAGGCAATGGATAAATGAAATGTGGTATGACCTTATGGTAGAAGACCATTCAGTGATTAAAAATGATGAGTTATCAAAGACATAGATGAATCTCTAACTCATGATGGGTGAGTATGAAAAAAGGTTATAAAAATACACATAGAATGATTTTGTTCATATTATAGTCTGCAAAAGGCAGAGCTACAGAGATAGCAAACAGATCAGTGCTTTCTACCAAGGATCTGGGGAAAAGGAGCCTTGAGCAGATTAGACAGGAATGTTTAGAGTGATGAAACTATTCTAAATAATACAACAATGGTGGATGTATGAGAATATTCATTGTACAAATACAAAGAACAGTAGGTTAAAACTAAGATAATCGGAATGAAGAATGGATTTTGGTTAGTGACACTGTGTCAATTCTAACAGTATCATATAAACAAGAAATCAATGAGTAGAAACCATGTGTTTAAGGTCACTTTTTATAGCTTTAAATTCTTTCAGATATCTGTGTAACACTGAATTTGTGGCAGCACTATGCTAGGCAGTTGAAATAAGGAATAAAATATACAAAATGTTTGTCTTCAAGGTGGATTAAAAATGTAGACAATCATGTAAGTTTCTTTCCTTCCTTTTCTCTAATTAGTATTCATTTTCATTACAAAATTTCACTGTTATTTCTCGTTTTCTTTCCCCAAATCCTTTCTATTCTTTGATTACCAGGGAATTTGAGACACAGCCAGTTTTTCATTAACATTTAAAGACAAAGTGAAATTATTTGTCTGTTTTATTATAAAATTATTAAGATATGCAAAAAGGGTGGTCTATTTGAAAACTGCATTTTGTTTCCAAGCACCTAAGAAAATCTGAGGGTGGCACAATATAATAATAAAAATTTTCCTCAGAAGTTGATTATTTTAAAACATTTTCTGGACCCATACCTTCATCTATCATTTTTTGTTGAAACACTTGAAATTAAACTGTTCATAGGTTAACACTGAATCATAAATGCTCTATCCTCTTTCTCCTAAGAATAAGACCATCCTTCAAAATCCTCATACTGTTATCAGGTACAAAATTCTCAGCAGTGGTACAATTATGTGAAGTTTGTATTCAAATTTTCCAAAATTTTTCTAAATAATCTGAAAATGTTTTTGTGTTCTGTGATCCTGATGATTACTTAAAGCATTTATTTTTAGGTCTCTTTATCTTTCTTTAATCTAAAGTAGCCCCATCATTCTTCTTTCATGATGATGATATATTAAAATGTCCAGATCAGTTATCTTGAAGAATGCTCATATTCTGATTTATGTGAAATGGGAATGATTAGATTTACATTAACATTGTTTTGTAAGGATTTTGCACGTGTAATATGTGTACTTTCATTGAAATGCATGATGTCACTCTGAGGCATTATGGTCATGTTGAGTTTGAAGTCTGAGTTGAGGGTATTTTGCAGCTATTCATTAAAAAGGTATTTCCCATTGTAATTAATAAGCAACTTGTGGCTTCATACTGTTAGAATATATTAACTTCTTGTCCTCCTGTGACATTTCACTTAATGCTCTGCATCTGTGTATGATTTGTGCCTAAATCAATATTGAACTAGTAATTGCAAAGGTCATTGGTGATTTTCTCACTGTTTTGTTACATTTAAATTTATAAGCTACCATTTTTTTTCCTGCAACTAAGAGCTTCTTTTAAATATTACTATGGACTCAGGAAAGTTTTTATATTCAATATAGTGTAAACCATTACACTGAATTGTTCCAATTTGATCACTGGGTACTTAAACAAGGCAGGTCTTGTTCCCCATTGGTATATCCTAATAGAACATAGAAAAAAATGTCTAGCTCTTTGCTACTACCCATAGCAACTAAGAAATGATTAACCTAAGGATATCTCATCATTTAATTCAACAGAATGAAAACGTTAAAAAAAAAAGAGTCACTCCATGAGTGATGAATTACTCATGACAAACCAAACATAAAACACCTGTGTCACAGCTGTTGTTAGTTGCATTTGTGTCATTGCTGATTCTTTTGAAAAAGAAATTGCAGCCTTTTAATGAGGATTAATTATAAAGGGGGAAATTGTCACAGAGCTCTCAAGTTTACTAGTATTCTTGAGTGGTGCTGGTGATAAGTAATGCTGATTTATTATTCCACATAGTTTCTGATAAAGCAATTCTCAGGAAAGTCTTGGCAGTTTGTTATTGATGTGACGTTAATTATTTTTATTGGTCATATCTTCCGTGGCTGAGAAACAGACCACACTATGAGGTGGGAAACTTGTTTAAAATTTGTATTGTGTGCTGTAATAATATATGTTTGATCTTTGGTTTTCTGTGCCTACTGAATGTAGCTATTTCACCATTTTTATGCAGAGAGCAAATGCTCGTCATTTTGAGTGTTTATTTCCTGGGATTTTGTATAATTGTTTAGATGAACAATTACTCCTTGGGGTTAGCTACTGAAGTTATTTTGTCGTATTAGTATAACTTTCACAAAGAAATAAGTGATTTTCCCAGTCCCTGCTCCATGCATGGCACATAGACATTCAATTAACATGTGTATCATGAAAAAGATGAACTTAGGAAAAAGAGAAAGGCGCAATTGAGTGTGATGGTGTCTAATAAAATGCACCTTATATTCTCAGCTACTCTTACAGCCAGGCCCCAATTCTTCATACCTTTGTTGCAAAATGCGGCCCTAGCTAAGACAAAATATACAACCCAATAGGATGAAAAATATGACAAAATCATACAAGACCAGGACCCAAAGAAAAAAGGAAGTCAGAATACTGGCTACCTAAAAAAATAGCATCACTGTAAACTCCTAACTGAAGTGTATCATAATCAAATATATTAAGTATACCCATCCAAATTTAGACAATTCAGTGTGGAGAAGCAATTTTTCTGAAATATTGAAACTCTAAACATGAAATATGTTTCAAGCACACTTTTGTACTGATTTTTTTCTTTCCTTGGTTGAAATTCATCCTCTCTAACTCTGAATTTGAGAAATCCAGAAAACCTAAAGTTAATAATCATTCTCCTGGAGAGAAGCACTTGGCTTATCTGTGTTAGTTCTTCCAAGATAATAAATAACTTACAAAAAATATTCAGAATATCTTAAGAAGATTAGGCCTTTTCAACTTTAATAAGAACCTACTTCTTCAGAAATTGTCCCAGGTATCCCTGTAAGAAAGGAGAGAATAAATCAATGATATTGTTGCTTATCTCAATTTAGAGACTTTGCTTCTGTGGAAGAAATTAGGAGCTCATATGAAGTGTGCTTCTTCATGATCTATATTCCTACAAGTTGTTTCTGAATAATGGTTCACTTTGATTTAGGTGCAATATCTATTCATAGCTATTCCATATTACTAACTGGAATAAGTTCATAGCACTTATCAATGCCTGACATGATTAATTATTTTAAATAATTAGTTAATTATTAATATCTTCTTCCATTAGATTATAAGTTTCATGAGATCAAGGACTTTATCTCATTTAGAACTGTGTCACTAACACCAAGAAACTTGACTGTCACAGAGTAGATGCTTAATAACCATTTATTGTTAAATGAACACTACCACATACCTTATTATGTGAGTTTAATGAGTGTGTAAGATCTGCCCTATTGTTTTCTTCACTCATTTATCTGAAGCAGAGTACAATGCTCTCTTCATAAAAAGAGGCAATAATCTTTACTTGAGACACCCTTTGGGGGATGGAAGATGACCTGGGTATAAACTGAGGTCTTTGCTGTGGTCAAAGAAGTATCTATATTTATTCCAATAGTCTTACCCCTTGCTATAATCCCTCAGGTTCAAAATTCAGCATTGTAAGTGGACCAGATATACCAGTTCTGGCTTCCCTTCTGCATTTTTTCTCATTGTTACTTTTGGTTCTCTGTGTATATGTGGGGGAGAAGGAGCAGTGGATTTTCACTCTATACCACTCATTTACTTATCAACAGCTTACTCAATGAGATATGCTACTCATTCTTATAGACCAGTTAAAGTATTTCCATTTTTATTCCTGCTGCCTATTCTGCTAAGATATTTGTGTAAATTTAAATTCATTTCTATGGTTATAGCTTTTAACCTCTTCATAATTGAGTGTCTGCTGCAGCCCTGTTATTTCTTTCTAACAACTTGCCCAGCACTAGTAGATATGGTTCTAGGATGTGAGCTAAAGAGAAAGATAATTCAAGGCATTATGAAACAGGGAAAACTCCTTCTAGAATTACAGTATTCACAGACAGGGTATGGAAATTCTTCTAGACAGTAAACCCTGAATTGTACCTTACAGGCTAACCAGAGGCAAGCTCTTCTGACTCCCAGGTGTGCTCTACTTGGTGTTATACTTAGTCATATATTTGCCCAATTTGAGTTGCACAACTAACCACATTTGCCTTTGTGATAACATCTCAGGTATAAAGTCTAAAGAAGCAGATCTAAAATATTTACTGCATAAAGAGCATTGGGGGTTTGAAAGAAAGGGACATTAAAGAAAAAGTAGCCACAGGTCTTATTGAATAATCTAATAGGAAGAAAAAAATTAAGGCACAAGAAGCACATTAAATAGGAAAAGGATGTTTTCAAAATATCCTTGATTTTAAAAAAATAACCTTGATAATGTTAATACCATAAGTAAATTTTCCCAGCTTCCAAAGCCCTTCATTGTCTAATATCAAATTATTTATTAAGATAACTTTACAGTAATGTCTTCATCACTTTGGTCACATGCTGGATATATACTATGTATATTTAACCTTATGCACATCTGCAAATGTTCTCTCTGCCTAAAATTTGTCTATTTCTATTTTCCATGTGATAAAGTCATTTTATATGTAGCTTACGTGAAGTATATATAGTTATCATCCTCTCATTTACAGATGTGGAAAATAAAGCAAATAAAGTCCAAGTGTTTTTTACTACAAATTTAATAGCAATTAAGACTAAGTAAAATAAAATGTTTGACTTAGACATTTCTGAATAGAAATGTTAGTCATTATTTATGGTTCTCTCTCAATTTGCTCTGCATCTGACTTTGTGGTCAGCAAATAATAATACAAATGAGTAATTGTATCTCTACTGGCTATCTTCCAAATTTAACAAGAGCAAAAATTATGAGCTCTTTGGATTTACAAAAGGTCAGTCCAGAAAAAAGATTCTGAGTTCAGTGTAGCCTGGCTTCTCTGTCTTGCCTTGCCTTAGCAACCATGCCCAAACTCTTTACCCAAATTTTTATTTGCTTTTGCCCTATTTTGTCAGTCAAATTGCTGATAAAAATCAGAATAAATTGTGCCATGACTAAAGATGATCCAAGCATTTTGTATAGCCCAGAATCTTGGAGGGAAAACTCATAAAAGGAAATTGACAGCTATGCCAGATAATTGATAATGATTCTAATGACAGCAGCAGCAATAACGTAATAAAATTACAGTAGTGGAAGAATATTTTTTTTTCTAGTTATGATGCTCTTCTATATTTCTGTTTGTTCTTGAAGGTTACCCTTATTGAATGCTGCTTATACATTTTTGAGACCCAAATTTCTTCCTTATCATGATGAACCAAGCATAATTAAGAAAAACAAAGCCCAGAGAATGACTTCAAAATAGAGAAATTATACCTTTTCCTTTTAAATGATTACTTTATTTTAAACAAAAACATGAGTGCTTAAAGGAACGATAGTTATAACAAGGTAAAACAATGAATTTAAAGATGGGCACGCCACCCAAATAGAATGTCATCAAAGAAAAATGTAGTTGTAAGTATATTAATCAACATTTAACCTATTTATTCTAAAGCAATTTTGTGTTATGTTTTTTCCCAGCTAGTACTAGATTTATGCTTTTGTTTCCTATTGACAAAGGTTGACTAAATATAACCCAGTGTAATTTTCTAGTGGCATTAATTATAAATTTCTCATGGGAATAACGTGAAAGTAAAAGCTCATTTGGAAAAACCCATCACCTAGACTGCATACTAATAAATTAAAATCAACGCATGAGACTAAACTTTGCACAAACAAAAATACCTTTCTTCATTTAATGGAGCTCACATGTCACAAATTCACAGTCTAGGATTTGATAGTCACGTGATGACAGCGGACTGAGGACGCTGTGCTTGAAGCTGTCGCTTGAAGGCCGTAGGAGACACTGGGACAGCAGAGAAAGCCAGGCACAGAGGCCGGAACAGAGCGCCCCTGCAGACGACCTAAAGCAGTTTCTATATACGAAGTTACCAAGTGTGGTAGGGCTCCATGCTATCGTATCAGATAGAGATGGAATACTTGCTATGAAAGTGGCCAATGACAGTGCCCCAGAGCATTCTTTGAGGCCCAGCTTCTTGTCTGCTTTTGCCTTGGCAACACACCAAGGGAGCAAACTGGGACTTTCAAAAAAATAAAAGCATCATCTGCTACTACAATACCTACCAGGCGGTTCGGTTCAATCATTTACCTTTGGTGGTGAGTTTCATAGCCAGCAGCAATGCTAACACAGGACTGATTATAAGCCTAGAAAAGGAACTTGCTCCATTATTTGAAGAACTGATAAAAGTTGTGGAAGTTTCTTAATCTGACTGTGGTTTCAATGTTCACCTTGCTCTCACTATAACACAGTATCAATTCAGCAATCTTTAGACAACAATAGTCCTTTTTTCCAGGTATTCAAGAAAAAGGCCCTGTTTTTCACCTCCTACTAAAAGAAAGAGCCTACAGATGGATGGTTGCATTTTCTTTTTTTTCTAATTTTATTTTATCGGTACATTTTAGGTATACAATATAATGACATTCATCATTGGAAATTTACACCTTTACATAATCCATCTTGGTTCTTATTTTTCCCCCTTCCCCTCCCCTCCCTTCAACCCCTCCATCCCTCCCTATTTACAAAGACTTTGTTTCCATTTTTTCATTTTCTCATATTAATTCCATTCCCTTCTTTCCTTTCCCCTACCTCTCCCACTCCCCCTTCCCCTTTGCCCCTTTTCTTCCTATTTCACATTATCTATTATACCTTTTAGTCCTTATTTACACTTTCAGTTTCTCACACCAGAGAAACTATTCGGTATTTACACACGTGTGTCCTGTTTATTTCACTTAAGAGTATCTCCTCAATGTGCATCCATTTAGCTATAAATGTCTCTAATTTCTCATTTTTTATGGCTGAGTAGTACTCCATTTTATAAAAAAAAACACATTTTCTTTATGCAGTCTCCAGTTGATGGGCAGTTGGGCTGTTTCCAAGTTTTAGCTATTACAAATTGTGCTGCTATGAACATGGGTGCACATATATCACTGTGGTATGATTCTTCTAATTCTTTGGGGAAGATACCCAGCAGTGGAATAGCGGGGTCAAATGGGACTTCCAGTCCTAGTTCTTTGAGGTATCTCCATAGTGATTTCCACAGTGGTTGCACCAGTCTACACTCCCACCAGCAGTGGAGCAGTAGTCCTCTTTCCCCACAGCCCTGTCAGCATTTGTTATTGGTTGCATTTTCTTGTGTAAGCTCTTTTCTTATTTAGTGAGATCTGAAGCAACCTTGAAAGTGGTTCAGTCTGCACAGCTCCTATGGAACTAGTCCAGCCTCTAGGTTAAGATGAGAGTCTACTCTTGGATCAGAATGCAGTGCCATGTGATCTACTTGAGCCACTGTGCTTGCCTTGTACAGTGCTCCCAGGCCTTTGCATGGTGAGGAGTAATGAGGACATTTTACTTCAGATTGTGCTTTATTTCTTTGGATTGAGTGTAAGGAAGATAAAATGGCTTAGTAAAAGTAATAAAATCAGTACAGTCACTAACTTTCCTTTGTACATATTATTTTGCAGTGTGGGTGAATATTACTATTTGATTTGGTTCTTCTCAGAGGATGCTGCTCGTTAATAAAAGGAAAATTATACTTTTTTTTTCTTCCTATTCTGCTTTCTATAACCAGTGTTTTAATGTTTATATGTTCTTTATAAAATTTAAATATGATGTTAATGAATTCTATCTACAGTATAAGGATGTATGTAAACATGGTAGTATAGCCATTTTTTCATATGTGAGTATGAATAAAATATTTTTAATTAAAGGATTTGATTTTTATTACATATTTAAAATTTTAATATATATTAAATGCATTTAAAATTTGTTACAAACCGTGCTGGGCAATGTAGTACATCACATCCACAGCAAAACTATTAAACATATTGTAATTCTGTAAGATAAAATATTTATGTGCTTGATATATACTACTGAATGAAACCTGAAGGAAGAATAAAGTCATGACATACACATGAATAGAAGTAAAATTAAGAAATGTGAACATGATCTATACATTGTATCAATTTTAATTTCTTGTTTGTGATATCTTACAAGATGTTATCATTGGTGGAACTGGGTGAAGGGTATATTCTTTCTGTATTGATTCTTACAACTACATGTGATACTAATATGTTAAAATAAAAAGTTCACTTAAAATATAAGAAAAATGTTATCTTGTATTTGACCAAAGAGAGCTTTGAGAAAAGAGAGTTGAGGGGAATCAAAATGGAAGGACTTAAAATCATCAATGTATCAGGACTGCATTCAAAAGCCAAGAGTGCAATATTCAAATTAAACAGTTTAGAAGATTCTACAAAATTTTATTTTACTCTGGCATGGAGTTCCCCAGGCTGGAGTCCATGGCTTAACATTCCTTTTTAAAATTTAATTTAAAAATTTTTATTAGTACATGTTTATTGTGCATAATGAATATGATCATTGTGGGTACTTGGTACATGTGTATGACACATCTTAATTCCTTGTACGTCTCCTTTTTATATTTTCAGGAAGGTTCTTATGGATTTCTTGTTTTTATTTTTATTTTTTGACAAGTTGTGATAAGCTCAGCCCAAACAGTTTTTCCACAGTTGATAAAGCAGAAAGAGAATCTAGAAAAAGAACCACATGTGTATACAGATGCATATATGTATTCTAGGTATATGAATTCAATTCATTTTCAAGGGATACCTCAAATAAATATAAGAGCATTATACAAAAAATAGACTAATATTTCAGGGGAAATTCTCATTTAACTGAATTTTTTAACAATCAATAATACCCCTAATTCATATTCTTTAAGAATCTCAGTTTCTGATAGATGTAAGTATAAGGAACAGCATTATAAAAGTTATTATAAGTAAGAAGTAAACATTTTATAAAGAGCCATCTCAAGAGTATCACATCTAAGGTGGGGTGGGTAGGAAAAAGAGGTATGTTGTGGATCCATGGAGAGAGGGAGAGATAGAGGGAAGAAAGAAACATTTTATGAATTTAAACAGATTCAACTTTATGAAATTAATATAAGTAATGTTTATACCAAAAAAGATAGTGAAAAGGCAAGTAAATGACTTGAAAAAAGTATTTGTAAAATATAAGAGACAAATAGTCATTACCACAACATTCTCAAATCCTTAAACCACAAAGGGAAGGAAAATATATACAGAAAAGTGTTAATATAATGAAAATTGTGAAATGACAAATGCAAACTATTGACAAATGTATAGCTTATGCTTAGCCTCACTAAAAATCAGTAAAATATAAAAATATTATTTTCTGTGTAGAAGCTTTTTCGTTTGATATAGCCACACTTGTTTATTTTTGGCTTTTGTTTCTTGTGCTTTTCATGTCATATCCAAAAAACATCACAATGATCAATGTTACTGATTTTTTTTCTATGTTTACAACCAGGCATTTCACTGTGTCAGACCTAACATTTGTGTCTTTAATCTATTTTCAATTGAGTTTTGTATACGGTATAGATAATAATCCAATTCTTTGGCATGTGGCTGTGTATTATTTCCCATTAGCACTTATTAAAGAGACTTTTCTTCATTGCATATTTTTAGCATCTTGTCAAAGATTAGTTTGACATATACGTGTGAGTTTATTTCTGGACTCTGTGTTATAACTTGCAACAATGAGTAAAGGATCTGAATAGACATTTTTCTGAAGAAGGCATAAAAATAGACAAGAGGTATATGAAAAGATGTTCAACATTGCTAATCATCAGAGAAACACAAAACAATGAGATATCATTTATCCTTATTAGCATAGCTATTATAAAAAACACAAGAGCTAACAAGTATTATCAAGGGCATGGCAAAAAGACAACATTTTTACACTGTAGGTGGGAATGAAGAACAGTACAGCTTTTTGGAATATAGTATGGAGGTTCCTCAAAAAAATACATAGAACCACCATATGATCCACACATCCCATTTCTGGATATATATCCAAGAAATTAATAAGTTCATTGAAGAGATATTTGCATTCCATATTAACTACCAAAGTATTAATATCCAAGTGGTGAAAACAACATGAGTGTCCTTTGACAAAATAGGTGAAAAAATGTGCTAACACAAAGAATGGAATAGCATTAAACCATATAAAATAAGGAAATCTTGCTATTTGCAACAATATGGAGCCTGATGGATATAATGCTAAGTGAAAAAAGCCAGATGAAGGAAAAACAAATGATACATGATCGCATTTGTATGGTTAATCTAAAACAATTGAACTCAGAAGCAGAGAGTGAAAAGGTGGTTGCCAGGGACAGTGGCATGGGAGGTAGGTGGATATTGAGGAAATATTTCTTATCAAAGTATACAAACTTTTAGTTATAAAGAATAACAGGGGCTCCAATGCATAGCATGGCTGCTGATGAATGTGTTAATTTGATTCTGGTAATCATTACAATATGTGTATATATCTAATCATCACATTATCCACCTTGGATAGAATTCAATCTTTGTCAATTAAATATTTAAATAATAAGGTAAGTACAAGGTAATATAATAGGAAGATTATTTTGACTCTCAGATCACTATAGATTTAAAAGCTTGGTCATTTCATATGATGTAAAGCTCCAGGGATTTAGCTCAGCGACACAGTACCTGCCTTGCAAGCTCAAGATCCTGAGTTCGATTCCTGGTACCAAAAATAAAAATACAAAATTAAAAAGACCAGCGTCATATGATGCAGAGTTGTAGAGAACCTAGCTTTTTTCACATCACATTGATCAGAGTGAACATAATTGAAATATTTTGGGAAAAGATTTTTGGAAAGACCTACAAAGATTTTGAAATGCTAATGGCATGATTCTGCAAGTATATATCTAACAATTTTTCCTACAGAAACATTTATGTAAAAGGGCAAAATATACAAGAATATTTGTTACATTTTAGTTTATTTTGATTTAAAAATCGAAGTAAGGTCCTTATTTACTCTTTGGGTTTCTCACACAAGAGAAACAATGGATAGATATTGGGAAGTAAGAAAATGTTCAAATGGGACAGAGCATAAGGGAGGGGGGAGAGGGAAGAGGAACAAGGGAAGGGGTGAGGAAGGGAAGAAAGGGAATAGGGATAAAGATAACAGTAACAAAGAATGGAAGGAAAACAATAGAAACAAAATTTTGAAGATGGAGAAGACGGATTGAAGGGAAGGGAGGGGAATGAGACAAAAATTAAAATATATACAGGTACAAATTCCCTATGATGAATGTGATCATTATGTCTGTCAAAAAGGTACCAATAAAATTATTTTTAAAGAATAAAAAGTAAAATTTGAAGCAAGGTAACCATATATCACTAAGAAAGTTTTTAGGTGCATTTTAGTGCAGTCATGCTATGAGTTGCTGTGAACCAATTATAAATAATGAAGCAAATGTCAAAAAATTATATTAAGAGAGACTGATGTCATGAAGCAAGTCCCTTAAGAGTATGTCTGTTTGATCCCATTTATATTTAATATTATGTACAAAAATAAGGATACAAAAATATCAAACTTTTGAAAATGATTTTCTCCGGAGAGGGTCATAACAGCACGAGGTTAGAGAGATACTTGCAAATCTTTCTTCTTTCTTTTACATCTTATTCATATTCTTTATTGTCACCATGTGTCATAATAAAATAATAAAACACACCTTTGATCTTATTTAACTTAGAAAATATAGGAATAATATAAGAAAGAAAATTTAAATCACTTTTACCCCAGAGACAAACCGTTAATATTGTTTAAACTTTGTCTCAATACATGTATAGGATTGTTTCTAAATTGTGGGTTTAATTTTATTTAAAAAAAATTACTGAAGAAATACTTCATTATTACTAACTCTTGTAAATATTGTTTAAATACTACAAACCTGCCACATGCACTTTAATAGACTTTATGAACAGTTTTAGGTTTAATGAAAATTTAAGCAAACAGTACAGAAAGCTCTTGTATACCCTTTATTTCTAGCTGACCCTTCTCTCACGGTTTCCTCTATTATTAACATATAGCATTATTGCGGTGCATTTCTTATAACTGAAGAGCCAATATTGATACTATCATTTAGTTAATGTTCACAGTGTTCATAGTTAACACGAGGGTTCATTTTGTGTCATGTAGTTCTATGGCTTTTGATAAATGTATGTCATATATTCACTACAGCATCAAACATGGTAGTTTTACTGGCCTTAAGTACCCTGTGCTCTACCTATTTATTCTTCTTTCACTCCTTTCTCTGATGCCATTTCCAGAATGACATATCAATGGAATTCTACAGTACTCAGGCTTTTCAGACTGGCTTCTTCTCTAAGCAATATGCATTTGAGTTTCCTATACATTTTTTTCATGGCTTTATGTCTCATTTTTGATCATTAAATGAATTCCATTGTCGGAATATACCATAATTTGTATTTATCCATTCAACTACACAAGGACAACTTTGTAGCTTGTAAGTTTGGGTCATTATGAATAAAGCTAGGTTGTGTAAACATCCTTGCCTAGGTATTTGTACGGATGTTATATTTTCAGTTCCTTCACATAAATACAAAGGATCGTGATTGCTAGATTATATAGTAAGACTATGTTTAGCCTATAAGAAACTCCTAAACTGTCTTTCAAAGTGACTGTACAAGTTTGCATTTGCATCAGCAAAGAACCAGTGTTCCTTCTGCTCTTCACCCCCACCAGAATCTGGTGGTGTCAATGTTTTGTAGTATCTATTCTAACAAGTTTTAAAAAAATCATTTTGAAGGCCGGGGATTTAGCTCAGTGGTTCCGCAGCCTGCCTCGAAAGCACAAGGACCCTAGTTCGATCCCTGGCACACACACAAAAAATCATTTTGAAGTAATAGATTATGGCTGTAAGAATTTAACAGTAATACTTGGAAAGGAATTGCATATTTTCAGTTTTAACTGTGCTTCAAATAAAGAACACTAGATAAATATATCAAACATAGAATAACACACACACACACACACACACCTACCAAAAAATAAACACCTAGTAAAAAAAATGTGATGAAAGGACGTTTCAGTATCAGAAAAAAGATTTTATGGATTTTGTTTTTACATAAATGTCTTTTCACACCTAAACAAATATAAGGACTTAAGTACATATGCCAAATCAGACTTAAAATGTAGTTCTGTATTTCCACCTATACTTGTAATCATAATATTATATCTATTTTCAGATTAACAGCATTGTTATATCATTTTGCTAACTTTTATGTGCCTTTCACTCCAAATGGCCCTACTGGGTCCTTAAAAGCTGAGACCTGAGACCCTGGGTAGGAAATGCCTGTGCACAAAACCCTTGATGCCTTGTGCCTCCTGATACTCATTTGCTCTAATTTCTATAAAACAAATCTCTAAGAGAAATCAAGGTCTGAATCTTTCAGAAGGAAGGCATAAGAACTGGCATCTCTACAAATAACAAAATCAGAAATACTGTGAATTCTCTGGGGGAAAACAGAAACAGAAAAAAAGGAAAAGAGGAGAGAAGAGGGGGGAAGAGTCAACAAACTTCAAACAAATGGTACCAGAACCCCCTGTATGAGTTCACCTTCAATTATCAATGCTGATCATCAGTATTTCCAATTTCTCATAGAAATTGCTGTAAGTTTTGTTTCAGAACTCAGGTTGTCATGTAATGAAAAATATTAAGCCCAATGATTAATGCTATCTCAAGACTCAAACTCTTCAAGATGCAGAGAATGGCAGGTTGATTGGAGATTGCATGAAAAAAGAGCAGGAAGTCTATAAAATTGATAACATTAAAATTGCATATCAGTCACATAACTAAAGACTGTAGTATATTTGAAATATAAAGTAATTCCTACATTAAGGTAGTTGATGTTTCATGATGCAGTCATTTTGTTTTGCAATCTGTGACTAAAAATAACAGCCGATTTCACTATGGGTGTTGGAGCGATCAGACAGCAGAACAAGATGGCAGGCATACATATGTAATAAATGTTACACATTACACAAACATGTACATATTGCATTGATAATTATAAACAATGATATATAATAGCATGAGTTGCACATATTTATATATTTAAATGTATTTACAAAAGTACAAGTAACATGGAAGAATTGAAACACAATGACTAATTTTCAAACTAGTAAATGAGAAAAGCTAATAAAAGTAAGGGATGTAGAAGATGAAATTGATCCTATTGAAGGTAAAAGGAAGAAAATAAGGGTATGTTCCTTATAAATACACAGTATGGCACAAATAAAATGGAACTTACAGTAAACAAAAGTTGCTAATGGCTTGAAAGATCTATATAGTTACTGTATTTGCCAAAATAATAACTGAAAACCTTTAACACATAATTTTTAGAAGTTGGAAAGTAAATGAATGTATTTTTACTTGCTGCTTTTTTTTAGATGATATAATTCTACAGGCTACATTATTTTTTCATTTCACTCACATTACTGTTCACATATATTTTTCAGAAAGAGGCATTTTCTGGCCCTCTGATTCCAAATGAACTTTCCCTCAATTTCCTTCCTGTGCTTTACTTTATCATCAAGAATCTAATCACCACTTGGGTGTTATGGGATCATTTATTCATGTGTTCTTTGTCTTTCCCACTAGTATGTAGTAGCCACAAGACAGTGCTTAATCTGGTTCCCAGGAAGGGACAGCAGCTCTCTTCTGAGGAATGAGAAAAGTAGGCAAGAAAATCATTCTAGGTCCTGTCCAATCCAGTGATTCATTACCACAAGGGACCCCTGTTTATTTATTAGTCCTCACTGCAGATTTTTAAGTGTCACTATCCAATTCCTAACTCCAATCAGATATAAAAATAACCTAGATTTAGGGTACCAGGATCTCTTTTAGAAACTCTCTGGAATATATATATTTTTTTATTTGTAAAGCATATTTCATCTTCACAAGGGAGGGAGACACTCTTGGTTACTATTCGGACGGTGGGCACCACTGTGTGGTTGGTATAAGGTCAGGATTTTTTTCACAGTTGTTTTAGTCACACAGTTTGTATCCTTTATAGTAGTCTTTCTGTACTTATCGTCTCTACTATGTGTGTTGTGAATTTTATTTCTCCCTAGCAATGGTTTTCTATTAGCATAGTCTTATATGCCTCCCCCTCTGAGAAATTTATCAGATCTCTGCTTTCTTTCTCGTTTGAATCTACAATGTTTTATACCTTTATTAAGGTACAATTCACATACAAAAAATGGACTAAAATAAGTTACAAGGATGTATCATCTTGTTACATGTTCTTAACATATACCTGTGCACACATATTGCATGCCACAAAACAGAAATTTTAAAATCTACAAATGTATGTATTTTTTCTAAGTATTTTATACCATTTTTGTAACCTCTATTGTAAAAGGTTTTGATTTTCATTTTGGTTTGGTTTTGACTTTTTGTTTGTTTGCTTGTCTGTTTTTGACAGGGACCTGATGTGAATACATGTGCTTGATTTATCATCTTGAATAGAAAGGCTCTTTTAATAAACTAAAAGGTTCTTTTTTCCTATAATTATGTTATATTATACCTTTCCCATCTTTGACTCCTCTCATTTTATCTTAGCACATCCTCTCAAAGAATACAGTGTACTAAATTTTAAATCCCTAAGAACAACAAAAAGAAAAGCAATTCCTGTAAAAAAAAATACAGCTTTTGCTAAAAGCATTTATAATAAAGTTAAAATAAATGGTAGAAGTATGCTTGCTAAAGTAATGAAATGTCATAAGTTCTCAAAATATGCATGATATACAAACATAAAATTCAGTACTAACAAACTGAATTAAGCCATCATATAACACAAAGAAAAACAGAATATGAGAGAAGTAACAAATGACATGTAAGGAAATTAAGGAAAATATAAAATTTTAAACTCTTTCATAAGTAAAAACAATGAAAGCTCCATGTCTGAACTAATGCCATAAATCCAAATGTGAAAAAAACTTTAACTTTCCATATTTCTAAGTACTCTTATTATTAAACAATAAATAATGGCAATGATTTAATAATACATTCTACTCTAGAAATTACAAAAGAAAAGAAATATTTAAACAAATCTCAGAGATAGGATTGATAAAGACCAAGCAGGAACATTTAAAATGAATTTTAAAAAATAATAGAATGCAGGATCTATTATTGCATTCTAGGATATAATGAGAGAAGCCAAAGATGTACAAAGGTGTTATGAAATATGAAATTATAGGCAATAATATATGCTAATTTATTGCAAAAGCCTTTCTATTCAAGACGGTGGATCAAGAACATGCATTTGTTTCAGCTCTCTATCAAAATCCAAAACTTAGTACAGAAATTACAAAAGTGATACAAAATACATAGAGATTGAAGCTATCATCAAGCATGATGATGCATGGATGAAATTTTATGCACAAAGCACTGAGAGACTAGAAAAAGTCTAAAAAATGAAGTCATAAAAATGAGCTTTCTAAAAATTGAAAGTCCTGGGAAGGCATGTGATGTTAAAAGTCACTCCACACTGGCTGCAAGAAATAACTGATCAGCAATTTCAGTACCTTTTAAGTAAAGAAAGGTAAAGAGAGAAGAGACTTCAAGGAGTTTATTCAGAAGCCTTTGGCTACTATAACAAAATAATCAAAGTATATCAAGGCTAAAGTCAGATACAGTTTACAAAGAAATGAGTGTGAGTTAAAGTTAAAAATATTGCATTTTCAACAAAGAAGTCTATATTAAGAAAACAATTGCAAAATATTTGGGCCAAGTGAATATAGTTGCTCCCGAAAGGAATTTTCTTCATTGCTTTTTTTGAATTGGTTAATTGTGTCTTGTTTTTTTTCTTAATTTTATTTTATTGGTATAATTTAGGTATACTATATAATGACATTCATCATTGGAAATTTACACCTTTACATAATCTCTCTTGATTCTTATTTTTCTCACTTCCCCTGCCCTGCCTACAACCACTTCATCCCTCCCTATTTAGTAAGACTTGGTTTCCATTTTTACATTTTCTCATATTAATTCCATTCCCTTCTTTCCTTTCCCTCACCCCTCCCACTTCCCCTTCCCCTTTGCCCCCTTTCTTCCTATTTCACATTATTGTACTATTGAGTACTTATTTACACTTTGTTTCTCACACTAGAGAAACTATTCAGTATTTACACGTGTGTCCTGTTTATTTCACTTAAGAGTAGTGCCTCAATGTGCATCCATTTAGCTATAAATGTCTCTCATTTATCATTTTTATGGACAAGAAGTACTCCATTTTATAAAAAACAAACACCCCATTTTCTTTTTTTTTTTTTCCACATTTTCTTTATCCAGTCTCCAGTTGATGGGCATTTGGGCTGTTTCCAAGTTTTAGCTGTTACAAATTGTGCTACTATGAACATGGGTACACATATATCACTGTGGTATGATTCTTTTAATTCTTTGGAGAAGATAGCCAGCAGGGGAATAGCTGGGTCAAATGGGACTTCCAGTCCTAGAACTTTAAGGTATCTCCATACTGATTTCCACAGTGGCTGCACCAGTCTACACTCTCACCAGCAGTTGATCAGTGTTCCTCTTTCCCCACAGCCCCTCCAGAATTTGTTATTGGTTGATTTCCTGATAGCAGCCATTCTTTCCAAAGTGAGGTAGAATCTCTGCGTTGTTGTTTTCATTTGCATCTCTCGAATGACCAGTGATGTTGAACATTTTTTCATATGTTTATTTGGTATTTCTCCTTCTTTGTCTGAGAAATATCTGTTCATTTCAGTTGCCCATTTTCGGATTGGGACTTTAAATTTGGGAGGTCTGATTTTTTAAAGTTCTTTATAGATTCGAGATAGTAGACCTTTGTCTGAGGAACAGCAGGTGAAAATTTTTTCCCACATTGTAGGTTGTCTCTTCACATTGTTGCTGGTTTCTCTTGCTGTGTAGAAGCTTCTTAATAAAAAGAGATCCCACTTGTTGATTGTTTGTGCTAGTTCATGGGCAAATGAGGTTTTGTTCATAAAATCTTTTCCTACACCAATGTCTTCAAGAGTTCTACCTAACCTCTGTTCCGGGCAATTCAGCGTTTCTATTTTAATATTTAGATCCTTAATCCATTTTGATTATAGTTTAGTGCATGGGGAGAGATATAGGTCTAGTTTTAATCTTTGGCAAGTTGAAAGCCAATTTTTCCAGCACCAATTATTAAAGAGGCTATCTTTCCTCCAGTGAGGGTGTTTGGCTCCTTTATTGAAGATGAGATGACTGGGTGTGTCTGGAGTTGTTTCTGCATCTTCTAATTTGTTCCACTCCTCCTCGGGTCTGCTTCTTTGCCAGTACAATGCTATTTTTATCACAGTAGCTTTGTAGTATAGTTTGCAGTTGTGGATTGTGATACCCCCTGGATATTCCTGTTACCTAGAATAATTGCTTTTGCTATTCTGGGTCTCTTCTTGTTTCAGATGAATTTTTGGATCGTTTTCTGAAGGTCCATGAAGTATACTGCTGGGATTTCAATTAGGATTGCATTGAATCTATATAGCAGTTTAGGAAGTATGGCCATTTTCACTATATTGATCCTTCCTACCCAGGAGCAGGGGATGTCTTTCCATTTTCTGATATCATCTTCAATCTCTCTTTTCAGAGTGCTATAGCTTTCAGAGAAGAGGTCTTTGATTTCTTTCATTAGGTTGATTCCTAGGTATTTCAGCTTTTGGATGCTATTGTGAAAGGAATTGTTTGTCCTATTTCTGTCTCAATGAGTCTATTGTTCCTGTAGAGGAAAGCTATTGATTTTTGTGTTGTTGACCTTGTATCCAGCTACTCTACTGAATTTGGTTATTAAGTCTAGGAGACCTTTGGTGGAGTTCTTGGGGTCTTCTATATAGAGTATTATGTCATCTGGAAATAATGACAATTTGACTTCTTCATTTCCTGTCTAATTGCCATGGCTAATGTTTCCAAAACTATATTGAAAAAGAGTGGTGATAGTGGATATCCTTTTCTTGTTCCTGATTTTAGTGTGAAGGATTTCAGTTTTTGACCATTTAGTATGATATTGGATGTTGGTTTTTTATAGATAGCTTTTATCAGATTGAGGTAGAGACCATCTATTCTAATTTTTTGTAGGGTTTTTATAAAAATGCGTGTTGTATTTTGTCAAATGCTTTTTCTGAATCTATGGAGATAATCATGTGATTCTTTTCCTTGGCTTTATTGATATAGTGTATTACATTGATTGATTGGCATATGTGAAACCATCTCTGCATCCCTGGGATGAATCCCACTTGATCAGGGTGTATGATCTTCTGCATTCTATTTGCCAGTGTCTTATTAAGGATTTTTGCATCTATGTTCATTAGTGAGATTGGCCTATAGTTCTCTTTTTCAGTTGGGTCTTTCTCTGCTTTGAAGATCAAGGTGATGCTTGCTTCCAAGAATGAATTCGGGAGTATTGCTTCCCTTTCAATTTTATTGAAGAGTTTAAACAGTAGTGGCAGTAGTTCCTCTCTAAATGTCTTGTAGAATTCAGCAGTGAAGGAATCAGGGCCTGGGCTTTTCTTAGTTGATAAGTCTTTAATTACATTTTCAATTTCATTGGTTGATATTGGATTGTTTAGAATTTTTAGGTCTTCTTTGTTCAACTTTGGTAATTCACACGTATCTAGGAATCTGTCCATTTCTTCTGTGTTTTCCATCTTATTGGCATATAGGTTCCTGAAGCAGGTATTGATGGTCCTCTGGATTTCTGCTGGGTCTGTTGTCATTTCACCCTTTTCATTCCTAATTGCATGGATTTGGGCCTTTTCTTTCCTTTTTCTGATAAGTTTGGCTAAAGTTTGTCAATTTTGTTTATTCTTTCAAAGAACCAACTCTTGGCTTCATTGGTTTTTTGTATCGTTCTCTTCATCTCCATTGAATTGATTTCTGCTCTGATCTTTATAATTTCCTCCCTTGTATGAGCTTTTGGTTTGTCCTGCTTTTCTTTTTCTGGAAGCTTGAGGTTCAGCATCAGGTTGTTTAATTGGGCTCATTCTGTTTTCCTAATATGTGCATTCATTGCTATGCATTTCCCCCATAAGACTGCTTTCATTGTGTCCCATAGGTTCCAATACGTTGTATTGTCATTGTCCTTTCATTGTAGGAACTGTCTGATTTGTTCTTTAATTTCCTCTGTGACCCACTGGTTATTCAGATGTGTGTTGTTCAATTTCCATTTGTTTGTGTAATTTTTGCAGTTTCTTTTGCTATGGATCTCCAATTTCATCACACTATGGTCTGATCATATACAGAGGATTATTTCATTTCCTTTGCACTTACTTAATCATGTTCTATGAGTGAGTATGTGGTCTTTTTTTGAGAATGACCCTTGTGCAGCTGAAAAGATTGTGTATTCTGATTTTGTAGGGTGGAACACTCTATAAACCTCTAAGTTCATTTGTTCAAGAGATCAATTGAGTTCTAGTATTTCATTACTTATTTTTGTCTATTTTATCTACTTGGGACAGTCGAGTATTGTGTTCCCCCACTACTATTGTATTAGTGCATATATGACTTTTCATGTCCGTTAGTATTTGTTTTATATAGTTGGATGAACTGGTTTTTGGTGCATAGATATTTATGATTGTCATCTCTTCCTGTTGGATTGTTCCCATTATAAGGATGTAGTGTTCTTCTTTGTCTCTCTTAATCATTGTTGGTTTCAAATCCACTTGATTTGCAAAGAGGATAGCTACTCGCTTTCAGTTTCCTGTAGCATGGAGTATTGTTTTCCACCCTTTAACTTTCAATCTATGAGTTTCTTTTTGAATTAAGTATGTTTCTTCTATGCAGCATATTGTTGGAATTTGCCTCTTGACCCATTCTGCCAGTCTATTTCTTTTGATTGGTGAATTGAGACCATTAACATTGATAGTTATATCTCATATGTATTGACTTATCATCGTCATGACATTTTATTTTTGTTGGATTCTCCCCCTTTATATTTAGTTTCTTGTCACACCCAATGGCTTCATTCTGCTCTGCTTCCTGAGGTTGTGATCCTCACTGTCTGTTCTTAGGATAGTTTCTAAAATTTTTGTAGTGCTGGTTTGGTATTCATGAAGTTCTTAAGGTGCTCTTTGCCATGAAAGTATCTTGTTTCTCCATCAATTTTGAAAGATAGTTTTGCAGGGTACATCAGTCTGGGTTGGAAGCTGTTTTCATTTAGTGCTTGGAATATATCACTCCAAGCTCCTCTTGCCTTGTGGGTTTGTGTTGAGTAGTCTGCTGTGATTCTGATGGGCTTTCCTTTGTATGTGATTTGTTTCTTTTCTCTGTTTGCAGAACTTTGTTCTTCTTTTGGGTTTCTGGAATCTTAACAAATATATGCCTCTGTGTAGATTTATTTTGATCAAGGCTATTTGGAGTCCTATATGCCTCACTTATCTGTATGTCAAGTTCTTTTCCCCTGCTTTGGAAGTTTTCTGCTGTTACTTCTGTGAACAGTTTTTTTATGTCATCTGCACTCTCTCCTGTTTCTTCATTGAGCCCAATCAGTCTTATGTTATTCTTCTTTGCATCGTTTATCAGCTGCTGGATTGATTTCTTATTTTTGAAGCAATTTTTCTTTTCCTGGTCACTAATTGCAATCTTATCTTCTATATCTGAAATTCTCTCCTCACATTAGCTCATTTTGCTGTGTAGACTTTCAATGGAGTTTTTAATCTCCTGTAAATCTGTTTGCATCTGTTTTATGGATTCCATTTGTTTCCTATGTTGGGATTCCATCATGTTCCTCAGTTCCTCTATTTTTTTCTATCTGTGTCCTCTCTACATTTATTAATCATGTCTTGCCCTATGGGCACAATCTCTTCTGTTATCTGAGAAATTCTTTGATTTCATTTTTTCCAGATCCTCTTTTGTTGCCAGTTCAGGATGTCCACGTGTTTGAGTATCAGAGTGTTCCATGTCCTTTCCCTTTGGGGTTGCTCTAGGTGATCTGGAAGTCTGGTTTTGAGACTTGTTTACGTGTCTTCTCATTTCGATTGCGGGGGGTGTTGTTGGCACCCATGTGGCTCACCTCTTCTGAGCTGGAAGTGGTGGAATGGTGGCCCTGATGCCCCTCCCTCTGGGCTGGGAGGGGTGGAATGGTGGCCCAGAAGCCCCTTCCTCTGGGCTGGGAGTGGTTTATCACACTTTGTCTTGTTTTAAGAAAAAAGGCTTTTGAGCACATTTTTTAGAGATCAAAGAAAGAGCTAGAGAGATCAGATTAAACAAATGTGGTGGGGGTTTTTATATTATTGGAAAGGGTGAAAACAAGAGTACACTATTGTTTGGTAGCAAAATCTTAGAAGATATTCTTCTTTTAAGTAGCTGTGAAACAGTATATAATAGTTGCAAATGCAATTCATGTGGGGCAGTGACTGATAAGTTTAAGTTTCCAAAGCTCAGGATTCTGCATATATTAGAAAAGTGATTTAGAAAGGTGAATTATCTGATGTAGTGTATAATTGAGGTTTAAAGTTCATTATTTTGAAAATTATAATAGCAGTAAAAGCACATAAAAATGTTTCTGAGTGGCCCTGAAGCTTCATTTGAGATCAGAGATCATAGGTTTCTAAAAAGCACCAAGACGTGCAAGTTTGTTTTCTTTTGTAAAACTGAGGAATGCAACAATAGTAATAAAGAAATCAGGATTTATTTAAAATAGATGTTTTCAAGGTACATGTAGGTGTTGTACAAAGAGATAATGCTAGTAATATGAAGTTTATGATTCACCATTGAATCTACACTTGATAGAGAATGATATAAAGCAAAGAATTGAGTGACAGATTAGAGTTATGTAGTTTATGGACTGAATATATAGCTGAGAATAAAGAGTAGGTACAGTAGGAATAAACTGCAAAATCCAGAGCAATAAGGGATTATAGGTGAAAGTTTTATATTATGCCAATTCTTCTCAAATTTAATGAGTTTATAAATCACCTGAGGTCAGGATAAAATGCAAATTCTGAGTGAATAGCTCAGGAATGGGGCTTGAGAATTTGCAGCCCCCAATGTGGTATTGCAAGTCTTTAGACCATATTTTGAAAAGCCAGAATCTAAGTGACTTTTTCATATCATACTTTTGAATTCATGATTAATAAAAAGTAATGGTTTAATAGTTCTTGGGCTCAGTATATTCCACATGTATATACACCATAAGTATGTCAGTTTGTACCTTCAGCCCGATAATCAGAAACTGCAAAATTTCCATTTTAACATCTTTATTGAGATATAATTTATGTGTCATAAAAACCACCAGTTAAAAGTACACAATCCAGGATTTTTAGAACATTCAGAGTTGTGCAATTATTACCATAATTGAAGTTTATAACATGTTCATTATTCACTAAAGAAATTTCGTATATATTGGCAATCGCTCTTTAGTCCTCTGTACAACCCTGAGAAGCATAACTGTAATATGTATATATGTGAAATGTGTACATGTCTATTTATCTGTATATGAGATAATATATGTGACCTTTAGTGTCTGGTTTCTTTCACTTAGTATGATATTTGCGAGGTTCAGCAATGTAGAATGTATCACTACTTCATTTTCAGTGTCAAATAATATTCTAATTTACAGATACATAATTTTTAAAAACATTCATCAGTTGGCAAATGTTGGGATTGTTTCTACTTTGGACCTTTTATAAACAATGCTGTTATGAATGTGTACAAGTTTTTGTACAGATATACAGTGGACCCTTGAGTTACAACTGGCCTGACATACAAACCACTTGTGTTACCACTGGAATTTAGTTTTAACTTATGACCAAAGTCTTGAGTTATGACCCGAATGCCAGCTCCTTGTGCTTCCAGATGGTCTCAGATACAGATTTAACCCTTAAAGAGTTCTGGAAGGAACATTACAGCATCCCTTCCTGTGTGGGGTTCATTTAGAAATCCTGGGCCAATGGCTAAGGACACTGTGGTCTGCCTGTGTACAGGAGAGTGACTTTGAAGGCTGTGTAGAGGACCCTGAGCCTTCAACTGACCAACTTGAGTTACAATCAGCCCTTGTGAACAAATTGAGTTTGTAAGTCAAGGGTCCATTATATACTCTCATTTCCCTTAGATAAGTCTCTGACTTATGAAGTGGTTCCATTCTGGGAGAACATTCATAAGTTGTACTCATTCATAAGTCTGACAAAGTGAATCTGTATTTTCACTTTTGTTTCCATGGTTATTGCTTTGTGTTTCCTAGCAGTCCTCTCCACATCACCCCTTCTTTCCCTCTTGCTTCTGGATATCCTGGGCTCTGACTGAGCCCTGTACTAACTTACTATACACTACCTGACTGTACTAAGCACTCAGCAACACAACTGTGACAATGTCTGGCAGACACATGAGCTACTTCTTTGATTTGTTCGCATCTACACATGTGCATAATATGAGGTCCATTTGTATATGTGAAAGTTTGGGACTCAAATGTTCATAAGTATGGAACTTTATAGCTCAGATTGGAATTGCTCTATCACATGGTAACTCTGTGTCCAGCATTTTGAGAAACTGCCAGTTATTTCTCTATTTTTGCACCATTTTGCAATCCCAGTCACAGTGTACAAGCATTATAATTTTTCTGCACACACTGTATGACATTGTATTTTTCTTATTGGTTAAATTTTATCACAAAATATTTTTGTGTAGCTATTGTAAAAAGAATTGATTTTTTTATTTTTTTCACATCGTTCCATGTTAGTGGATAGAAACACTATCGATTTTTGTATGTTGATGTTTTCAATCTGCAGTTTTATGGAATTCTTTTGAGGGTTTTAACAATATTTTGGTTAAGTCTTTAGAGTTTCTATATATAAGATCATGGTATCTGCACGTAGAGACAATTTAATTGCTTCCTTTCCAATTTGGATACCTTTTCATCCTTACCTGGCCTACTTGCTGGGGATAGGACTTCTGGTACTATGTTAAACTGTTATGCCACAGATTATTTAACTAGTGATGATTTTTTTAATGATAGTCCTTGATCTATCTCTAGGCTATTTTGTTTGTAAATAGCTACATGTCCTTATATTTGGGGGGGACGGGAAAAAAGGATGATAACTCCTATTCTGTCTGTTGACATAATTCATAATCCACATTTTAAAGTGAGCTGAAGAAACACATATGTCATAGTTGTACAGTATATATAAATGAAAACATAAGTTAAATAAAAACAAGATTGTTAATGCATTAATAATGGTAAAATGATAAAATGAGAATACTGTAATATAAAAAATACTGGGGAAAAAAGGAGTCTTATAGACTTAAGTCTGTAAAAATTTTAAAATTACAGACAAAACAAAATAAGACATGATTGGTAGCAATTTAGAATTTCACAGCATTTTGTTGGCAGTAAATGCTACTCCACACATTTGCCAAAATTGAGCATTGGCATCATTCACAACCTGATTGCACAAAACAAAATTGAATATTTTCTACATTAAATTCTTGAAATTCACTTAAGAAACACTAAAGGGTAAAGGTCCCTGAATCAGTGGCAGACTCCTCCATCAAGAATCTGAAAATTCTTGAATAACAATATCTTAAACCACTGGTTTTAAAATGCCTTTGTTCTCACAATTTAGAACAGTATTTTGTAAGATTGTGTACTTCAGCTTACTTTTCTGTTTAAGTTACCAAGTACAAGTTGCAATACTGAAATAATTTCACACAAAACAATTCACAGTACATTATATATGATGGCTTTAAAAATAATATTGCTCTTTCTAGGATTTTTCAATTCAATAAAATATCACATTATCTTGATACCCATTATGATCTGCCTAAAAGTAGGTATACTTTTAATAGTTGAAAATATCACATCATTCTTTTTTAACTTATTTCCTTTTCATTTCTTCTACTGATTTGATCCTAACGTGATACAGTTTCTGTTTATAATTTTTTCATTGATCACTTTATTTTCCAATGATTAATATGTGAATATGTTTAAAATATCGTTTTTAAATCTATTGTGAAGGATGTAGGTGTTAATTATTGGGATGGATTTTTCATCATGGATGGGGAAGAAGGGGAAGCAAAGAGTGTACATGTGCCAATTCCCCACGACTGTATTCATAATGTATCACAAACATATGCTACTAGAAAAGAACACAAAGAATATAAACATACTGTAGAGTTTGGAGGAATAATTATTAAACTTGAAAAAGTTTATTGAAATGTTACCTCTTAATGAGGTGGAGATTCTTTTTGTTTTCATGTATATATGTAACTCTGAAAGGATGTTACTTATTGCCAGAATTGTCCACAGTTGAACAGACAGCCTTTTATCCTTATTTTAAAATCTTATAGTAGTGTTGACAGCCTTGCTCACAAAAAGTAGAGAAATGGAAATTTTGTTTCAGTCATTCAATTCCTTAAACTCCCTCGAAGTTGTAAGCAAGAGTAACCTAGTGATCCACTGTCAAACATTATTTTAATAAAGCATTAGCTGATAACTTGATTAGATTCACCTTCAATTTCTTCAAAAGCAGTGAAGTGGAAACCACTTGATTCACCAAGTTATTTGTTCCCTAGTAATTAAAGTCATTTATGGTCCCAAAACCAAGATGGTTCTAGAAAATTGTCCTTTTGGTACCCTGAAGAGTTTTACCCCTGGGGCAATGTTGAGGGAGACAGTGGAGATGTTATTTGTTGTGTAAGGGCTGAAGGAGGATATGAAAGGAGAGGAGGGGAGAAGGAGGAGCACTGCTGTCATCTGCGTGCCAGTGTTAAGGAAATCCATATTACTTGGAAGCTGAAAACCTGAAGATCATGGTCTTTGTACAATTCATGCTTTTCTAGGGTAGGGAAGACTTTGCCGGAGCCAAAGGGACACATATTCTAGACTGAAGACTTCTGACTTAAGTCAAAATAACAGTCATTGTTTGTTTGACCGCAAGTCCTAAAATTGGCAGTTTCTTTGTTGGTTGCATGATACTTTGTTACACTTCTTCAATCCTTCATTGATGTTACTTTGATGGCTGTAGTAACTCCAAGCACCTTAGACTCAAGTGCCAACATTGAAAACAGAAAACAAGGGAGAAGTGATTATACCTTTTCTGGGAGAAACAGTTTTCCCAGAAGCCCCCAGCAGGTTTCCTGTTTGTCAGATAATAGTCTCATGCTCACACTTAGATCAGTCAAAGATGAAGGAACAGTAGTTCCATAACTATAATAGACAATTCTGATCTATCTCTTGATTAAATGAAAGTAGACATATTGCCACCCCCCCACCAGAATATCTCACTTTTTTCAGTAAAGAATTGAGATATAGTAGCAAAAGTTTTTGCTTCTTTGAGCACACCCCCTGAAATTATTTTATAATATTTGTGCACTTCACAATTTTTAGGTATACCACAATATAATCTTATGTGCTTTTGCTCCCAACCAGTAGCACACAGGTTTCATTGTTTTGTACACTGTTGTAAAGTTTCCAGAACCTGCTTTGTGTGCATGGAAAGCCAGAAATACCTGGGAGTTTAATGTTCTCTTCCTCCTTCCTTAGCAGGAGATATTTAAACAATAACTGACCAGTGGGGGAAATATAACTAGTCCGATTCCCCTGTGCTGTGGAGTAGTCAACTCTCAAATGTGATCAACATTATCTCTAAAGCTCTTATTCAGGATTTAGCCAAAGACAGCCTTCTCGAGGCTTGCTGGATATTGTACCCTTGCCTAAATGCTTTCCCATACCTACTCCTCTAACACTGTTTTCCAAGAGTCCTTTCTAGCAAATCACTTTCACATGAGCCCTTGTCTCTGGGTTGGCTTCTGGACCATGGCAGCCTAATTTTGCTATTCGTTAGCAAACAATATTTTCCTGGAAGTCCAAGGATAGAAGACCTTAGCGTAGAGAGTCAGGGAGAAAGCATGTCAATTATTCACTACTTTTTAAAGAGAGCCTGCTGATGCAGTGAACCAATTTGTTAGCTATCTTCCACAACACGCATAACTTTTAAACAAACACATTCCCTAAAATTTCCTTAGTTTGGAATAGATAATTGTTAAAATAGGTTTTAAACCCATAATGTTTTGCTTTATGAAATATAGTCTGATATAGTTTACCATAAAAATCCCTTGGCCTCATGAGAAAATTCAAAATTGAGGCATCTAGAAAAGTAGAGTTTTGAATATTTAGACTATAAAAAAATCCATTAGAATTACTATATAATTCTCCCATAGGATTTAGAGTACCAGAATTATCTCTCCATGTTATACAAACCGTATCCCTTTACTGACAAGATTGATTTCCCAACTACAAGTGGAAATCTGTTTTATTGTTTGGAATCTCTCATTACTAGATAGTGAAATCTCAGCCAAGGATTCTCTATGTACACTGAGGGGTTCAGTGGAAATATTCATATTTTAAATATATGTAAGTCATTTTTCAAGTTATTTTTATCTAAAATAATCAAGTAATAGCTAGGCAGAGACAGGTAAGCAGACAGACAAATAGAAATAGATAAACATTTCCCACTGGAATGAAGGACTGCTGAACACAATCAGCAGGATGATGAGCTAAAGTTTAAAGCTCACATACTGACTATGGCAATAGGAAAAGTGAGTGTAATGATAATAGATAATGGTATGGTTTACATCTAGTTGTCCCTCCAAAGCCTCATGCGCTCTTGGAAGGTGGTTGGATCGTGGGAACTTATTGCTGACTTGCTCTTAAGAGACAGGTTCTGGTCAGAAGAGGTGGGTCACTGGGGGCATGGCCTGGAAGGGCATATGTATCTCTCTTCCAGGTTTCTCCCTTTTCGATCTCTGCTTAAAGGCTGCTGTGTGATTAGCAGCTTTCCTCCAGCAGACTCTTCCACCATGCTGTTTCTGTCTGGAGTCAGCTGACCTTACCAGGACTGAAATTTCTAAAACATGACCAAAATAAATCCCTCCTTCTATAAATTGTGGATGTATGGTATTTTGTCCCAGTGAGAAGGAAAGCGACTAAGAGAGGTAACAAAAGTATGTCTGTATGCTATATTCATTTGTCTACTATATGCAATGTATTGTACTATGTATATATGTACATGTATATATAAATATACTAAGAAATGTGTATATAATTTTATAAATTCATAATTTAAGACTAGCTGTAGCTCTCTATACATTAAGTATAATTATCCCCAGGTTTCATATAGTGAAATGAGGTTCAACAAGATTAAGGTACATTTTCAAAGACAGCAAACCAATAATAGAGCTGAAATTTAAACACGGGTCTGTATGAACCTTAAGTATGTGTCATACCCCATTGTGTCTACACTATTTTAAGAAAGAAGTTCCTCTCTGTGAGGGAAATCAACCTTTACTATTGTTGATCTTATTTAGGGAAAGCACAGTGCATTTCCAGTCTTTGAATTGGGACCAAATAAGAAAGAAACTGAACAACCAACCAAAGATGGTTCCAGGGAAAACTCCATGGGTGTTCCTGCCAAGGTTCCATGGGACCTCTCACCACTGCATTGATCACATCTGTATTAATTCCCATGTATTCATGAACATGGAAAAAGAGTCAGACTAATTTACCATAAAACGCAATAATCAAGTTTGGGAATGGAAATTATCATCTGCATTTCACAGTGCCAAAGCACAATATTCTTACATCTAAGGAAGATAAATTTGATTAAATATGTGCAATCAATTTTTTGGTCAAAAGATATGTCTAAGTCTATTTGGCTGCCATAACATAATACTGTAGACTAGTGTCAAGCTGTTTTCCAAAGCAATTACACCGATTTTTCTACATTTTCAACAGCAGTGTAGCAAGGTTCTAGTTTTTCTGCGTCTTTGCCAGCACTCTGGATTTTCTTTTTTCTTTTTTTTTTTTTGGTACCAGGGATCGAACTTGGGTCCTTGTGCTTGCGAGGCCAGCAGCAGAACCACTGAGCTAAATCCCCGGCCCAGGATTTTCTTAATGGTGGAATTTGAAGTACAAAAGATAAGTCCAGTGTATTTTTTAAAATTTTATGTATTTTATACTTTTGGTGTTTCATCTAAGAATTCATATCCTATATCAACTTCATAAAAATATTATTCCTATGTTCTCCTTTAGAAGTTCTGTAGATTTAAGTTATATTTAGGTCTGTAATCCATTTTTCCTATTATTGCATTTTTATTTTTATTATGATAAAAACATCATAAAATTTATCATCTTAATAATTTCTAATTGCACAGTAATTTTCACTTGCACTGTCATGTAACCAATCACAACTGCTTTTATTTGGCAAAACTAAAACTCTAAAATTATTAATCAAAACTCTTAATTCTCTCCTCCCCGTGTCCCTGGGGGACCAACAATCTATTTTCAGTCTCAGTGATTTTGACTAAGCTATACTTGGACTCATACAGTATGTCTTTTTGTGACCGGCTTGTTTCATTTAGCATAATATCCTCATAGTTCCTCCATGTAGCATGTGTCATATTTTCTTTTTAAATTGGATGAAACAGACATTTTTTAAAAGAGTCTACAGAGAAGTATACATGGGGCACATGGTGTACACATACTGTATATTAACTTGATGATTTTTATGGGAAAGATTTTAAAAGTCTTTTAAATATTTATTTCCAACTTTCAATAGGCAGGAAGAGGCAGATTCTCTTCTGACATGGATAACAGGAAACCAGTCTGAGTGTGCTCTGAGAGTTTATGAATGTTCTCCAATTGGTTTCTTTTCTTGCTGGCCTTTGTAACAAGAATGTTCTTTTTAAACTCTGAGTAGTATTTCTTAGTGCACTCACCCAACACCCTCTCCAGGACATTTAGAAATGTTTATAAGCATTTTTTGGTTACCATAACTTAAGGAGGAATACTCCTGTCATTTAGTGAATAGAGGCTAGGCATGCTGCTTCTACAAGAATTACCCAGTCCAAATGTTAATAGTGCTGAGTGTAAAAAACTCTGACATAGAGACTGAAACTCAGGAAGGTCCACACACAGTGGATGGACTTTTAACCAATGGGCACCTTCAAATCATTGCACAGACTGATGATTCTTCTCTATTTTAATTTTTAATTGCAACATGATATTGCACATATCTGTTGGATAGAGTACCATAAATCAGTATATCTATACAGTGAATAGTAATCAAGTCTGTAAAATTAGCATTTCCATCTTTTCTAACATTTGTCATTTTTATGTGTGGGGGAAATCTCAGAATTTTAGGTATTCTAAAATACATCACAAATTCCAGACTATAGTTACCCTTTTGTGCTAATGAACACTAGAACTAATTTAATTCTTTCCACCTAAGTGTATTTCAGTGCCTGCTGTATAACCATTTTCTATCCTCCCTCCCTCTACTTAGTTCTAAAAACCACTATTCTATTCTCTAATTCTATGAGATTGATTTTTTTTTTAGCTTCAACAAATGACATGCAGTATTTGTCTTTCTTTCTGTGGATTGCTATTTCACTTACATGATGCCCTCTAGTTCCATCCATGTTGGCACAAAAAACAGAATTTCACTGTTTCTATGGTTGAATAATATTCCATTTTGTAAATATATTTTATTTATCCATTTATTTACTGATAATTTTGTTAGTTCCATGTCTTAGCTATTGTGAATAGTTCTGCAATAAATATGGAAATGCAAATATTTATTTGATATTCTTATTTCATTTCCTTTAGATATATACTGAAAATTTGTATATCTATTTTTGGAGGAAACACCATAATATTTTTCCATAAGAGCTTTACTAATTTACATCACAGCAAAAATACATGAATTTCCCTTTCTTCACATACTCACTAGCATTTTTTTGTTCAGTTTGATTATAGCCATTCTATTATGAGGTGAAATGATAACTCATTGTGGTTTTGATTTGCATGTTTCCCTTTTGACTAATGATGTTGAGAATTTTTTCATATACTTCTTGGCCATTTGCATGTGTTAAGTTAATTTTTGTTGTAGTGTAAAGTAAGGATCTAAATTCATCTTTTGCTGGTCGACATCCAGTTGTCTTATGATCACTTGTTTTGTCTTATGAGACAGGGTCTTTCTACGTAGTTCAGGCTGGCCTTGAACTCACAATGTACCCCAGGCTGGCCTCAAACCTGCAATGATCCCCCTGCCTCAGCCTCCAGAGTTCTGGGATTACAGGTGTGTGCCACCATGCCCATTTTATGTTCACTTGTTAAAAAGACTATCTTTTCCTAGTTGAACATCTGTGGTAACATTGTCAATAATCAATTGACCAAATTATAATTTATCAATTGATAATCAATATAAATATAAAGACGTAGTTCTAGATTATTAATTCTCTTTCAGGGATCCTTATGCTTGTCTTTACACCATCCTCACATTGCCTTACTTACTGTGGCTTTATAATAGAGTTTACAATAAGAAATATAAGCCTTCAGATTTTGTTTTTAAGATTGTATTTCTTGGTTTTAAACTTTGTATTTCCATAAACATTTGGGGGTCACCTTGTCAATTTCTACCAAAAAAGAAACCCTACTGAGATTTTGATGAATATTATATCTGTAGATAAATTTGGAGATAGCTACTATATCATGGTGCTGAATTGTAGCACAAATATTTTTATATGAGTGAGTGCATTTAATATAAGAAAAGAAATGGTTGGCATTTGATTCATAGACAATCTATCAAGTCTCATATTAAGGCGTATTACAGTGAGCACTTCAGTTTGAGAGGGAGTAAGATTTTCTTATTGCTTCCATTTTTCTCCAATAAATTAATAGCAAAGTAATCACCTGAGAGAATAAGCACTGGTAAGAAGTAGTGAAGATATTTTCAGAGAGTGAAGTGAATTGACTAAGGGGATGTGAGAGTATTGTGAGTACACTGTCATTTCTTTTCAGAAACATGTGACAGCTGCCAGACGAACTGGCCCCGTTCCTTTCTGAATGCATGTTCTCTGTTAGTCCTATCACCCCAACAGCCAGGACCAACCCATAGCCAGTGGCCATCACCAGATAGGTGAGGACCCCTAACTTCAGTTCCATAAGTGAGTGCTGCCAAGACCAGCAAAACTACTCGGATGAGCTCGACTCAAATCACTGGCCCACAAAAATGTTCCTTTAAAGATTTGTGATTTGTTTCCCAGATTATCAATCAAAAATAGTACTTACCATTCCTATTTCCCACTCTCCTCAAGCCCCCTCCTCTCCCTATGTACAAAAGATTTGTTTCCATTTTTTCCTTCTAATTTCTTTTTTTCCTTGGAGGTGGGATGTATCATGTATAGGTGCAAATTCCCTATGATGAGTGTTATCATTATTATGCCTAAAATGTACCAATAAATGTTTTACTATAAAAATACTACTTAGTATTGGTCAATTATTGTTTGGAGTAGTTTACATTTATTCCAGTTTGTTCAAGATCTGAATTTAAGGCTGAATTACACAAACCAGGAAACTCCTCAGTCCTGGATAATTCAAAACATTTGGTCACCCTATACCTAGCTCTCCCTATTTATATCCATCCTATGGCTTCAACCTTATATATTGTATAAAATATACATACAAACTTAGACATAGATATATGGGAGGAAGCATTTGATATGACCCTTCCATCACCACCTAGGTGATGTTGGACTATTTAGTCTGTTTGCTTGTCCATATATTGGAGATGAAGATAGTATCCAGCTACAGCACTGTGAGTTGAATTAAATGAAATGGGTTGTGATTATAAAGTTCTTGGGTCTATAGCAATTAACATCAAAATTCTACTTGATTTGTGATTTTAAAATCTATTTATTGAATAGTATGGGCAAATTTGAAAATGATATTTCAATGTTATGAATACTGATTTAAATAACGTGGCATGCAAATGATGATTCACAAACTGTGACATTTTAGCTTTTGTTCAAATCTAGTATTCAGATGTCTGATAGTATTATATTGAGGTAATTTAGGAGGAGGACGAATGGATTGGATGCAATACTTGATAAGGCTATCTTGGAGAATTCATACGGCACTGCTTATTCATCTGTGCCTGATAAGTGAAAGTTATGAATTTTAAATAATGAAATTTAGTCATAATCACAGTAACTCATCTACTGTGGATTAAATATTTATAGTAATATTCAATAAAATAGTTTAATTATTTCAATAGAGGTTATCAGTAGCATTTGAATATTTTTAACACATTTTTCAGGGAAAATAACAGATTTAAGCAAAAATAAATCATGAAAGGTCCTATTATTTTAGAGAAGAATAGCAAATGTAAATTTTACCATGTTACTGATATCCTTCAAATAGAATCATAATTAAAATCTGCCTTGTGAAAAAATATGTTACCCCACTCACAATAGTAGCCTGGTGATTATTTGTATTTGATTCACTCACAAAATATGACCTAAAAGCTAGAAAGTAAAGAGGAACCAATTCTGCCAATTAACTTGGTTCTAGGGAGGGAAAGATAAAATAGGTGAAAATGGTATTATAGAAAAATAAAAGTAAATATGTATTAGAAAGCAAATTTATGTTGCCTATTTTTAGAGAAATAATCCATTAGATCTATCTGCAATTCCATCAATTTGAAGTTTCTTTAAAAAAAAGTGGTTGTTCTTACCTTTACCCAGTTTTCCTAGAACCATAAGTTCCATGGCAGAAGCACCAATTATTTGCTAGGTTACTTCCACAATGAGGAAAGAAAGCCTGTTCCAATCATGAGGAGTATGAAAGCAGAAAAGATGTAATGTGCATATTTGAAAAGTTATTTGTGATTTACAACCATGAATGAAAGAATAAGAATTTGAGTACATATATGCATTTAAGTATAGGGGAGGAGGAGAGGGAGAGGGAGAGAGAGAGAATGAGAATATATGAGTTAGTTTTCCACTGACTTCATGAGCTGGCAGCTATATGAGCTGATTTGTTGCCATGAATATTAAGCAGAGTTTGCCTCACATCTCAGGAAAACCTCATCATGACTGCAGCAGTTTTCACCTTGCTTAGTTTCAGTAGATTAAGCACAATGATCAGCTAGCTCCCTCCAAATAAGGTTGGCATCATGGTGTACCAAGGTACATTTTCCTTCAAGCTTTTCTGATTATAATTTCCTTTCTAAAAAATTTGCCTGGTCTTTCTTGGGTTCCCTTGGAATATTAATATTTGCTTTATAAAATTGAAGTTTTGTAAATATATAATCTTGATAGACATATATTTCCTTCTTGAATCTCTTATTAATTAAAAAGATGTCTATTTTGTTTTTCTAACGATTCTTATACATTATTTTGATCCATTTAATGTCAAAGTATAAGTTTAAATAAAATAGTGAATTGATTGCCCAGGTCCCTGCCTGGATAATCTATTTGCTTAGAGTAACAAATTATAAATTCTTATGACAATGAAAGAAATAAATGGTCATTTGGGAAAACTAGAAAAATATTAGAGAAGAAAATACAAAAATAGTAGCCAATTCTCATGGTTGTTTTTCTTCTAAGAATATTCTGTATATTGTACCATAAAGTTGGTATTGCACCACATGCCCTGATGCATAACACACCTTTATATACTTTATATGCCACAAATTATACTCCCAGCATAATAGTCTCAAAGTGGCAACAGTATACTGAGTGTAATATTTTAAATAAAATAATTTACAAGTATATGTCAAAATCTGCATAAGAACAATTTGAGGTGCATAATATTAACTTCATTTTTAAAATGCAGCTAGGCCTTTAATAGACTATGTAACTTCAGCTTGGACACACAGAAAACATGTGGTAGAGTATTGACTCAAATACTGGAGTTGTGTCTTTAAAATATTCATTTATTATTACATGCTTCTGCTAATCAGTTAAATGAATGAAATGAATGAAAAAAACTTAAAATAAGTTTAACTAGCCTTCTATAAGTTTAAAATAAGTTCAACTAGCCTTCTCTTGTCTGGTATTAGTGGTGTTTCAAGGTTTTCAGTGGTACAGTTTGCTGTATTTTGAACATCCTTGGATATAGTCATCCCTTTAAGACAAATTGCTAGAAATGTAATGACCAAGTTGAGGCTCTGAATAGTTTAAAACTTGTGATGTATATTGCCAAACTGCACTAAAAGTAGTTTTTTTTTCAAACAAGTACCATTCCACTGATGACATTTTAATTTAAAAATTTATTTGTGTATTTCATTTTAATCTTTTTAAAGGTGATCTATATTCATATAGATGAGCATTTATAATCTCTAATTCTTTGGAGAGGTACATATAAACATATATATATATATGTGTTTAAAATTATTAATATCCTGTTATCTATATTTATTTCATCACTTAGAATTTGTTGACTATAATTTTTATTTCAATTCAGATGCTTTGCCTTTATAAAAATTGATGTGCTCATCTTAACTGGGTTTTAGGATAAATATTTATTGAGTTAGTGGTGTTGAATAGAACCATTCCCCTTTTTCACAGTTTCATAGAACTACCAAGCCAAATGATCCCTGCAGCTGACTGCGGGCATGTAACTATTGGGGTCATCACAGTATAGTGAAAATGTTAAGTGGTAGTTTCTGGGAACCTTCTCTTGGTGACTCAGTCCTACAATGTGACTTGCAGATCCATTCTCAAAACTGCAATTAGTCAACTTTTTCTTAAAATCTCAGTTCCCTCCGACACGCATTTACTTCTCATGAGTTTGTAAGTTGGCTGTGGCATCTCTATTTCATGCTGCAGAGCAGGTTCAGTGATACTTCATATATCTATCATTCTGAGATCTGGACTGGAGTAGCAATAACACCCTAGAATAGAGCATGCTCTTCTTATGATGGATGATGGGAGCACAAGAGGATTATTGGCAATGTAAGATTCTTCTTGAAGCATCTACTCAGAATTTATATACTGTCACACTTATTTAGTCAAAGAGGGTGGGATGGAGAGATTTTCTCCACCTGTTCTACTGGTAACACTTCAAAGTCATGAGACACAGAACTTAGGTATATAATCCTTTAACAGGAAAGAGGCAAACAGCTAGCAATAATAATTTAATCTACCACACTCAGATTATATTCTCTTTCTACAAATATACCAAGGATTTTGTGATACATTAAATTTCCCATAAACTCTAGCATAAGTGTCTACTGTTCTCCACAGATAAATTCTGACTGATATTTTACAGACAATTTTTTAACTCATCTGCAATTTATCTGCTGAAACATCAGAAAGAAGATAGTGTTCATTTGGTATTTCTGCCACTAAACATATCTTTCACTTTTATTGTTAAGCAGCACGCTCTCTCACCCTATGTCTATAGGCTTCGCATGGGGTGGCCATCTTAGGGTGATGTCACCTTCAGTCAAACAAGAGTGGACAGATATTTAAAGCATAGAGTTAGGGGTAGTCTTATAATGCCATAATAATTAGAAATTCATGAATTCAAGGGAAAGAATTAGACCAATATAGTCAGAAGGACTAAAGAAGTCCAAGTGCTATTCTGAATATGGA
The DNA here is from genome assembly GCF_053883595.1 of Heterocephalus glaber. Lineage (NCBI taxonomy): Eukaryota > Metazoa > Chordata > Mammalia > Rodentia > Bathyergidae > Heterocephalus > Heterocephalus glaber. The sequence continues at coordinate 3,809,794 of NW_028258369.1, forward strand.
GAACAACTATTTATGTGTTGTGAATGAGAATATCTTCAGGGTGAGCAGTAAACCTAGGCTAATCAGTAATGATTGATATGATTACTGATCAGTTTTGACCTTTCAAGGGTGAGACAAAAGGCTGCTAAACAGTGTCTAGGTACGGATGCATGTAGGCATTATATGGGTAGCCCCCTTTCTGTGTACAGAGGGATGGAACTTGTTTTACAGAGTGCTTATTTACTTCTGAAAAAAATCGTTAGATGAGAGGGAGCAGATGGGGGGCATTCGAAAAGAGGTCGAAAAAGGTGAGTGAAAAGCAGAACTAATCAAAGTTATTGACTCAATTCAACTCAGATTTTATATATGTAGGAAATACAATTTTACAGTTATTTTTTCCACAATTTAGGGACAGTATTTTTCTTCTCCATAAGTTCTGATTTTTCTTGTATCAACTTTTCCTATTCTTTCTATAGTATTAAATTTTCCCCTTGTATTCATTGTTTATACTTCAAGGGAATTCAATGTGATCTCCTATCAAAATTATATGAGCTGCTACTTGGTACAGCTTGAGACACAATATGAAATTCCTTTCAAAATGATATTGCTATGTACTTATTTTCTCAAACACATATATTCCTAGAATCATGTAGGAAGGAAAGAACAATATTTAATTCAGTAAAATAAACTATCAATGTCAAAAATAAACTATCAACATACCTAAATCCATTCTTCTTTAGAGAAATTAATATATCAATAGACAATTTGAACCTATTTGATTAACCACATTTGGGAACTAAATTCTTTATGTTCTCAACTGGGAAATAGTGACACATCATTGAAAACCATGAAGTAAATTTTATTTCTTCATATTATTCAGAGACAGGTAAATCAACAGAACTGACTAGGCCATCTAAGGGCTATGAATTGTGTTATATAGAAAGAAAAAATAGACAAAATATTTCTTAGGAACTACTGTATATTAGGTTCATAAAAATGTTACTAGAGTCATGCAGAAACAGTCTAGGGCAGTGGTGGGAAACCTACAGCACAGATGTAATTTGTTTATTCTTTTAAGACAAAAAATGTTAATGAATGAGATTTTTTTTTCTAAACGAAAATTTCAGTATTCTGGTTCAATTGCAGGGTTGGCACTTCGTGATAAATAAGTGGGTTTTGGATTGCAGTTTGGGCACTTTGCTCTAAAATGTTCTCTATAAAAAATCTAAGAGTAGCAGAACCCAGAGATATTAGGCTAAAAAAGTAAAGGACCAATGGCCAAAACTCAGGCACACAGTCTTGTAACAAAAGTAAAAATGGGGACTGATTCAATGGACAAAATCTAGAAACTGGTACTGAATCACAGTCACTACATACCAGCCTCAATAAGTACACTTGATTTTATGACTATTAAAAAAGATTAATTTTTAAGTTATACGTGGAAATTAATCTCATTTCACTAGAATTCCTGTGCAGAATTAGAACTTATACCAAAAAATACATTATCCTAAACCCATAGGCTATTGTCCCAGCTAGGCAGGTGAAAGATGGAAAGAGATAAGTCTGAGTGAGTGACCAGTCAAGTCACCATCCTTCCTGCTTTCATCTTATCTAACTCAGATCTGTAACTGCTGTGGCCATGCTTTCCAATCTCTACCTCACATATTACTATGGCAGGATTTAAATTGATCTTTGAATACTTTTGCATTCAGAATTTTATTTCAAGTATTGCTTAAAGATAGTAAAGGATGAAAAGGACTTTATCTTAGATACAGCTATTTAAAAAACACTTATTTGAAGTAAAACTTATGCTATAAAAGCTAATTTTTTCTCTCTAATGAAGTTCTATACTTACTGTCTTAACACTTGTTGTCTTCAAATATTCTCCTTTTGAGATTTATGGGAAATTTCCACACCACCTCATTCTTTAACATGCCAAAATTTTTCCTATCAAGTTTACCAAAATCTTCCATTATTAAATCCAATGACCAGTTCTTAGCACTCATATTATTTATGTTATCGTCACCTTTTTTTATCATCATCTTTTGGTAGAGTGGGTCATTCTTGCATTCCTGGAATGTAGAAACCAGCCTACGAGCTCAAACCTGAACCTAACCAAGGGGTGATGAGGATGTAAAAATAAAGAGACACAGAAACAGGTTAAAATCTGGGGAGCTAGGGGACTCATGTCTCCCTTTGATGTAGCGCCCCCAAATGACTAGCACACCTTGGCTTTATTCACTCAGACACCGGTGCAAGCAATTAGAGTTCCCTAGGATTCATCTGCCTCCCCCCTTCCATGGTACCTCTCCAGGTAAACAACTTATCCTCCGGTGCTTTTACTTTTCCCTGCAGCGTGTTAGCACGCTTGCATGCCCTCTTTCTTCTCTGTGCTCACCGAGGAGGCCAATTAGGCCTCAGTCTTCCCATCTGGTCTCCCATACTGGAATAATCTTTTTCACCTGGTTTCTAGGTTTCACACACCTGTTTGTTTGCAGGCGGGGGAGTGCGCGTGTGTGTGTTGTGTCTTTGTTTGGTTTTTCTTCTTTTTTGTGTGTTTTTTGTTTTTGGTACCAGGGATCAAACTTGGATCTTTGCACTTGTGAAGCAGGCAGCGGCACCACTGAACTGAATCCCTGGCCCTGGTTTTTCTTCTTGATATCCATCTAGCTCATCTTTCCCTAAGTCATCTGCCTGACTGCTACTTGTTGGCTTGCCCTTAAACTTAGTCTTTGGACCTCTGTTCTATACATGTATATTCACCCTTTATCACAAAAACCTAGATGTCATTCAGGAGCATAGCTTTATATTCCATTTTTATGGTAATGACTCTTGAGTGTGGACCTTTAACCTCAACTTCTTAACATTTATGTATGACATTTAATCTGGTATATTTCAAACTTGACATGTACTGTGTTAATCAATTCGTATCTCCTATGCAAAGCTATCTCTTCTAGTCTTTTTCATTTAAGGGAATGGAAATGCTGTATTTTCAGCTCATCAAGTAAAAAATCTTGGTGCCATTCTTGACTTTTTTTGCTTTATTTTATGTTCTGTATCTCCTCTGTTAGCAAATCTTGTAGGTTCAGACTTTATAGTTGTTTGAACCTCTCCACTCTTATGATGAGCCACCATCACACCATGGCAAGCTATCTATAGTTATGTAACTGCCAGTCCACTTTTTATCTTTGTCCCTTTTAGTCTCTTCTTCAGAGAGCAGTCTAAATGATTCTGTTAAAAATGAGGTAATTATATAATGTAATACATGACCTCTCCACAGTATATTACTTCTTAACCTTATGTACTTCACACTCATTCCACTTCTAGCCATAATAATTTTATTCATTTTTCAACATGTCTGGCATGTTCTCATTTCAAGACCATGGACCCACTGTGTTGAGTGCTATTCCAAATATCTTTGTGGCTCACTAGCTCATTTTCTAGAAATTATTGTATAAATATCTTTTTAGTGATTTTTTTTTCCTAGCAGCAATTCAATTTAAATTGTTTTCTGCCTTTCATAATTCCTATCAACCTCCCCTGCATTATTATTTTTCTTGGTAATCATTAATGTCTAGTATACTGTATGTTTTTCTATTTATCTTGTTTATTATCCATCTATCCCATTAGAATTAAATAGCCATAGTGTGAATTTGATTATTTCATATTACATTATTTTGCATATTCTTATATATAGCATAAAGCATTAATGTCCTCTTTACCTGAAATTAAAACATAGAATATGTTAGTGATAAAAAAAGAATATGTTAGTGATACCAGTATTTGTGGTGTTTTTTATCATTTTTATGTACATGATTCATGCAAAACTTTTTTTTAGACCCAACAATGTGTCCTGAGTTGGAAAAATATATACATACATATATATATAAAATAGTGTTACATATATAACATATTGTAGGTATATATGATATATATCTTATATGATATGATGTTTATATGCTATATATTTTATGTGTATATTACATACAACATACATACAGAGAGAGTAAGAGTGGAGAAGTTATGCCTCATTCTTTTAAACTGCAACATAAAGTTCCATAGTATAAATGTACCAAAATTTTTGGTTTTCCCACTATTGATGGAAAAATCAGTTTACACTTTAAGTCATTACAAAGCTGAACTGAAACTCCTACATATATGTGTTGCAGTTTGTCCTTCTTTTCTGTTATGGTTTAGGACAAGAACGTCCCCGAAAGTCCTCACTGCTCATAGGAGGGGCCTGTGGAAGGTGTGGGCTCCTGGGGGCGCTGCACTGATCAGTGGAATCATCTACTGGTGAGTTCAGCAGCTGAGTGGGCTGTTGGAAGGCAGGGCCTGGAAAGAACAGTGGGTCAGTGAGGAGAGCTGTGACCTGCCAGGCAGGATATATGTCCCTCCCCAGTTCCTCCTTTCTCTTTGTTTCCTGGTCACCACAGGTAAGCAACTTTCTTCTACTCAGGTGCTCCCATCATGCTGTTTCTGTGTTTAAACCTGCTTAACACTGAAACTTCTAAAACATGAGCCAAAATAAACTTCTCCTCCTTTAAATTGTGAGTGTCAGATGTTGTGCCTCAGTGGTGAGAAAAATGACTAAGACTTTATTCTAACAAAAAATTTTAAAAAATTGTGCATGATGAGCTACGCATGTTTCTATGTTTAATAATTTTACCGAAGTTCCAGTTACACTCTCAACAGCAGTGTGGAGAGATCTTTTGCTTCCACAGCCATATCAACAATAGTATTTTGAGATTTTGTGATTTGTTGCTACCACTGGATTAAAAGAAGTGCCATGCATTTGCTGCCTTTGCTTAAATTTTTATTTCCCTCATTGCAAGTGTTTATTTAAATCAACCATTGGTACTGTATACACTATGAGTTACTTTCTGCAAATTGCTGCTTGCGATTTGCTTACTTTTTGTTTAATTTTTATGATTCTAGTAAAAATTGGCATTTTATTTCTGCCAATTCTTTGTCTATTATACATTTTAAAACCTTAACATATAATCTTATATTTGATTTCTAAATTCAATGTTATCATGTCATATAAATAAACAAATTTATTCAATGCTGTGAATTTCCCTTGTAAGACTGCTTTCGTTGTGTCCCATAAATTCCAATATGTTGTACTGGGATTGTCATTTAATTGTAGAAACTGTCTGATTTCTTCCTTAATTTCCTCTATGACCCATTGGTTGTTCAGGAGTGTGTTGTTCAATTTCCATGTGTTTATGAAATATTTGTGGTTTCTTTTGCTATTGATTTCTAATTTCATTGCACTTTGATCTGATAATCACACTTTGATCTGATAATATACAGGGGATACCTTCAATTTCTTTGCACTTACTGAAACATGTTCTATGAGTGAGTATGTGGCCTATTTTGGAGAACAACCCATGTACAGCTGAAAAGAATGTGTATTCTGATTTTGTGGGGTGGAAAACTCTGTAACCATCTGTTAAGCCCATTTGTTCAAGAGTTTGGTTGACTTCTAGTATTTCATTGTTGATTTTTTGTCTACTTGATCTCTATTTGTGACAGTGGGGTATTGAGGTCCCCCACTACTATTGTATTAGTGCTTATTTGATTTTTCCTGTCCGTTAATATTTGTTCTTAAAAGTTGTGTGCACTAGTAGTTGGTACATATATATTTATGATTGTCATCTCTTCCTCTTGGATTGTTCCCTTTACAAGGCCTCCCAAATTTAAAGACCCAATACAAAAACGGGCATCTGAAATGAACAGACATTTCTCAGTCAAAGAAGGAGAAATACCAAATAAACATATGAAAAAATGTTCAACATCCCTGGTCATTCAAGAGATGCAAATGAAAACAATGCTGAGATTCCACCTCACCCTAGAAAGAATGGCTGCTATCAAGAAATCAACCAAGAACAAATGCTGGCAGGGGTGTGGGGAAAGAGGAACCCTGCTCATCTAGTACTGGGTGTGCAGACTGGTACAACCATTGTGAAAACTAAGTGTGGAGATTCCTCAAAGAACTAGGACTAGAGGTTCCATTTGACCCAGTCATTCCCCTGCTGGGTATCTTCGCAAAAAAATTGAGAGAATCATACCACAGTGATATATGTGCACCCATGTTCATAGCGGCACAGTTTGGAGTACCTAAAACTTGGAAACAGCCCAATTGCCCATCAACTGGAGACTGGATAAAGATTTTTTTTTATAAAATGGAATGCTATTCAGCCACAAAGAATGAGAAACTAGAGACATTTATAGCTAAATGGATGCACATTGAGACCATACACTTAAGTGAAATAAATAGGACACACATGTATAAATACTGAATAGTTTCTCTAGTGTGAGAAACTGAAAGTGTAAATAAGGACTAAAATGTATAATAGATAATGTGAAATAGGAAGAAAAGGTCCAAAGGGGAAGGGGAAGTGGGATGGGTAGGGAAAAGGAAAGAAGGGAAAGGAATAAATATGAGAAAAGGAAAAAATGGAAACAAAGTCTTTGTAAATAGGGAGGGATAGAGAGGTTGAAGGGAGGGCAGGGGAAGGGGAAAAAAATAAAAACCAAGATATATCAAATAAAGGTACAAATTTCCAATAATGAATGTCATCATATTGTATACCTAAAATGTGCCAATAAACCCTAATGAATTAAAATAAATAGGTAAATTTAGTATGGTCAAAATGTGTGTCTTGTTAAATTTTTTCTTTTTTGTTTATGGAGGTCATTCATAGTTCAAGATCTTAAAAATTGTCTTTTTAACAAATTGTTGTACTTTTAAAGTCTTTAATTCTTTAATTTTATTTTTATGAATATGTTACAGAAATATATTTTTAATTTGTATTTTTTTCAAGAATATCAAATTGGCCAACATTTGAAGCAAACATCTTTCTTCTGGTTTAATTTGACATCTTTGTTAAACACTGAACTTTTACAGACACAGACACACACGTGTGTGTGTGTGTGTGTGATTCTTGCCTCTTAATTCATTATACTGATCTAGTGTTTACTGTCCTGCTAATATTATGTATTTACTTTTTTAGATATTTTATCAAGCTCAATTATCATAGCTCCTTAAAATATGCTAAGAAGATGAAATATACAAAACAGATTATTTTAAATTCATAAATAATATTTTTATAATTTAACTATTGTAAATAAAGGTCAATTGGTGGCCCACCACTAACCAAATATTGATATGGTTTTCAAAAGATTAGCCATTATTATAAATGTAAAATTTGCTCCTCTGAGCTGTTCAGTACCCTCAGTGAATGCTAGAATGACAGATTTAAAGCATCTGAAACTACATTAGCTCCCCACCTATTTTCCAATCGTTACCAAGTAGCAAAGCCAAGACAAAATCAATTGTTTCCTTTTCCTATCCCTCAGGGAAAAACAATTTGGGAAACAATCACCAGTATCCTACTGAGATCAGCATTTTATAGAAACATGATTTCTAAACTCACTTTTGTTTAAATTACCTGGAAAATTAAGGTAAGTTTAGATTTGGGAAAAAAAGGTCTATTCAATCTGAGCTTTGTTTCACTTTCAACAGTACGGTGATTATTGTGTACCTAAGTAGAGGAGTAATATGTATATTAGGTAAAACATACAAAAATCATTATCCTTTGAATATGTAGCCATAGTTAACATAAACATATTCTTATAGTTATATCAATTAATGTTCTATGCCTATTTTTTTAATTACATAATTATATCCCTTGGTTTGAAAACGGACTTATCCTATAGTAGATTCCTCATAGAAATGATCATACATACTTCTTTATAGCATATATTTCAAATACTTTAAAAGGCTTTTTAAAATGTGTGTATGTATATATCTATATTTGTATTCTGAAACACCCTAATGCCATGTTGTACTTGTATAGAACTGTTAACATCTACAGTGTGCTTTTAAATACATCACTTTTTTATACATGAGAAAGAGGCTTTTAATCAAAGTTACCCAGATTTGGGGGAGAATCAGGAGAATATGCTCTGCTGAATCTATTTATTCCAAAGTTATAATCTATTATTTAATGTTGTGTGTTAGGAAAACCCTGGCTTTCTACTTGCTTCCCACTTTCCTTTATCCACCTTAAGGGGAGCACTATGCAGTATCAAGTGGAAGTAATTGCCATTGAGACAGTCTTTAAGAGTGCTGCTACATCCCACAGTTCCCACTGTAGTTGCCCCTTTGTAATCCCTGCCACCATGGGGTAATGTAGACTGGATTCAACTAATCTTTGAATTTCCTCTTTAGCCTCATTCAAAGACCAGTGGTTTTGCTTTATCTGAGTTCCCAATACAAAGGATGAGGAGCTAAATACAAGTAAAATGGAGATTTTTGTGATTAACTCAAGAGGATAAACTCTTAAAAATTAAAGAAATTCTAATATACAGTACATCATGGCTAAACTTGAAAAACACTATGCTAATGAAAACGAGCCAGATACCTTCTTCTCTAAAAGGAGAAATATTGGATGATTCTGTTTATATGAAGTATCTAGAGTATTAAAAAAAACCCACAATCAAAACAGAAGTATAATGGTGATTTCCAGGTGGTTATCAGAGGTTGGAGGACAGGAGAATGGGGAGTTAAAGTTTAATGGCTATGAAGCTTCTCTTTGGGGTGAAAAAGTACTAGAAATAGTGACAATGTTTGTAAAACATTAAGAATATATTTCCAGCTTCTCAATTGTACAATTAAAATTGTTAAAATAGTAAGTTTTGTATTCAACGAATAAAGCAGATAGGGAAGAAGAGAAACCTATGTACATGGGGAATAAAGTGAATCTTCTTGTGATAGTTTAAAAAAGCCAGGGACTCATTTCCAGGAAATATTTTGAAGATTGGCAAATTCTCCCATTCCTACCATTCTTCCACTCTAGGAATAACTATGAGGCATAGAGAACATGCCGACTTGTATGAGATTTGTGATAGTAACATACTACGAGCAGATTCCTCTCATCACCTATTAGCTGTAGTAAAACTCAGGTAGACAAATACCCAGGGAGAAGCTTGTAATATAAAAATTCCCCCTACCCCACATGCTGTCTCCTGTGTTGTGCACACACTCCTATTTATAAATATTTGATTCAGGAATCAGGTGTATTAAAAATGGAAACCATTTGGTAGACAGGATATTAGGATATCTATTGACAGGTAGTGTCCATTGTACATTGAGGAAGAAGTTACCAGATCAAATAAATCTCAAAGAAAAGCTTTCAAAATATTTTAAAGCTAGATCTGACCTTTTCCACCAATTCGGTTTCCCATCCAACAAAACATTCTCATTTTCAGGAGACGTGGTTTGCTTATAAAAGCATTTTGTGAGAAAAGACAGGAAAAAAAAACCCTATTTCGTTGCTGAAATCATTTACCTTTTGTCCTGAGAGGCTTACTGTATTAGAGTCCACTGTATTTATCTCATCCTTTGCAGTTCTTTACAGGCGTAATCAGATTAACTAGTGTTCCTGGCTGAGCTTTAACAGTCAAAATTACATTCCATAGACTTTCCAAATTTTATTGTATTTACAAATGTACATGTAAAGAGCTCTTAGAAAATATTCCTAAATCTTTAATACAAGTATGCTAACTCAATTAGCATAGAATAAGAGGAACAAATAATAATTCTTACACAGATGCCTAAATATTCAAAATCTACTTGACTCAAATATTAGCCTTTAAGGGAATAGAGAAAAGACTATACATGCAAAGATTCTAATGGCATTATTATTAATATATAATTCAGTGGAGCATAAAACTAATTTGGGAAAGAAATGAGCAAGGTTATAAATGCCTTAATAGGCAAAGAGGAAATGCCTAAGGTATAGATAAGAGCTTATTGGCTGTTCATCTACCCTCTAACCCAAGGAGAGAGCGGAGTTTGATGTCATATAATGCAGTAGAAAATCCAAAGCCTCATTTAAAAGATACTTATTAAATCTCCTCATTTTAATATATTTTTATTATCTTTGGATTTTCCTTCTAAATTCAAATTACTAATTTTTAAAAATCCAATATATATACATGCAGATTATTTGTAATCTAACTGCTACATTAAAAACGAAATGAAACATCTCATAAAAATGAAAACCAAGGGATAACATTTTTAAGAACTAAAATTAACAAAATGAAATTTTCATTTGAAAATACGCTATCACAAAAATAATTACTGTTTCAACTCTAATATAATCTTGTTGAGTAGCAGCTATTATATATTCTCTATCAGAAACCTTGAAATTATTGTCTTTCCTCATATTTAATGTGAATCTTCTGCTTGAAATATTTTCTCTTCATAAAACTTTATGAATTTCACTTTTAGGGCAAGAGTGTATGTGTTTACTACTTATTCTAACTTATTTGAAAATCTCAGAGGAATTTAAATTATATATTGCTATCTAAGTAAGTGTTACAAATGAAGATCGTCTCTTAAAGTGAACTGTATTATTCATCTAACATACACTTTTAATTACTGCTAACTTCCCTAAAAGATACAACGTTTTTCATGACCATACTGTTTATGGTTTAGCAGTTAAAAACATTTTTTATTTCTAAAAACTACATATTAGCTCAGTATGTCAAAGGATACTAACATATGAATGTTTCAAACTCCCAACTTAAAATTATTTTATATGTATATTTTGTTTATTTGCATTAAACTAAAGGCCCTAAATTATTCAACAAATGAAATAATTTAAAAAGAAAATTAAGTTTATCTAATTAAAAATTAAAATATTTAATCTTTAATAATTTTAATATAGGCAATTTGCTAATGACTACAAATTTATTATATATATATATACAAGTATGCATAGCTATCTGACAATATTACATGATATATTGCTTTCTGAGTATAGTTTCATGGTGATTTTTTTTTTTTGTACTGGGGATCGAACTCAAGACCTTGTGCTTGCGAGGCAGGCATGGTGCCACTGAACTAAATCCCTGGCCCTTTTCATGGTGATTAAAAAAGCAGAAATGAAGTTGTAAAAGAAAGTTAGAAATAACAGTGAGTATACTATTACATAGTAGAAACATCCTAGGAATTCAGTATGGGTTTATTTCAAGCTACAAATGCTTTCAGTATTATGAATGGGGTAATAGAATTGTGATATACTCTGGCAGAGTTTGGCATACCTTTCTGAAAAACTGTATTGTAATGCACATGTGCATGCACTGGTGTGTGAACTAGAAGGACATACATATGTACATAGAGTAGTGTTTTGGTGACTCATATCTGTGGATATCTAAAGGATAGTTGGAGATAGGCTTATCAATTACTTCTCTAAGTTGGAAAACAGGGACATGCATAATGACCTCAAGGAAAGAAATTACAAGGAGGGGTTAATATGCTACTTAGATTGTGATTTCAATCCCTTCGGGACTTAATAAACTCTGACATAATTTGATGACAATTAGAGAACAACAACAACAACAAAAACCCTAATATTGAATTAACACAAGAAGCAGTTGCATAATTTCAGTATTTTTTTTATTCTCTTCAAGAAATGAAGTGTGATAGCTTCTGAAAGATGATATTGACATTTTCGGAGCTTTGTCAGTGGCAGGAGATGATATTCTTGTCTCAGACTTTAACCCCTCTCAATATCAGGGATCAGCCAACATCATGGAAGCACCAATTGCTGAAACACTGCCTTTGGCAGGCATGAACAATACCAGTAACTTCTGGGGGAAATGACAAAATTGTTACTAGTTATTAGCAACAAAATGAAGTGGAAACTTCACTATAGAGAAATAGAACATAATAGTAAAATAATCACTGCTGCCACCTTTTGGTCAAAGAGACACGAGTCATTCTTTAGGTACCCCTGGAACCATTTTGAAACACTTAAATGTTATAGACTTTTCAACAAATGAATGGGGAGTAGATGCATGCTTGCTATTTTTATCATACTTTTCGTGGCTTTTTAATCTCAACAATATACGTTATGTATATACATACTGTTAAATATACATGAATTCTTGTCAACTGTGCTATAATCTAATTTTTACGTTACCTTGAGTTTGTCTAGTGTTTCCTTACAATTGAATTCAAGTTAGCAAACGATGCTATATTGTAGGAAGTGAAGTTTGTTATTTGACTCTATCCATATTACTGACCAGCAAAATGTCACCTTCCAGGCACTAGAAACTCCCTTTTGTAACTAAATATTTTGTAGAGTAGACATTTTGAGACTATGTAAATGCCTTCTTCAGTATCAAATTTAAAGTTTTTCATTCATTTATATCATTATGGAATTAGGCTTCCTATTAGTCAAGTATTCTCAATATTTACCTTAATCTTAGACTTAGCCAATGGGAGCCTCTTCAACTTCCTTGCTTTTAAAATGTCTCTATGATCCTTTAAGCATCTCTTTGTTTCCTGACACAAGAGGATATTCCAGGTTCATTTTTTATTTTGCATGCTCTAGCTCTTGAGTCATTCAATTTTCAAAATCCTTGGTTTCTTTTAATGGAGATTGTCATTTGAAAGAAGACATAAGAGAGAGCATCAACCGCTTTTCTACAACTAAGAATGTCTGTGCAAATCAACCAGCCAAAATTGATCTCAATGATAAAATAAGGAAGTACTTCCTTTCATTTAGGAGAAAAAATATATGGATACACACGACTACTCCCATAATCCAAATTTTATGTAGGGACTAGGAAATGTCACTAAGATAAGGATCAAGAAGAATCAAGGGCTTAAGAAAGCAAACTCTCAGTTGTATCTGATTGCTCAAAAAAAACACACCAAACATCTAGAATGTAATTTTAGAAGGAAATAAGAAAATATATTAAGCTATCTTGACGTGATCAACAAATAAAAAGATGTGACAAGCTGAAAAATATTATCTTATATATATTAATATCCCCAAATACAAGGTAGTTAATAAGTCTATCAAGAGATGGCTGGACTTTATAGAATTATTTTAGTTTCAGTAAAACAAAATAGATGACAAGTGCAAGTCCATTCTCCCCCAAATTTTTCTATATATTCAAAGTTAAGCTCGTAAAACTCCTAATATATTTCATGAAGGAACTCAACACATTTATAAACAGAAGCAAAGACCAACATATTCTTGGTTACATTTTTGAGCAAAAAGACTCATTGGTAAATACTTTTAACGGTAAAGATAGTGTGGTATTTGTAAAGTTATAAGTTGTTTGAACCAGAGTATAGATACCAAGGAGACTAGTAAGTGGCCTGGGATGAATAAGTGCTCCAGTGCATCAGGAAACTTAAAATGTCATTTAATAATATTTCCACTAGAACTAAGTTGTCAAAAATTCTGAGGTCAAGGTAGCTTTCCTCATATTCTCCTAATAGTGTAATACTCCCCTAGGAACCTGCACATGGGTTGGGATGAGTCTTCTGAGGAGGCCTTTAACTAAGCTGAGTGGAGGAAAATGTCTGCTTGTAACTGTGGTTAGTACCTACAGCTTCAAAGATTGAACTTCTAATGCATCAGGTGTACTCAAAAACGCGTGTGTGTATATATATTTTGTACCTGGGATCAAACTCAGGACCTTATGCTTGAGAGGCAGGTGCAGTGCCACTGAGCTAAATCCCCAGTCCCTGAAAAGGTATAGTTTTATAAAATTTGTCAACTTCCTCCTTCCAGAAAAATAAGTGTCTTGGATGGAAGAAATGGGAAAATAATCCTTCTAATACACTTGGAGACTAATCTGGTTTCATTGGTCAAGTTAGAAAAGGGAAGTATTGTTTCATCTACATATGAATTCTCATATTGATGTCTCTTTTTTCCTCCCCTTTGTACATCCCAGCAGATATAAGCCTCTACTAAAATATGACTTTAAGGAATTATGATACCATATGCATTTCATCCGATATTTTATTGGATACCAATAGGGCTCTCTCAAGAATAAAATGGACATTATAGAGAAAGAGTTCCAGATGTTTCTAGTTATGTGCATAGTAGAGAAAGCAAGACAATTAGGAGGGAGAAATGCATATGCATCCTCAATGTGCTCAGCGACGACAGAGGGAATCCAGAACTTCTGCAACTTTAATTTGAATCACTCGTTTGAAGAGGATAATTCAAGGCAGCCCTTTTGCCATTTTTTTAGGAATGATTATGCTGAGATAATGCACATGACACAATGACTCATTCATTTTTGAGGAAGTTGTTTTGATAGTTTAGATCATAATTAATAAAGTAATGCAAAAATCTCCAGAGGGTAGGTAAATTTTTAAAAATCCTTCTCCTTTAAATTTTTTTCTCTGCTCTGCCTTGTCAGCACCCTTGATTGCTTGTTCTTAGGTACTTAATATGGAATTACTTGAAGTGTTTAACTTCCACCTTTCCTCCTTTGGTCTTATAATTGAATTTATTTTACTCTTAGAAAAACCATCTATTACAAAAGAGGATTATATTTTAAATGAGAGGTATAATATAGAGAGGGATGAACGGATGGATTGAATTAGGACGGGAAGAGTGATTGAGGTTTAAATTAAAAATGAAATATAAATGACACAAAATGATACATTTTCTAGATCCTATACTTTATATTTGAAGAGAGCTTTTAGTGTTCCGGCAACTTCTGTAATTGCAAAAAGAATAAATCCATTTGGAAGTTTAAAAAGATATGCAGCCCTTTCTGTGTGTTTTTTTTTCAAACTATGTTAATATCCATAATCTCTCTGGGATTGCTTTAAATGAATCAAATTTCAAGATATTTATTTTAGGATCCTAGGTAATATTTTGTAAGCAAGACTATATTGCAGTGCTTACATAGTTTCCTCCAGGAAAAAAATATCCATTTATAATTCAGTAAGCTTTCTCTTACTTTATCCAATATAATGTGATATATGTGGCTATGGTTTATTGGGGACAAGAGATAACACTTATTCAGATGCAAATACATGGAAAATGTCATTTTGCTAAAAACTCTAAAATCTTTGCTAGATCCCCATCAAGCGATGGAATCTATTTCCTCTTTTCTTCTATTTGGGCCAAGGAAGAATGGGCTTCATGTCTTTCTCCATGAATAAAATGAAGTGGAACTGCTGTATGACTTCTAATGCTGGATCATAAAGGATATATAGATTCTTCCTGTTCTTTTTCTCTTGGGATGAAAGTCTTAGAAACCCTGAACTGACATTTAAGAAGTCTAACTACCCTGAAGTTATGAGGCTAGAGAGACATTGTGGAGAGCCCACATAGGGATAGATAAGGAAGACAAAAGATCTTCATCTATTCCAGCCCTTAGCTGCTTGTCTTGTCTAAGCCTAAGCATCAAATATGTGAGGGAATAAGCCTTCAGATGATTCCACTCTCTGCCTTTGAGCCACTCCAGCTTATGCTGCATAGTACAGAGACATAAATTGTCCCTGCCAAGCCCTGAATACACTGCAGATTTTTGAGAAAATAAATGTTTTTTTTAAACCATGACATATCGAAGTGGTTGTTTATGCACCAATTGAAAACTAGAGAAAAAACTTTTAAACTTCAGATTCTTGGAGATGTTTGAGTCTCAAAGAAGAAGCCAATGACACACTATGAGATACACAGATTCGAAAGAGGACCTCTCAGTCCATTATGTGGACAGCTCATAAGGAAGTGAAGAGGAAGAAACTGGAATATGTCATCACTTTTATTACTACTTTCTATCTGAATAAGACCCCAAATATTTGACATGCTATGTGAAAAACTTTCAGTCTGTAGATGTAAACCAATGCAAAACAAGCCAGGAAAAATGAGAGTGTTTTCTCCCCTAAAAACTTAGAGCAAGAGGATCCCTAGTTTGAACCCAGCCTGAGCAACCATGACTTAGCAAGACTCTGCCTCAAAATTTTAAAAATAAATAACAGATCTAAGGAAATATTTCAGTGTGAAGTCTCTGGCTTCAAAGCCCAGCACCACACATACATACAAACACAAATGCCGGAACTAAGTAGATAACTGTACTAAACATCAACATGAGGATATGTAAGTAGGCAGGAGGTCAGTCATGCAAAGGACTCAAACCTCAAGTTGTTAAAGATCTATCAAAGAGAGAGAAATAAGCTAAAGGAGATCCATAATTGTAAATCTTAGAAAATGAAGCTATTTGTAAGGTGAAGACTTTGAGAGTTGTTCAAAAAATATGCATCCGGCTCAAAAAAGGAGATAGAAGAGTGGTCAGATATGTTCAAGTAAAACACACATTATGCAACATTATAGAAGCCAGTAGATGTGAACAACTTAATACTGCTTTGATTTTGAGGTCATGGAAGTCTTCATTAGATTTTGTCAATTTGACCTTTATAGGAACAATTTTGCTAGAATGATAAGAGTATAAGCCAAAATGGACTTAATGCCACAGAATTGGGGACTGTAATATGGACAATCTAACAAAGAAAGTGTTTGAGTTCTGGAGTAGACAGGAAATTTAGAAATAATCTTTTTTTATGCTGACACCTCCTTTCTCACTCACCACTATGTTGGATTTGAAAAATGAGTAAAGAAAGGAAATTGAGAATGTGTGAAAGAGGGCTAGGAATGTAGTTCCATGGTAGAGCATTTGCCTGTCAAATGCAAGGCACCGAGTTTGATCCCCCACATCAAAGGGAAAAAAATAATATGTGAGAGGAAAACAGAAAAGCAAAAACAAAGGAGAAATATACTGTTAATAGTTTATACATTCTCAGAACCTGACCAAATGAAAAGGCACTCTTTCTAAAATAGAAACGTTACTTGAACTTCTGCCTTTCTCCTCTGAAGCACAGAATATTCCTTACTTCAACTCTGCATTCATCAGCAAACCATTTACTTAATCTTCTTAACCCAATTTAGCTGAGAGAACTCCTTTGAAGTTCATCTTTGTCCTTCCAAAATTCAAGGAAAAAATTTAAAGCCAGTCATCTAAGTTAGAATGTATATATACTTACTAAAAAAATCACAGAATGCCACTCTGTAGCTATTGGCTCCATCTATGAGTCCAGAGTGGCATTGCATTGTGTGAATATTAAAAGTAAGGGATTTTGCTAGATCATGCCAAATTATATACATTATTTTTGGATAAAATGTTGAACGGATTCAAACATGTTAGATTTAGCTATATGTTTCTAATGGTTTATTCAACTTAATCCTATTTATTCTAACTCCTAAATACTATTTGAGTGTGACCACCAAATACACTGATTTCTAGAATACATCATTTAATGCTTCCAAGCCATACTACATTGTTCCTCATACTTAACTCACATGAGTTCCTCATACAACTCACAGGGTTCCACATCCTTACCATGGTGTACAAGAGCCCCGAAGACATTTCTGGTTTTATGTTCTGTCGCTGCACACTTTATACCTTACAGTGCTTGCAGTCCCTTCATTGTATCCCCATTAGTAAGATGCAACTTTCTTTTATGCAACATGTGCTACAAAGGTTCACTCTTTCAAAATGTTCCACCAAAACCAGGAAAAGGTTAAATACTTGGAAAAAATACTACTTACGATAACTTCTTCCTGAAAATTTACACTTCATATCAGCCAATAACGTTTCCAAAAAGATTACATTAACATTACCCAAAACTTTTAGGCTAGGAATCTTCTAAGGTACTCATTAACTCAGAAATACTGAATAGTAGTGCCCTCAACCCGCCATTAGAAACTAGTGATTTATACATCAGTGTTTAAATTGTCAATTGTTACTTAAAACAAGTGTTTTCTAGATTACTTTTTTTGCAAAATGAAACAAGTTTATTTTCCGCAATAAATTCTGTAAATTACAAAGACAAAATGCTAAACTACAGCATATATCTTTTCAAAATTTACCCAGAATACTTGTAATAAATATACATCCTGAAATAAGATAAAAGGCTACACTGTCAGGAATCCAAACTGTCTCAAGTTTTATTCTCTGCAGTATTTAAAAACTTATCAAGAGTTATTTTGTGTATATCACAAATGCACACTAACAGACTTTTAAAAAGTCTCTAACATGTAATTAAGTACCCATGGCTTCAGTTAACATTTCCAATAGAACACCTAATACAAATTTAAAAATTTGCTGCATCTTAAATAACTTGGATTGAAGTGGTGAGTATGTGCTCTAGAAAATAGTGTTAGAAAATGCAGAAAACGGTCAGGTAATAGGAGGACATTGATGTTGGACTTGGTTTTGGAGCATTTAACAAAATTAGTTCATTACATATAATTGGAAAAATATTTCAAAATTATTGTATTATTTATATATGATACTTCTATATGTGTGACTAAATTAATAAAATCAGAGATATAGATATTTAATTTTCCCTCTATATCTCTCCAAGGATTTATATTTAAATTTATAAAATACTTATATATGGATGTATAGAGGTGTGCTTCTCACTGGGATAATAATAACAGATTTACTTATAGTTGCTGTTATACTTCAATATTCAGTATTATTGTGAAGTTTTCTCTAAACAGCTTTTCTCTTTCTCCTAGTCTTTCTACCTGGATCCCTTAGTTTTCTGTATCAATATGAATAAGAATTCAAGAGTTTTGCACATTTTTCTACCTATCCAAATTCTTAGGTTTTACATATATGTATAGCTTCCACTAGGTGACAAGCATGGTATCACTCTGGACAATTTCTTCAGGATTTTTATATGGCCAGGCATAATGGTCAAGGAATGATTATTAAGTTAATTAATATTTTCAAGTTATTTGATTAACCTCAGATTTCACTTTCTTCCATTTCAAATCAGCTTGAGTGCATATGTAATTTATTCAGTAAATGTGTTCACATGCTAAAGACTTTGAAATTCTTGAGATGAAAGGTATTATAAAAAAGCATGTAGATGAAAATAATCACTTATCTGACAAACTTTCACTAGTTCTTTTGATACATCCCAGTTTCTGGAAAAAAGCATCTGTGGTTTTTTTTTCATATTAATAAAAGTCTGAGTCCATGGAGGATATCATTTCCATAAAAATATTTTTTACCACAAACAGGTTTCTTTGTGTAGTTTTTCAAATCCTCAGTATAAAGGCTGTGCCATTACTAAACAGTTGCAAATTTATTGTTCTCTGGCATTATTTAGTAAATTTCAAAATAATTAATTGCTAAAAATTAGTTAAGGTTAAAAATACTGTTAGCCTTTTCACTCTGTCAATTTATACATTATAAAGGTTATGATTAAGATTTTAGCATGAGGAAGAGCTATAGTAACTGCACTAACCAATAATTTATATAATTTATGAGCTTGATTCTGGCATTGAATTTAGTGACTATAAAGGAAAAATAAAACTTCAGAGAAATATTGTAAATGGTCTATTCATAGTATGTATAAATCAGCCAGGTATAAAGCATTATAAATATTTAAACTTTTATAATGTAATTGACTCTATTATCTAAAAACATGATCATAAAATTGAATACTTTTCTTGAATTCAAATATGAAGTCTAAAAATTTACAATTCTTTGTGTAATTTGGGAAAGCAAATAATAAAGAAATTTTCATACATTTCACCATTAAAAGATAACCATAATTTTCATTCAGATGCTTAATTTTACACAAGATATAATTTTATTACTTAAACACAACTTTTCCGGACTTTAAATGTCCTTATTGGTTAATACTTTTTATAACATTAGCAACTTTGTCTCAAATCTTCAAATTATTTATTTCAGTTCCTCAATAACATTATTACACTCATCTCATATTTTATAGTATTTCTTTCCAAATAACTGATTTATACTTTAACATTTTAACTTTAACTGATTTATATTTTAACTGTTCAATTTGCTTCAAAACAATAACTGTAAATAGTTGATATTTATAACCCTTAACTAAAAGTCAGGAAATAAAGACATTGAAATTTTCATTAGAGTTTAATTAAATTTAGCAAGTTATACTTTGGTGCTTCTCAGCATATGAAAAAGAGGTGACAAAAATCTTAATTAGTTCCTCTTTTTCCATCCATGATGATTCAATCATTTGTTACAAAACTGCATTTCCAAGTATCAGTCATAAAGTTCTGACATAAATTCAGTAAAATTTATATTATATTGTGATATTCTCCCTGTAGGTGCAAGAGAATGATAGCAAGTGGATGGGGGGTAATTACCTGTTTCTCGTCCCTCTGAAATTATATCCTTTTATGCTTTCTGGAGTTATCCATATTTTTGTGTATTAGAAGACCACATTTAATATCTTACCTTGACACCTGGTCTATGTTCTTCTAAAAACAAAACAAAATAGTGTGTTTTACCAAGATTGTAGTATCAGCTTACTTAGACACATTCATTTGACATCTGCGACATTGTGGAGAAAGAAAAAAAAATGTGTTCCACAATTACATGTTAATAAGCCTTTGTATTTATTTTCTGTTTATGTAAAATAGGTTTAAAATTGTAGACATCTAACTGAAGACCAGGTCTTTAATGTTCAACAGTACAGCAGCTCCCTCTATAGGAGATTTAAAATGCTGATTTGCTAATCCAGAGAAAACAAGACTGATGTGTGTGTGTGTGTGTGTGTGTATGTGTGTGTGTCTGTTAT
Source organism: Heterocephalus glaber (assembly GCF_053883595.1). Taxonomy (NCBI): domain Eukaryota; kingdom Metazoa; phylum Chordata; class Mammalia; order Rodentia; family Bathyergidae; genus Heterocephalus; species Heterocephalus glaber. Next base: position 3,830,249 of record NW_028258369.1, read on the forward strand.
ACCTTAAATATTTGGTCATTTTGTTTACCCATTGATTTATTTTTAACAACATATATTTTAAAAATAATTTTCCTTTTAAAGTGGAGGGAAGAAGGAGGAGAAAAGGGAGAGAGTATGAATAGTGTGTGTGGACTGACCCAAAGCTTTAAGAAATAAGTTCATATCTGTAGTCCCTAACAGGGGAAATATAAATAACAATTAACATCTGTGAAATACCTTTTTTACCCATTTCTGTCTAATACATGTAAGTGCACACTGACAATGGGCAAGCTACAACTTCATGAACATAAGCATTCAGTCCAAGAGACTATAAATATCATTCTATAGATACCAATGACTGCAAATCTCTTATGAGTGGATCCGGATGTCAGAGTACTTTGATAAATGTGGTTAACATACCTTAGTCCAGTTAGACATCGAAATTATGAAATGTAGAAAAGTTTATGTGAACACAGATAACCATCTTTAAAAATGAAATATTATATCTCTAGCTTATATATGTAAGTTGAAAATTGCTGCCAAATAATAATTTTATTGGACAAAACTGACTGTGTGATTAACCTGTTTCATATGTGACACACTGACAATAAAATATCAACAATGGTACTTCCCTTGTATAAATGGGTCATTCTGAAATTTTGCCGGGTGATTTTTACTATTTTGATAAGTAGCACAGAGGCCCAGCTTGTTCAGTATTGTGTCATTTAAATTATCATTAATTTCCAATGGCTGAGGCTCTAAGGAATGAGGATTACTTCAATAATAATATTATGCTGTATTACTCAAAGTAATTTTACTTTACCAGAAAACTAAAATAGTTTATAAAGTACTACTAGTAACCTGAATCATGTATTCATCCTCAAGCCTAGCCTATTTTTGAATACCAATACATGATGTCATTTCATAATTACCTCAGTTCAGATGACAATTGCTCTCTTTTTATCAATAAGTAAAGAGATAGTGAGTCTCACTACCATTCCCACAATTTCTGTATGTTGTTCAAATAAATTATGAAAATTAAATATAAATTGATATCTGTTTTCCTCAATATGCTTGTCATGGTCACTATCTGCCCTTTATTTTCAAACATTCATGCCAATGATAAGAAATAGAAAGGTTGTATATAGTATCTATGCTTTTTTCCCCAACTTTTTTCTTAATCTTGTGTTTATTGATCTGGGTTAACAGATATGCTTTTATGATCAAACTTGTCAGCCTCGGGAAAAATTTTCTGGGTAGGCTTTTCCAAAAGAAACCAAAGAATTATCCTTCAAATTATAGTAAACTATGCTTCATAAGACATTTCTGTTAAGGTACCACTAAAGACAGGTATATTTTGAAGTCACGTATTTTATGAAAAAATTTTACTTCCTATTTAATAATATTTAATGTACATTTTGGTCTTTATTTACGCTTTCTGTTTCTCACACCATAGAGACAATGTGATATTTACACGTGTGTTCAATTTATTTCATTTGAGATTATGGTCTCAAGGTGCATCCATTTCCCTAGAAATGTCTCAAGTTTATCCTTCTTTATATCTGAGTAATACTCCATTGTATTTAAAAAAAATCTTTATCCATTCTTTGGTTGATGGTCATTTGAGCTGTTTTCAAGATTTTCCTATTACAAGTTGTGCTGCTATAAACATGGATGTGCATATATCGCTGTGGTATGATGTTTTAAATTCTTTTGGGAAGATACCAATAAGGGAAATAGCTGAGTCAAATGGAACCTCTAGTTTTAGTTTTTTGAGCAATCTCCACCCTGATTTCCACGGTGGTGGCACCAGTCTACACTGCCAAGGAGGGAGGGGGAAAGGCAAGAAGGGAAAATAAAAAAATCAGAAAAGAAGGAAAACTGGAAACAAAGCTTTTGTAAATAAGGAGTGGAAGAAAGGTGGAAGGGAGGGGAGGAGGATGGGAAAAAAGAGGAAAATTTCCTATGATGAATGTGATTATTATGTATATCAAAATGTGCCAATAAACTTAATAAAAAAGACTACATTTTTTCAATCATATACCTGTGTTTAATTTAAAAGGAATGTTACAATTATTTAAAATGAGATCATTTTATTTCCCTTCTGCCTTCAAGGAAAAGAATATTAGCAGAAGGTCCATCATTCTTACCTTCACTTTTCTGTTCTCTTGGCACTCCATGAGTGGTATCTTCAGAGCTCCAGTATGAGAAACATGACCAAAATAATACTTATTTTATACCAGGCATGGGTGTGCTTGTAATCCCAGCACTTGAGAGGCTGAGGAAAGAGGATTACAAGATTTTTTTTGAGACAAGTTCTCGCTATGCAGTCCAGGCTGGCCTTGAACTCACTATGTAGCCCAGGCTGGCCTTAAGCTCACAGCAATCCTCCTGTTTTAACCTCTCCAGTGCTGGGATTACAGGCATGTGCCACTACATCCTGCTGAGGATTACAAATTTGAGGCTAGTCTGCCTTACCCTGTTTCCAAAAAATTATTGTACAAACTTCACACTTCTACCCTAATAAAGGGACTCATAAAGTATGTCAAAATTTATATTTGGCTTTCAGAAAGCCTCTCTAAAGTTCTCTGTATTTGAAATTACAAATTCTGCTATCCACTGTAAAATCTTTGTCTCTAAATAAGAAGCTTGACTCAATAGATTTACAATTTGCTTCTATATATTCCTATGGATAGCTATAGACTGTAGAAGGATATTCCTATACCATTCTTGAAATCTACTTGCCCCTTTTCTAAAAAAGATCAGAGGACAAAGTGTTCTAAATTGCAGAAGAACAATGAAATGTTCTTCCATTACAGAAGAACAATGAAAACATTCTCTTGACACTTCAGAAAACACTTAAATGAAAGATTCATTTTGACACCCCCCCCGTGCAATGTAATCATTTGGATAAAGTCTGTCTTTACTAAGCAAACCAACCAGTTCTTCAGGTGTATATAAAATGATATGAATTATTTTAGAGTTTGAAGTGACAGTTAAAATCAATCTTAAAGCAAATATAGAAACAATGCTGATATCGATGAAAACATCAAGTCGATCAGACAGCTCTGAGGCTTATTATAACCTTTCAATGATTATAATAGGGATTGCATTGTCTTGCTAACACCCCACCACTAGCCATTTAGCCATTATATGATTATTGTAGGTCTGTTCCACATCTAAGCTAAATGGCATAAATAAAAATGAGATGAGATAACTGTTGGAAATGCAGGCTTTGAGAACTATTCTGCAGTGAGATAGGAACAAAGGCAAGATGTGTTTCTTCAACCCCATTGAGTCATAAATGGTTATATACTTAGAATTGCAAACTAGAAGTTAAATGGACAATCTGGAAACTTTTCACATTTTCTCAGAACAGACTGTTTCAACCAAGATTTTTTTAGTCAAGTAAACATGAAAGAAATTCAATACCCGAAGAAAGCAATTAATAAATAAACCGGGCAGTAATTTGGATTTAAAACCAATGAAAAGCCAAGTATCCATTCCCCAAAGCACACAGTTATGTAGATGGGGATAATAGTAGGAAAGGGACTAAGTATGAAATGAAGCAATTTGAACATATGGCATCCTTAAAGGTTCGTATGAATTGGAGAGCAGGGAGCATTTGAGCTGTAAAGGAGGCTAACAGATCACCAACGTAATTGGCTGGCTAATGGGATATCGTTGAACAAAAGAACTGTGATCATTATACCTATAGGATATTATACACAAAAAAACAATTCTTTAATGCCCAAAAATATCTATTCCTGTTTTTTAGAAGAGAAGAAGTATGTCTCTAGGAGCTCTTACAGTAGAAAACATTATGATTCGGTAGTGAGAGAAAGTGTCATAGCAGACTTCACCCTGTGGTGACTGGACTATCCTAGAAAGAAGACTATATACTGAAAGAAGCTTATAGATTACATACAACATATTTTGCTTTACCAGCATAGTCAAAGTTTATAACGACTAGCAAGTGTGGATGGGGATGAAGTTATTCATTGTCTGTCTACTATGTAGTAGGTTCTCTAGACAAAGTAATCCCTTTAAGGGTGAAAACACCCTTAAAGTAGAGGTACTGTTATTGAAGTTTGTAGATAAAAGTGCTGAGGTTTAGAAAGAGAAATTAATTTAACTCTGGACTCTCATCTGCTAAATTTGAATTCTCCAAAGTCTCTCCTATTTCATCTCCACCTTGATCCTTAGCAAGTACAATTGGTACAAGGCCTTTACCTGATTAATAATGTTCTTTTTTCACCAAGACAAAACATGACCTTAGGATTTCTCTTTTAATGGCACTAGTCACTTCTTCTGGAATTGACAATTTTTGCTATACTAAATTAATTTCTCAAGTAAAGAGCAAACAATTCTCCAGCCTTGAGAATGAATAGAAGGTTTTAGAAAATGATATATGGTTTTTAAAGGAAAAAAGATCTCAGGCACCAAACAGAAGTTTATGATAGTAATTTCTTCCTGACTCTTTATGTTACTTAAGCGTTTGTTTCTTATTCCTTACAACCCAATCAATATTTGGTATGTATTCTACTTTCTTTCAAATTTGCATTTAGATTTTTTTAGATTACTTGGTTTTACAATTAGTGTCAACTAACCATATTGGCTTTTCTACAGGGAGGCAAATAAATTTACCATGAAGTCTGAAAAACTAAATGAAGCTTCAGAGACTGTGTGCCTTGCATGGGTTTTTCCATAGGACCTGGGTTTTTGATGCTGTGATACCTGGGAGCATTTACAAATTTATAATTTTTATGCTTTCTTGTTATAAATATTAACTTATTTTTCATGCTGGGGATGCAATTCAAGTTCTTTCACATGCTAGCCAAGTGCTCCTGAGCTACACTCCCAACTTCTAAATGGTAACTTTTATACCTAAGATTATTTTCATTATTGGAGATACATTCTTTGCAAGAAGGGTTCTCAAAATTGTACAAGTCTTAAGACCTACAAAACCTGAGTATCCCTTCAATTAGAAATAAACCAGCAATTATCTTAAAACTGATGTAATTTATATTGAAAGCCCAGTTCCCATGTTTTTTCTAGTATCTTTTGTCCACTCAGAAGGTGCTAAATGCAGAAATTTTTGTTCAACTATGGCAGTTAAAATTTATGTGGCATGTGCTTTGCATTTATTCCAGGTAACTGCAATTGAAACAGAATATAAGTATTAAAAGGAATATTGGTACTTTTTTGACACTGGAAGAAAAAATTAGAGGATCCAGATATACTATTTAAAATATTTGGGATATTTTATAAAACATACTCTAATACCTAACTATGCACACTGGCTTCAGATTTTTTTTATTTCTGTGTTTATTTGCTGATTTTCTATTTTTTTCATGAATATGTAAGTCCTATGAGAAGATGGTACTCTGCTTGTTCTGCAGAGTATGTCCACCACTTACAAAAGGGCCTGGCACATGGAAAATGTGAAATAAATACTTCATGACTGATTAACTGACTGAATAAATGAATGGCATGTGCTTAGAACCCCGAAATATACTGATTAGGGGAAGTCATCACTAAAAAAGGACCCAATTGATCAAGCTGAGTCTTCCAAAAGTATTCATGTGTTCACAAAATTATACTAATTTTTACTCAACACTCATCATTTCTATACACCAAGTTTCAGCCAGATGTTATTTAAAGTATCTGAATTATAGACCCTTGAAAGCTGGGTTTGTAATGGAAATGCTGACAGCCACTTAACCAGATAATAGCACCAGTTCACTTGGTGTGTATATATAGTGTCACTGCTAATATGGCTGTGCCATCTGTTCTATCTGAGAGTTGTGAAGGATATGCATTGCAAACAACTGGTTTAAAAAAACCTGCCGGATAAATTGGATCCTAAAAGGTGAAGTGATAAAATGACACTTCAGTCCTTTAATTACATTGCTTAGGTGACTACCTAAACACAGGTAGTGCTCCATGAAGAACTGATTGGAAAACGGCATGTCACCTTGAAATCATCAGGCATTTTTCTTTAAAATTCTGTTCCTGCTAGGCAAGGTAGGGGAACATTTTGCGCTCCTTATGAGTTTTTCTAACAGCCTAACATTGAAGGTGTGTGGTCAACAATGTCTGGTGAAAATGTTTTTTAACTGCTTCGGCTGACTCTTTACTTGAAGTGAAAGGTCAGAGAAACTCCAGATGGCCATCACAAACTCTGCAGGAATGGCTTTGTCTAATTACTGACACTTGATGAGTATTTTTTTTCCAGAATGTAGGCTTCACAGACACCAGAAATTACCAGAATTAATTTTTTAAACCTGTGTTATCAGAGCCTAGCTGCCTGGGAGTAATTCTCTTCAGGCCTTTGAGCTGAAGACCTGAGAGAAGCATTCATTTACCCTTCCTACAACCTCCTAGCTGTATGATAATGGAATAAATAGTACAAGAAATGCACCCACTGGAAAACCTCAAAGGTCACCAAGCAAGAATCTCCATTCTCCTTCAATAACTTTCAAGTATCAGCTACACTAGCATGTTGACCAGTTGAGCTGACCAAAATATGTAGCCAGATGTGGGATACATGTTTTGAACAAGAAGTTTTGGTGGTCTCCTCACAGTCTAGTTTCCTAGACAGCCTAAACTTTGACCTCACATAAAACTTCTCCCCTCCTTAGTATAGTCTTCAATTCTCTCTTCTTTTCCTGCTTGTTTCTCAGTTTCTTAAGAACCAGTACTGTGGCCGGTGTTCAAGTATCTTTCATTAATTTCCTCATCTCCAAATCTTCACTCAGATTTGCGAAGTGGAGATCACGGTAAAGTTAGGAAGGAATTGATGAAAGGGAGAGTTCATAGTTTTGAGGTACATGTGCCATTTTTGAATATTTTTATAGATTCATCTGCCATTTTTGAACATTTTCATAGGATATCTGTGTCTGTGGTAGAAAGGAGGGAAAAGTACTAAATGTTATATGCACTGTTAATTAAAGTACAAATTATGGAAATGATTAGAAATATGTTTTCATGTCATTTATTAAGTCATTCATTCATGTAATATTTGTTTCAGAATTACCATGTTCTAGGCTCATATATTTGTATAGAAGTAGAAAATCAATATACAAACAAAGCTCAAGCCAATATGGATGGTTACGAATTGGGATATTTCATAAAGTATTCTCAGTATCCTAAATAGTGTATCCTGATCTTTTTAATTGTATTTTCATCTCACTGCAAGTGGAAATTCACACAATTAAATATACAATATGTAGTTGTGAGGAAGTATTTGTCAGGCAAAGTGGTGTGCTATTATAGGAAAAGTATTCTTTTGAGATCATGTGCTCTGATATTTAATTCCTAGTTTACTGTTTTTTCTTCATAAAATTTGGCAAGCTGCTTTTCCAGTGATCAGTTTTGTCATTTGCAAAATTAGGCTAATAATAGTACTCCCTGTGTGTTATTAAAAATGAGTGGAGAAATGCACGTACAGTATTATTCAGCAAAGTGTCTGACATAGAGAAAGAATTCAGAAAATATAAAACATTTTATTGTGTTGGAAGAAAACTAAAATGTCTTTATATCAAAAAACTTTATAAAAAGTTTTATATTAAATAACTGCCAAAGTGCTTTTACTCTCCTAGTAATAAATGTATCTAGAAATGATTGTGAGGTCAAAACTGTTTATTTCCACCAACTGCAGTGATGTAGTTAAGCTGATATCAACTAGCACAGTTTGCAGTGACAGTGTGTTGACTTCCTGTGCAAGTTTGCTCATTTTTCTCTGACAGGAGTCATCCGCCTGCTAACACTTGAGTCAAAAATTGAAGGAATAATCTTACAAGAAATCTACTCAAGGAAATTCTGGTTTATAGTGTAACGGCACACCAGCCTTTCCTTTTACTTTGAAATAACTGATGGCCACATAATGACTTTCATACTTGAAATTCACCATTCAGGAGAGAGTGCTGTTGTCCTTGAACTTTAGCAATATGAAGTGTAGCTTTTAGAATCCACAGCAATTTTTAAGTTTCTTATTTCATCTGAAAATTGTTACCTTGTTACCAAAGACAACTTGACCAGATGAGAAGTTCCTTGCTTGATGTCCTGAATACTTGAATTTGTTACCTCATGCAGCTGTACAGTAATTTTACAGCCCTAAAAATTCCCCGTGTTCTGTTTATTCACCCTCACCAACCCCTAGAAATAATCAAACTTTTTACTGTCTCAATAGATTTGCCATTTTCAGAATGTTGTATAGTTAAAACCATACAATATTCTGCCTCATTAAAGTCTTTCTGCATTTAGCAATACATGTTTAATTTCTGCCATGTGTTTCCATGCTTTGATAGCTCATTTTTAATGCCACATAATATTCCATTGTATAGATATAGCACAGTTTGTATAATCACTGAAAGACATTATGTTTTGTTTAGTCTAAGATTTAGTGATTATGAAAAATTGCCATAAATTTTTCAGTGCAAGTATTTGTGTGGACATTAAGTTATCAATTGCTAGCCATAAGAACTAGTACAATTTCTGGATCCAATAGGATGAATAGATTTAGTTTTGTAAGAAACTACCAATCTGTCTCAGTGTTGCTGTACCATTTTGCTTCAGCAATGAATGAGAGTTCCTGTTGCTATCTCATTGTCATTCTAATTTGCATTTCCACAATGTCATATGATGTGCAGAATATTACAATACATTTCTTTGGTCTTTCTATATCTTCTTTGGTTTTCTATCTGTTAATATCTTTGGCCTGCTTTAGAAAACACTTTTTATTGTTAAGTTTTAAGAATTTTTGTATATTTCACATAATATTTCCTTATCAGATAAGATATATATTTTAAAATATTTTCTATCACTAATATGGTGTATGTTTCATACCCTTAATATCTTTTGCAGAGCAGAAATTTTTAATTGTAATGAATCCAGCTTATTAAATACTTCTCTCATGGATTGTACCTTTGGTATCATATGTTAAAAGTCATTGCCAAATTCTAGGTTCTCTAGAATTTTTCATAGCTGTCTTCTAGAGTTGCATCATTTTGCATTTTACATTTAGGTCTGTAATTCATTTTGAGTAAGATTTTGTGAAGTGTGTAAGGTCTGTGTCATTTTTGCATATGTATGTCCAGTTGTTCATTGCTCAAAAGTCATTTTTTGAAAAGTTTATCTTTTCCCCATTTTATTTTATGTGATCCTATGTAAAAGATCAGTTGAACATATTTATATAGGTCTATTTTGGGGCTCTCTATTCTTTTCATTGATCTATTTGGGCATTCTTTTGCTAATACCACACTGCCTTGATTATTATAGCTTTAGAGTAATTATTAAAGTCTGGCAATTTCAATATTCCAAGTCTCTTCTTCTCCTTCAATATGGTGTTAACTAGTCTATGTCCTATTCTTTTACATATAAACTTTAGAATGAATTTGTTGCCATCCAATGAATGACTTTCTGAGATTTTGGCTGGGATTGCATTGAATCTATACATCAACTTAGAAAGAACTGACATGTTGATAATACTGAGCCTTCCTATTAATGAACATAGACTATCTCTCCATTGATTTAGTTGTGCTTCAGTTTCTTTCATCAAAATTTAATAACTTTCCTCATGTAGCTCTTGTATATATTTTTAAATGTAAGTTTTTATTTTATAGGCTAACCTAATGTTATCTTTGTAATTTTAACTTTCAATTTATCATTACTTATATAGAAAAGCAGTTGATTTTTGTATATTAATCATTATCACTACGTATTTAATGAAGTTAAGAGCAACAGCAGAGTTAGTTTTGAAAATGACTCCATTCCACACTTGTCTCTGGGATTAAAGTTTTGTATGTGACAGTACTTACCTTAGCCTTCAGAGGTTCCAGGTAAATTGGACAGTAACTTGCTTAGAACATCAATTCTCAGAGCCCTTTAGGCCAACTATTTAAGGAAGAGTATGGACAATCCATTTAAGTGCACACAAACACACATTAAACTGTTATTTCATCATATTTTCCTATCATAGTTTGATTTTGCAATCATCCTTTTTCCTCCCTCAAAATTTTATATTTTATTTCAATGCTAATTATTTTTAAGCTTTTATCCTCACTTGAACACATATATACAAAATTAAATTCAGAAGTTATAATAGATGTTCAGTACTTTTCCTTGCAGTCCTATTAGCCAGTGACCTAGTTCCTCTCTATTGAGGCCAACACTGTTCACAATGCCGTATATTTTCTTCCAGAATGAATACAAATTCTGTATTCATGCACACATATTTATTTCTCAGAAAAGATGATATATTCTAAACATTCCTCTGCACCCATATTTTTAAATGCAAATATTTATAGATTAAATATATACATATATATCCTATTTTAAACATAGCATTCTATTGTTTCTTGGCTTTCATATTTTCTGCTGAGAAATCAATTCTCTTACTGTTTGAGAGTGATACATCTTTCCATCCTATTTCTTTAATGTTTTGTCTTTATATTTGATTTTAAGCATGAAATGATGGCATTCTTTCTAAAAAAACATGTCTTGCATTTATTGTGCTTTGGGTTTAGAGTTTATTGAAGCTCTATTATACTCACTTGTCTATCTTCTCTCATCTTGGAACTTGGCCCATTATGTCAGTTCAGTCAAGCAACATCCATGCTTTTATAGTCTTGACTCCAATTTTCTTTTATGCAAATTGTTGCTGACTGAAATCTCTGAGCCACAGTTTTCTGCCTAGTCTTTCAGTCTTTACTTGCTTCGGAATTGGCAAATACCCTGGTATACCCTCAATATTTGCTCTCCCTCCTTCCTATTTCACTTTTTGTTGAATTTCTGTTTTTCAAAGTCTCCATTGTGCTTCTACCACAAGCTCTGTTCTCAAATGAATACAAGTTATGATTCTTACAGTCATGTTTATCCAACATGATTCTCTGGGGTTTTTTTCCTGATACATCAGGAAATTTTTCCTGGCATTATTGCCCATGGAAAGGACTGCTACTGGTTCAACTGGAAATCTGCCATATCTATTGGTCACTAAAATGGAAGCACAAAAGTTTACTGAACAATGATTAAGCAACAATCCATCTTAAGAATAACTTCTTCAAATGACCTATTCGCAAAAATCTAAAAAAAACCCTTATAACTAATTGGTATCTTCATGACAAAGTGCCACTTTAGCAGAAACAAACACTCATTTTAAGAATAGAATTTTAAGATTCAAATATCAATTGTATATACAGAAGTTTAAGGAATGTCAGTTTTCTCACTTAAACTGTTAAGGATATGAAAAAAACATAAATGAAACTTATTTTAGGGATTGACTCAGAAATAATTCCTGTAAAAGTAGTCAGATATTCACATTCAGATGGTGACTGAATGGCCATTCTTGGACTTGAATGTATGTGTTCTTATAGCATGCCTAGGTTTATTATTTGTGTGTGCTGATGTTTTGTGAAAATGTTCCATATTTTGAGACAAAATATGTAATTTCACCCCCTTTCAGTATAGTATGTCACACAATTAGACCACTGCTTGCAAGCATTTTCCAGTATCCAGTAATGTCTGAATACATAAAAATTCCCTACATGATGATGAAATAGCTAAACTTTGGAACTCTAATGCATTATTATTAGTAGCAGTATTTGTGATCATTGTCATTTTTTGCATTTTAAATGAAGCAAACTCTTACATTAAGGGTGATGTCTGATCTGTTTTCAAATACTGTTTACAACAAACCCATGCTCTTTTAAAACCCTTAGAGATATTTGAAGTGTGTAATGTAGAGGTCCCTAACCTTTTAGAACTACTGGAAGTCTGGTGATTCATGTGCGTTATCACAGAATATCATTATTAAATGCATAGAATGAAGTACATAGATTACAAGGGAACCATTTAAATTACAACGCATTCATCAGATATTAAATTTGTAATGTAAGGTTACAGTTATTTTTTATTAATCCTTTTCATTATAATGTTTATTGACAAGTCTAATAACTTCAGCAATATTTGTCTCATATTTTAAGATATCTATAACACCTAAAATATGATAATAAAATCCATAACTTTTGTTGATGAAAGAATCATAGTGCTAATACTACTGTGGTTTATTAATTAATAATGATAAAAGAACAAGATTATTTTTCACCCAAATGTGTTGATTCTCTGAGTTCTAACTTTAGAGCCCTGTGCCTCTCTGAACCCAAGATTAAATTCTGGTTTGAAGGGAAAGTATTCCTAGAATACTGGTAATCCAATAGATACATAAAGAGTATTTTTTACTAAGGGATAATTATTAGAATTTTCTTGAATTTTTAGTGCTGTAGTCTCGTGATTTTTCTGAGGGACCTAGAATTTTATCTCAACCTATGCGTGCTAATTAGGTTTCAATAGACAAGGCTCATCTGTGTCAGATTCTTATTGCTTTATTAACTCCACAACAACTCTCTCCCATAAGCTCTCGCATAGGACAGGATGGAGAGGAGAGGAACATGTTTCCATAAACATAGAATGGTGTGCCATATGCTTGAACAAATTTGCCATATGTTGAATGTGATCTCCATGCTCCAAAAGTGGCTATGATTGTATGTTTGTGTCCAGGAATTATTCACGTTGGCTTTTGTTTATGAAACCCTGAATTGAGTCCTCCTTGAGTACTATAGTTTTTTTGTTTGTTTTGATTTTATTCCTACTCATTCCTGCAATCTTTCTTTCTACAATATCAAGTCATCCATAGCACAAATGTATATGGTTTCAGATTTCATTTTCAAGAAAGAAAAATGAAGTCTTGTTTTATTATCGATAATGTTGTAGATATGCTTTAGCATTTTGTGCTGTTTTTAAAAATTGTGTCATTGTGTGTGTGTGTGTGTGAAAATAATATATGTCGATATTCACTGTTAGGTACAAGCCTTTTTTGAACTTGGTGCCCAAATTTCAAATGCATGGTGATTTAATGACTAAACAAAACATAAATGCATGATAATATCTGTACGTTTGTGAGCTTTCGTAAGAATTGCCTTCTTTGGTTTGTATTTATTGAAGAGTCATTATTGGCTTTAAGAATTAGGTTGACTACTTGAACAAATTAGACTTAAGGCATTAAAATAGTTTGGCTCTCCAGATCAATATATATTCAAAGAAATAATTATAGAGTATATATTTCATACATTAAATGCATTAATAAAGCATTATTATCCTCAGTCCAAATGCAGTTATTAAAGACATATGTTTTGCTTGTATTAGTTACAAGAAATGATCACTGGTATGAAATTTTTAGGATTTTTGCCTGATATCTATTTCATACCATGAATTCATTTAACTGAGCCTCTCAATCAGATTATCTGCAACTGATGATTTGTTCATTTTAGTTAAACTGCAACTGTTTTCTCCTGAACACAAGAACGAAGGGCAACTCTTCTCTAAGTCAATGACCACCCATATCAAACTATTTATAATTATCTTCTAAGCATAATCAACATGATCAGCTACAACCATTACTCCTGAAAAGCTGAGATTGAGCTTCTTATTTTTTATATGCCAGTTGGTTTTTGGATGACCTAAAAGTGATACTTGAAAAGAAACTTTCCTTGCAAAATTTTCACCAACATCAAAGTAAGATTATTAGCACTCTACCCTGAACAAAACCTCAGCCATTTTTTGTTGCAGTATATGTGGATGTATCATTTTATACATATGTAGGGAGAGAGGTGGTTGTTTTTAGAATAAAACAGTGTTAACTTTAGCATTGAGAGTGTTTTAGTCAAATGCAGGCACAACACTAAGAAGATGAGACAATTCATTAAATGGCAGGACAGATTTCAGAGATTAATGGACAGATGTTGGAACACAGAGTCTTGCAGGGTCCATACAAAACAGTGGGGAAAGATCAAAGCGGCTGAAACCAGGCACAGATTTAATTATACATCTGCTTTTCACAATACAAAACCGAGCTCCTTTATGTTGTCAAGAGATTGACTTGGAGCACAGCCTTTCTGCAGATCTCATTCAACCAAGAGAGCCAAGAATATTTAAACAGAGCTTTTAGAAAATTGGAGAGGCTTCCAGAATATGGGCTCAAGGCTTTATTGAGATTCATGTGAAAAATATTTATAAAGTGTCAATATTCCATAGCTGTATTCCCTGAATATAAATGTTAATGTACTATTTTCCAGAAATTTACAGCCCTTTGACAAACAAATTTGAAATTCTCAAACTGTTGGGAAGTATCTGTAAATATGATTGAAGTTTCTGCTCAGGTCAAGAGTCATATATATTTTTCAGAATTGGATTTTTTTTTAATTTTTTGTTTGCCATATTGTACTCCCATCATGTTTTCCTATTTTAATAAGGTAATATTCAAAATAGTGACAGCATTAAAATTTATTATATTGTACTTACTACCATAGTTAAAAGTATCTAAAAAGGTTTTTCCCCTTTAAAAACAGGAAAATCACCTGTTCTATAAAATACAAAAAACCATAACAATCCTTACAGACTTCTTTAGGGCAAAACTTTTTTTCTTTTTCAACTTTTTCTCTCCAGTAGTAAATAAAAATGGGATCAATTAGTGAATGAAGAGAATTGCAAAATTATCTTGACTATAAAGTATTTATCCTATATCAGAGTTTTGGGATTTCATTCAGCATCAAAGACTATGAGAAGCCTATAATCACACTATGTTTATACACAGGGTGTGATATTTATGAGCTATGAGCTTACAAAAGTTTATTTAAACAATTTGTATTTTCTTCAATTTCCTCATCTGGATAATAGAAAAATAAACCTAGTACAAAGAGTTATGATAAAGCTTATGCTTGAAAAGATAAATTCTCAGTAAATGCGAGAGGATATTTTTGTATCAATATTTGAAGGTCATGAGAGCAAGTGGAAACAATTATAGTTTAGAGAAGATGACATAAAACATATCCTTTTATGATAGTTATTAATGCATATTAATTGTACACATTAATGGGTTTCACTGTGACATTAATATACATGTGTATGCCATGCATTTATCTTACCTACCCTCCCTACTATCCTGTCTTACCTCCCCGTCCCCTTTCCCTTCCCCAGTAGTCCCTCTGCGCCTTTCAGGTTGTCCTTTGTATTGTTCTAAATTTCACGTGTGAAAGAAAACATGCAATACTCATCTTTCTGTATCTCTTAATTTGTTTAACATGATTTCTAGTTCCATTTTCCTGCAAATTACATAATTTTCTTCTTTATGGCTAAATAATATTTATTATGCATGTAAATCATATTTCCTTGATCCATTCATCTTTTAGCTTGATCTTTGAAAGGTGTTATTGTTTTGTTTCTTTAGATATTGTAGACGAAAACAACAAAACATGTAGCAAATTAACATTTGCATTGATAAACCTACCTAAATACAGTATAATGAAAATCTTGATTTATACTCAGAAGTATTGTTAGACCCTTTATATTGGCTAGAAAAACTTTTCCATAGATTTTTTTTCAG
The DNA here is from genome assembly GCF_053883595.1 of Heterocephalus glaber. Lineage (NCBI taxonomy): Eukaryota > Metazoa > Chordata > Mammalia > Rodentia > Bathyergidae > Heterocephalus > Heterocephalus glaber. The sequence continues at coordinate 3,845,667 of NW_028258369.1, forward strand.
ATTTTTCCCATAAAGTAAATTTTATATTGAAAAACACTCTGGATTAAAAACTAAAGTATATAGGTCTTAACTGTTAAGTTCACCACCACTAACTGGAAAATTTTGGACAGATGATTCAGGATCACACCTTAGAGGTAGTAATCTGCCTGGCTAGCAATAGTACATGGTAGGACCAGATCCTTTAATCTCAAAAATAAAACAGAAAAACATTTAAAAATTAAAACATGCATGGTCTTATTTAAATATACATTATTTAAAATTGCAACACCTATTCTTCATTCACATGTAATTGATTCTTTTTTTAAAATTTCAGATGGATAATTTTTTATTCATTAATTTTATTGGTACATTTTAGGTATACAATATTTAAATTCATCATTAGGATCTTATACCTTTACATGATGTATCTTGGTTTTATTTTTTCCCCATCTCCCTGCCCTCCCTTCACCCCCTCCACCCTTCCCTATTTACAAAGACTTTGTTTCCATTTTTTCCTTTTCTCATGTTTTTTCTTTTCCCTTCTTTCCTTTCCCCTACCCTTCCCACTTCACCTACTCCTTTAGACTTTTTCTTCCTATTTCAATTATTGATTATACCTTTCGATCCTTATTTACACTTTTAGCTTTCCACACCAGAGAAACTATTCGGTATTTACATGTTTGTCCTATTTCACTTAAGAGTATGACCTCAATGTGCATCCATTTAGCTATAAATGTCTCTAGTTTCTTGTTCTTTATGGCTGAGTAGTACTCTTTTATAAAAAAAATAAAAACCACACATATTTGATTCTTGATACTGAGTGCTGTTTTCCAGCCAGCAAACCCTGTTAGAGAGACAAATGAAGACTTGAGAGACAGAGAATATCTGTGTGTGTGTGTGTGTGCGCGCGCGCGCGCTTCACCAGAAAGGAATGAAGCCCTGAAATGACTCAAACCCCCAGATTTAATGAGGAACACCAAAGGCAATAGTTTTGCTGAGCACAGATGTTTGTTTTAGGTAGCAAGGAAGGCACTCAAGACACAGTGACAGTTGGGCTGAACAATTAACTTTTATCTGATTGTCCCCCCAGGAGCTTCTTTGTTTTTCCAGTAAGGTCCATCTCTGCTCAAACTGGCAAAACATCCTGTCTTCAAGAAGTTTTCACTCCTCTGAGTTAGCAGTCTTCAGACCCCCAGTCAACTTGAGCAGACATGGACCCACTGGGCATCACAAGGAACTCCACAACTGAGGTTACTGAACACTTTTAAGTCCTCTCTTAGATTGTTAAGTGTTCCATTTTGTATATTATTTTGGACTGTTCTACAGTTTTTTTCTCTTTTCCTTCTGTCTTGCTGTTTTCCTCTATACTAGTAAAGTGATTTTCAAATTGCTTTTACAAAAATAATTATAGAGATGTCAATAAAGTTGATGGTTGGTAGATCTTTGAAAATAAAAAACTTTATGCTTTACTATCAATTGGCACGTCACTTATAATGATGCACAGAACTGATTTATCCATCATCTTCCTACCCATCCATCTTTCCCATCTATTTACTTAGGTGAATAAGGTTTCCCAGTGCTTACATTTTAAAAATGAAAATGGGAAGAAATAAAAGATGTTAATTTTTAAATCGTTTGTACAGGCAAAATAGAATTCTATGGATTTCTTGTTTAAAGTTGATGAAAAATGTAGATCCATAGTCACCCAAAATTAACCAGTGGGTTAGCTTCTCTTATAAGAAATAAATATTTTTTAGGTTTCCAAAGTGGAAATTGGGTGGCACTGTTAGTTTTGATGAATGAGTTTGAATTTTTCTTCATTACTGTTATTTTAAAATCATTTTCCTTTAGTTTTTCTATTATATAGTATCACATATTTTGCCCATTTATTAGTAAAATATACCGAGTTATCCCCTTTACATAAAAAGCCCTATCCTACTTTGAGCTATAGGGAATTGTAAATAAACTTCCATTAACCTCTATACTTTAAGTCAAAGTTCTCAGATATTCTGGTTATCTCAGTTTTGGCAAATAAAAAAGATACGTATATTCTACTTTAAAAATAAAATACTTGTTTGGTTTGCTCAAATTTTGTGCCTGTAATCTGTTTTTATTTTTATGTAATAAAATTTTGGTCTATTTAAAAAATCTCTTTTCTATAACATTAAAATTATTTTTTACTTGTGGAAACTTACAAATTAAGTATGATTCATAAAAGATAAGCATTGTAGATATTGTGGATTTAGAGTTTAGTGTGAATAGAAAATTTGTTAAATATTGTAATTAAAATATCAGCGTCGCGCACACGCCGTCATTCCCAGCACTGAGGAAGCTAAGGTAGGAAGATCGCAATGAGTTTGAGGCCAGTTTGAGTTGCATAGTGAGTTCAAGGCCAGCCAGACCCTGTCTCAAAAAAAAAAGAAAAAAAGAAAAACTGGGCCGGGGATTTAACTCAGTGGTCCCCGCCCCCCCCTCCCCCCCAAGCATAAGGAACGGAGTTCGATCCCCGGTACAATAAAAAAAGAAAGAAAAAAATTAGTGTCAAATTAACTTTACTTTGACTGAATCAATTAACTTTACTTTGACTGAATCAATTAACTAGAATTTGCTGAACTTTGAAACAGATGCTGTCTGTGTGTGTCCCGGTGTTTCCTAGGTAAGAAAAGAAGGTCATTTTGATGGTTTGTTTCAGGAATTTTACTTAAATGCTCTTCTAATTATACCTATTTTCCCCACCCTACCACAAGTTTAAATGCTATCGCCCCTTTTGACTTTTCTCCATGTAAGTACTAGCTGGCTTCCCTTAAGACATTTGGCAACTTCAAGTTTAACCATTTGTGAAAGGGTAAGCAATCAGTTATACTCCTACTCTGACATTCCTTCAACTAATTAAATATCATTTTTCTCCTGAATCAACAAAATATACCATTGATAGGTATTTTAACAATGATATAATCCTTCTTTGGGCTTAAGCATGAGCTATAAGATCAGGTTTTAAAATACCATTTATTTTTGACGTAGAAACTCAGCTTGTTAAATCTGGACAAGGTCCTATAGATAGTTCCAAACCTTTTTATATGAAAGGAAATGAGATCCAAAGAGAATAGATGAATTGCCCACAAGAAGTTAACAAATAAAAGAGCAATTAAGAACTCAGATCCTCTCCTTTTCTATGATTGACGTAAGATTTAAGTATATGTTTTTCAATCTTCAATAATAGCTTATTATCGTGCCTATGTTTCTCTTACTATGAATTGGCTTAGAATAGAGATGTCTAGCTATGGCACTGATATAGTCATTGATTCTGTATCTCAAATCCCATTTTACACGAGTTACAATCAAGGAGTGTATTCATTTTATGGGCTTTAATGAAAAAGATATCCTGTGTATTTTGGAAAATGCATAGACTAAGTAATATTTAATTTTGACCTTTAAACAAAGATTACCCTAACCAGTAAAGCTGCATTAACAACTTTATATTTTTACCCTAATTCTGACAATTTAGCTGACAACCATTCTCAGACATTTTTGTTAACAAGAGAAATGTTTTAAATATATAATCAAGGAACAATTTGAAAGAACATTATTTAGCTGATTAATCCCATTCACTAGCAACTAGATTTCTTATAACTACAAAAGCATCATTAATCTTGGAATATTGGTTGTCTATACCTGTTATAAGAAAGCATCACAAATGGAATAGCCTAAAATGACACAAACTGTCACATTTCTGGAGTCCAGAAATCTGATCAAGATGTTAACAAGACTGGGCTCCTTTTGACAGCTCTAGGGAAGAATCTTTCCCTGCCTATTCCAATTAGTGAGGATGCCTGACATTTACTGGTCTGTAAAAACACAATAATCTCCAACACAATGAATATCCAACTGATTTTTCTAGGTTAAAGTAATCCCTTAATAACCATACATCCTGGAGATCAAATTAGGAGGCATAAAACAAATGCAAGTCGATATAATCTGAGAGCTATCATCTATTTTAAGATAATAAATAGACTTATTTTGCTAACTCAAGGAAAGAATAGTTATAGGTAATTAAAAGAAGTTCAATTTTGAATAGGACTCAGTACCACATATCTTGCATGACTTTGAACATGAAATAGTAGCTCTACTTTTAGTAACATATTGTTCATAAGATCAAGAATTGAAGGAAACTCTTATATAGTGGAAATGGTCCAAAAATATGAATATAAAATCAGCAAAAATTCCACAAAATTGTTAATTTCTTGCGAGTACTTTAAAAAATATTTAAATAAATCAAAACTTTCAGAAGAATGTTGAAGGGTCCATTTTTATTAATAAATTCTATTGCTGAATGATTAAATTTATTAAAGCCTACTTATATACAATGTTGAAAATAGTTTTATGAAGTTATTGTATGAGGGTGAAATGAAAAAATTGGTAAGTTCCATACTTTGCTGAATTAATAAAGGATAATAAAACTATTTGATTTTTTGTTCTAAATTTTAATGTTAATACAAATGCAGTATTATCTCTACCAAATTTAGATAGAAAATTTAAATATCTATTTAAAATAATGAAAAAGAAAATATGACCAATGCAATGATAGAAAAAAGTTTAGTTCCAAATACATTTTATTTTATGTTATATGTACTATATATAGGTTCATTGCATTCAGTATTTTAGTTGGAGTTGATTCTGATTTCAATGAAAATATATTTTTTACAAATCTATTTACTTCATAAGGTTGTTATATAAATTATTTTTATAAGTGAAATTTCAAAAAGTTATTCATACCAGGTACATATACATGTAATACCTTATTATTTATATCAGAAATAGTTACAAAAAAAAGAAATACTTGCAATGAATGTTACTTAGGGGAATTTGGGGGATTGGGTATCTTTATATGATTTCTTAAAGAGTTGCAAATCATAGAAATTTATAGGACAGGCAGCCATTCTCTATCTAACAGTGCTAAAATCTTTAATACTTTGAACCACAGAGGAAAGAAAACCTTTATCAGGAAGAAAGTTTAAGAGAGATTTATGCACCCTTCTCCTGAAATACATCTTAAAATTAAGAGCTCTCCCATTGGAGTGTTTAGGACACTAGTTTTTAAGCACAACATTATAAAGTTGCGTGTGCTCCTCATAGGAAATTAACAAAATATAAAGTCAAAGATGAAGACATATAATAAATTTAAAATTAGCCTACGTCTCAGTTAAACCATCATTAAAGTTTTGTGTCTACTCAATTGTTTTATCTTTGATTAAACCTGTGTGGTAAAGATATCTACCTGTACCATGACACAAATATACTTTTCAACATCTATTTTTTAGCCTAACATCATAGCATGGGTATCTTTCAGTGCCATTAAATATGTGACATTATATCATGTAAAAATTCCATAAATATCTTAGACATTTCCCTAGGTTATATCCCTTGTTGCTGTTTTTGTCTGTTTTAAACATTGCTTCTCTGAACATACCTATGGCTAAAATATTGCATATATGCCTGCCTATGTTTGTAGAATGAAGTCTCAAAAGTGGAATTGCTGAGCCAAAGGGCCCACCCAAATCATTTTTGGGGACCCATGAGTATATTATCAATCTGAATTTCAAGAAAATATTAATGATCTTGTTTATAACCACCTCCAGTAGCATAACTAAGGGCAGAAGCTGGGCATTATAAATATTACAATATTGCTCTTTTTTTAATCATTTCAAAATTTGTAAGGAAAAAGTGGTGACACATGGATATTTCAAAGTGAAATGTTAGGAGTAAGATTTCTTGCCCATTCCTGATGTTTGTTTCTTTGTGAAAGGGAACTCTATTAGCCTCCTATTACTGGCCTTCCTTCTCTCTCATTCATGGTAGATGCCTCTGAGTAGATGAAATGACTTTTCTGATTGGTGGATATGGAAAGAGAAATTATAGGTCCAAGTCCTTATTTTTCTTTGTCCAGCTATACATTTTAACCCTGGGGCTAAGGTCTCCTCAGCTTTCCTCCTACCTAACTAGGTAAAGAATTCAGCCTAATTTCAAGGCTCAGAGCTAAGAAGTTGGTAGCATATAGCTGGAACCCATGATCACCACTCTAAAACTCATCTGTGATAAAGACATGGTGTGCAGTGAACATTACCTATTACTTTGTCTTTGTTATCAACTGGTTCACAGCTGGGGGTAGTGGGAAAGAGGATGATAGTTGTAGGAAACCACAAAGACCTCCATCTTGAATTCTGTTATTTTAGAAGTTGACTCAATTTTCTGTTGTTGCTTTTTGGACAATTATATATCTGTGGATTATTTATAGCATTTACCCCGCTTTTGTATTGTGGTGAGGTCTTTCTAAAATAACTTTGAAAATGCTACAATATACATTTCAGCTTTGTTCTTCCATATACACTTGAAATATTTTTTCTAGTTAGCCAATAGTCTTTATTTTGTCCTGACATTATTTTGATAATCTGAAAGCTTTTCTCTTTTTAAAAAATATGTATAATTTCCTAGATATTTCATTTTTTTCTTTGTTTTTTTTTTTGGTTTTTTGTACCAGGGATCAAACTCCAGACCTTGCGCTTGCAAGGCAGGTGCTGGAACAACTGAGCTAAATCCCCGGCCCTCTGTATGGTTTTTGTCTGTCAAATAAAAACGGAAGAGGCGGGGTTGATGAGGTTTAAAATAAGTTCTGAGGTGATGGCAAACATTTAATTGTAATGAATGACATTTTAGGGTTTATACAAAATAAAAAACTTTATACAAAAAACTTTTTGACCTTAGCTTGCTACCTTAGACCTTAAAAAAGCTCCGAATTTTTCCGGAAAACTTTAAGACTGTCCTAGGATGTTTTTGAACTGTCTCCCAAATTAATTTTATGGGAGTTTACAGACAGCAAGACTGGAAAATCTGATTTTACTTTTTGTCTTTCACATTCCGTTTTCAAACTCTTTGTTCAAATACAAATCATCATTGACTTAAAATACTATTCTTAACCAAGGCCTATAAGAAAGAAGCCACTTCCAAGAAGCCACTGAGACAGGACCACACATCTTAAAGTGCTGCTTATAGTCTTACGACATTACAATGTAATACAGTTTTTCTACTTTTAAAACCAGGCCCTAGTTTCCAGCGATGGTCAAAGATCTTCAAGCTGTTGGGCCATGGCAGAGGGGGAATAATTTGTGGACTTTGTGTATTTAATGTATTCACTTAGAAACAAACCATGATCAACTTGGATGCATCAAATTCTTAAGAGATATCTCATCTAAGAGCCCAATCAAATTGTCAGGGATTAACCTGTTTTAAGGGCAGGATTCCATCTTCCTTGGTCACTTGTAATTTACATGTATATTTCTTCCCAAATTGTGGGGGATGCATCTAGGGATGTGATTATACCTTTGAGATATTGTAACGTTTTCATGTTGTTGTGATGGGGATTTGAGGTTTCTGTATTTACCACTGATTCAGAATCTGTCTGTAGTTTTATACAGGTGCCAATCTGTAATGTGATGTATGTGCTATGCACATTGAGATGCCTGATACAATGAGAAGCATTTCATCATGTATAAAATAACCCTACTGGATGTGATGTAAATAATCAGGGCAGGTATTAAAGATGGTGAAAACATGCCTTGAAATGCCAAGATCCTGTATCCTCCTTGTCTTGCAGTGGTCTCTTTCTATTTGAGGTCTGAGCCTCACATTGCTTGGGTTGGGGGTGGGAGAGACAAATTTTAGCCAGCTGTGTCCACACAAATGTTGCCTTAAAAACAGGAGCCTTGGAGGGATGTGACTGTCCCCTTGGAGGGGTGTGAGTGTTGCCTTGACTCTGAATCATGCAGTTTATTCTCATTCTCCCAATGGGGCTAATTCATGCCATCTCCACACGTAGCTGACCAGGGTTCCTACCCACTGGCCTCAGGGTGGGCGCACTCCAGCAATTTGCACTTCTCTGGGGCAGGGAGGGAGCTCCAGAGAATTGCAAGAAGTGGTCCTCAGAAGACTGGAGAATGTCTTGACCTAAATAGAAAGAGCACCAAGTTGCCTTTTATAAAAATGGGAAGTCAAGGGAGGTTGGGCTCAGGTGTGCATGCCTATAATCCCAGCTACTCAGGAGGCCGAGGAAGGAGGATCAAAGTTCAAGGCCAGTCTAGGCAATTTAGCAAGACCTTATCTCAAAATATAATATAAAAAGGACTGAGGAGGTAGCACACTGGTAGAGTGCCCCTGGGTCTGCTCTCCAGTACCAACCCACCCCCAGAGGAAATGGAATAGGACAAAGTTCCAGAGTGTATCAATCAGTAAGGATATGGATAGTTTTGTAAAACTTATGGTTTTAGTTATATATGCTATATAGTCATAACTACTTTCCACTAGGATGTATTTATTAGTGTATTTTGATGCTAGATTGTATTAAAAATGCTGACCTAACTAAAAAAAAACTTTTTCCAAATCTAACTTATGTTTTATGAAATATGTTTGAAACAATGCCCAACTGAATTGATAATACTATTGGAAAACAAAAGTTTTAGCAAAACATTTTTAATTGAAATAGATATTTCATAGATATTACATTAGAGACTTACAAGACAGAAGTAAACAGTTGATTGCCTATCAGTTGCTCCTATTTTGAAATAACCAATGATAATTTTTTTCTTTTATACCGTGTTTGTTAATAATTTTTAAATTATTTTAGTTAATATTTGCTAAATACCCAAACGTTTCAAAAATACAGAAAAGAATCTAGTAGCTTATATTAGAGAAGGAAATTGAAAACAAATCTAAAATGAAATCAGTCTACTAAATCATTGGTTGCATTTCAGCTAACATACTGCAGCATTTGGAATTACAATTGGCTTCATTTGTAGTAGAATCCTTATTTATTTGAATACTTAAAACAAATGTACAAACATAAAATAAAAATTTTATTTCTGGATTAATCACTGGTCCTCTAATTTTTAGTTTCTCTTCTTTTAAAATCAATTCAATCAATTTTTCTGATATTTCTGCACAACTTAACACAAACTTGTAAGCTTGAACATACCTTTTGCTTTCCTGCCTCCTCTGGCATTGGTTGTCTGTCTTTTTAGAATTGGGTCTTCTTGCATTTCTTTCTTCCCCTTCCCCATTCTTGACTGTGCTTGTAGTCCAGGAACTGTGTCTTTTATTTTTAGTTTTTTTATTGTTATAAAAACTTTTCTCCTTATACTTTCCATTGAACGATGTGTTGAGGCTTTCATTTTTTAATGACCCATTTATAAATGTACACATTTACACTTTTCTTTAAATCCAAATTATCATAGGATAGCATATTTGAATGTGGCTGTTTACTTCAAGTAATCCAGCATTTGTAATAGTAAATTGATAATGTATTGTGCAAAATATTTCCCTTCCCATCACCTTATTCCTATCAATGGCAACGTTATTTAGCCACTTTCTCTATACTGCTTTAAATGGACCATTGCCTTCATCTTCGCTGGCTACACTTTCCTTCATTTCAAACAGCCCTGTTTTTCTTCTCTTTCATCCCCATTAATAGAATATTAGAGGACTTTTTTTTACCTAACACATGAGGAACTAAAAGCATAAATTTCTGCCGTCTTTAATATCTCTGTTTGAAGAATTGTTCATTTTATGGGTCTCTGCTATATGACTTCTTTTCCAAAAGAATATTGATAGAATCATGTCTCCGTCATAATTAAATATTTCATTAGATTTCACTGCAGACTGATAAATCCAAGTAACAAAGCCTAGAATTCAAGAATCTCCAAGCAATATTATATTTATCTGTATGTCGATAAAGAACTTCTATGTAATTTAATCATTTATCTTTATGGCAACATTGGCTTGTATGTGAAAAAATTAGGAAGATTCTGCTTTAGTGATGAGATCTTGATTGGGACAAGGTTCCCTTTTTTATTAAAAATATATCTGTTTTGCATCTTCTTTTTCTATCATACTTTGTGTCCTCTAACAAAAAGATATTAGTCTTATTAGCCTGATTTCTTTGACCTTGGAAGAAAGCTGTATGATTCTTGTCAAAAATACCTAAGAATTTTTTAGGCCAAATTTAATACTGGATACTAACTGGCCAAAAGCAAAATTCACTTGCTCTTCAGATAGATGATTACTGAGTGACATAGGAGAGAAAAATCCCTGAGCAGCTAAGCACATGCAGCCCACTCTGGATTTCTACTTTGTGTACTGGCTTTGGGTTTAGCACTTCACCTCCAACAAGGTTATCAGTAGGTCACTTTGATGAAAGGAGAGATAAATCTGAGATTGCTTGGGGTAAAGGATTAAGAGAGCAGAATTATTTGCATAGTCTTTGTTCGGTGTATAGTAACTATGTAATTTATGTTCTTTTTTAGCCTTTGAGAAAGATATTCTATTTTGTGTGGCAACTCTCATGTAGATTTATTTTTCTTTACCTTAGCTTTTCTGATAAAGTACAAACCCTCCATTTTAAGGACCTGTTCACATTTATTTTATTGTGTGTTTTTTCTTAAAGGAAGATTCTAATTTTATTTTAAAATATTACTAAATTCCCTCCCTCCTGCACTAGATTTGATTCCCCAAAAGCAGAAATCTAACAAAGGTATCAGTGCCGTTGGCTTATTTGAGGGGTGAACCCAGAAGCTCAAGCAAAGAAGTGAGAAAACTGATACAGAAAAGGAGAAAATGAAGAATGTATTAAAAGTAGATTACTGCTATGGGCAACTGAAGTTGAATCTCACAAGGGAGATTCTCAGGTACTGTGGTGACTAGGACTTACCATTGCTCTACTGAGGAGTGAGAAATCTGGCACATTTATTTATCACTCTTTTACATCATTTGTCAAGGAACATCTGTAGGAGTGCTTCATCCCGGGAATTTCTTTTCTTCCTCGGGTGCAGTTTGAGCAGGAACCAACCTGTCTCAGAGAAAGCCTGCAGAGAAGAAAAGAGCCAAATACTACATGTGAAAATCTGATGATGTGTGCAAAATGTGTCTACTATGGCTATAGTTGAACTGAGAGAAGGTGCTTAGAGAAGTGTCTAAGGTAATCAGCAGTATTTGCTAATATATATGTATGTTTTTTAAAGAAATATGTCCTGGGACTTTTTTATGTACTAAGTATTGGCAAGGTATTAGGAAGACATAAATCAGCAAAGCCAGAAACCTGATCTTCATTCTCTTTTCATCCCCCCATATCAAAAGATCTTCATCCTTATGAGTCTTATTCCACTTTTTTACTTTTCCCTTCACTCTGTTTTTCATGCAAATACCCTAGTTTAGCCTCTCACTATAATTATTCATATGGATTACTGAAGCAATATTGTAATTGGCCCTCTTGCTTTCATAAGGCTACTTAAAACCATTTAAGGTTCTCAGTGAGTTGCAGAATAAAATTCAAAGTCTTTCTCTACATCCTGCTTGCTTGTCTTCCCAGAATCATATTTCTCCATTTTTGTCTCACATACATACACATATACGGTTCATGCATGCATGCATGCCAGGATACTTTGCTTTCTTAGTTCACTAGATAATATACAATCTAAAACTGTGCACCTTCTGACAGCCTTTATTTATGCATGTATATATTTTTATTTACTAGTATATGTTCACAGGCAAATGGCTTCAACCTTCTGACATCCTTTTAAACATGACTTCACCCCTGACAAATAACTCCTATCAATGTACTTTTTTTTCTAATTAACTCCTATTGTCAGGTCAGATGACCTCTTCCAATATCCTCAAGTTTTCTTTATGTCTACACAGTCCTCACTTGCTTTCCAGTCATATATGTTGTATATCCTTAACATAATATAACAATAACATTTTATTGCATTATCTCTCTCTCATTCTCTCTCTAGCTACCCTGTAAACTCTGTGAAAATAAAGATTTGTGTACTTCATTCACATTTATTTGTATGCACCAAAGCATGAAGGTGCACACTAATGAAAGAAGACAATTTCCATTAACTCCAAGGATATCATGTAATAAGGAACAGTGTCTGCCCTTAAGGAACTTGCAATCTGATGGCCTTTTACTTTTTAAAAAATTTAATTACATGCCAGATCAGTATATGCAATTACATATGCTTCCCTGTTGAGTTTATATAACCTTAGAAAGCATGATCTAGTCAGACATATTCATGATAAGGCAGATTTCCTTGGTATTAGCTATAGGCTTTATTCTGGGTAATTATAGTCCTAATTTCCTCCAATTATTCCTGCCGAGTTCTTCTACAACTTTCCATATCTCCAGGCCACACATCTTCTGAATCTGATGAGAATCTCACATTTAGCTCTAAGAAGCCACAATGGTTTAGTATTCCATACTCTTCCCTCTCTTTGCCTCATTTTGTAGATGCTTATAATACGGGCTTAAAAAGGCAATGAGACAGCTGGAAAAAAGTTTCTTTCTCCCTTTATTTAGCTTCACAGAACAAGAAAATAGCATCATTTTCATGATTCATCATCTTTTTCCTTATATTAGCATCACAAGGAAATAAGATGTCAGTGGATTTGTAGCCATAAAGGTTTTGTGACTGGCAGTGCTGTGGACATTCCTTTGATTTGCAAATCAAAAAGTTTAGGTTTAAATAACATTAGTCAGATATGGCAAATCTGATATGACTAACCCAAGAATTAGTGAAATGGTCTTTGGGATGATAAAGACCCTGCCCTGACCAAACATCATACAGCTTCCTCTTGGCCCTATTTTCCTCCAAGCCACGTCCTTGACCCTGTCTTTGACATGTCTAGTCTAGCTGTAGGAAGAATCCTGCCAAGTAAGTGTAGAAGAATCCCCCTATCCTTGAGGTTTTCTCTTAGTAATTTTCTATCCACCAGTCTCTCTTTCCTCCACTCTTCCCCTTAGCTATACATTTTGGTCTGTCTTCATTGTATTTAGAAAGAGCCAAATCTTTCTCTCCTATTGCTATAGTCTCCGCATCTATTGAAAAGGTGCTGAATAAAATAAAATCTTCCTAACCATTTTAATTTGTACCATAATAAATTTTTTCAGCATTAAATGAAGGACCAGTATGCATAAGTTTAAGAATACCCTAGTGTTTTCTAAAATGAAATAAAAAATAAAGCTTATATACATTTTTCTGCCAAGTACATGTCTAAATAATGGAATAGAGGCATGTGTGGTGCAATCAACTCAGTTTATTATTAGGGTAATGAAATCTCTCATACTAACTACCTCATTCCATAAGAGACATTCCTCACATCATTTCTTTTTTCTTGAACATAATTCCTCTCCTTGGTCACAAGGCTGACTCTGTGTCTGAGACTGTCTCAGCTTAACTGTCTTAGTATCATGACCAACTTTTGTAAATAACACTCTCCTTTATTTCCTATAACGTCCGTATGAAATTTAAAGTAATTAATAACTCTACACTTATATCTTCATTTAATAGTTAATTGTCTTGTTCCCATTTCAATTAGCCAGCCCTATGTAGTAGTCACTAATTTATACCCATATAGTTATGATAATAATCCCATAATTAATTTATATTAAATGAATGACTTTTCAAAAATTAATTATGAGAATATTATCTAGGTATAAGGTAGTGAATAAAGCATTAATACCATATTATGCAAATTATATAAGAGCTCGAGTTTATTTTTTAAAACCTACAAAGCTTTTGCTATTATGCCCACTAAACAGATTACAATGAAAAGTTCCAGAAGGTGTGATAAGCTTACAAAGGAACATGTGTCTCATAAGTAGAAAAGCAGAAATTTAATGGCAGATCTTTTTGATTTAAACTATCTGTATTCTGCTTGTTCATCTTTCCAGAATCAGTGGTCTCTTGTCTAATCTTCACCTCTCATGCAATGTATTGTTCAGACGCTTAATGAAAGTGACCCTGCAGGAGAAACACTAAGAGGCTACTCGCAATGAAATGGAATTATGTAAGCATTCATCTGTTTCTCTGCCATTCTTCTTACTATTATTTGCTCATTGTTATTGATATGGTGCAAGACAAAAATTCCATGAAAGAGGCATGACATACAGACCATAGACAAGTTCTTCCTCCAGATATTTCCTCTGTTATTGCCTGTAGAGACTATAAAACTAACTTCACTGATGGCTGGATCTCGTTTAGGAATAGCTTTGTAAAGGTCAGTTGAGGTTACAAATCCACAAATATGCCAGTTTACAAATTAAAATGGAGGAAATCATTTCCCTTTATCTACTTTTGTTCTAAATATTCCTATGCCAAAAATAAACATAGACTTGCCTGGAATAATAATAAAAGGATTGCTAGACATTTTAGAAGAAAGTAAAACATACAGACTTTTGAATTTAAAGGAATGAAACATTTATAAGAGGTGATTATTTTCTTTTTTTATCTATGCACTTTAAAGGATTTGAGATTGAACTCAGAATAACTTGCAGTGAATTGTTCACATTAGTGTATGTGGATTATATTTGATGTTCTGTGTTTATTCAGTGTCTTTCAGTAAAACCGCAAAGTGGCTTTCAGTACTTCCTTTTACTACTGATTACACAATGGAATCAGTGCATGGCATGAGTTTGTGTCTACTTTGACTTCAAAATATGCAGAGTTTAGAAGGAAAAATGAAATGGGAAAATCTTTTATTCTCTGCCACAGTCGATATATATGTTCATCTAGTAAGTAAAATTGCCACACTTGAGACCTGAATCATCTTATCATAATAGAATGTTAATCTTTAATCATGATTATACAGTAGTGCTCGCTTATCAGCAGTGAATATATTCCAAGACTCACAGTAGATACCTGAAATCACAAATAGTAACAAAAATTTATATATACTATTTTTCTATAAATTCATATACCTGATGAAGATCAATTTATAAATTAGGCACACCATGTAATGAATAAAAGTAACTAATAATATAAACAATTATAACAGTAAACTGATACCATGACAGGAAATTTGGTAACTGAGTTGATACCATTCAGCAGGGCTTTGCTGTAAAAAGGCATGATTCACCTCCTGGGCAGAATGAACAGGAGAATGAAAGACTTTATCTCACTACTCAGAACAGCATGCCATGGTAAAACTACACTTTGATAAGAAATTTTAGTAACTAAGGTCATTTAGCATTTATAACAACCTTATAACTCAGATATTATTTCCAATGTAGTGTTCAAAATTCCCTTCACAGAGAGCAATGTGAGCAGCAGCCAACTTTGTTGGAAGAGTGTCTAGCTCTGCCTGTTTAATCTAAGGTGGCATTACAGAGGAGGTGATATCTGAATTACCTGAAAATTTCAATTGCATTTCTGAGGAAAAAGCAAGTTGAAGGAAAGTAAAAGAAAAATAAAAGTAATTACTATAAGGTCCTGTCTGGATTCACTGTGACCTACCTGCAGTTGTCTTAAGTCAGAACCATTATTGACAACTGCTTAACTGTTTTGAAACAACCTAGTCTTAATGTATGAGGACGGCCTCCAAGATCCATGAGCCTGAAGAAAGAGAGACAGAAAGAAGTAGGGTGGCACAGTTTATTGGGGGACTTATTGACAGAGCGTAGTCCTGGCCAGCAGTGAGACCAGTTGGAGCCTCATAATTTAGGTCAGAAGATGGGGCTTTTAAAGTAGTCAGGAAAAAAAAAGATATAGTTTTATCCAAGCCAGAAGACACTTGGTTTATCCTAAAATAATATCAAAGATTCAGGTACATTTCTGGAGCCAGAGTCTGATCTTAAAGCTCTCCATTTCCTTAAAATGGTTTTCTGTATGCATAAGGTACTAAGGAAACTTTTTTTATTCATTAATTTTATTGGTACATTTAGGTATACAATATTATGACATTTATTATTGGGAATTTGTACTTTTACAAGATATATCTTGGTTCTTTTTTTTCCATTAAGTTTATTGGTACATTTTAGGTATACAATACAGTTACATTCATCATTGAGATCTTGTACCTTTACATGATGTATCTTGGTTCTTATTTTTTCCCCATTCCCCTGCTCTCCCTTCAACCCCTGAACCAAAAGGAATCTATTAAAGATAAAATGACTAGTGTTACACCTAGACTGTCATGGTTGTTATGACTCAGGATGGCTGAAGGTATATCAAACTGTATTCATATAGTAACATCAGCTGTGTCTAGCCATTCCACCCCACCCTCACATAGGATCTCATTATACTATAAATAAACAATATCATTAGAGGAGTATGTGGAGCTTTACCATTAGACCATAATGCCTTCTGCACCAGGAACATGCTTGACATATATGATATTATCTTAAGGTAAACTAAGGTCATTCTGTCTTGGAAAAAAATCACTTTGATCCTAATCGCTGTATAAGCCCTCTCCCTCTGACCCAAATCATGGAATCCATTCATCTTCCTACCACACAGGACCATGCTTTAGTCAGTAAGTCCCCAATGAATTGGGCTCTATATAATCCTGGATCTGTCTGCTTCTTTCTTTGGTATCACAACACAGTGTGGCCAATGATGCTCCAGGCCTGCATTTTTCCAGAACAGTAATTCTCTAGGCAATTCATAGTCTGTAATTTATTCATCATAACTCTTTGAGGAAAGTATTAGCAATCCTCTTTTAAAAATTAAAATAACCTGAACCTAACTAGATAACTAATTGTCTAAAAGCACACAACTTTGAAGTAGCAGAGAAAATATGTGAGCCCTGACAAAAATCCTGAACAGTCGCAAGTCCTCTGCGGTGGAAAAAACTATGATATGGTCAGGGAGGCTAAGATGTTAAAAGTGATTGGAGTGCAGGCTCTGTGAAGTGTGATTTGACCGGGAACTGAGGGTGGTTAGCACTGCCTAGCATCATAGGAGTATTAGATCACATACAACTACCCTAAAAAAAGATCAACATTGAAATTCAAAGTAAAATTTCTATTGACTGTGTAGTCACATCACAGCAAATTAAAAAACTAAATTGAAGTATCATAAGTTGAAGATTGGTTATATATACACAATAAAATGATGTGACATCTGCAAATTAATGTGAACCTCATATCTCATATGTAGGCAAAAATTGGTAATATTTTCTGCTTACTGGACTATATAGCTTTAATTACAACTCAACTGTATGATTGTAGCACAAAAGGATCCATAGGCAATACACAAAGGGGTGGGAATGACCCTGTTCCAATTACACTTTATTTATGGACACTAAAATTTGAATTTTATATAATGTCCATATCAAGATAACATTATCCAATTTGTTTCAACCATTTAAAAGTACAAACCATTTTAGCTCCTAGAGCATATTAAAAGGACACAAACTTGATTTGACCTATTGTTTTCTATATAATAGCTCACAAAACTTCTGAACTCTGAGAAACTCTTAGAAACTCAAAAGAATGAAAAAGATGTAAAAAGAGAGATGTAAAAAGAGAGAAGTCAAGGAAATAGAAAAAGCACCATCCTAAGTAATTGAAGGATGTTTAGAAATGGTTTGGAGCATTTATTGATCTGAGAAAAAAATCTGCTTCCTATAAACTAAAACTTACCCCTGTAGCATCTTAGTGAGATTTAGAAAATAATGTTCCTCTACCTAAGTAGAAACATAGGCTCTGATGCGAAGCTTAAAATGAACTTCAGCCTCACTTGTCCCAGCACCAAATACTTTTGCTCACTCCTGCACAACTGTTTATTGCAGACCTAGATTCTTTATTATTCCATCATCCATTTTTGCCTCTCATTTTTGTTTGTAAGTGAACACTCTCACATAACCAGTCTCCCCTGAACAGAATATAAAATATTAAATACATGACATCTTTATTTTCTATTTAGAAACACCCATTAGTCATCATCCATGAAGGCTTGGCCTACTAAATATTAATGCTACATCTTTCATTTTACTTTAGCTTCAAGTTTAGTAACTATTGCATAGTCCTCTCAAGAGAAAACAAAATATACTAGGATTTTTTGGCCTGGCTTCTATAAAAAGTTCACTAAGGTCTGGTTATAGTTAACATAATGCATACTGGAGGAGAAATTATCACTAAGAATATGGATAAGCTTCAAAAAAATCAGATACATCAAAAAATAAGCAAAGTGACAGAGTCAATCTGATTGTGAAGGGAAAGGAAAGGGTATTAATTTTATGGGTTGGAATAAGTAGAACTATAATGTAGGTGGTTAATAGAGAAAAACTTTCCATTATTTTAAATTCTTGACCACAGATGATCCACTTTTCAAGTTTTTCCTTAGGACTTTCACACATATAGCATGTTCAATGAATTTATGCATTTTATTTTGAAAAAGCCTGAATCAAAGACAATTACATTATTTTTTAATAACTGTACACTGCTTATTTCTTCAAGGAGGTCAGAAATATTTGAAATTTCTTGCTTCTCCCATTCTCCACTTTATGACTGTAAAACAAATTAGTAATCTAATTTTAATTCAGAGAAGCATCACAGAATTGCAAATTTTAACAGACCCGATTTTAGATTGTAACTCTAGGCAAGTTGCTTGTTTCTATTCAGTGGCAAATTATCTGTAAAATAGTAATCATAATTCCTACTGGACAGCCATTTGGGGGAAGACTAAAGCTGGATACAATCAAGATAAGAATTAAATTATAGGTACTATAATAAAAAGCTCACAAAAAAGTAATTGTTGCACAAATACACTGAGTTTTCAAATCATTATGAAAAGGATAAGCATTTATCACTATAAGTGAATCTCATGCTTTGATTTATTGACAGTGTTTTTCCAGCTCTGCTATGTGGAATGCCTGACATTTGTGTGCTTCAGAAACTAAAACACACTTCCATTGATTTATGAGATTGAATGGCCTTTTTAAAAGGCAAAATACCTTATATAAAATGATCAATCACATGATAAGATATGCTAGTAGAAATAGTTTAACCATATTTCCATTCAGAAATTTACAATCTTTTTCTTAACCATGTTCATAACCTTGCCTTAAGTATAAATGAACCAAATATAGTTTAATTTGATACAATACCTTCTCACATACCCAGTCTATTGGATTTTCTCCCCAACAACTGGAATTTTAATGGAGAAAAATTTATCATAATTAAGCTTTTCTCTCTGTTCCACATTACACAATTTCCTATAAATACAGTGTATTAAGGCTCACATAACTTAATAAGAAAAACTTTATCAAATTGCTCAGATAGAGGAGATTCTTAACAGAGATGAAGGGAAATAATGAGAGTGGGATAGAACGTCGGTTGACTTGAACTTTAACATTAACATAAGTATACTTGGTATAGAATTTTGCACGAATTACTTAATCACTCTTTGCTTTACCTGTAATATGAGAAAATAGTATTTCTTACCCCATACATTTGTTATAATTAAATGAGTTGGACATGAATATATAAAAATGTTTACTAATGTCCCATAAATATTTCTCAATAAATGCCTCTTGTGATTATGATATATATCCACATGTGTACCCCACAGAAAATTAAATGCCAAATTTAAACAAAAGATGTATTGCTTTTACCCATGTAAGCTTTCTCCTTCTCCTTTATCATTGTTTCTGGATTCACTCTTCTATTTCAAGCAAATCTAAAATTTAGGAATCATCTGCAGCTTCTTCTGTACCCTCATCTTCCACACCAGTCACTGTGCTTGTAAATTCAGCTTTCTAAATATAGCCCCTTCTTTTCATTCCACTTCTTCTGATTCATGACTATAACAAGAATGGTCATTATTTCTCATCTAGATTCTGACAATTATTTTGTCTTTGGTCTGGTTTCCCTGAAACTTGGACCTTTGCTCTAGTAGCTGGAAGCCAAGCTGGCCCCTGATGATCATCACCTCCTTCATGCATGTTCTTACAAAGGCTGCTACTACTGACTGTACATTGGATCCGAGTCACTTGTTGTTGTTGTTGTTGGCCAATAGAATATGGTGGAAGCAAGAGTGTACGATCAAGGCCTGTATGTAAAAGACATTACAACATTTTCCTTGGTTCCTTGGCCTCTAGCGACAATGCTGAGAGCACTTAGACCCATAAAAAGGCCTACCTAGAGGGAAACAAACAGAAGTTCCTGCCAGTCATGTGTGAAAATTACATAGAAAATGTATCTTCTAGCCTCAGTGATGCCTCCAGGTGAGTTCAGCATCAACCAACATTCTGATTGCAACCACATAAAGACTCTGAGTAAGGTCCAGTGAATCAAATTGCTCTCAAATTCCTGCCCTACAAAATATGTGAGAAATTAAAAAGAAATTATTGCTTTGTCTTTGTCAAGCTGCTATATTTTGGAGTGATTTGTTACTCAATATTTCTCTTAGGACCAGTAAACCAACAGATTGATCTTTTGAAAAGACATTCAGTCATGTGGCTTCCATGTTAAAACTTTCAATAATCCCCATTTGCTTACAAAATTAAAGTTAAAACACTAATTGAATGATCTCCTGCATATTTGTTCTGTCTCATCTCTGTAAAATATTTGCTCCTCACACACAGGCATATACACATTTCATGTGGAAAATATTCCATGGTTGTTCTTTTGTATATCCTCTATTGGGGAGGGATATCTTCACTGGCTTGTTGTACTCAAGCACTTCTTGTCACAAATATTATCTTTACTCCACAACCTTTCTAGATTTCTCCAGGTAGGTTTCCTTTAGGCTTTCATTATGTCCTGAATATAGTCTCTACTACAGAAATTACCATATTTTAAAATAATTTGTTTGTGTCTACCCCTTATAATCTCCTCTCAAAAATGTAGGGCCACGTCAGCACTTAATAAGTGTCAATAAATAGTTGCTGAATAGGATCAGTGGAATAGATCCGAAGATGCAGAAACAACTCCAGACGTACTTGGCCACCTCATCTTTGACAAAGGAGCCAAACACCCTCACTGGAGGAAAGATAGCCTATTTAATAAATGGTGTTGGGAAAACTGGATTTCAACCTGCCAAAGATTAAAACTAGACCCATATCTATCACCATGCACTAAAGTAAGATCAAAGTGGATTAAAGATCCAAATATTAAAACAGAAACACTAAACTTGCTGGAAGATAAGTTAGGTAGAACTCTTGAAGACATTGGCATAGAAAAAGACTTTATGAACAAAACCTCAATAGCACGGGAACTGGCACAAAGAATCAACAACTGGGATCTCACCTTATTAAAAAGCTTCTGTACTGCAAAAGAAACCACCAACAGAGCTAAGAGACAATCTACAATGTGGGAAAATTTTTTTAGCAGCTATACCTCAGACAAAGGACTACTATCTAGACTATATAAAGAAATGAAAAAAATCAGGCCCCCTAAATTTAAAGACCCAATTCAAAAATGGGCATCTGAAATGAACAGACATTTCTCAAAGAAGTAAAAGCAGCAAAACAAAGTATGAAAAACTGTTCACCATCACTGGCCATTTGAGAGATGTAGATGAAAACACTGAGATTCTACCTCACTCCAGAAAGAATGGCTGCTATCAAGGAATCAACCAATAACAAATGCTGGCAGGCATGTGGGGAAAGAGGAACACTGCTCCACTGTTAGTGGGAGTGTAGGCTGGTGCAACCACTGTGGAAGTCAGTATGGAGATACCTCAAAGAACTAGGACTAGAGGTCCCATTTGACCCAGCTATTCCCCTGCTGTATCTTCCCCAAAGAATTAAAAGAATCATACCACAGTGATATATGTGCACCCATGTTTATAGTGGCTATACAGTTTGTAATAGCTAAAGCTTGGAAACAGCCCAAGTGCCCATCAACTAGAAACTGGATAAAGAAGATGTGTTTTTTTTTTTATAAAATGGAGTACTATTCAGCCATAAAGAAGGAGAAACTAGAGACATTTATAGCTAAATGGATGCATATTGAGGCCATACTCTTAAGTGAAATAAATAGGACACACATGTGTAAATACCGAATAGTTTCTCTGGTGTGAGAAACTGAAAGTGTAAATAAGTTTTAAAATGATTAAAATGAATAATTGATAATTTGAAATAGGAAGAAATGGTCCAAAGTGGTAGAGGAAGTGGGAGGGGAAGGGGAAAGGTAAGAAGGGAAAGGAAAAATTGTGAGAAAAGAAAAAAAAAGGAAATGAAGTCTGTGTAAATAGGAAAGGGTGGAGGGGTGAAGAGTGCACAGATAATGGGGAAAAAATAAGAACCAAGATACATCATGTACAGACAGGTACAAGTACCCAATGATAAATGTAAACATGTTGTATACCTAAAATGTACCAATAAAAGAATGTAAGCAAATAAATAGATGTTGAATATATAGAGTTATAACCATATTACAATTTAATTTCTTTCCTTTGTAATATTGACATGGTCTGGAAGTTCTCATTAATTCACTATATTTGATTGTCCATATGGAACTTAGTTATTTTGATTTTTGCAGTTTTTGTGGAGCATCACATCTGATTCTTAGCAGTCAATTTGTGAGCTTGAAAAAGAAAATGTTAGCCAGAATTTAAATCTCTTTTGTTTCAGTGCATATTACTGATTTAAAATGGTTAATGTTCTCTAATGTGAACAAAATGAAAAAGAGTGACAATAATTATGAACAGCAAAATTTAACATAAAATAACTTGTAAAAATAAATTTAAAATGGAACATTTCATTAATGTGAAAAAAGTTAATAGAAAAGAAAAAATTTTTTTTCAAATTTGGTTCAAATGACATAAATGAGCTGTCGAGGAAGGTATTTTAGGTTAACTGAATACTGAAAGTTTGTTTAAGTCACATGTTATGCTTTATAGTTAAATGTCCCCCCAAACCCTCATGCGCTTATAGGTGGAGGTTTGGGGAGGCAACTGGATCATGGGTGTGTGATACTAGATGAGTCCATTGATGAGTTTAGAGTGGGAAGTGATGTTGGAAGCTGAAACTCGGTGAGTAACTGTGGCAGGGCATGGCCTGCAAGGGTGATTGTATTCATCTTTCCTTCTCTGTTGATCCTGCTCTGCTTCTTGCCTGCCTTGCCAGGAACTATTTCTCCTCACCCATGCCTGTCAATTCTGCCTTGTAGCTAGGCAACTATGAGTTAAAACCTCTGCAAACTTTGAGTTAAAATAAACCTTTCCTCCTTTAACTTGTGTATTTTGTGCTATCAACAAGAAAATAACTAACACCTATTTTGGTACTCAGAGTGGAGTTGTTGCTCTGATGCTACTTGGCCATGTGGTTCAGAAGGCCATGGAACTGGCTTGTGGGAGTAGTTTGGAAAGGTTTGGAGATATTGTCTGAAGAAATAATTCTAAAATACTGGGAGATTCTGGTCAAAGCTTATAAGACAAGAATGCTGATAGTAATGGAACTGGAAAAGACCAAGCTCAAAAGGTTTCAGTTGTGAAGAAGGACTCCACTGGCAATTGGATTCCAGACCATGTGTGTTATATACTCTTAGGGAAAATTTGCCCACATTATGCCTATGTCCAGAAATGATGGGAGACTGAGTTCAGGTGGTGGACTAATCAAGCTGGTAGAAGAAATTTCAAGGTAGTCTAATGTTGAGATGGTGGCATGGCTACTGTTCAGGACTGTTAGCCTGTTCTACCTTGAGAATTAAGAGCAAACCACCCAAAAGAATGATTTAAAAGGTTTTGAGTTTGGCCAAAAAGAAAGTTCCAGTAAAATTCAGGCCTGCAAAGATAGAACAGAAGAGAACTTGGTTGCTGAACAGCTGAGCATTAAAAGGCCGAGTACTTTGGAACAGGACAATAGAAAATATAGCCTGAAGGCATCATGAGAACCAGGACATTTCTACCCTTTGCAGCCTCAAAATTGGAAAGGTGATTTTGCTTTGAGAATCATTGCATTGGGACATCATGTTTCAGAATGGCAGCAGCCTAGGGGATTTGTTCCTCAGGATTGGGTTCATAGTACTCAGCAATCCAGGTACTCATTCCCTGCTGCTCCAGCTGGCAGAAGACCTTGGCATCATCCACATAGAGATGGTTTTAGGCTACTGCAGAATACAGGATTTGTGGGGGAAAGCTTCTACAAGATTCGTCAGGAAAACTTCTACAATATTTAGAAGGCCTGGGAGGCCAGGCAGTGTGCCCCTGAGAAGTCATTGTGTGAAGCTGTGAGTGTGAAGCTGAAAGTGCAATGGAGACCCCAGAATGCTGGAGAATCCAGGAATGTGGATCATCTGAGGAAAGCTGCAAGGAGTGGACATAACTGGCCCAAGAGAGAAACCATGAGGCCTGCAACCTCTAGCAGTGCCATATGAGCAAGATTACCAATCCTTTGGAGTTCACATCTTGCTACAAATTGCCCCAGATGCTGGACATGGAAATACAGAATTTAATGTTTGGCTGGCTGGATTTTTGGACTTGCTTTGGTCCCCATCTCTTTCTACCTCCTGTTTCCACCTTTTGGAATGGGAATGTTTATCTACTGCCATTGTATGTTAGCAGTGTTTAGATTTATTTTCATTTTTACAGGACTCACAGCTGAGTTTGACTTAAATCTCAGAGGAGACTTTGGACTTGGACTTTTTAGCAATGCTGAAACTGTTAGGACTTTGGCAACTCTTAAGAGATGAACTAAATTCATCTAGCATAAGGGGATGTATATGAGTCTTTTGGAGGCCAGAGACAGAATGTTATAGCTTATAGCTAGATTCCCTCCAAATCATCAAGTGCTTATAGGTATGGCTTTTGCACAGTGGCTGGATCATAGGTCTGTGATACTGAATCATAGGTGTGTGATACTGGATTAGGCCACTGATGGGTTTACAGCTGGATGTGATCCTGGGAGGTGAAGCCTAGTGGGTCACTGTGAGGGTGGCCTGGAAGATCGTATGCACACATACTTCCTTCTCCTTTGATGCTGCTCTGCTTCCTACGTGCTATGCCATGAACTGTGTCTTCCTTGCCATGCCTGTCTCCCATGGCACCCTGCCTTGTAACCAGCTGATTATGAACTGAAACCTCTATAAACTGTGAGCTAAAATAAATCCATCCTCATTTTACGGGTGTTGTGTATTTTGTCACAGTAACAAGAAAGTAACTAAGACATTAGGATATTGAAATAGTCACAAATCTCTCATTTTTAAAGATCACAAACTACTTAAAATATTACTTAACTCATTCAACAGCACATTGCTTCTCAAAAGTATATGAACTGAAATATGGAAAAAATTTAAATGGTTTTTCTAATAAGCAAATAGTATTTTACTGGTTTTCAGAAGAAATAATTCAAGTTCATCTTCTTAGAATAAAAAAAGCTTAGGGGCAGGATGGTTCTATATCTATCATAATGCAAACAGGATTTTACTCAAAGCACTTAAAATTAGGAGACCTATCTTATGAGAGCTCACAACACTAATTAATATCTAGTCAATAAAAATTAAAGGAGAAAAATATCTTGTGAAATGCCATTCAAAAATTTTTATTTCAAATGTCTTGTTATATGTGGTTATGTCATTATTTTATTTGCAAAACCACAGCCACAGATCAATTCAGTATTCAGTGTTTAAATATGTGTGGGTGAGAATCCAGGATTAATAAAGTTTACATATATAAAAACAAGGTCATGCTTTTAAGTCATTTATAAAGTAAATAGTAGAAAGTATATTTGAAAGTCATTAAGCAGTTCTAAAATAGTTATTTTCAGGGTTCAGAAAAATTAACATAGCAGACTTAGAGCACCCCAAATAAAATTATTTCCACATTACTTTCACACTTTAATACATTTAACAATTTATTTCCATTATCAAGTTAAACAGAATAATAAACATTGAGCAAATACAGTACACATTACTAGAATACTTATTAATCTATATTCAGAACACTTATCAAATACAAAGTCGAAATAACATCAATGTTACAACTCTGACTCAGTTAATTATTTTTCTGTACTTGAGGCTATTCAAGATGCTTATGACTTGTCAAAAGTCAAACTCTGGCTGTAAACGTTGGAGCGACCTACTGAATACAAATGCATTATGTACTTGCCTGTGATTCTACTTTGATTATTCATATAGAAATACTCAGGGAACTTATCCACTGTCTTAGTCTATATTTGTTGCTATAACAGAATACCTAAGACTGGGTTATTCATACGTAACAGAAATTTAGTAGCTTACAGTTCTATAGGCTGGAAAGTTCAAGATCAAGGACTTGCCTCTGGTGAGAGCCTTTATCCTATCGTAGAAGACAGAAGAGCAAGAACAAACCACAGAAAGAGCTCACTACCAGAAGACCTTTTTGAAAGGTATTTACCCTACCCATGAGAGTGAAGCCTTCAGGCCCTAATCACATCTTATAGGCACACTGCCTAATACTTTCACAAAGGCAAATAAACCTCAACCTGAGCTGGAGATGTAGCTCAGTGGTAGAGTACTTGGTTAACATACATAGAGCCTAAGTTCAATCCTT
This sequence comes from Heterocephalus glaber, assembly GCF_053883595.1. Taxonomy (NCBI): domain Eukaryota; kingdom Metazoa; phylum Chordata; class Mammalia; order Rodentia; family Bathyergidae; genus Heterocephalus; species Heterocephalus glaber. The sequence goes on from NW_028258369.1 coordinate 3,871,943, forward strand.
GGTACTACAAAAATAAAACAAAATAAACTTTAACATGAGTTTGGAGGTAACAAACATTCAAATCTAAGAGCTATCATGATGTATGGAATTTTAGTTAAAACAAGATTAAAAACAAGATCAGTTGCAAACAGTGAATTGGAGCCATTTAATGATTATTCATTTCTTTTTATAGAATATTGTGGGAAAAATGCCCTACTGTGTTCACTTATGCATTACAAATCCCCACAGTCATGCCTGACATTAGGTTGGTACCTATTAAATATTTGGTGGATTCATTTAATGAGAAGGTAGGCAGGCAAATACTTACATCTAACTTGGTTTCCTGTAGTCAGTGACTCAAGGATTATATAGCAATGGTTAAAATGACTAAATATTGACCAAGAAGTGTACTTTAAAAGGGAAACTATGTATTCCAATATTCTAAAGTTAGGTGAGTACAAGTCCAATTAAACTGGTTTAGACAATAACTGTGTGCCTACTCTATGACAGACTCTAATTTTTAGAAAATATTCTCCAGGTTCAAATTATCCTAATATCTATAGAAACTTCAACAACTAGAGATGTGATAGGTTTTATTTGCTGAACCCATCAAAATATAATGCTCACTAGAGAATTGCTGCTCTTTATTTAAACCTAGTAACTGTTTCATTGCAGCATATTTACCTAAGAACCATGAATTCGCTGACTTAGAAATTTGGTTGCTGTATGTACTCTGAGCACTGTTTAGAATACTATAGAAATGAATATATGAATGGATTTGGTTGAGCCAAATTCTCTATAAATATCAATGGAAAATGCTAAAATCTTACTACTTTATACTATAAATGTTTTTTTGAAAGGCATCTTGGAAAGTTTAACCTCAGTCAAATATAGGGGCAAATTACCTGCCTTATACCTCAATGAACAATAAGGCAGAAACTTAGACTGGAATTGTGGTGGGATTGATAGTACTAAGTAGAATTCCTCTAATCATTGACACTGACTTAATTTGCCCCTAGCCCATCCAATCTGACCATCTCTTCTAACCTTACTTTAAAGGTCCCAAGAGTCACTCATATTTGTATGCAAAAGAGAAGGACAAAAAAGTAGCATGAGCATAGAAGAGACTCCAATTTACAAAGTATCCTTCCCTTATCACCATTTAGGTGTCCAGGATAATGTTCAAAGGACTTGGCAACTTAGCTGTTATCTTGGAAATTACTGTAATAGAGAATATGGTTATATTGACCATTATTGTTTATGCTTGTTAGATGGGTTGAGTTACTTTCTGATGATAACCCTAGGTATAAACAATAGTTATTGCATTACAGAAATAATGTTGGAGTCCCTCAAATATTAGTAATTGGTTGAAGCAACAATAACGCATTGGCATTTCAACCCCTAGTTCAGTTTAATGATCAAAAAATGACAGTAGCGTTTCACTGGTCCATATCGATCAATCACATAGTTCTCACCACCTTCAAATTATCAGCTTCAGATAGACTCACATTTAGGCAGAATTCCAAAAGCACTTTTTCCTTCTGGCTTTATTTGATGATAAGATTGGTGACATTTCATTCTCCTTGACATCCCATTACTCTAAATGTTGCTGCCAAAGCCTCAATCTTCAGTCTAGACTGCCTTGCCCACAAGTCTGTTCTATCATCATCCTCATTAATATTCATTCTCTTGATTGGCCTTGCTCTTTCCAGACTAAGATTATTCAATCCATTGTTGTCAGTGCAGATTTATTTGAAAATGGAGCATTTGTTGAGAGTGTTTTAGATTAACATAAATATTCATTGAGGAGGAATGAATGAGGAAAAGTATTTCCACTATTTATTTACAAACAATGCATTTATACAGAGATGTAAGAAGATGGAAGTGTTCTGTACCTAAGTATATATGCATTCACACATGTACAGTTACATATGTCAAGAAGTTTTAGTCTGTCAAAACAATTTCTACCAATGAGTTTTTAGAAATTATACTTTCCGGTGGCTATCTACTTGCTCTGGATTTAAGAACAAAGGCATTAAAAGATTTTTAAAAACAAAAATCTCAGTCATCAGAAATTCTATAAAAATTTTGTTTCAAAGTCCAGTTGCCAGAGAATCATACATATTTATTATGTTTCTTTTAACCCTCATAGACACTACCTAGGGCTTTATCATCATATCCAAACATGTTAGGATATTGCTTCATTCAAAGATAAATGAGTTCACCTATTGAAGATTATATATTTTAGCACTTGTTTTATAAATGGGAAATTCATTTAGAAATATTTATTTGAATATTTAAGAAGCTAATATGCAAAAGTAATACTGCTACAAGAAAAGATCAAATCTAAATGTTCTTCTCTTCTTTTAAAATACCTATTTTTATAAAGATTCATTCTCCTCCCCTCCTCCTTTCTTACTCTAACAAAGAGCTGAGTTTATAGATACATTGCCTACACTCATTCTTTGGCATGTTCCCTGTCCATATTTTTGTTGATCAGTTTAGTTTAATTCACTTCAGTAGTTTGGTAGCTGATTTCTCTCTAAAAATTAAAAAAAAACCTTTCCTTATGAATAATTCAAACCTTGCTGGTTATAAAATTGCATCTTTGGCTCTCTCCACAGCCAACTGTTTCTTTCAAGTAGCAGATTCCAATCCATGAGTTTGCATCATGGGTCTGACATCTGGGGAAAAAATAAAACCCAAGATTTGTTTTAAATAAACTTTCATTTTCTCCTCACAGGTGCCAGGATTTACTTCCTATTGTAGTTCATCAGATAATAAGGTAGTTAATACTATCTCCAGATTCTGTGTTTCCTTTTGTGTGCTGAAGTTTAAAGAGGAAGAAAACGAGAATAGAGAACTGTAAATAAATTAGGATTGAGAACATCTGCAAAATTTGGATGATAAGAATATATTTGTATTTTTGTCCTATGTAGAGAAAGAACTGCTAATTTTCACAAATAGGATTCTACCATCTTCTTGAAATGTATTTGGAAATTTGATTTTGCACAAATGTATTTCTTACTCTCAAGGCACAATTTTTATTTTTAAACATTTTTAAAGATACTATTCAGATGAATATTAAAACCTAGGGAAAATTTTCAAAATTAATAATTCAGTGGCCCCAAATTCATTTTATTTTTTCTAATTAGAAATAATACACAAAATTGACATTTTAAAGTGTGTTATATAGATTGTTTAACATTTATTTTTGACTTTAATAAAGTCATTCTTTTTATTTAATGATGTATATTATAATTAAACTTTCATAGACTGCTTCTAATGTTGGCCTACTGTCTAATCCAGTTCCAGTTTATTTAAAAATCGATTTAAAAATTTTCTATTTGCATACTGAATACATTTTCCCACTTTCCCCCCTTTTAATACCTATTTGTCCCACAGACCAAGAATTATCTCCAGCTCATGAGGGAGATCATTATTGACTCAGGCTTCAAACAAAGTATGGGGCAGCATGCTATATAACAATACTGTCACTAACTTCCTAGGAGCCACTGTGCATAACACAGTCTTAAATGTCTTAATTTTGCCTTTAGCCATTCTTCAAAAGTCCCTACATTTGTGTACCACTGAGAATAGGATATGATTACAAATGAGGCCTGAGCTACACAGTGCTGGAATCAACTACTTTTGACTATTGTAACATAACTTGTTCAGTTCTGCCTTTAAAGTGTAACATATTCCAATTATATCCTGTACAAGAGTATTCCAAGTAGATTTGTTAACTGAAATGCAATTGGGGCAAAAGATACTTTAACGAAAAATTATTTTCAGTCTTGTTTTGAGCAAGGAATTTCTTGTTTTGTTTTAGATTTTAGCACTATTCTATTTGTTCCCAGTTTTCATTGCTCTATGCTCTATGTAGAACAGAACAGACTTACTTCCTCTGGACATAACCCAAATATAATTCTTTCTACTGCATCACTCTTGATGGAAAGCAACGCTTTTGTGTCATATGTGTAGAATGGAGCCATGAAAATGATTTGTGGCATTAAGGTGTAATCGTTATCTCCAGTCTTCCTTTGAGGCCCACTAGCTAAGTTCCTAAAAGAGTTCTGCTTTGAACACTCATTTATGCCCCACATTGTGCTAAATTTATATGTAGGGGCCTTCACCTTTTTCGTAGGTGTATACCTATGTTTCTCGTGTCACAGTGCAAAATCTATTTTCTCCTTTGGAAAATAAAAGAAACAAAAATATTCACATTTTGGTTCAGGAGAAATTCAGGATTTGGGAGAAATTCATGCTTAAGAAGAAATCTGTGTGATGTTAATTCACTCTATGAATTGACAATTAAACTCTGTCTATTGGGGACATAGACCGTATTTTCAAAAACTATCTCAGCCAATGGAGACAGCATTTGGAATGAACAAATCAATCAGCTATATGGCTATCATTCCTGTCAAGCAATAAAGGAAGCAGGAAACATTAATTGAATCTTCATTCCTGTGTTTTTAAAACTTTTACTCTTTTAACTTTAATTTTGAATAAGTAGTATGATGTTTTGTTTTCTCTCACCATCTCTTTTTGTGATACTATTTCCAAAGGTCCCAAGCATCCAATGTCCCAGTGTCCCCAGTGAGCTCAATGGTGAAAAACATGAGTTCTAGATTCCCAAGACTTGACCATGGGTTGAGATACATACGTAGACTTGATCAAGATGCATAATTTCACAATGGCTAAGCCTTAGTTCCTATCTTCCATAGAAAAGGAAAATAATAACATTTTTCAGATTTTGTTTTGTCCCTCCAAGAATTAACTGTGATAATATATGCAAGACATTTCAAAACAGTGCTTGGCATAAAGCAAGTATGCAACAACTGTCAGCTATTATTGATATCTCTTTATAACATTATGTCAATGCTGCCAGTCTAAAAAGCTTCTCCACATGTACTTATGTTACATGAAGAGTTTGTTGCTGGAAGCAAAAGATACTAAATTGTTAAACAGTCTGTGCTAGCAGCAGAGTTGTTCTTAAAAAAAAAAAACTTTAACCAAATGACAGAAGAATTTGCATTATCTGTTCCTTGTGAACATAAAGATATCACTACAATTATCAGAAAATTTCCTTGTTGGACTTGGACTATTAATTAAGGTACTAGCTCATTTTGGAAGAGTTTTAAGCATCTGGAATGGTCAAATTAAGAAAACCTTTTTTCTTTTAGATGCTGCCTTTTTTTCTTAATTATGGTGTTTATTTTGTATCTAGAGAGACATTGCTAGGGGGAGGTTCTTAATCCATCTCCTGCCAATAATTAGATGACTGTAAACAAGATAATTAGTATTTGCCTTTTTTTTTTTTTGCAGCATTGGAAGCAAAATGACTGAAAAATAGAGAGACATTTCTTGTTTTGTGTCTTTCACGTGTTGGTACATTTGAGAAATTGGAACAACTCACAGTGAATTAAAAATACAATTTCAAAGAAAATATGACTACGTGGTTTAATGCAAAATGTAGGCTTAAGTCTTTGGCTAATTTAAAATTGAATCCATAGTTTGATAGAGATATATTAACTGTTTTCTAATCCTCTAAGCCTAGCCAGCTTCTACTTGGTCAACTCCTCTTTTGTATGACTTATATAATAAGCAGAAAAATCATAAAATATTATTTTCTTTTCTTTCAGAGAACAAAACAATGAGCAATGTGATCCCTCTGGAAAAAGACCTATGGGTGTGATCAGGGCTGGTGTTTCAAGACATTTGGCGTTATTTATTCCTTTTTCTATTTATTTTTATTGAGGTGTAATATTTGTAAATCTTTATGGGGTACAGTATGATAATTCACATGTATATATACAATATATAACAATGAAATCAGAGTAATAAGCATTTCCATGTCTTCAAACAATTTGTATGTGCTGGGAATTTCATACTCTTGTAGTCATTTTAATATGTATCGTAGATTTTTAAGCATATATTCCACTGTGCTAAAGGAAAATAAGAGCTAATTCCTCCACTCTGACAGTGTTTTGGTATCCCTTATCTAACCCACCACTCTTCCCAGTCTCCAGAGACCATTAAGGAAAGACATTTTGTAATCTGTTTTACATGTTACATTACAAATATATTTCCAATGATTGATTTAAGCTCTTGTTTCTATTTTTAAAAACAAAACAACAAATAGTTGTATTTCTCATCCTTAACTTAGACCTAAAAATGTAATTAACATCTATTATTCTTTCTGCTCCTTTCATTCACTTCACACTTAACATTTCATATATATGTGTATATATATATCACATATATGTGTGTATATGCATATATATGTATGTATGTGTGTATATACATATATACGTGTGTGTGTATGTATATATATATATATAGACAGAGAGAGACAGACGAGGAGGAGGAAGAATGGAGGAGAATAGGAAGAGAAAGAGTAGTAGTGCTTTCCATGTGGTAGAAATAGCGAAGATTCAAAAATGTAAAGAAGTCCCCAACTTATGAAAACTTGCCTTCCATACTTAAGAATCAGGTATAGAATGAAGTACGTGTTCCCCAAGAGTTCCAGGACCGATGGAGGGGCAAGCTGCTGTGATAGCACAGAAAGAAAGCTAGGCTTACTCCTTCAACTAGGAGGAGTAGAAGAAGAAAACATAGTTTATGCAAAACAATTTCAACATCATAGTTCTAAAATATGTACACTATAGAGAAAATAGTTAGGCAAAGTGTAGATTGAAAGCTAGATTCCTAGGGAATTATAATGGCAAGATAAGTTTCGGTTACAGTCCTATTCTTCTTTATTTAAAAGCAGCATTAATTTTATTTCAACATATTTAATTAATGGCCCTTAGGCACTGGGCCAAACTTTGGGAACGTGGGAAATAATTGGATAGTTATGGCTTCAGTTTCTGTGTAGCTTATTATTTATTAAAAATTAAGTAGCTGCCATTTATTAAAGAACTTCTATGTTGCTATGTAATGTATCGTTAATCACAACAAATCAGAAGCTATTTTAGTTTTATTGCATATGTGGTATGAATGTATGAAAAAGATAGTCAGTGACATCCCTAAGACCACATTGCTAAGAGAAAGTGATTCCAAGACCTTCCCATTTCCATTACACCAAATTACCTGCAGTAGTTTCCTAATAAAGCTTAGTAGTAAAATCTTGATTTATGAGTTAGGCTTTAAAGCATTCACATTTAGGGGTACAATAGATTTTAGGTTTAAAGGAAACATTAAAAAATATTTAATCTAATTCTCAATTTCAACTCATATTAGAGATCAAATGATGTTACGGGATTGTCCAGATTTAGGCAATGGAGTATTTTGATTCTCCAGTGAAGAACCTTTTTTTTTTTTTTTTAAGACTTTATGATACATAGAAATCCAAAGGGCTGAGGATTTAGCTCAGTGACACTGTGCCTTCCTTGTAAGCACAAGGTCCTGAGTTTGATCCCCAGTACAAAAAAAAAAAAAATCCAGTTGTGGTTATTCCAGCTTGCATGGTAGAAGATACATTACTAAGCAAAACACACATAAACTTTGTCTTCATGAAATTTAAGGTCTAGCTGGAGAGAACAAGGGTAAAGCAGTATTGTTTTTCTGAGAAACCCATTCACTGTTATATTAAACACTATTTGGGGAGTATAAGACAAAATGTAAAGTAAAATACTGCTATAAATATTGTCCCCTGAAATCTAACTGCTAGTGGGCCCGAGTAAGATATTTTTCTCATGGAGTCACCTTAGTGTTATTTTTCCTCCAAGTCTATGTGAAGTGATCCATCCTTTGTTCCAGTCCCAACTCTTCTCCTTCCTTTCATCAAAAAGCTAGTTTTACTTTCAAAGACCATGAAGAACTACCTGGTTTTACTTGCTTTAATGGAATTAAAGTGCTCCCTGGGAAAGTCTGACTTTTAAATATGAAATAGAGGACATATATAAACTTTAACTTGTTCTCAATCTAATTCAAGTAGTAATTCATGCATTATTTGTTAATTTTTGACTTTTGATTGAGATATGCGCCTGTAAAAATTGAACATTTTAAGCTTATATATATATATATATTTTTTTTTTAGTTCTTTTATTGGTACATTTTAGGTATGCAATTCATTTACATTTATCATTGGGTGTTTGTACCTGTACATGATGTATCTTGGTTCTCATTTTTTCCCCATTACCTGTGCGCCCTTCACCCGCTCCGCCCTTCCCTATTTACATAGATTTCATTTCCATTTTTTTTTTCTTTTCTCATAGTTTTTCCTTTCCCTCTTTTCCTTTCCCCTTCCCCTCCCTTCACTCCTTCATCTTTGGACCTTTTTTCCTATTTCAAATTATCAATTATTCATTTTAATCATTTTAACCCTTGTTTACACTATCAGTTTCTCACACTAGAGAAACTATTCAGTATTTACACATGTGTGTCCTATTTATTTCACTTAAGAGTATGGCCTCAATATGCATCCATTTAGCTATAAATGACTCTAGTTTTTCGTTCTTTATGGCTGAGTAGTACTCCATTTCATTAAAAAAACCCCACATTTTCTTTATCCAGTTTCCAGTTGATGGGCACTTGGGCTGCTTTCATCTCACCCCAGAAAGAATGGCTGCTATCAAGAAATCAACAAATAACAAATGCTGGCGGGGTTGTAGGGAGAAAGGAACCCTTTTCCATTGCTGGTGGGAGTGCAGGCTGGTGCAACCACTGTGGAAGTCAGTATGGGGATACCCCAAAGAAGTAGGACTAGAGGTCCCATTTGACCCAGCTATTCCCCTGCTGGGGATCTTCCCCAAAGAATTAAAAGAGTCATACCACAGTGATATATGTGCACCCATGTTCATAGTGGCACAGTTTGTAATAGCTAAAGCTTGGAAGCAGCCTAAGCTTTATTACATTTTTACTAAAATTGAATAAAAATCTGATAAGTGATATTAAAATCATCAAGTTTTTTGTTTAAATTATTAAGCATTTATCACAAGATAGGCATTTTGTATAGAAAAAGGTAGAACCAATTTGTATTTTGCTATTTTATTTTACAAGTATTCTTGAGGAAGTGATTTTAAGTCAAGAGAGAAATAAATTGCCCAAGACTCTCCCAGATTTTCTGGAGTAATTGCTGCATTTAAGTGTCTAAGGGGCTCACTGGAAAGATTACCACTGACATACTGAATATCTTAATGGTCTATATATAACATATGTTGAGCATCAGAATTTGCTGTACAAAGTGTGAAATCAAGGAATAATTAGAAATGTACAATTAAGAATTTCCATTTCAAGACACCAAATGTCACATAATCTGCATCAATAAATAATTAGTATCGATGTAAATACTTTAACAAATGATTTCCTACTAATGGATAGCTATTCTGTGAAATAGCAAGGAAGATGCAGAAGCTGGAAACTTGCTTTAACAAAACTAAATAGAATAAAAATCTTTAAATTTGTGTGGCAATTCAAGTTAGATGTGGTCTTTTCTACTTGCCTGTGTTCAGAGGCAGGTTTTCTGCTGACTGGACAGGGTGTAAAAGGACCAAACAACTGAAAGAGCTAAGGTATTTAACAATTCTAATTTGCATATTATGTGCACCCCCCCCCCCCCACCAATTCTCTCATTTCACTGTCCAGTGCAGGCTGGCCTTGAACTTGCTATGTAGCCCAAGTTGGCCTCCAATTTTAGATCCTCCTATCTCAAACTACCAAGTGCCAGGATTTCAAACATATGCCACCAAAACCAGGTTCATGTTTACTCTCTTACTGTCTATTGCTCTTTCCTCTTTAGATGAAAAATGTCATTATTCATTGCAATTTAGATGCTGAGAGATTTCCAAATTTACATTACAGTTTTTCTTTTAATATAGAAACACATATAATTAGCTTTCAAATTTGACCCCACCCACTTATAAATGAGAAAAAAAATGACTATGCTGTTTATCATATATAAATTATTATTTTCAAATCTTATGTTATTTCCATGATGTTACCAGAATATATCTTTAACATTTTTCAGTTGACATTAAAGGTTTAGGTTGCTTTATTTACAACTTTTCTACGGTTTCTGATAAACTTTCACAATGTATTTATTGGTCAGCTTTCCTGTTGCTAAGACAAAATAACTGGAACACAGAAACTAACAGAGAAGAGATTTCTTTCAGCTCATGGTTTCAGAAGAGGTTTCAGTCTTGCTCCAAGGTAAGGACATCAGGGGCATGGCAGCACAAAGTGCTCATTTCATGGTGGCAAGAAAGCAGATCACAGGAAAATAGAACCAGAGACCAAAGGGACAGGGACCTGATTTAGTCCCCAAGTTTATGCCCCATGACCACCCCGACACACCCAGATGTGCGCTCTACTAATCCCCTAGGTGGCTCTCAAGCCAATCAAGTCGACAGTCAAGATTAATCATTACGGTGCAATGTAGCAATTCATTATATTTGTGCTAAGCTTCCTCTGGGAAAGATGTCCTCAGGAATTAGAAAACCAAGTAAATTCCTTTCATAACAAGAAATGTGGTTATACATATTATTGTAGGTACATGGACCAGCACAGTTTTGAAATATTACTATGATTGGATAAAGAAAATGTGGTATCTCTATATAATAGAATATTACTCTGGTATAAAGAATGACAAATTTGAGGCATTTGTAAGAAAATGGATACACTTGTAAAATATGCTCAGTGAAATAAATCAGACAAACGAGCTGTCTGATACACTATATGGTACCTCTCATTTGAGTGAGGCAAAGTACAAACAAAGAAAATCATAAAGGATGGGTAGAAAGGGGCAAGGGGACAGATCTCATCCAATAAAGAAGTGGTCCAAGGGAACAAGGATGAGGGTAAGGAGGTGGAAAAGGAAAAGTGAGAGGAATAAAGATGTGCCATGTACAAGATCTTAATAACTTCAATCAATGTAAACATTATATGCCATAACATGAGCTAAGACAAATAATATCAACAAGTATATAAAAGGTGATAGGGGAACCAGAGGAGGGAGGATGGGGAGGGAAGGGGAAGGGGATTAGGAAAAAAAAAGCTGTAATATGCACATGTAAGCACTCCCCAAGATGATCATAAACTACATGAATTACAAACATGTACTAATAAAATAAAATTAAATTTAAAAAAGAAAAGAGAATTACATTAGAAAAAAAAGATTATGAGAAAACGTCACTGTCAAGTTAATGTATGTCACATTTTGCTAGGGCACTTTACCATAATGATCAAACTATAGCATTTACCACAAGTGAATATAAACAGAAGACAATAAATGCTTCTTAGATGAGTGGATGAACTGCCAATTTATTTAACAATTTAATATAATGTCATTGATATAGGACAAAACTTTAATACTAGACAAATATATGAAAATTATTTAGATTTTTTCTTTTTGCTTTTGTTTTTATCTTTTGGAAACAGAAAATATAGATTTGGTAGATTTTTTTTACTAGTAGAATAATATTTCTAGTTTGACAAATGTACACATTTATAAGACTCATCTGATCAATATTTCCATAGATAAACATTATCAACTCTGCTTCAGAGCAAATGTGAACAGGAGATCTTTAAAATTTACAAGCCTAGACCACATCTCAAACCAAGTAAATCAGGAAATTAGAGATAGGGTTCAAGCTTCAGTACTTTTTAGAGTTCCCTGGAGGATTCCAATGTGGTAAGCATGGCTGAGACCTATGATCTTTGTATGCAAAGCTTAAGTAACCCTAAACCTGAATAAAATTTAAAATAGAAATGTTTTCTTTTACTTCTATCCTGTAACATGTTTAAGTCTTCTCTTTCTATAATAATCACATTTTAAGTTAAAATTACTTTTATTTTATTAGTCTCTATTGTCATAGATTGAACATTCCTTCAAGGGAAGGATAATGTTTAATTAATCTATGTGGCTATAGAATTTACTGTTTATAAATATCTGTCTAGGGAGATAATGAAATTATTAACTGGTTTAAAAATTAATAAAATGTAGTAAATTTCTGAATGTAGCCATGGTAGTATAATTAGTATTGGACAAGCCCTTGAATCATTAAGAAACTATGAGACTGGGCAAAATATGTGAAACTACTGTTTATAGACATAGGTTAAGGGTAAGGATGGACTGATATACTTGAGAGAAGTCAAAACCAAAATAATTGGCTTTATGTCTTCAGCATATTATAAACCATACAGCAATAGTAGAAAAAGGACAAAATGCTTTAAGTAATAGGTGATATAAAAAATAAAATGAAATAAAAATCTAAAACTGGCTAAGTAAGAAATCAAAAAGTGGTTAGGACCTTTTCAGAAAAAGGAAAGAAAAGGCCCAAATCCATGCAATTAGGAATGAAAAGGGTGAAATTACAACAGACCCAGCAGAAATCCAGAGGATCATCAATATCTACTTCCAGAACCTATACGCCAATAAGATGGACAACACAGAAGAAATGGACAGATTCCTAGATACATAGGAATTACCAAAGTTGAACGAAGAAGACCTCAAAATTCTGAACAACCCAATATCAACCAATGAAATTGAAAATGTAATTAAAAACTTATCAACTAAGAAAAGCCCGGGCCCTGATGGCTTCACTGCTGAATTCTACAAGACATTTAGAGAGGAACTGCTGCCACTACTGTTTAAACTCTTCAATGAAATTGAAAGGGAAGCAATACTCCCAAATTCATTCCTGGAAGCAAGCATCACCTTGATCCACAAAGCAGAGAAAGACCCACCTGAAAAAGAGAACTATAGGCCAATCTCACTAATGAACATAGATGCAAAAATCCTTAATAAGATACTGGCAAACAGAATGCAGAAGATCATCAAGAAGATCATACACCCTGATCAAGTGGGATTCATCCCAGGGATGCAGGGATGGTTCAATATACAAAAGTCAATTAATGTAATACACTATATCAATAGAGCCAAGGACAAAAACCATATGATTATCTCCATAGATGCAGAAAAAGCATTTGACAAAATCCAACATATATTTATGATAAAAACCCTACAAAAAATTGGAACAGATGGTCTCTACCTCAAACTGATAGAAGCCATCTATGAAAAACCAACAGCCAATATCATACTAAATGGTCAAAAACTGAAATCCTTCACACTCAAATCAGGAACAAGACAAGGATGTCCACTATCACCACTCTTGTTCAATATAGTTCTGGAAACATTAGCCATGGCAATTAGTCGAGAGAAAGAAATAAAAGGAATAAAGATAGGAAATGAAGAAGTCAAATTGTCATTATTTGCGGATGACATGATACTCTATATAGAAGACCCCAAGAACTCCACCAAACGTCTTCCAGACTTAATAACCAAATTCAGTCAAGTAGCTGGTTACAAGGTCAACACACAAAAATCAATAGCTTTCCTCTACACCAATGACAGACTCACTGAGAGAGAAATAGGGCAAATAATTCCTTTCACAATAGCATCCAAAAAACTGAAACACCTAGGAATCAACCTAATGAAAGAAATCAAAGACCTCATCTCTGAAAACTATGGCACTCTGAAAAGAGAGATTGAAGATGATATCAGAAAATGCACAGACATCCCCTGCTCCTGGGTAGGAAGGATTAATATAGTGAAAATGGCCATACTTCCAAAACTGCTATATAGATTTAATGCAATACCAATCGAGATCCCAGCAGCATACTTCATGGACCTTGAGAAAACAATCCAAAAATTCATTTGGAACAAGAAGAGACCCAGAATAGCAAAAGCAATTCTAGGTAACAGAGACATGGCAGGGGGTATCACAATCCCCAACCTGCAACTCTACTACAAAGCTACTGTGATAAAAACAGCATGGTACTGGCAAAGAAACAGACCTGAGGACCAGTGGAACAGATTAGAAGATTCAGAAACAACGCCAGACACACTCAGCCATCTCATCTTCGACAAAGGAGCCAAACACCCTCACTGGAGGAAAGATAGCCTCTTTAATGAAGGGTGCTGGAGAAATTGGGCTTCAACTTGCCAAAGATTAAAACTAGGCCTATATCTCTCACCATGAACTAAACTAAAATCAAAATGGATTAAAGATCTAAATATTAAAATAGAAACTCTGAACCAGTTGGAACAGAGGTTAAGTAGGACCCTGGAAGACACTGGAGTAGGAAAAGATTTTATGAACAAAACCTCAGTTGCCCGTGAACTAGCACAAACAATCAACAAGTGGGATCTCTTCTTATTAAAAGGCTTCTGCACAGCAAGAGAAACCACCAGCAGTGTGAAGAGACAACCCACAATGTGGGAAAAAACCTTCACCTGCTCTTCCTCAGACAAAGGTCTACTATCTCGAATCTATAAAGAACTTAAAAAGATCAGACCTCCCAAATTTAAAGACCCAATCCAAAAATGGGCAACTGAAATGAACAGACATTTCTCAGGCAAAGAAGTAGAAATAGCAAATAAATACATGAAAAAATGTTCAACATCACTGGTCTTTCGAGAGATGCAAATGAAAGCAATGCTGAGATTCCACTTCACTCCAGAAAGAATGGCTGCTATCATGAAATCAACCAATAACAAATGCTGGCGGGGCTGTGGGGAAAGATGAACCCTGATCCACTGCTGGTGGGAGTGTAGACTGGTGCAAGCACTGTGGAAATCAGTATGGAGGTACCTCAAAGAACTAGGACTGGAAGTCCCATTTGACCCAGCTATTCCCCTGCTGGCTATCTTCTCCAAAGAATTAAAAGAATCCTACCACAGTGATATATGTGCACCCATGTTCATAGCAGCACAGTTTGTGATAGCTAAAACTTGGAAACAGCCCAAATGCCCATCAACTGGAGACTGGATAAAGAAAATGTGGTTTTTTTTATAAAATGGAGTACTACTCAGCCATAAAAAATGAGAAATTAGAGACATTTATAGCTAAGTGGATGCCCATTGAGGCGATACTCTTAAGTGAAATCAATAGGACACACATGTATAAATACCGAATAGTTTCTCTGGTGTGAGAAACTGAAAGTGTAATTAAGGACTAAAATGTATAATAGATAATGTGAAATAGGAAGAAAAGGGGCAAAGAGGAAGGAAGTGGGAGGGCTAGGGAAAAGGATAGAAGGGAATGGGATTAATATGAGAAAATGGAAAAATAGGAACAAAATCTTTGTAAATAGAGAGGACTGGAGGGGTTGAAGGGAGGGCTGGGCAAGGGTGAAAAATAAGAACCAAGAGAGACTATGTAAAGGTGCAAATTTCCAATGATGAATGTCATTATATTGTATACCTAAAATGTACCAATGATTAGAATGAATAATCGATAATGTAAAATAGGAAGAAAAGGTCCAAAGGGGTAGGGGTAGTGGGAGGGTCAGGGGAAAGGAAAGAAGGGAAAGGAAAAATGATGAGAAATGGAAAAAATGGAAATGAAGTCTTTGTAAATAAGGAAGGGTGGAGGAGGTGAAGAGAGGGCTAGGAGTGGGAAAAAAATAAGAACCAAGATGCATTATGTAAAGGTACAATTCTCAATGAGAAATGTAGCTGTGTTGTATACCTACAATATACCAATAAAAGAATTTAATAAAGTGGAAAAAAAAGTGTTTAGGAAAAAAAATATAGGAGAATGTATCAGTCAAATAAAGAATAAATATCAATATAGAAGACTAAAATTCTAGCTTCTCAGTTATTTAGTTAAATGTATGTGGATTACAAATTCCCAGTAAGAATTTTCAAAACTAGATATAAATATAAACAAGTCTCCATCATATGTTGTTTGGAAAACCTAAGCATGTTTAAAATACTGTACACAGATCAGCCATAAATAAAATAGACAAAGATAAAACAGGCAAATAAGAAAAATGATAGAAAATCTGCATTAATGTCATATGAAATATAAAATAATGAATATTTTCAGAGCTAGATAGGGTTATTTTCAATGATAAAAGAATGAATTCATCCAGAATACATAAAAATCCTAAAACTGTCTAGCCTAATAGTAGAACTAAACAATACATATAGTAAACACAAAGTTAAAAGAAGAATAGACAAGTAAATTTGGTTGTAGTTTTCAAATCTTCTTTCAGAATTTATAAAACAATGAAACAAAGTAAAAGTAAAATATTTGAATTATATATTTTATATATTTTACCAAAATTAACATTTTTATAGAACACTATGCCAAATATTTCTAGAATAAACAAAAAGGGTGTGTTCATCAAGCTAGAATATAACCAAACTCAGAAAACAAGCATGAATTAAATTTGAAAATGATTGAAAGGATTACAGGGTATGTTCTCTAATCAAACAGAAATAAATGGGAAATAACAGCAAAAGATATTAGGAAGATGAACAAATATTTAGAAATGAAGCAATACTCCTCTATGTAATTCATGAATAAAAAATTATAATTGAAAGAAAATATTTTAAAGTGAATGAAAATAAACAGAATATATCAAAATTTACATAATATAATTAAGCAGTGCTTAAAAATAAAATTTGTACCTTTAAATACTTTCATTAAAAGAAATGTACAAAGTTAATTATCAAATCTTTAATGAAATAATTATATCAGCTCTATACTAATTTTTCCCAAAAACGTAGCAGGGAACACTCTTCAGCCTATTTTATGAAGCCACCATATGTCTGATAACAAAACCAGATGAGCAAATTATGAACAAAGAAGGCTTCAGGTAATTCTACCTCATGAAAAGACATAAATAGGTATACAACTATCAGCATAAATTTTTTAAAAATATATATTTTAATACAAAATAAAAAGGTAAGATTCATCCCAGGCCATAAAGTTTATCAATCATTCAAAAATTACCAATATATTTTATCATATTAACAATAAAAAGATACTTAAAAATTCATATGACTTTTTGAAGAGTTCCAATAAAACGTTTAGCAAAATGTAAACATCATTTATTATAAAAGTATTCATTAATTTAAGAACGAAATTAAACATCCTCAAACTGTTAAAAGTCATCTATGAAAAACCAAACGCTAGCATGTAATGTTGAAAAACAGAAAACTGTACTCCTAAGATTAGGATGTGGATATCACTACTTATATTTACCATTGGTAACTTAACTTAAGGGTAACAAAAAGATGAAGACTGCAGAGGAAGAAGTAAACATGTCTGTATGCACAGGCAACATGATGAATGTACAAAAGCAAAAGTTTTTAAGTCTATCCATCAGCAAACAAGGAAGTTTAGCAAATTCATGCAATAAAACAATACAAAAATATGCAAAATTGAAAAAGGTTAAAATAAAGGTAAAGTTTTTAGCATTTATAATTATGTCAAAAATAAAACACTGAGGTATAAATTGAACAATTTATGTATAAGGTCACTATATTGAAATAAACATTGCTGATAGAAATTTACAGAGTTGAAAAAAATTCTTGAAAGATACACCATGTTCATTAAATTGAATATTGTTTAGATGTAAATTGTTTCTAAATTGCTCTATAGTTTTATTGCAATCTTACTCAAAATCTTGGCATGGTGTTTAAAAGCTGGTATTAAGTTGACTCAAAAATTTATATGAAATGCCAAAAATCTATATAGTCAAAATATGCTTGGAAAGAAAGGGTAAGCTGAAGAACTTATTAAAAGACTTACTATGCAGTCATGGTAATTATGATAGTATATTATTGACATAAAATTTAACAAATGGATTGATGAAATCCAACAGACTACACAAATAAAGCTACACTTACACAGTAAATTGAATTTGAAAAAAGCACCACAGTAATAATTGATGAAATAATATTTTTGAAGAAATCATACTGAAACAAATGAATAAAGTTATAGAGTAAAGCAAACATAAGCATGTACCAAACATCATAAATAAAAATGGATTTAGGATATATCACAGATCCTGGTGTAATATTAAAATGTTTAACAGTGTTGAAACAATACAGAAGAATACATTCATAAATGTCAGGCAGTCAAGCATTTGTTAGATGGAACCTAGGAAGCACGAAATAATAAATAATAACCACTTCTTAAAATTTCTGTTCATCAAACAATATCCTCATGAAATAGAAAAACTATATATTGGGAGATAATAGTCACACTACATTCATGTGACAAAGGATTTATATGCAGAATATGTAAAAAGAATGTCTACAAACCAAAAATAAAATGCAGACTAACAGAAATGGGCAATAGACTTAAGCAGGAACTTCACACTGAAGATTTTAAAGACTGAAAATCAAATAAAATGTGTTCAGTGCCTTTAAGTATCAGAAATATATATATTAATGGCATAAGACCTACTACATGTGCATTACAATAGCTAATATGGTAAGACTGACAAAACCAAGTTTTGTAAAGCCTAAAGATCAACCAAAACTCTCATAAGTTAGTGAGAGGAATGTAAAATGATGATTGATAATATGACAACGAAGCTAATTTGCTAGGGCTGGTATAAGAAATACCATACACTGGATGGTTTAAACAGCAAAAATTTATTTTTTCACAGTTCTGGAGGCTAGAAATTGAAAATCAAGATATGCAGTGTTTATTTCTTTCTAGGCTTTTCTCCTTAGTTTTAGATGACCATCTTTTCCTCATAGATTTTCTTCTGGACATGTGTCCTAAGTTATTCTTCTTATAAAGATACCAGTAATATTGAATTAGGGCCCACACATAGGACTTCATTTTACTTACTATTACACCTTTCAGGCTGTATATCTCATCACAGCCACATTCTATGAAATAAAATTCACCCCACAACAACAAGCAATTTCACTTCTAAGTATTTACATAACAGAATCAAAATCGTATGCCCTCTAAAACTCAGACAAATCTATTCATAGTATTTTATTCATAATAACACAAACTAGGAATTTTGTAATGTTAGCCAAAAAATATGTGTAAACAAATTGTTTAATAAGCTCTAGGATATGAATAAACAGATCAATGCAAATACTACTCAACAGTAAAAATAATAATCACAGATGCATGCATATGATCAAATTTATAGTGTGTACACTAAAAATGTATAATTTTAATATCATATCCTACAGAATCTAGGAAAATGAGTAAAGATAGACTGACAAACTCAACAAAAAGCTGAATCTAGATAAAAAATAATATATAACCATCTGAGCGCTCTATAGTATTTTCTTTTAAATTTTACCTTTCAAAATGTTCTCATAGAGGAAGTGTTGAGGAATTTTAAAATATAAATGGAAATTTTGCATCTTGCAATAGCCAATTATTCCTCTGAAAAGTACACAAATATAAAAGTACTTTCCTAAGTGTTTCTATTTGGTATATTTGTATTAATTTTAGAACAAGTGGTTAACATTTGCATCTTTGCATAGAACAACTTAAATGTCTACATAGAATAAAAGCAGAGTTAGATTTTTAAGCAAATGTTTCTATATGATGTATATCATTGGTATACATCATACCACCATTCTTGGCTCCAAATCAGATTTTTTTGGCTGAAAGATACATATGCTAAAAATTTTAGTGTTAATATGTTTTGGTGTCTAAATCTACAATTCTGTTTTTGTTTTCTAAACTCTTTTCATTTTCACAGACAATTAATTGCCAGCAAAATCTTGCTTAGGTCATTTTCAAATGGTTAATGAAGCTTTTATATACAGTTATAAAATGCTTACCTATTTAGTGACGAAAAGCGCATAAGATATTGCAATAGTAAATTTGATAATGATTAAAATTAAGTTAATTTCTGAGAATATCAAATTTTAGTTTTGATGACTTTATTGTGATTGTGGCTTGTGTACAGCCATATCTGTACATTGGAAATATTATTTGGGTCATTATTTTTCAATACTCAAATTCCTAAAAGGGTCGAAATTTATTTTTTAGAAAAGCATACAGTATTTATACAACCATTTGAGATCTGTAACACTTGTGTCATTCATGTCATTTAGGACACTACATCAGTAATGTTATCATATGATTTTCCCATAGTATATTTATGCTCACTTACAGTAACTATTTCAGATATTCCCTGTATCTAAAATCTTACCCATTCCCTCTGTTCTCTAATTTTATGGTTCTTCTGCTTATTACACTGACAAAACTTTCCCTAAATACTATCTGTAAACTCACTCCATAATGTCTAGTCATCCACCTATCTTTCTGCATGCCTTCAGCATCCTATGGATGTGATTTCCAAGTTCCCAGCATAAGACAATGACTCACACAAGATTTCTCTCCCAAACTCATTTTTCTAGGAATTTTTGTTGTCTCCTACATATCATTCTTTCCATCCGCACAGTTTTATTGATCCCGCAAATATGCTAATATTTATTCCAGATTAAAATTTTATTTTGGTCCGATTTCATTCTTAAAGTGCCATCCCAATTTCCCTCTTTCCCATTATTTATCATATGTCTTGTAAGTGGTTTGCAAATGCCCATTATCTCCACTGCTTTTCCTCTTGATGGTTCTGAACACCCACTCCAGTGTGGGTTTTCAACCACCACTCTTCCAAAACCACTTTCATTCATTCAAGGATGATCACATTTCTGAATCTGGTGGTTAGTTTTCCACACTCATACTCGCCTTTCTTAATGGGTCAGAAGTATTTGATAGTTTCCATTCTCCCCTCCTTGAAACATTTTTTTTAATTGACTACAGGGAACCACACTTAGGTCCCTTTGCTGTGTCATCTGTCATTTTTATCAGTTCCTTCTCACATCCTCAACTTCTAATATAGGACTATCTTTAACACAACTCTGTAAGCATTATCTGAGTTATCAATTTCACAATTTTATCTTCAGGGTAGATGTGGTTTCTCAAATATAGAGTCATATCCGACTACTTATTCAGTATTTCAACTACTTGAATAGTTGAGGCATTTTGTACTTAACATTCATAAAACTCAGATATGTGTCTTGCCACCTAAACGTACTCTTCAATCTTCCTCTTGGCAAATATTGGCAACTTCATCCTTCTTGTTATTCAAGCTAAAACCTTGAAGTCAGTCTTGACTTCCTGTGTCCTTTGTGCAATCTGTTAGCCAACTGTATGGGATCTTACTGCAAATGTCTGCAGAATTTCATTAATTTTATTTGTTTTCATTGCTTAAGTCAAAGTCCTTAATGTTTCTTTCTTGCATCACTGCAAGAGTCTCCTAACTATCCTACCACTAATCTTGTCTTACTCTATTCTATTCTCAACACAGCATCCTGAGTAACCTTAAATATATCAGTTCATGTCACTTCTATGTTCACAACCCTGCAGTACCTTCTAGCTGAGTAGAATACGGAACCTCTATAATATCCAACAAGTTTCAACATTTTCTTCTCAAGTTTTTGGCCTTATCCTCTACTATCTTCTTGATCACTCTCTTGGGCCGCCTTTTCTCTTTGTTATTCTTTGAACTCTCTCTCTATATATATTGTCTCACTCAAGGAACTTTACATCTCTTCTTAATTCTTCCTATATTGTTTTTACCCATAGCCCTCATTCCCTTACCCATTTCTCATTTATATTCACATATCTCTCTGAATGAGACCTTTCCTCACTTTTTTCAAACCCATCAAATCTGCCTAAGTCTACATTCCTCTTCCTTGGTTTATGTTCCTCCATAACACTTACCACCATTTAATGTTTTACTGATTTACTTTCTTTTCTGTTTTTCACAATACAATTGAAGTTCCATGGGAACAGGGAATTAGTACCTATTGTAGACTTTGTTTCTTTTCATTGTTGTTGTTATTGTAGCATCAACAATTTTGAGGCATAAAGTGTGTCTTCAGTAAATATTCTTAAGTGAATTAATCTAATCCTCTAATTTGAAGCAGTAGTTTAATTAGGCCCTTCTTTTTGTAAGTCTCTTTATATGAATTTTCTCCTCATTGAAAGTTGATATGGAAGCATGATGAGGCAATGTAATAATTTTGTGATTTCATACATTAATATAATTCATTATACAGTACACTTAAGTGAAACTAAAAGTAAGGGTCATTGGTTCACACTAAAAAGCAAAAGTTTTGTCAATACTATAGCAAATGTGAATAGCAATTTTATATCTTTGTTTTAGGAACAATAACTGCTTTCTACTTTTTTTTCCCAAAATCTCTCTGCACCTAGTTAATTCTTGCTTACCATTTAGGATGTAATTCACTTTTTCTTGCCGGGGATTTAGCTCAGTGGTTCCACCACCTGCCTCGCAAGCACAAGGTCCAGATTTCCATCCCTGGTACCAATACATACATACATACATACATACATACATACATACATACATGCTCCACCTAAGGCAACACGAGGCTTTGGGGGACTAAACACTTTTCCTTGATCCCACTTTATATTAATATTCTATACCAGCAGTGTCCAGTGAAACTTTCTATAATGATGGAAATATTCTATGTTGTGCTGAACAATATGTTAGCCAATAGCAACAGGTGGCTATTGAGAATTTGAAATGTGGCTAATATAACTGAGGAAATGAATTTTAATTTCATTCAATTCCACTAAATTCAAATTGAATTCAATCAATCTTCCATAGCTAATGGCTACCATATTGGATAGTACAATTCTCGACTGTGAACCTCCTCTTCCTCTAATTTGTCATCATTATAACTTTGCCTTTCTGTAATTACTTGACTAAACTCCTCCTCGACCATTAGACTGTCATTATCACAAGTAAACAGTTACATGTATATTTTTGTCATCTTTAAATCTTCAGGGCTTGACTAAATGTTGCAGCCAAAAGTACGTCCTTAAATAAATGGTTATGGCAGAGCTGCTGCATGAGGCGAGTCAAAGGGTGCCATAAATATTTTAACTTATGTGTTTAGCACTTTCACAGAATTTTTAATGCGCTGTAGCCTTTAGAATGGCACGGTAGAGTGGCTCTGCTCTGGGGTTGAGAATAGGAGATTTTACTGACAATAGCAACTGCAACAGAAAATAAATAACTATTTGCATTCTCCCTTTTCTAAGAAAGCTCAGTATGTACCTAACAATGAAATGTTGATTTATTAATTAAGCATCTAAGATATTTTAGAATATGCTTTTGAATACAATGCCCATTAACTAATGCACATAAGTAAATACTGTAGCATATTAACGGTTACCAATTGCGGGACAACATATTTCAAACTAGAGATTTTCATTACACATGTAAAACACTGTAAAAATCTGAAGATGACTTAGCATTTTCATTAAGATATTATGTTTTACAGGCAGTTGTGAAATTTACATGTCTTTTTTTTTTTTTGCACTGTTTCCTTTTGATAAAATTCTGTATTTCTGGACGAGAAAATCAAGGAGATTTCCATAGAGGTAGACAAATGCTATTAAAAGCTCTGAGAAGGTGTTTTATGCATACCTTAAATAAACGTATGTCCATATATAAAACCAACATTTTTCTGCTCCTTTTAATATAATCTCTTTAATTCAATAGATACAGTTTTTATTTACAATAAAAATGAAGTTACTAAATAAAGGCCCTTTACAGTGGCTATTGACTTTTCAAAAGATAAGCACTGTTTTCTTCTTCTTCTTTAGACTACTTGTAGCAAAATTGATTGGTTTAAACTTCCTTCTTTTTTACCTCTCTCTCATTCTACCATCACCCACCAGATTTGTCAAGAAAGGGAAAGTCTGTAACTAATTTCAAAGCCAGGAAGGAGACTAGATACTCAAGCAAGAGAAGGTGGCTTTTGAATTTTGAAAAGAAGCCCTTCAAGGGTCATCTAATTACTAGAGTGTTATCAAAAAATCATTGCTGTACATTCCTCATTTGGGAGGCAGGTGCCACAATGCTACAGGGCAAATGAAAGTTACAAATGGTGACATGCAAATGAGTCAGGAAAGCAAATATATTGGTCTTCTGCTGCCCCATTTGTTAATGGAAAATGCAGCATCACAGAGCATGTCTTCCATGGAGAATGACATATCTAGGACATTGGCTGGGATTTATAGTCAACTATCTTTCTGCTACTTCATTGGCTTTTAAAATTCATTTCAATTTGCACTTATAGCAAAAAAAATCATGGGCCATATATTAGCATATATCCCTGTCATACTTCTTTTATCTGCTTCTTTTACTTGTGATTAATTTTTCAATATTAGCTAATTTATTTATGTGATGATTCCTGAGGAACATGACTTAGAAACTGTTTTTTCTTTCATCAAAGTATGTTCATAACAATACCTTTATATACTCTTTCTAAGCAGCTGCTCTGCTCTTCAAGTTCAAGTTTGACCTTGAATTAACCACCCACTTTCTTTTTGATTAAAAGGTCCAGTTTCAGACATTCTGTTGCATAGAGAAAGGTAAAAAAATAAAAGAGAGAGTAAAGAAAAATGACATGCCTTGGATTAGTATATAAAAGTCTAGAAACTGCAAATCACTTTAGTGATTCCTGTATTAGAACATTAATTCTTAGGAAAAAGTACTATTCAGATTTAGTCAGCATCTCAGAGATGTTATCTGAATATTTTGAGATTTTTTTCAACTCTTGTTCTGACCCAATTTTTAAATTTTTCTGGTGTTAATTAATTACTGCTTTCTTCCTGTAAATAGGAAATCCTAACGACTTGGGATAGGTTATTTTATTTTATTTTTACCTAAAGTAATAATGATGCCATAAATTATATTCTCTGAGACTAAACAAGTAAAATGTAAAGAAATTGATTTCACTTAGAGGGGATTTTTATAAAACTTAATGACTATACACTATGTGAATATTAAAAAATAAAGTTGAGTTCTTAAAGTTGAGTTGAGTCATTAACAAAGTAAATTTTTATTTTAATGGCTACTGCAATGAATATAAAGCTGAAATATTGCCAGTTTTTCTCTAGGCAACAATCCTATTTCCAGGTTTTAAAATTTCCTAACTGATTTTATCTGTAGTTTGCTGTACAAATCTTATGAAAGTTTTCATAACAACCATCAAACTTCTCCTTGGATCAAACATAAAACTGAAGAGCACTTTTGCTTTCCAGAAAGAGGCAGGCTGTCTACAAGTATGTGTATAATAACACTCCATACAGGAAGCCATCTGTTTGTGCCTTCAGAGAGTGTTGGGCTTTTACACCAACAGAGCATGCATGCTCCTTTAAGGCAATGCTTCTCCCATCTTGGGAAGTTTATTCAAACACATTGCTGACCTGCCTCAGAGTTTCTGATTCAATAGAACTGCGTGGGGCCCTGACAATAGGCATCTCTAACAAGTTCAGAGGTGATGCTTATGCTGCTATACCACATTTAAAGAAATTGTTAAGTTGATAAAATAAAGTGGTAGTAGATAAAGGTGATACCATCTTCAATTTTTAGTACAAATAGAACAGTTTTGAAGAGTATTTGTCGTTCCTGAGGATTTTACCTGAAACCAGAAACATTCATATTAAGCATCATGGAGCTCAGTGGTTCTGCTTCCTGCCTGGCAAGGGAAAGGTCCGGAGTTCAATCCCCAATACCCCCCCCAAAACAAACAAAAAACATATTAAGCAACATGTATATTTTATTTATATAAAAGAGTTGGAAATAATAAAAAAGAAAACTTGAAATACAACTTGGGCTGGAGTTCTTAGGAGGAAGGAGAGTAATACTGGGCAACACATATACTTTTCTTTCTTCCTTGCTCTGATTTCACTACCTAGGAGTGTGTGTGTATGTGTGTGTGTGTGTGGTATTGTAAGTCTCCGTGTTTTCCTGTTTGGATTTTTCTGTGCATGGTCTTAAGTTTTCTTTAATTATTTTTTTCCTAAGAATGTTTTCTATTTCCAGTTTTCTTAAAGAGAAGGGAACATTAAAAGTAAATAGGTGGGGCCAGGGGGGATTTAGCTCAGTGGTATCTCCGCCTGCTGCGCAAGGACAAGGACCCGAGTTCAATCCCCGTACCAAAAAAAAAAAAGTAAATAGGTGATTTAGTACTTTTATTTCCAATGCCAAACCATTTTTGTTCTTTTATTATGTAAATTAAAGCAGCTAGAGATTTTTTTCACAGCCCTCAAGAAAAATGGCTAGGGTACTATCCTAGTCACTTTCTCAACTCTGGGACACAATATGCAACACACACAACTTACAGGAAGAGAACTTTATTTCAGGTTCATGTTTTCAGTCCACAGTTAGCTGGTGCCAAAGCAGAAAAGCATGGTGGAAAGCTGCTCCCATCCTGGCAGCTAGGAAGCGGAGAGAGAAGGGAGGAGCCAGGGATGGAAATGTATCCTTCTAGGTTACAGACCCACCTCTAATGAAGCATTTCCTTCTAATAGCTCATTAGAAATAATGCCCCCGTGATCCTATCACCTCCAAAAGTCCTGCCTCTAGACCCATGAGAATTCAGGGGACATTTTAGATCAATCTCATAACATTCTGCTCTTGCCCCCTGTATCAGTCAGTATTTAGTAGAACAACAGATATAGCACAAGATATAAAAATATATATATAAATTTATAAGATTGGCTTACAATGGCTACCCACAGAATTGGATGAGGAAGAGTCCTGATATTCTGTCTTCACACTGCAGACCAATGGATTTAGTCAAAGGTCTGGAGCTTACTGCAGTGTCCTGTGCAAGTCCGTATCAGGAGGCCCATGGGTCTTCAGTGGAAGGCTGAAGATTATAAACTGGAAGGCTGAAGGATCCGTGTCAGAAGCCAAAGAGTCTGCACTAGAAGGCAGGAGATGATGTCCAAGGCAAGGACTGGAGCTCCTCCAGAGGAACAGAAGAAGCAGCATCCTTCCTCATTTCCCCTTTATAACATCCAGGCGAGGTGATGAGCAGCCCTAGAGTGGGTCTTCCACACCCTAGGGTGTGGAATTGCTGAGCCTATTTAGCTAAGCTTCTCTTGACCAATCTTCTCAAATTGACACAATCAATCAGTCATCACACCCCAAAAGATACATGGACATCTCTTTATGCAAAATGCATTTAGTCCATTCTAAGAGTCTCTAAAGTTTTAAGAGCTTAAGCATTGCTAAAAAGTGTTAGACCAAATTCTCCTCTATGTCTCCAGGCAAACTCTTAGCTATAAGCCCTTATAAAAATCACAAGGAAAGTTAAACACTACCAGGAGACAATGGAAAAGGATAAACATTCCCACCCCATCAGAAAAGAATAGGGAGTTCAAAAGGAATGGAACCAAAGAAAGACTGAAACCTGACAGAACAAATATTACATCCTGTAGCTCCAGATCTAGCACGCAGGGAAAGTTGTGATGAGATGTGTGCTCCAAATAGCTTGGGTGGCCCAACTCCTATGGCAGTGCTAGTTGCAGCCCTCATGGCTTTTTCTCTAGGGGCAGCTCCACTTACTGCCTGCCTTTCAACTCATGTTTCACATTCCTAGCATCTCCAAGTTCCCGGAGTCTCCAGTATACTTTTGGATTTACTTTCACAGCTTCACACACTGACCTATCCGGCACACTGCCTGACCCCTTAGGTCTTTTTCTGAAATTTGAATGGAGGCCCCCTGAATCTTCAACTCTTGCATCTTGCATTCCCATAAAACCAGCAACACATGCTTGCTTCTAGGGTCTTGAGCAACTTGAGCACTAGCTAGGACCACTTGAGTCATTATTGTATCATCTTCTGAATGCCTAGATGGCTGAACTCAGGGAACTAATTACCTAGATGGCCCCCATGGAGCAAAGGGCCCAAAGGCTCCCTTCTCAAATTAAAATTTTACATTTTTTACCCTTGAGCCAGCAATGGGAGTCTTCTTTTGGATTTCTGATGTCTTTGAGCCCTCTTTCATATTATTATGATGCTAGGTACTGGGCCTTTTTAAATGCTAATATTTTCAGCAATCAAGTTCTACTGGAATTTTTCAGGCATTTCCTTTCTGGGGAAACTGAAAACTTTCCAAATAGGCTTTTTGCTCCTTATTTTCAAGATGAGTCTGTCTAAAAGCTATCTGAAGGCTGAACAATGGGCTGCCTTGAAATGTTTACTGTCATATTAGTCTGCCACTCTTAGTCTCAATCTCCTGCAAAGTTTCAGCCATGAGCAAAATGTAGACAAGCTGTCTGCCATAGCATAACATGCATGCTTTCCATCCCAACTGTCAATGGAGTCATTGTTTCCAACAGAAAACTCATGAGCATGGTCTTTACTGTTTGCATTTCAGTGAGCTTCAACCAGAATCTGCCCTCAAGTTTGGATTACAGCATTCTAAGGCTTCTTTAGCTGGTATCTCCAAACCTTTGTAACCCCCAGTCATACACAAAATTAGTTCCAAAGACTTCTAAACCACATGATCAGGTACTGTCACAACAAGACCCTACTCCTGGTACCGAAATGTGTCTTAGTCACTTTCTCATTGCTGGGACACTACATTTCACCACAATTTAAAGGAAGAGAGGTTTATTTTGGCTTGTGTTTTCAGTCCATATTTGGCTGGTTCCATGAAAGGGCATGGTACAAGGGTCTAGAGGAGGATATCTGTTCATGTCACAGTGGCCAGGAAACAGAGGAAGAGAAGGCAGGAGCTGTGGGTGGGGGTATATCATCCAGGTCATACCCACTTCCAATCCACCTATGAACAGGAAGTTAACTAGAGTACTGTGATGATCCAATCACCTTCCAAAAGCCCTACCTTTTAGCACATGAGAATTTTGAGGGACATTCCACATCAATATCATAACAAGTACATTACTTAGAGATTGGCTGCAACGATTCCATTTCTTGTATTTCTTGAATCTACATTCCTACCTTTCTGGCCCCATGAAGCTGGACTGGCCTTGTGAACTGCTTTAACCAACAGAATGCCAAAAAAAAAAAAAAAAAAACAAATGTATCAGGTTACAGGTTAGAGCCTAGGCTTCAAGAGAGCGTATATTATTTTTCTAGTTTTCATGGAAAACACAGCAGCTCTGTGATCAAGTCCAGGCTATACTCCTAAGTGAGAGTCCAGTCATCCCCTTCTACAAAGTCAAAAGCTAGTCAGTCCCAGAGTAGCAAAGCTTTTATGTAACTGACAACTTATTTCAGATTCCAAAATAAGCCCATGTAAGTCCAACATTTGTAGGCTGACCAAATAAAGGGTTACCATTTTAAATTTCTGAGTTCTGAGGTTATTATTTAGGTTACACATTTTAACTGGCATATGACTCCTAAATAGCCAAATATAAAATGCTAAGAACCAATCAAACATTAGAGAGAGATATGACCATTTAATATGTTTTTTTCCCCAATCCATTTATTTCTAATTTCTACAGGATCTACAAACTATTTGTTGCATTCTAGAATGGTTTAAAGTAACTTAATTCAAAATATACTAAGTGAAATTAATTTCTAATTAGTAAATTTTTAATATTTTGCTTCCATAAAAACAAAGTGAAATGCATTTATAGACAAAATCATCATAGTGTGAACTTTTAATCTTCATATACATCAATTAAGACAGGATATTAAAATATTAGAAATCAAACTATTTTGAAGAAAATGTTATAGTGTATTACTTATTGTTATCTTATTTTGTTATGAAATTTTATTTTTCATTTTATGAAAAAAATAAAATAAAAAACCACAATATTCTGCTTCTTCAGTACCAGTTTCCACGGCAATATTTTGCTGATACAACCATATGAGTTTGAATCATCTCCAAGTTATAGCTATGAAATTGATGTTTAGTTGAAATAGTATTTTCAAGACCAGTATCTAGTAAGTAGCAAAGATAAAAGCCATGCTCACATAGTTTTTTGTTTTATTTTGTTTTTAATTTTAGAGCCTACATATCTAACCACTACATAAATTCAAACACTTTAATTTATTGCTTGGATCAAAAGCAGAATTATTTGACATTTCAAGATGTTAGCATCTGTATGATAGCAACTCAATTATAACGTTTTTGTATTACAGAAACCATGTTGTTAGAGTAGAACTAAAAATAATGTTCTCATCATAGGTTTGCTAATAGTGAATCAATTTTATAGATATTAGGCCAGTGACATAATTATTATAAAGAGAAATATTTCAAGAAAAATCAAGGGATACTCAAGACTTAAATAGAATGTGATTTGAGATCAGTGACAAAAGCAGATGTAACTGACTTTTCTTCCTTTTAGAAGGAAATTTCTATTCTTTGTGGCAATTTGGTCCAACAAATAACTAGCCCTACTTCTAATGGCTTCAAATAAAAGTTTGTGAATTAGTAATCCTCCTAATAGCATAATTAGAGATATGGGGTTGCTCCCCTGCACTCATTGCTAGACCACACCCCTCCACTCATTTGAACCTGGGCATTGCCCTAGGGACAAATGCTTGACCTTTGTCCTAAAGGTTATTACTCAGAGGCAGAGACCCCTGAGCCTGTTCTGGAAAATTCCAAAACCAGGATGTATTCATAACAGACCTTCCTGCATGACCTATAGTAATCTTTCTTCCCCTAGAGCTCATGAAGGTTCATGCATATGGACTGCATCTCATACATTCAATTATAACAGTAAATTACAGGACAGGACATGTACAATAGATACAGCTGACACAACTCAGCACCCTATCAAGCATGTTGTCAGTCATGCATAGGAAGATCTAATAGGAGGTGCCCTAGACCCTGTGCATCATTTTAAATCCTTAAACCCAATACCCTCACTGCTTGTGCCATTTTCCTTTCACCATTTCTTTCGCCTGCTCACTTTGAACATCCTATTGCCTACTTGAAATTTACTTTTCTTAATTTCAGCAGTGTCCATTGTGATTTCATCTTTATCACTTATAATTGCATTGACTTTGGTCTTTCCTATACTGTTTTTGGTAAGATTAGCTAAAGGTTTGTGTATTTTATTTATTATTTTAATTAACCAACACTTTGGTTCATTGAGTCTTTGTATGATTTTTCTCCCTTTGGTCTGAATTTCATTAATTTTTGCCCTAGTATTTATAATTTTCTTCCTTTGTGTATGAATTGTTCCTGTTTTTATAGGGCCTGGAGGTGCATCATTAGGTTATTTATTTGGGCTTGCTTTTTTTTTTTTTTTTTTCCAATGTGGTCATTCATAGCTATAAAATTCCCTCTTAGGAATTCTTCCATTGTGTCCCAAATTTCATTGTGTATATTTTACTGGCATTATTGGTTAGTTGTAGAAACTCTCTTATTTCTTCTGCAATCCATTGTTTATTTGAAAATGTGTTTAGTTTCCATGCATTTGTACAATTTCTGTTTTCTATTGTTGTTGACTTCTAGCTTCTTTGTGCTATGATCTGATAATATTCATTGGACAATTTTAATTACTTTACTTTTGTTTTCTTCTTTCTTTTTTTTTTAATTTCTTTTATTGGTACATTTTAGGTATACAACACAATCACATTTCTCATTGGGAACTTGTACCTTTACATGATGCATCTTGGTTCTTATTTTTTCCCCATTCCTAGCCCTCCCTTCACGCCCTCTACCCTTCCCTATTTACAAAGATTTTATTTCCATTTTTTCCATTTCTCATCATTTTTCCTTTCCCCTGCCCCTCTCACTACCCCAACACCTTTGGACCTTTTCTTCCTATTTTGCATTATCAATTAATCATTCTAATCATTGGTACATTTTAGGTATACAGTATAATGACATTCATCATTGGAAATTTGCACCTTTACATAATCTCTCCTAGTTCTTATTTTCCACCCTTGCCCAGCCCTCCCTTCAACCCCTCCATTCCTCCCTATTTACAAAGATTTTGTTCCTATTTTTCCATTTTCTCATATTAATTCCATTTTCTTTCCTTTCCCCTAGCCCTCCCACTTCCTTCCCCTTTGCCCCTTTTCTTCCTATTTCACATTACCTATTATACATTTAGTCCTTATTTACACTTTCAGTTTCTCACACCAGAGAAACTATTCGGTATTTACACATGTGTGTCCTATTTATTTCACTTAAGAGTATGGCCTCAATGTGCATCTATTTAGCTATAAATGTCTCTAATTTCTCATTTTTTATGGCTGAGTAGTACTCCATTTTATAAAAAAACCCCACATTTTCTATATCCAGTTCCCAGTTGATGGGCATTTGGGCTGTTTCCAAGTTTTAGCTATCACAAACTGTGCTGCTATGAACATGGGTGCACATATATCACTGTGGTATGATTCTTTTAATTCTTTGGGGAAGATCTCCAGCAGTGGAATAGTGGGGTCAAATGGGACTTCCAGTCCTAGTTCTTTGAGATATCTCCATATTGATTTCCACAGTGCTTGCACCAGTCTACACTCCCACCAGCACTGGAGCAGGGTTCCTCTTTCCCCACAGCCCCACCAGCGTTTGTTGTTGGTTGATTTCATGATAGCAGCCATTCTTTCTGGAGTGAAGTGGAATCTCAGCATTGTTTTCATTTGCATCTCTCCAATGACCAGTGATGTTGAACATTTTTTCATGTATTTATTTGCTATTTTTACTTCCTTGTCTGAGAAATGTCTGTTCATTTCAGATGCTTATTTTTAGATTGCATTTTTAAATTTGGGAGGTCTGATCTTTTTAAGTTCTTTATAGATTTGAGATAGTAGACCTTTGTCTGAGGAAGAGCAGGTGAAGGTTTTTTCCCACATTGTGGGTTGTCTCTTCACACTGCTGGTGGTTTCTCTTGCTGTGCAGAAGCTTTTTAATAAGAACAGATCCCACTTGTTGATTGTTTGTGCTAGTTCACGGGCAACTGAGGTTTTGTTCATAAAATCTTTTCCTACACCAATATCTTCAAGTGTTCTACCTAACTTCTGTTCCAAATGGTTCAGAGTTTCTATTTTAATATTTAGATCTTTAATCCATTTTGATTTTAGTTTAGTGCATGGTGAGCGATATAGGTCTAGTTTTAATCTTTGGCAAGTTGAGAGCCAGTGTTTCCAGCACCATTTATTAGAGAGGCTATCTTTCCTCCAGTGAGGGTGTTTGGCTCCTTTATCGAAGATAAGATGGCTGAGTGTGTCTGGCGTTGTTTCTGCATCTTCTAATCTGTTCCACTGGTCCTCAGGTCTGTTTCTTTGCCAGTACCTTGCTTGTTTTATCACTGTAGATTTGCAGTATAGTTGCAGGTTGGGGATTTTGATACCGTCTGCTACCTAGAATTGCTTTTGCTATTCTGGGTCTCTTCTTGTTCCAAATGAATTTTTGGATTGTTTTCTCAAGTGAAGTATGCTGCTGGGATCCCAATTGGAATTGCATTGAATCTATATAGCCGTTTTGGAAGTATGGCCATTTTCACTATATTAATCCTTCCTACCCAGGAGCAGGGGATGTCTGTTCATTTTCTGATATCATCTTCAGTCTCTCTTTTCGGAGTGCTATAGTTTTCAGAGATGAGTTCTTTGATTTCTTTCATTAGGTTGATTCTTAGGTGTTTCAGTTTTTTGGATGCTATTGTGAAAGGAATTGTTTGACCTATTTCTCACTCAGTGAGTCTGTCATTCGTGTAGAGGAAAGCTCTTGATTTTTGTGTGTTGACCTTGTAACCAGCTACTTGACTGAATTTGGTTATTAAGTCTATAAGACTTTTGGTGGAGTTCTTGGGGTCTTCTATATAGAGTATCATGTCATCCGCAAATAATGACAATTTGACTTCTTCATTTCCTATCTTTATTCCTTTTATTTCTTTCTCTTGTCTAATTGCTGTGGCTAATGTTTTCAAAACTATATTGAACAAGAGTGGTGATAGTGGACATCCTTGTCTTGTTCCTGATTTGAGTGTGAAGGATTTCAGTTTTTGACCATTTAGTATTATATTGGCCGTTGGTTCTTCATAGATGGCTTCTATCAGTTTGAGGTAGAGACCCTCTACTCCATTTTTTGTAGGGTTTTTATCATAAATATATGTTGGATTTTGTCAAATGCTTTTTCTTTGTCTATGGAGATAATCATATGGTTTTTGTCCTTGGCTCTATTGATATAGTGTATTACATTGATTGATTTTTATATGTTGAACCATCCCTGCATCCCTGGGATGTATCCCACTTGATCAGGGTGTATGATCATCTTGATGATCTTCTGCATTCTATTTGCCATTATCTTATTAAGGATTTTTGCATCTATGTTCATGAGTGAGATTGGCCTATAGTTCTCCTTTTCGGTTAGGTCTTTCTCTGCTTTGGGGATCAAAGCAATGCTTGCTTCCAGGAATGAATTTAGGAGTATTACTTCCCTTTCAATTTCATTGAAGAGTTTAAACAGTAGTGGCAGTAGTTCCTCTCTAAATGTCTTGTAGAATTCAGCAGTGAAGCCATCAGGGCCCGGGCTTTTCTTAGTTGATAAGTTTTTAATTACATTTTCAATTTCACTGGTTGATTTTGGGTTGTTTAGAATTTTTAGGTCTTCTTCATTCAACTTTGGTAATTCATATATATCTAGGAATCTGTCCATTTCTTCTGTGTTGTCCATCTTATTGGCATATAGGTTCTGGAAGTAGGTATTGATGAACCTCTGGATTTCTGCTGGGTCTGTTGTAATTTCACCCTTTTCATTCCTAATTGCATGGATTTCCGCCTTTTCTTTCCTTTTTCTGATAAGGTTAGCTAAGGGTTTGTCAATTTTGTTGATTCTTTCAAAGAACCACCTCTTCGCTTCCTTGATTTTTTGTATCATTCTCTTAGTCTCCATTGCATTGATTTCTCCTCTGATCTTTATAATTTCCTCCCTTGTATGAACTTTGAGGTTGTCCTGCTCTTCTTTTTCTAGAAGCTTGACGTTCAGCATCAGGTTGTTTAATTGGGCTCCTTCTGTTTTCCTAATATGCATATTCACTGCTATGAATTTCCCTCGTAAGACTGATTTCATTGTGTCCCATAGATTCCAATATGTTGTATTGTCATTGTCATTTAATTGAAGGAACTGTCTGATTTCTTCTTTAATTTCCTCTATGACCCACTGGTTATTCAGAAGTGTGTTGTTCAATTTCCACGTGTTTATGAAATTTTTTGAGTTTCTTTTGCTATGGATCTCCAATTTCATGGCACTATGTTCTGATAATATACAGGGGATAACTTCAATTCCTTTGCACTTACTTAAACATATTCTATGTGTGAGTATGTGGTCTGTTTTTGAGAATGACCTATGTGCAGCTGAGAAGAATGTGTATTCTGATTTTGTGGGGTGGAAGACTCTGTAAACATCTGTTCAGTTCTTTTGTTCAAGAGTTCGATTGAGTTCTAGTATTTCATTACTTATTTTTTGTCTAGTTGATCTATCTATTTGTGACAGTGGGGTGTTGAGGTCCCCCACTACAATTGTATTAGTGTATATATGAATTTTCATGTCCATTAGTATTTGTTTTATATAGTTGGGTGCACTAGTGTTTGGTGCATAGATATTTATGATTGTCATCTCTTCCTCTTCGATTGTTCCTTTTACAAGGATGTAGTGTCCTTCTTCATCTCTCTTAATCAGTGTTGGTTTGAAATCTACTTGATCTGCCAAGAGGCTAGCTATTCCTGCTTTTTAGGGGGTTCCTGTCACATGAAGTATTGTTTAGCACCCTTTAACTTTTAGTCTATGAGTTTCCTTTTGAATTAAGTGTGTTTCTTGTATGCAGCATATTGTTGGATTTTGCTTCTTGACCCATTCTGCCAGTCTGTTCCTTTTGATTGGTGAATAGAGACCATTAACATTGATAGTTATAACTGAAATGTATTGACTTATCATTGCCATGACTTTTTCTTTTTGTTGGGCTCTCCCCCTTTACATTTAATTTCTTGTCATGCCAGATGGGTTCATTCTACTTTGCTTCCTGGGGTTGTGATCCTCAATGTCTGTTCCTAGGATATTGTGTAAAATTCTTTGGAGTGCTGGTTTGGTATTCACGAAGTTCCTAAGGTGTTCTTTGTCATGAAAGTATCTTATTTCTCCATCCAATTTGAAAGCTAGTTTTGCAGGGTCCATCAATCTGGGTTGGAGGCTGTTTTCTTTTAGGGCTTGGAATATGTCACTCCAAGCTCTTCTTGCCTTGATGGTTTGTGTTGAGAAGTCTGCTGTGATTCTGATGGGCTTCCTTTGTATGTGATTTGTTTCTTTTCTCTAACTGATTGTAGAACTTTGTTCTTCTGTTGAGTTTCTGGAATCTTAACAATTATATGCCTATGTGTAGATTTTTTTTTTTTTTGATCAAGGCTATTTTGCATCCTATATGCCTCACTTATCTGTATGTCAAGTTCTTTTCCCCTGCTTGGGAAGTTTTCTACCATTACTTCTGTGAAGATTTTTTTTATGTCATCTGCACGCTCTCCTGTTTCTTCATTGACTCCAATCAGTCTTATGTTATTCTTCTTTGCATTGTCTAGCAGCTGCTGGATTGATTTCTCATGTTTCCTTATAATTTTGAAGCAATTTTTCTTTTCCTGGTCACTAATTGCAATCTTATCCTCTATATCTGAAATTCTGTCCTCGTATTGGCTCATTCTGCTGTGTAGAATTTCCCTGGAGTTTTTAATCTCCTGTAAATCTGTTTGCATCTGTTTTGTGGATTCCATTTTTTCCTATGTTGGGATTCCATCATGTTCCTGAGCTCCTCTCTAGATTTATTAATCATGTCTTGCACTAGGAGCACAATTTCTCCTGTTATCTGAGAAATTATTTCTGATTTCATTTTTTCCAGATCCCCTTTTGTTGCCAGTTGAGTGGGTCCAGGTGGTTGAGTATCAGAGTGTTCCATCTCATTTCCCTTTGGGGTTGCTGTAGGTGATCTGGAAGTCTGGTTTTGAGACTTATTTACGTGTTTTCTCATTTCAACTGGGGTGGCAGGGGGTTGCTGTTGACGTCCGCGCAGCTCACCTCCTCTGAGCTGGGAGAGGTGGGCCAAGGGCCGGGAACGGCGGAAGGGATGGTGGCCCGAAAGCCCCTTCCTCTTGGCCAGGAGTGGTGGGATGTTTGGCAGCCCAGAAGCCCCTTCCTCTGGACCAGGAGCAGTGGGACCATGGCTCAGAAGCCCCTACCTCTGGGGAGGAGTTCTTTAAATGTTGAGAACTTGATTATCTCCAGTACAGTGGTCTGGTGGTCCAGTGTCCTCTGTGTCTTTGTAGCATGGAACCAGGTGGCTGTACAGAGAAGAGGCCAAAGAGGCGGGGCAGTGGATTGCTGCTGGGGCGCGGGCTGATTCCCAAGGTATTTCAACAGTTCTTCTCTTCTAAGTGTGACTGAATCCTTGGAGCTTGGAGAAGTGAGCTCATTACTATTAACTGCTGTATATAGTCAGCTCATTAACAAGGTCCCAACAGTCCACTTGAGACTTGGAAAAAAAGAGTACTTTGAAATGCTTCTTATCTACTTTTTTAGCTTTAAACAGTAAATGCACTCATTATCCAAGTTTGTAAAGATTGCCCCAGTGGATTCAGGGAGACTGCATCAACAAATGCAGCTGGTGCTGAATTCCTCCTTAGCTGTGAGGACCACTGTCCATCAATCACATTGCAGACACACAGATGCTCCTGGTGCCCTGTCCAGAACTTAACTACCATGAGGACCAATGAGCTGATTGCTCAGGGAGTTAAGAAACAAACTGCTTAGTTTCAGAGGTTTCATTCCATGGTTGACTGGCTCCAAGGCAAAAATGGCATGATGAAGGTCTCACAGAGGAAAGATGCTCAACCCCTGTTGCTTGGCCTCTTTTTCCAATTGTTAATCAAATCTTCAAGTCAGGCACAGTAATACACACATATAATCTCAGCATTCGGGAGGGGGAGGCAGGAGGATCACAAGTTCCAGGTCAGCCCAGGCTACAAAGTGAGATCTGTTTGTAGAGGTTTCAGTCTGTAATCAGCTGGCTCCATGGCAGGGTAGCAGAGGGGCAACAAATTATTTTACATTTACTTAAGCTTGCTTTATTAGCTAACATATGATCTATTTTGGAGAAAGTTTCACCTGTTGCTATAATACTATCAGCCTTTCTCATAGGAGAAAGGCAAGCTATCAATCTCAAAGGAGATAATGCATGTCTAGTATCTTCTAAATCCTGAAGATTTATAATTGCCTTTGTTATTTGTAGC
This sequence comes from Heterocephalus glaber, assembly GCF_053883595.1. Taxonomy (NCBI): domain Eukaryota; kingdom Metazoa; phylum Chordata; class Mammalia; order Rodentia; family Bathyergidae; genus Heterocephalus; species Heterocephalus glaber. Next base: position 3,909,743 of record NW_028258369.1, read on the forward strand.
TACAGTCTCATTAAGTAACATAGTGATTTGCTTCTTAATTATTTACTGTGTTCCATTCACCTGAGATACCCCTAAATTATCAGCACAGAAACTTTCAATAAGGAAAAGCAAAATTAAAAACCTAAATAAAGCTAGACAGTAGTGAAAGGACCTTGTACAATTTGGGGCACCATTGGCTATTGGTAGGAAGAAATATAATTCAAGTCAATGCAAGTTTTGAACAGAAATGTTACATCAATAGTTTGGGCTTAAATAGATTTCTAGTGAAAATGTAAAAAGAAGGAGACTGGCATTATCTCCAGATAAGAAATATTAAGATTTAATCTGTACAAGTGATAGAACATATGCAAAGGGAAGTTGGAAGGAAAATATTGCATTGTACTGACTTGACATACCAAAGCATTAGAGCGAAATCTAAATGTAAAATGACTTTCAAGTTGCAGTACTGAGTGATGGATAAGATATAGTAATTCTGTTAAGCTGGGTTGGGTTAATATTATGGGTTGAACTATCATTCCACAAAAGCCAAAATAAACATGAACCCTTGGTACCTGTAAATATGACCTTCTTTAGAAATATGGTCTGTGCAGATGTAAACTAACTGAGGTGAGGTCATTGAAGAGAGTCTTAATCCATTATAACTAGGGTCCCTATAAGAACAAGAAAACTCCATGTGAAGAACAAGACATGCAGGGAGAATTCCATGTGCAAAGATGTAGAAATTAATCAGATACAGCTGAAAGCCAAAGAATGCAAGGATGGACAGCTATTACCAAAACCTAGAAAGAGGCAAGGAAAGATTTTCCTATAAAGGTTTCCGAGGGAGAGTGGCCCTCTTTATACCTTTGTTTCAGACTTCTAACCTTAAAAACTTAAGGACAATTGAGATCATAACATTAAAGGAAATAATTTAGAGGCAGAAAGTTAAATATTGGTTGGTTTCTGCTATATGTGAAACTTCAAACATAAATAATAAGAAATAAGAAATGGCAAAAACAAAAGGGCAGGCATGTTGGAGCTAGGGAAGGGAATCAGTGGAGAGGAAAAGGACAAGGTAGCAAGCCAAATAAAAGGATCAAAAATGATCAAGATATGTTATATACATATAACATTTCCTTCAAAAGAATGTAACTATGATGAATTGCAAACATACACAAGTAAAAATAAACTATAAATTTCTCTTGTTTAAAGTCAACTAGTTTGTGGTCATTTGCCATAACATCTCTAAGAAACTAATGGGATTGATAACTTTTGTTTCCATTAGGTAAATACTATTTGAGATGTCTTTGAAACCCTCTGAGAGATATACAGCAGAAAGTAAAAAATGCAAATACAACACTCAGAGATATGGTCAAAATTAGAGACAAGACTCTGGAACACTTCAATATAGCAACCACAGTTGAAGTCATCCTGTAAGGTGAACATATCATGTTACATTAATCAATATCCTTAGTGCTAGCTTCTATAACATTAATAACCTATAATGTATCATAATATAATCAAGCTTTCTTATTCAATTTACAGTTGAAATAGGTTGCCAGCTAGAAACTTTCCACACGTTGATCCAGGAATCTCAGTTCTTCTATCTTTTGCTGCCTTAAAGGCATACCTCAGATTCTTCATTGGATTCTATGAATGCAGTAGTCAAATGATAAAGCACAAAAAGAAGATCATATAAGTTATTTTATTTGATGAACCAAGCATATCCACATCATACTACCTAGAACCCAGTCACTTGCCCTAAACCTAACTTCAAAAGAAACTAAAAATATAGTGCTACTGTTTGATCAGAATGAATGGCTCTTTAAATTCTATCATTGAGGGACAGGGATTTAGCTCAGGGGTTTTGCCGCCTGCTGCGCAAGCGCAAGGACCCGAGTTCGATCCCTGGTACCCAAAATAATAAATAAATAAATAAATAAATTCTATCATTGATACATATAGAAACAAATATATGAGATAGAAGATAGGTTTTATGGTTAAGAAAGAGCAAAAAAAGTATGTAATGTTGAGAGAAGAAGAAAGAAAGACTATTTGGAACTATGTAAAATTTAAAAATACAGCACCCTATGTCTAAACTTAAAAGAAATAGTAGAATTTGGACAAATAGTTATATGAGGGAAATGTCTTAGGCAAAAAAGAATTGAAAAAAATATCCACACAAGCAGAGAATCAAAAAACTTTGTCTAGTTTAGGTAGAAATTGGAAAAAATTATCATAAATTCATATGGAAACACAAACCTCTCCACATAACCAAACCAACTTTGAGCAATAACTAATCTGTGGGCATCAAACCACCTGATTTTAAATATTGCAAAGCTATAGTAATAAAAAACATATGGTAGTAACATAAAGGCAAACATATAGACTAATGGAGTAGAATGGAGATCCCAGAAATAAATCCATGCAATTACAATTAATTTTCTGTTGAAATATGCCAAGAATGTACAATGGGAAAGAATGGGCTCTTTAATAAATGGTCTTGGAAAAACTGAAAATCTACATGCAAAAGAATGAAATTGGATACTTACCTTGTACCATGTAAGAAATTAATGCAAAATAGCTTAAAGACTTAAATATAAGCTCTGAAACCATAAAAGTCCTAGATGTAAACCCAGGGAACAAACCTCTTCACATTAGTCTTGGTAACAACTTTTAGATGTGATCCTAAAAGTAAGTGGAATTGCATCCAACTAAGAAGCATCTATACCTCAAAGGAAAGTCATCAAAATGAAAAGACAACCTAAGGAATGGTAGAACACACTTGCAAAATACACATCTGAGAAATGGTCACCATTCAAAATATACAAGGAACGCATAAACTGAATAGCAAAAAAAATCACCCAATTATGAAATGGACAAATGACCTCAATAGACATTTCTCCAATGAAGACATAAAGAATGCCACCAGGCATATGAAAATGAGCTTAGCATCACTAAAAATCAGAGCAATGGAAGTCAAAACTACAATGAGGTTTTCAATTCACAACTGATACAACGGTTAATGTCACAAAGATGAAAGATAACAAATGTTGGTGAGGATGTGAAGAATAGGTAATCCTGGTACATTGTTGGTGAAAAATGCAAATTGATATTACCATTATGGAAAATAATGTAGAGGCTCTTCATAAAATTAAAAATAGTAGTACTGTCTGACCCCACAATCCTGCTTCTTGATATATATTCAAAAGTATTGATATCTGGATGTGGAAGGATATCTGCACTCCCATGTTCACTGCAGCATTATTAACAATATCCTAGATATAGAGAAAACATAAATACAATGAAAAGATAAATAAAATGTGTCATATAGCCACATTGGTATATTATTCAGTCTTCAAAAAGAAGGAAATTCTAACATCTGTGTCAACATTGGAAATTATGTTAAATAAGTTAGATACAGAAAGGCAAATACTGAACAACCTCACTTATACAAAGAAGCTAAAATAAACCAACCCATGGAAACACAGAGGAAAATAATTTAAAGGTTTCAAAGTTTTAGTTATGTAAGTCAGGTGATTTTTGGAGGTTTACTATGCAACATACCATATTGCATGGTATGCACTATACCATTACTATGCAATACCATATTGTTTATTTAAATTTGCTAAGCTGGTTGATCTTATATTACATAGTCTTTCCTAATAATAATACTTAAGGGAGGAGGAATGTTTGGGAGATGATGGATATGTTTATAACCTTGATGGTAGAGATGGTTTCATGGATGTATATTTATCCCCCACTAATTGTTGTGGTTTAGATCTAAAATGTCCCCCAAGAGCCTTTTGTTCAGAGGTGGAGCTTTTAGAAAGTGATTGGATCATGGGGTACTATACTCAAAAATACATTGATAAGTTCATTGTGCAGTTCATTGTGATAAGTACATTGTGCAGTTTGAAGTTTGGTTCCTGGTTTCTGAAAAGTCACTAAAATTGTGACCAGGAGGGGTATATTTTTGTCTGTGGCTCTTACCTTTGCTCTCTCAGCTTCAGGCTATCATATGGTAAACAGCTTTCCTCCACCATGCTATTCTCCCCTGTCGTTTTTGCCTTGAAGACCATGGACTAAACTTACTGAAGTTGTGAGCCAAAATAAACCTTTCCTCCTTTAAATTGTCTGTCTATGTCCAGTATTCTGTTCCACTGATGGGAGACAGACTAATACACTAATTGAGATGTATATGCTGAATATGCATAGCTTTTTAATGGCAATCACACTTCAATAAAGTGGTTTAAAAATGTAGTTAATACTGAAGCAGTATATTTAGATAGCCTTAGTTCGTGGCCACATCAATAGTAGTTTCACCCTTTCACTTTACCTTTTCCAAGTGGATTTAAAATACTGCAGATTCCAATTTATTAAAATTTACTACTGAAGTGAGAATGGCAGTTATTTCTTTTTATGTCTCAGTATGGGACCACAGTTTTATTAGAATGCTTGCCCTCTGAGCTCAGCAAGAAGCATGTTATAATTAGATGAGTATTACAATAGAGACTCTGTTAATGGGATTTTTGAGAAATAGTAAAAAAGAAAACCTACAAGACTGTCTCCATTCAACTCCATATAAGTAAGGGAAATCTGTCTTAGGGGACCACTAAGGAAGTCAGCATGAGTTAGTTAACTGAAGGTCAAACAAAATGACATGCTATGCCTTGGGGAATACTGTTAGTCATTGCAGATAAGGGACTGACTGACTGTCAGAGTTGCCTCTGCATATTTCTAATATGAAAATGAAGTTTTGAATTAGAATAACAGAGGTGGCCTCTCTATTTGTATAAACTTGAATGTCTCCTAACAATACATACTACTAGCTTATATATTTATACATTGAAAGTGTGAGTTCATGGCACTTTCTGTAATGGAAACATTTCCATACACAGTATTTAAAATGATTCTCCTTTGAGATCAAGTGGACTCTGCCTACATTTTAAAGTGTATAGTTTCCCTAATATTTACAAAGTACACTAATAGTTCAAGAATTTAGAGTATAAAGAAAATATAAAAAGATAAACACATATAATACCATGATTCAGAAAACTAACTGATAATTCTTACAATGTTTCCACATTAGTATTCATGTACATCATATTAATGTTTCCATTGTAATGATACATATATGTTTTATATTTAGTGATTGTCACTGAATATTTTAGGTTACTTGGTGTTTTTTTTTTACTTACATTTTTTTCATTGTCATGGAAAGATCATATAAAGTGATCTTAGAAATAATTATAGAAACTTTCATTTAATCAATCTGAAAGAAAAGTCAATTACTTTTTACTTATTCAGCAAGAGTTTGTACTGTCTTGGCCAGGTTAAAGAAGATAACAGTATTTCCACAGAGTAAGCATGAGTAGAATGAAGGTATGTATCAAAATGGTTAAAGCGTTCATTCTCAGTGGGCTGACCTTTTGGGTTCATTGTTCCCCATGACTAAGGGTACTCTATATGTCCTTCAATTATATGAGGATAGGAAGAGAAAAAACAGGAAATGATTAGTGATTTTATCATTTCTTCACTTTTGGGATTGCTACCTGAGAAACTAAACTTACTAGAATCAGACTCCCTACGCATAAATGCTAACCTTTCCATATTTTCAACTCTTGTCTGTAGTATAAAAAGGGTTCTTTGCTCTTTCTCTCGCATTTACCTTTAAGAAACCATAAGCAGTTGGTCATGGTACTCAAAACAATACGACTTAGGGATTTCTTTCTGTCCAATGTTTGTTATAATTTACTGCATCAGGAAATATAAATAACAGGGTTGCTTGTCATAAAGATGTCAGGTAAAAGGCTGAAAACCAAGACCAGACCAGGCCACAACGAGCCTTTATTAGGGGAAAAGATCTGCTGGGCTGTCTCTGAACAAAGGAGAGACAAAAGCAATATGGCTAGGACAGGAAGTGCCTTTCATAGGAGCAGGGGTGGGGCTTGTAGGAGCTGAAGTGGGGTTAAGTGAGGTAGTGACTAGGGACTGGAGGAGCCTGTGATGTCACTAGTTGCTAGGAGGAGAGTAAGTATTAGGTTACTCTTTTGGTGGGAGTAGGGGCGTGTTGGAAAGAGGGTAGCTATTATATACAGCAGCCACCCTAAATTGGAAGGAAATCTATCATTCCAGGTTCTTGTCTTATGGTTGTTGGGTGAAGGTCTCTTCTTCTGGAGCTGCTTCAAGCTGACAAAGGGGCGAATGTTAGGGCTAAACCTGGATCTGATAGGGGCACCAGTAGGTGGGGGCTTTTTCCCTCTGCTGCAGTGGCTGGTACCCCACCATGATGAGCTCCATGACTGTCTGCTTGGGAAATGTCCTCATGCTTTCCTGCAAGATATTTTGAAAACAGCAAAACAGGCACAGTCCAAAGCAGAGGATCAGACAGATAATACTGAGGGGTCCTAAGAGCAGTAATAGCCAGGAGAGCCATGAGCTCCAGGAACCAAATGTATCCCACCATTGATTAGGACCTTGGGGGGCATATCTATCTGGCCCATTGAGTCTTATGGCTTTTTCATTTGACATGTAATTTTTTTTTCATTATTTACATAGGTTTTACAGAGACAGCTGGATGTTTAGGGGCTCATCTGTTACAGAAGTAAGAGACTGCTATAGAAGTAAGAGATCACAGCTCATGATCTAAGGGCCCATGTGTCATGTCCTTGCTCTGAGAGAATGAGTGGAAAAGTGATAAACACAATTTATATAATCTTTTTAATCTTTCTTTGGACTATAAAAGGTGCATGTGACTGAGCAAATATCTTGGAGGCCAACATACCGATGAGTGTAGTGTTACTATGAACCTGACATGTCCTTTAAATTCAAGGCCATGAAAACACACATTTTAGGTCAATAGTTCTAGCAAGGCCATGAAATAGTTGTATAAAGGACAGTTTTAGTCCTGTATCTCTCAGTTTTTGGAGGCCTCCTAGATATATTTAAAAATAAGGAGAACTGATAATCTTAACAAGGACACTGGCCAACTTAAGGAGATCAAGTGTAACATAAAAGGCTTGATCTGTTTAGACACACGGGTAGGTATCCAGAAAATATGAGCACAATGAGAGAAGAGGCATCATAAACAGAGAACAAGGATGTACATTATTTTAAAAGAAATAAATCTTGTAGCTGCTCGGTATAGAATTTATCCTGACTGTGGCTGACAAGCAGGTGATTTTTTCTCAATACTCTTACTTTATTTTTTTTTTATCACTACACAATAGTTAATTAGTTGTCACAGAATCAGAAAAACACTTATCTAAAAGGAGAGATCTGGAGACCTGTGGTTTCTAGGATTGGACACCCATAAAGAACTTATTTTAATTTCTCTGAATAGAATCTATACACACTTGTAGCTAATTAATGATTTTCCCTTCTATTTAGTCCCCAAAGTTTTGTTTTTTTGAAATGGCTGTGTCGTGAGTGAACCAAAAGATTTTTATGGTGGGCTGTGTCTTAATTTTTCTGAAGTCTAGCTTTATTATTATGTCATTATTTTATACCTCTTTTGGTTATTTTTTTCTGCCAGGTGTTTAAGACCAAGATAAAGTGAGACCTGTGTCAATCAATATGAACCTCTTGTTATCTATCAAGGTCAGTTAACTCTCTCCAGGCCATTACTTTGGAACCATGCATAAAACCTCTCTGTTCCTCTGTCAGTGTCAGCCGTCAGGATGGGTCATGGCCTTACTTGACCAAGTTGCTTTCAATGAAAGCGTGGGAGATTATTTTCTTGGTGACCCTCCTTTGGCACACAATACATTGTCCTCTGGTGTCCACCAGTCTACCTGTTTAGGAGGTTGAGTGACTTACCAAAGATGTAGGACCCTGTAGAGAACGTTTATTCATGTCCTGGATCTTTGTTGACCTTCAGGGGCTGGGGCCAAAATATTGGGTGTCCTCATAGCCCAGTTACCTTTTTAGTTTTGGTCTCCAAACTTTAGTTGTTGAGCACTCAGAAGAGAAAGTCAATAGCATTAGCATTGTAACAACAGTAATGAAGTTAACTATTATAATTTTACCTGAATAACAAGCATTTTAAAATTTAAAATATAGAGAACTGTTATTGTTATCAGTCATGGTGGCTTTAGTAGTTGAATTCCTATAGAATATTAACAGAAAAAGAGCCACAAATAATATTTTAACATGACAATTATGATGACTTTACCTTTGTAACACATTTAAATGTCCATCTTGATATAAAATAGCCATTATTAAACATAGTCATTTTTTAAAAACACCAAAAGTTTTTATCTAAATTATTATCTTTGAAAAATAAATAAATAAATTTTTATCTTTTGATAGGATACCATCTAAAGAAAATATCTCAGCCCATAAATGTATCTGTTATCATAAATAGCTGGAGTGTATGAAAAAGGCAAATACCTGAATCAAAAAGAGATCATTATTATAAACAAATATTAGAAAAACTGTTCAGTCAAAAAGGATAAATACATTTAGCACACGAGAAAAAATAAAACCTTGTTATTGTTGTTTTTTACAGGATATTTAGTCCTTTGAAAATGACCAGTGTAAGTATACCATAATAACATATTTAGAATTTATCCCTTTGATGACAACTGATGTAAACATAGTATAATAATATATTTAAGTAATATTTATTGATGTAAGTCTTTTATAAGGCTATGAAAACTATCAGGTCTGTTGTAAGATGAAAACTGTTGCGGTCCCCCTAGTGAACAAGGACTGGAAAATATTTCCATGCGGCTGCTCCTTTGTTCACCAAGGGGAGCATGCCTTGAACTTAATAACCTTTATCTAGAAACAAAACAGCTGTACGATTGGACAAAAAACAAAGATATAAGGCAATTTATAAAACTAAAGTGCATTCAAATATATTTAGCCCAATAGAATTATAATATTTCTTTATAATTTTTAGATTTATAATTATAAATAAGACTATTCAAACCTTTTTGTAAGTCAATTAACAGAGATCTCTTGTAGAATTAGAATCAGAAGGAATGAAACCTCTATTCCTGTAAACCTTTTATAACAAACTTGAAACCAACAAACAACATATATATATTTCCTTCATAAATCACTTCTGCACACCTTCTTGACATACCTAGGACTTTTGGTCTTGTCCTTCTAACAAAACAAACATATAAAATCCTTTTATATCAAAAATATATCTTTAACTTATAGCTTTTTTTAATACTTTGCCTCTGACTCACTATTAACCTTTTATAACAAACTTGTCTTTAGCTGTTAAAATTTTAAAGTGCCCCCCCTTTTTTTCAGATTGTTACACTTTAAATTTGGTTGGCTGCCAATAGAACGGTAGTAACCTTGAGGGTTTTTTTATCAACAAAGTACAGAAAAGAGCAAGTTAACCCTATAATTACAATTCAAGAATTTGCAATGTACAAGAAGTGTTTTAAGCACACTAATTAAACATCAACTCAAATTAAACAAATACATTTGTCAATTAGCTAAAATTTGTAATTTGATTTTTCTTGTAAAATCTCTTGATGTCTGGGTGAGCACAGTTGTAGTTTCTCTGGCTTTGTTTTGGGATAACAAAGTGCTCACCTTGGCTTTTAAAGTCAATCCAAACTCTTTTCTTGTCCTGAGGGGAAGGGTAGAAGTCAGTAACATACAGATATTGTGTCAAGTCAGATCATAGGACAGAGTCAAGTAATGAAATTTTTTGATACAGATATCAGGATTAGAGAAGAAGGAGCCTAAGCATTTTTTTAATTTGAGAAATATCAGAGAAAGAGAAGGCACATGTACTCTAACAATGCCCTAGGTCCTGGCAACCTCTGGGAGAGGCATCTGTGTGGGTGGGACTGATGTTGGAAGGGTGGGGTAGGGAGAAAGGGTGCCGGGTGTGGAAATGCAAGATAGCAGAGATGAGGGAGGAGGCAAGGGAGGGTCACAAGGTGGTGGAGACAAAGAAGCACACAAAGAGATGGAAGAAGAGTTCACAATGTTCCGGAATTGCAGAAAGAAATGCACAGAGACACAAAATTCAGGTAAAATAACAAAGGTCTTTACTTGCTAGCAAGGTGGGACTGCCAGAAACTTGTCTGGTCAGAGTCCCTGCCCTGTGTCCTTTGTCCATCACCTTTTATACTTTTGTCAGTCATTATCTCATCCCTAGTGGTCTTTGTTAAGTAAATAAAGTTCCAAATTCCTGTTTAATGGTTAGACACAGGTGGTTTCTGTCACTGATTACAGTCCTAAACACATGACCATTAAGGCACATATATCACAAGTTTGTTTAAGGATTCTCACTTTGTTCTTCAGAGCTAGGATGTCATCTATAGTGGAGCTACAGATCAAAGGAGCTATATAACCTTCACTTTAAACAACAAAAGCAATGGGCTAAGGTAAGCTTTTAAAGGGTTATACTACCTATTTTGCTTCCACAACTACTTTAATAGCTAATCTACTAAACTTACTTTAAAACTTTTCCCTATCAACAGGGTTATAAGGTGGGGGAGGTAAGAGCAGTGAGTGATCAGCTCAGGCTAGGAGTACTTGAGGAGAACAGGTTTGACAGAGGGAGGGTTGAGAGTGTAGGTAGAAAAAGGCTTGTAGGGCCAGGGATTTAGCTCAGTGGTTCTGCTGCCTGCCTCACAAGAGCAAGGACCTGAGTTCGATCCCTGGTACCAAAAAAAAAAAAAAAAGAAAAAGAAAGAAAAAGGCTTGTACATAAGGGATTTCTGACCATTTGCCATTGTGTTGACAGAAGTTGTGTAAATCACGCAGTATGTTAAAATTGAAAGTGCCATTTTTGGGCCATGGAAACCCATTATCTAATTTGTACTGAGGCCAAACCTGATTACAATAGAAAACAAATCTTTTTGGCTTAAAGTCTGGTCCCAACAATCCCAGGGGTTTGAGTTGTGCCAGCAGGCAGCCCAGAGATGTTAAGGGTTGAGGTTGGATTGTTGGGCCCCATGTTAGAGCAGGTGAGAAGGAGGGAGCTCCCTGGGTGAAGGACAAAGGGGAGAAGTGTCCTCGTCTCCTTTGACAATCTCTGAGTGAGTCTCTCAGAGGGAGAGAATGAAAGGAGCTGGGCCAATGGGACATCTCCCAGGGGCACGGTCCTGGGCCCAGCGGCCGTGGGGGTTTCTCTGATCAAGTGCTTGGATTTCTGAGAAGTCCTCGGAGGGAGAGAGAATGAGACAGAGAATCCAATGAGAGGGAGGCTGAACTCCCTACTCACCCAGACATTGGTGACTGGTGTGGATGTTTAGCATCAGCAATGGCAAAGGTAGAAATCCCCAAGAGGGTCCTGGCTCAGCAGATATGGTCCAGTGGAGATGGCCAAAAGGCCAATCAACCCTATCCCATGGGGAATCATCCCTTAATGGACCATCTACCATCTGAGTCACGGCACCAGAAATGTCAGGTAAAAGGCTGAAAACCAAGACCAGACCAGGCCACAGTGAGCCTTTATTAGGGGTACAGATCTGCCAGGCTTTCTCTGAACAAAGGAGAGACAAAAGCAATATGGCTAGGACAGGAAGTGCCTTTTACAGGAGCAGGGGTGGGGCTTGTAGGAGCTGAGGTGGGGTTGAGTGAGGTAGTGGCTAGGGACTGGAGGAACCTGTGACATCACTAGTTGCTAGGAGGAGAGCAAGCATTAGGTTACTCTTTTGGTGGGAGTAGGCACGTGTTGGAAAGAAGGTAGCTATTATATATAGCACCCACCCTAAATTGGAGGGAAATCTATCAAAAGATGGATAAACTGAGTCATTTGTAGGGAAAAGGATGTATCTTGAGACTATAATGTTAAGTGAAATAAACCAGACACATAAGTTTAAATATTGCATGATTTCTCTTATATGAGAAATCCAATATATGGCGTACAAAATAAAAATACATAATAGGAAACAGGAAGATAGATCTTTCTTAAATGGGAAGGGGAAAAAGAGATGGATGGGGAGGGGGAAGGGGATAAAAAAATAGTTGAGATGTGTTATGTATATGTACCAATTCCACACAGGAATGTAAATACTATGTTCTGCGATCATGTACTAATAAAAATATAAGAATTGAAAAATGAAAAGGAAAAATGAAAGATAGATAATATGAAACAGATACATCTTTTGCAAATGGGAAGGGGATCTAGAAATGGCGAAAGTGGAGAGGGAGGAGAGAGGAAGGGGAAATAAAATGAATTAAGATGTACTATGTACATGTACCAACTCCACACAATGAATGTAACCATTATGTACAGCAAGCATGTACCAATAGGCTAGAAAAAAAGAAAGATCCATTTACCATGATCAGTCACATTTTATCTCTTTAATTTTTGTATATAAATTTGTGTGCTTATATATGTATATATTTTCATAAATATAAAGTGTGTGTTTATATATGAATAAAACATGTTATGCCTTTTCTTGTTTGACCTGAAAAGAAGCTGGCCACTACACTATCAGGAAGGACAGCTAGATGTTATGAAGGTGAAGAAATATTGTTCTAGTGCCATTGTTCATCCTCATAACAGGAAGACTGTAGGCTGTTGGTCATGCTATCCTATAGTCTATGTCCAGCATTGTTTCTTCCCCTACCTGACGTGAGACTGGATGTAACCAGTGTGTTGTTTGCATAGAACTGATATGTAAAAAACTAACATACTGAAAACATATTTTTATTATTTCTCAATTTATTTATAAATAGAAATAAATCATTAAAAACACATAAATATATCCACATAGGTTGTCTTGAGCCATGTCTTAGTTACTTTCTAATTGCTGAGACACAATATCTGACACCCACAACTCAATGGGGAAAGGTTTATTATGGCTCACAGTTTGTAGCAGTTTCAGTTCATAGTCAGCTGACTCCAAGGCAGCATGACATGGCAGAGGAATGTGAGGGAGGAGAAACAGCTCATGGTGTGGCAACAGGAAGCAGAGAGGGAGAAAAGGAGGAGGGATATATCACCTTCCAGCCCACATCCTCAGTGACCCATCTCTTCCCACCAGGCTTCACCTCCCCAAATCACACCCAGATATAAACCCATCAGTGGACCAATCCACTGAAGAGTATCACCCACCCATGATCCAGTCACTTCCCAGAAGCCTCACCTACGAGATCATGAGATTTGGGGGGACATCTAGATACAAATTATAACAAACCATAAATATATATGAAAGTTAGTGTCTTACTTTCAATGTTCAATTGTTAGTATGGCCCCAGGAGATTTTACTCCCAGTTTTAGAAAAAAGATTTGAGCAATAACTTTAGAAATCCTGGTGACCTAATTTTATTTATTTATTTATTTTTGGTACCAGGGATTGAACTCAGGACCTTGCACTTGCCAGGCAGGCACAGTCGTGACCTAGTTTTAAATGAATAAATCAATATATGTTTATGTATTCTAGCTAGAAGGCTAAAAAAAAAGTGCATTTGACATATTTGCCATGGTTATCAAATGAGATGATGAAATTCTTGTTATAAGAAGTAATTGATTATATTATATACTTGGATATGAACAGGATAAATAATTGAAAATCATTTATGTGTATGCTGTTCATGTTTGACTATTATTATTTTAATGTATGCTTGCTGTACATAACAGTTATGCTCATTTGGGGAGGTGAAATGTTATATGTGGGGTAACATATCTTGGTCCTATTTGATTTTTGATATAGAACTGTATCAAGGAATTGCATTATAATTGATTGAAGTTTGAAAGATTATTGCTTAGTTTTAAGTGTTTTTGATCAGAAATTACTTCTGTTACTAAAAAAACAAAAAAGAAATCTATAAAATTTGCCAGGCATGGTGTCTCACACCTAGCACTCGGAAGGCTGAGGCAGGAGCATTTCTATGAGTTTGAGGCCAGCCTGGGCTACTAGTGAGTTCAAGACCAGCCTCGACTACACAGTGAGACCCTGTCTCAAAACAGAACAAAACAAAAAAACCCAATTACCTCTGTTGGCCAATATTAGTATTTATTTTTCTTTTTTCATGAAAGTATTTTTTGCCTGTTGTGTTGGATTTATTTTATTTATTATCTTAATTAACCAATGAGCAACTTCTTTGTTAGTCAAATTTTTTGATTTCTCAAAAAAACACAAGGCCTGAAGTGGTGGCACATACCCCAGCTACTCAGTGGCTGAGCTAGAAGGATCATGCATTTGAGGCTAGCCTGAAAAACTTGGGGAGGCCTTGTCTCAAAATAAAGAAATAAAAATGTGCTCAGTATCAGAGTGCTTACCTAGCATGGTGCTGAGTTTGATCCCCAACATCCACCCTCACAAAAAAAGAGAAAGAAACTAATAAACTGAAGCCTAAGGAAAGAAAATCAAGAGTGTGAAGAGGGAGGGGAAAATGGAAAAACTTAAGGAGAGTTTAAAAAGCAATTTAAAAAATTCTCTTTGACCTCCTTTTCTTTTTCCTTTTCATGTTCCGAGAACCTGCATAACTAAAAATTTCTGTATTCCATTCTTCACAGTTCTTAGGGTTCACATAGAATTTTTAAAAAAACCTTTATAGCTATGGACTAATAATCATGATTATTTCTCTTCTGGTAAAGTAAAGCTTCCCATTGGAAAGAAAACAAAATACTAGTTAGATTTAAATGAGTACATAGAAAAAAGCATGTTTTAAAATGTCATAATATTGAGTGAAAGAGGTGACCATGGAATGTTGGAGATATGCAGAAATAGGACACATACATTATAAATGGATAAGGAATTTTGCAAGGTAAAGCAGAATTCTCTGGTCCATTAGTCTCATAATGAAATTGCATTCTTATAGCTATGAGGGAAAAGTGAAATTGCTCTAGTAGGATTCTTAATGGTATTCTTACTGATTAGAATCTTTTCAAATTTATTCATTTAAACACAGGGTTTTTTTATATCCCCCATATCTTTCTAAACTATTTTTAAGAGTTGAGTTCTAAGTGATGAATAACATTCAGAAATTTTCTTTTTGTTGTTCTGCCACATTGCTCTTCCTCAGCCTAAGTTTCCTTGTCCACATCTTGAGATCTCTACCTCTAAAATATGTATTTTAAAATTCTCTCCAAACTCTATGATTTATAAAACATCAAGGTACTTCTCTTCTAACCAAAGCTTTGAATATTTCACCTCAATTGTGTCCATTGTTAAAGATTTTGTTAATTTTATCATTGCTTGATTTTATAGTTGATACCAGAGTTTTTATTTAATTTCTATTATTATTTGTTTACTAATATATTGTGTACTGCTAGATTTTTTCTTGTACTAATTTGACAAAGAGAACTTTTTGAAAAAATGTATCAAGTTTTAAAAGTCATGCAAGCAATTATAGATGTTCCTCAACTTATGAGTCTCGACCTGATAAACACCCCACAAGTTAAAAATATTATAAGTAAAAAATGCACTAAACACCAAATCTATTGAGCATTGTGGCTTAGCAACACAGTACACTGTGGAGTATCAGTTGTTTCTCTTCTTTTTTTTTTTCATTAAATTTATCGGTACATTTTAGGTATACAATACAGTTGCATTAATAGTTGGGATCTTGTACCTGTACATGATGTGTCTTGTTCTTATTTTTTCCCCATTCCCCTGCCCTCCCTTCACCCCCTCCACACCTCCCTATTTACAAAGACTTTGTTTCCATTTTTTCCTTTTCTCATATTTTTTCTTTTCCCTTCTTTCCTTTCCCCTACCCCTCCTACTTCCCCTACTCCTTTAGACCTTCTTGATCAGGGAGCTGAATGAAAGCTATTGCTGTTGTCCAGGTTCACAATAAAAATTCATACACTAGTGTATTGGTAGGGCTGGAAAAAATGAAATTCAAAATTTGAAGTATAGTTCCTACTGAATGCATATCACTTTCACATCATGTAATACCTAGAAGTTCTAAGTCCAGCCATCCTAATTCAGGGATCATATGTACATGGAAAAGGAAGGTGAATATTACAAAGCGAATCATTTACATGTTTAACACACAGATTTTAAAAAATTTATTAAATATTGTTTATATACAAATTTAGAAATCTTAATGGGACAAGAGTTACTACCCAGTTTCTTTAACAAGCAGTCATCTCTGACCACAAGGAGCAGCAACTCATGAAACAGAGTTGTTCTTTCTTGTATTAGAAAAATAAAATTATTTTAATAGCTCATTTTTTTCATTGATAGAAAAAATGACATCACATGAGATAGGTCAGTTTTACTCTCTTAAAATACTTTGCTTCTTTTTTTGTTTTCCTTTTGGCTTCTACCTCTATTAACCTTCAAACTACTTATCTCTCATCTTTCTATTGTGTTCACTGCCGTATACCTGGTGCTTAGACTACTGCTTAGAAAATAGTAATACATATGTATATTCCCACTAAGCTACATCTCCACCCCTTTTTTATTTTGAGACAATGTCTTGTTAAGTTGTCCAGGCTGGGCTTGAATTTGTGATCTTTCTACCTCAGCCTCCCAGAGTGCTTAGCACACAGTTGTGTACTACCACTGCTGGCTTCAATAAATATTTTTAAATTAATTTTAAGAAAATGTGAATCTCGCTGTGTAAATGTCATATTAGTCAGATTTCCCATTGCTGAGATACAATTCCCACAGTTTAAGGAAGGAAAGGTTTAATTTGGCTCATCATGCAGGAGATTCAATCAATGGTCGGCTAGCTATGAGGCTGAAATTTCATGGTGGAAGGACATCTCCCAGGAAAGTGGCACATTTCATGCCAGCCAGGAAGTAGAGAGCAAAGGGAGGACCTGAGGAGGGAGTTACATCCTCCAGTGCATGCCTGCAGTGACACACCTCTTCTAACCTGGGCCTATCTTCTAACAGAACATTTAGCTAGGAACTGACCAATGGATCAATCACCTCTCAAACAGCCCAACCCGTGAACACAAAAGACTTTTAGAAGATAATTTAGACCTAAACCATAACAACCATTTAGTTTATTTCCTTCTATTTTAAAACTACAATGACTATTACTTTTTCCTTATGTCAAGTCATTTGTAAGCTCATCAAAGACAATTATCTATGTGTACCTTTAAAATAAAACTTCCTTAAATGTTACCATGTAATAGTTGATTCCGGAGCCGTCTTTTCTCTTATAAATTGACTGTCTCATGGCAAATGATCCTTTGGAGTTTCGTTAGTTCTTAAAAATACTCCTAAAATTATAAAATTATAAAATGGGGTAAGGTTATTTTCTGTTCACTCTCCCTCATTATAATGCCATAATAACTAGTGACTTCTGAGAAGCTATATAATTATTAGTTTAAGGAGTGATAATAACATGGGTTCTGAAATCTCCTTGCTCCTTTTAAATTCTTGCTCTGCTAGTTACCATTTCTTCTGAGAATGCTTTTAAACTTCTCTGTAGTTACCAGAGGCCATATAAACTTCTGTAAAGCACTATCACCTACTTTATAGAGTTTTCCTGAGTACAACATAAGGTAAAACACACAGACTCTACAGTCAGCTCATCAGAGCACTCAATATATATATTAGTTTTTATGAGACTTAACACCAAAGCGTATTTTATTTTCAAATTGCCCCATTCTGGTTATAGTATCACTACCCATACCTGTAGCACAACTGAACAATTAGTCACATTCTATTTCATTTTCTCCCTTATCTGCTCAAAATATTGTTCTTTAGATCTACACCTCATTGGTTCTGGCTTATAGCTTTCAGATGTGGCTGTATAGCACTGAGTTTGATCATGGCAGGTGTTAGAAATCAACGTATGTCAAGTAACAGCAGTTGTTCTCAAATTATTTCACTTAATTTTTCAACCAACCATATGAAGTATTTTTTTCCTACTCATTAGAAGAAGTACGCAATGGTCAGATGAGCCAACTACCTTGGCACAGTTAACACAATACTAAGAATGATAAGTGCCCTTCATACCAGATTGTACACACTTTGATTCTTAAGCAATGAAAAGAAAAAAAAATTAAGCAAGTATTTTCCCAGGAGAAGTGAAGTTCTAAATATGCCATGAAAGGTCATAGGTATTGGCATTTTACAAACCTATCTCAAGAAAATTATGGTAGCTGGATTAGATAAGGAGATTGTAAACTTCCCTTCACTGAACTAGTCTTTATAAAAAAAAAGTTAGTTCATTATATCTTAGCTCATGAGAGCCTCTTATCTTTATAAATCATGATATATGCTGTTTCGATATATTTTCTTACTAAATTTAATCAATAAAATTCTGCAAAGCAAATAGACTATCTTGTGCAGTGCTAAGCACTAATACCTGCCATGCTTACATGTATTTAACATGGTGTGGAAAATGAAGTATGGACATCGATCTGCTATATTTCTTGAGGTCTAATCAGGCAGAAAAGAAGCACTCTGAATAGTTAATTCCCAAATAACTGAATAAAATAAGACCACATCCAGAAATGTAGGCTGAATCAGCACTAAAATTACATAACCCAATCTAGGAATTGACCATAAAGAGCTTAGGCATGCTTTTAATATAAATTGTGGCCCCACTTCATAAATAACGTTTTACGACAGTACTTCATGATTAGACTATTGCAGTTTTCCAGATAAATTTTTAAATCTTTAAAATGAACTACTTTCAGGCTCTTCACATAAAGCAGGAGAAATATAAACTCTTTGATATGGTACTTGGTATTAATTTAAATTGGATATTTGCTATTTGAATTCATTGCAGCAGATGTCCTCAACTACCCAATTATTTTAGCACAATTTGGCACATATATAATTTTAAAAGTTTTTGTATCTAGGCAAAGCATTTAATTTTCTACCAAATTAATCCCTTTGGAACATTACATTGGATGCCATGGTGATTTAAAAAAAGAATTTCATAATAATGAGATGCTCCAGTAAATACCTAGTACTTTGCACAAGTGAAAGATCTGAATTTATTTCCCTCTTATATATGATGGAGGTTTTCATATTACTAATGTACTGTTTTTCAGCACAAAGATTTTATTGTGTGTTATCCTTATGCCTCTAATTCTGTGTTTTTCTGTTCCTGTGTTTGATGGATAAGGTACTCTTTTCTTGTCCTCAAAAGGACAATGGATATAGACTGATTCATAATTCTTTAGCAATGTTGTCAGAAACAAGGATAGCCAGAGAACTATACTTCTCTATTTTGCCTAGTTAAATGGCATATACCACAGTATGTGTTTTTAGTAACTTAATGAAAATTAATGTGTGAAAGTTATGACTGTTGTGTAACAAAGCACTCCAAAGTCATAAAAATAAAGCAACCTCTTTATTGTGTGCAAAAATTGTGCAGACTAGAAATTTAGACCTGATACAGTAAAAATGGTTTGAATCTAATCCTTGATGTCTGAGAACTCAGCTAAAGTCTCAAAGACTAGGGGGAGCTTAATGGCTGAGGGGTTTAATCATCTGCAAGTTCCTTTATGCACATATCCAATGAATAGGCTGAAAATACTAGAAGGCTGGGGACTCATAGGAGACTGTTAACTAAAGTACCTATATGGAGCTTGTCCTAATGGTTTGGGTTTCTCAGAGCACAGTGGCTACATTTTGAAGGGAAGGATCTCAAAGGGGAGCATATAGAGAGGAAGAATTTCAAGAGAACTAGAAGAGAGCTGCATGTAATTTTTTAACCTAAAATCAGAATTCATATGACATGATTTCTTCTGACTAGTTATTATCAAATCATTAAGGTCAGTCTAGATTCAAGGAGAGAAGACATACACCATGCCCCTTAGTACAAGTGTCAAATAATTTATGGATGTATTTTAAAACCATTGCAAATAGTTCAGAGCTAATATGTATTTATTTCTTTGTTTTGTAAATGCTGGACATTGGTATAGTACCTGTCCTATTATACATCTGTCAGCTCTTAAGAAATGCTCTGAAATTTAAGCAGATCAACAACAAAAAATCTTCCCAATATTTTGGAGCTCAGCTTTGAGTTGTGCTCTAGAATTTTAGATTACATGGTAACATTCTTCTTCACAACATGTGAAGGTACATTGGCCTTAAATTTTTAATGGGCAGTTGCATAAGTAAGTTGTTTAATTGCTGCAAGGCAATAGCAAGACTATAGTGAACAATAACAAAAGCATAAATAGGCATTATTGAGAACCATTCCCTTGACATTTGTCTTGGATTCCTCCAAAATTGGACACCAAGGAAAACATTTGGATGCATCTAATTTATTTGGGAGGTGATCTTAGGAAGAAAAGAAAGAAAATGAAGAAAGGAAGGGAAATGACAAAAAGCAACAGAATATGTTGATAGGTTTATTATGACTGGATGCCTGGGGCTCAGTATGCTGGGAAGCACCTGAAAAGCATGAGAAACTTTCCTCAGAATCATCTCTCTCACAAGAAGAATAAGAGGCTGAAACACTTAACCAAGCACAGTCACTCTTATGGCTTGAGGGTTGAAACTAAACTTGTTTACAGTAAGCATTTCCTCTGCTATTAAGAAAGCCCTTGGCAGAGAAGAGACACTTCCTTCAGCTCTCTGAGGCAGAGAGTTGCTAAAGTGTGTAGGAATCATCTACCATATCTAACAATGGAATATAGGATAGGATATAAACAACATCTGTTCCATCTTATTTTTCTTTTATAATTATATTTAATAAATATATTGCATGAACATGTTTTATAACAAGCATACAATCTAAGAGGCTTAAAAATGATGATCATAGATATTTGATTGGAAAATGTTTTTCCTGCAGGTTTCATTTTGATCTACTTTTTAAATAGCTTTTGAAAATTTTCTTTGAATTTTCCATGAATTCTCTAAAGTGCATTTCAGCAATATTATGTATATAGTTTAATGTAATTTTCTATTTTCTGTATGGAGTTTTTCTTATACTCCTGTCCTCTTCAACCTGGACTAATCTATTGAACAGCAATCATCTGGAAATTTCCTTTTGCTTTCACTCTGATTAAGTATATTAATTATATTTCAATTTTTGTCCATAGGACCTTACTTCCTGCATCACTTTTAGGTATATCTCAGTTTATTTCTGTCTCTTTTTTTCATGTTGGAAGCTTTACTCCAATTTTTATCTTGCTCTGATACTGCTATACGCCACAGAAGACATTTTCCACTTGGGCTATATTATTAAACATCCGGAGATCCTGGAACTTTTTGATATCTAATAAAACTTTATTTTTTATTATTTTTTCCAAGGGTGTCTTAGTCACTTTTTTTTGTCACTGAGACACAACACCTGGCACAACTTAAAGGAGGAAAGGTTTATTTATGACTCAAAGTTTTAGAAATCTCAGTCCATGCATGGTCAGCTGGCTCCAAGGTAGCTATGGCATGGTGGAAGAACCTGGCATGGAGGAAAGCCTCTCAGCTCACGACAGCTCACTCTGATTTAGCTCAGTGGTTCTGCTGCCTGTCTTGCAAGTGCAAGGTCCTGAGTTCGATCCCAGGTACAAAAAAAAAAAAAAGAAATCACCTTCCAAAAGCCCCATATCTTTACATTAGGCTTTGGGGGAACAGTCTCCATCTAAACTAACGGAGGGGAAGGTCATAGTATTATTCTATTCTTCAAAGGTAACACCATCTCAAAAAATAACTAGTCTTGAATTTATGAGATGGTAGATGGTCAGCTTAGCTGATAAAATGGCAACTGTCTTTATTTGAATAATACTTTGATGTAGAATGTACCAGATATAATACCCTTAAGGGATTTGTTCTAATCTTGAGGAAGGGAAAACATAAGTTTCACATTCTTTAAAATATTTTTTTAATATTCTGGAACTTCCACTCTAAGATCAGGGACTGAATTTCTTCACTTAACCAGGAAAAAATAAACCTAGAAAAGGAAACTAAGATTTTGAAGACACTGAACAGCAGATTAGAAAGCACAACAGTCCCCGAGATGTGGAAAACAAATGAAAAGCTTTCTATTTTTGTTGCAGTAGAGTGCATATACCAAATAATTTCCAGCATCTATTTACATGTAAGATTTTAGGTTTAGATCAGATTGTAAACTGTTTCATGGAGAGGTCCACACGGTAAGAACCTGAGTAAGAACCATTGCCAATAGACAGAGAAGAACTGATCCCTGACAACAACAATCCAAGGAAGCTTGGAAACAGATCATTCCCTCTTCAAGAATTGCTTGTCTCATATTTAGTGAATTTCACAAGATAGCACAAGAGATGTCAGTGAATGTTTTCTGTTTCCCAAACAGTTGCTGTTGATGAAGACAAAACAATCCCCATCCTCTGATTGAAGGGACAGAAACTTCAAATTCATACAAATTGAGATAAAACCATCTAACATACACATGCTGTGTGCATATATAAGTGTGTGTATATGTTTGGGTAAATATAGAGAAATAAATGATGGGTGCTTATCACATCGCTAGTCCTTATTTTCAAGAAAGAGAGGAGAAAAATTATTAAACCATTTTATTTATGCCTCCCAATATAATACACATTAATATTTTACTATATTTTATTTATTAGTAAATGAATACTAAAGGTATATTTAACAGTGTATAAATATGAAAATATAAACATTTGTTAGTAGATATATTTTAAATATGAATAAAAATTCAATCACTGTGAATCTGCATTATTTTTGAAGCTTTTATTTACTTTTGACATAGATCTTAAATAACCAAACACTTTAGACACACTCAGCAACATAAACAAGTAGTAGAAAAACAATTAGGTTGAGGGAAAGGAAAGCAGTCCCTTTCTATAGCATGACTGGGTGTATTTTATTGGAAATATCAGAAGTCACCCACTCTTAAAACGTTGCTTCAAAAAATTCCTAGAGGAGTCATTTAAGAGCATGATAAGGAATCTGATGTAAAGTATTATCATGTTATTAAAATGTATTCACTGAGGCAAGAGGTTAATTCACTTTTTTCTATGTTCTGTTATTTTTTAATTAGGGTTGTGTCCTCTGGCTTTAAACAAAAGATATGCAATTGAAGGATTAGAAGCAATCGCACTGGGTATTGGGTTCCAACATAAGACAGCTTGAAAGAAAATGCAGGCAATGGACAACAGACAAATAATTATGCTGTTTGATTCAGTTTTAAGAAACTGAGATAGAGCATAATGAAACTCAAATGAGAGCATGAAAATCTTGCATGATTTTAAAAGCATTTGGAAGTTAATTTTATCTTTTTAGATAGTTTGTTTTATGTATTTATTTTGTTTCATAGCCCTACTGCTAATCAATTTAAGTGATTATTTTAAATAAACTTTATCAAAAAATAATTCTTTTCAAAAGAGTAATTTATTCATTATGAAATATTTATTCTAGTGCTTGATATATCTACAATATGTAAGAACAAAATGTAATGATCATGTAGAGCAAAAGTCTTTTATTTCATTTCATGATGATTCTGAGAGTTCTTTTGGTAAACAAGTAAGATGTTTAAAATCTGTGGCAAAATTTCTATGATTTCAGAAAAATTTGAGTTTTGCACTTAGACTTTGGATAGTTTGGTATCTATTTTATAGAACAAATCTCTCTAAAATTAGTGTCTTGAGCAATAAACTTTTATTATCTCACAGTGTCTAAAATTCAAGAGTCAAGGAGTAAGTTTGTTGTGCGATTCTGGCTCTGAGAGTTATGAGAGTGGAAGCAAGATCCTGGCTGGAGCTATGGTCACGGAAGTCTTGATGAGAATAGGAGGATCTGCTTTGAAACTCTCATGGCTCCTGTCAGAAGGCCTCAGTTTCTTAAAATGTGAACTTTATAGGATTGCTCGGGAATTGGCAACTATTTTTCTCCCAGAGCAAGCAAATCTACAAAAGGAAGGAGGGATGGATGGTGGAAAGAAAAGAAGGTATATGAGACGGTGGTGGTCATTAGGGACCATCTTAAGAGGCCAGTTATCTCAAACAATGTATAAGTCAAAGACTGATCAAAAAGGAGAATAATTAGTGATTTATACCTAAGGGCCTATTCTAGTAGTATGTATTCTGCAAGTATGATAGCTCATTAAACAGTATTTGTAAGGCTCCTGCTTTTGTATCTGATATTATGACTACAGTTAGTAGAGCTAACAATCAATAAAAAAAGATAAACCTGAAGTGGGAAAATACAAAGACAAAATGGAATTCACACAGACAAACTGAAAAAACAGTGAAGATGAACTAGAACGTGTGTCTGTATTTCATCAGCCTCTTCTTTAATGATATGAGTGGGCTCAGGATCAGCTGGATCTTTTCACCACGGAGCTACTCCAAAACCTGGCCTCTGATTCAGAGAAGAAAAAGAGTGCAGCAGAAGTATATGGTTAAACTTTTCCTTCACAATGTTTCACAAGGCAGGGCTTTTATTATGTTGTTCCCCCTAAAAGTAGTGGTGAAGGGAAATATTGTAAGTGGCCATAACAGGAGTGGGTAGAACTAATGGGAAACGAGCAGCAAAGAGCAAAAAGGAGAACTGAGTATGTACAAAGGAGCAGCTGAACTCATCTGGTGGGAAAATATTGGTCTAGGGCAGCTACTGTCATTCACAGATTTAGTGATCTCTACATGCATGGAAGAAAAAAGAGGTGAATTGTACATAGTCTAAAACCTAGATTTCCCTGACGGATAGGAAGCCAAAACAAATGGAGCATGCACAAATATGGATCAGATGTACTGCACTACTGCATAAGGATCTGGCAAGTGATTTTTTACAGGTAGTAACAAGTACATTATTATGTCATCTATTCATCACCACACCTTTTGTATTTCACATATGTATTAGTCACTTTCCAATCCCTGGGATAAAATACCTAATGCCCACAACTATAAAGAGGTTTATTTGGCTCATGATTTCAGAGGTTTAAGTCCATAGTTGCCTGGCTCCAATGCTGAATCAACATGGTAAAAAGGCATGGAAGAGGACAGCTGCTCAATTCAAGGCAGCCAGAAGCAGAGAAAGAAGAAGGGAGGAGCCAGACACAAGAATATACCTTCTAGATTACTCCCCCAGTGATCTACCTCCAATGAGTCTCTACCTCCTTACAGCACTTTCAGGTATGAATTCATCCATAGATTAATCCACTGATGAGTATAGCGTACCCATGATCCAATCACCTTCCAAAAGTCCTACCTCTGAACAAATGAGACTTCAGGGAATATTGTAGATCTAAAACACAATAGTGAGTAATAGCTAAGTGTGGAAGAGCTTAAGGTAAGTATTCAGGACTACACAAATTGTGAGGAAGTTACTATAAATGGGCAGAACCATCTATTAAATATGGTTTTCTGAGGTTAACTTATCCCTATCCCCTTGTTAGGATATTAAGGTCCATTTTATTAAGAGAAGACTCAAAAACATTCATGCTAAATTTTCACTTGCCACATATCAGGAAATAATGTAATGACTTACATTAATTTAATGTGTAATTTGACTACCAATACATGGAACAGAAGACATAGCCTTGAGTTTGCCTTGAAGAGGGGAAGTAAACACATGCAACCTAAAGCAGATTTTTCATATTCATTTTCAAGTTTTTAAGAAATGATTTTTTCTTATAAGTATCACTGAGCTTAATTACAAATATTTGAGTGGCTAAAGAAAGATAGATGTCCTGGATTTTGTGTCACTTACAAACAGCTAGAACAGAAACAAGTTTTGAGAGTCTCCCTTGGAGTGACAATGATTAGGGTGACATTTTCACTTTTTATTTTATGAAATAGCACACCTGCAGAAGCCAGTAGAGTGTGACTACAGAGAAGGATCTACTTGTCAGCATAAACCACATTCTCCAAAGCAGGAATTTTATGCAACATTGTCGGTGGGTACAATTTTGCAATACAAGCACTTTCAGAGAACTCCATTTCCTTTATGTTATTTGTGGTATATTTTCATCCAATTCACTGTCTAGGTATCACATAGCATCAGGATTCTCACAAAATTTCTTCTTTGATAATATATGTACAATATAAACATTTCTTCATGTTCCTTGCAAGATGCTTTTGTAAGCTCTTCAGACTGCTGATCCTTCCTTTGCTCCATTACTAGAGAAATATATTTCTTAAAATCTTGTGACTTTTTTATTTGCATTTCTCAGATTGTTTGATAGTCTATATACTCCAATTTAGGGCTCTTCTTGGTTTTCCTCAATACTCTTATCCCTCTACCTCAAACAGTACCTGGCATGTGATAAGTGTTGTTGCTGTGGGTTGACTTGGCTCAACTGGGCAGTTTCCTGTGCTCCATGGGATGTTCATTCTGATGGATGCTCAGCTAAGAATGGAATATCATAGGTAGAGTAGCTAGAATAAATGAGACCTGGGGGGGCCTTTTCCTCTGTTGAGTTGGATTTTACATATGGTACCTCATGCCACCAAGACCCCTTCCCTTTAAAAAACTAATGTATACAATCATCTCACTAGGTCATTGAGAATTTTCCAAATTGGTTCTTATAGAATCACTCATTAAGTTGAGGCATAATGAAAAAATATAAAAGATAATTATGTCATATAAGATATAATAATTGAAGAAAACCAATATATTAATATGACATGCTTCTCCATAGAACAATTCTGAACCATAATAGCAGATTGATAAAAAATAAAATAACACAACTTTTCATTACACTATGTGGGATTGTGAATGACATATATCCTCATATAACATAGAGCTTGCTTTGAAGACTATAGCAAATATAATTTTACAAAGATTTAAATTTAATGTATTAAGTTTGTTTTCAAAGTATTATTTTTCGGAAGCCATTAACACGTGTGCTGACAATGAGAGACTGCCTCCTGAATATCTTTCCTCTCAATATAGTATTTTACTGAATATATCATTTCTTATTAGAATGTCTTAATTACAGAAGTAAAACAATATATTGATTCTAAATTACAACAATGCAGGAACAAACCATTGTCTGTGGCTACAGAATGATTGGAATCTAACACTTTTTCAGGAGAGTATAAATCCAGTATTAACAGCCGGAGTAGTGATGAAATTGTGTTCCAAAGCACAGGATAATGCAGCAAGTGACAATGATTGCTGTATTCCTTTTGCATAGTATCAAAACCATCAGTCAACAATGCACAGCAAAATATTGCAAAAGCTAGATTCATTGAGTTTTTCCACAAATTTTGATTTCTACTTTCGGATCAACTTTTTTTCAATAATTCCATTCTCTTAATGTTGACAATCAATTTAGTTTGTAGCCTCTCACCACAGACAATCGCAGTTGTCTAGGTATTAACATGTCTCAGTTGACTTTAGCTTACAGGCCGAAAACTGATAAATCAGTGTCCCATAATCTGCAGTAAACATAGTACATCTATGGTTACAATATTCATGATCTTAGAGAAAGCATGAAAATTAAAACTGTCATTAGATTATTGAAATTATAATTCTTTAAAAATATAAAGCTATTTGACTTTTAAGCAAGATGTTTTTATGAAGCTTCAATAAATAACAAAGTTTTATCAATATAACCATATATAAACTTCCAAAGGCTTTTAGAACCACATTTCAGCAAATATTTCATGAATTTCTTCTTGGATGGAACACAGAATAATTGCTGAGTTGTTTTTAGTTATATTTTAAAGGGTAAATGTTCCCATTTAAATAAAAATTTGAATGCAATGTTAGCATTTTAATATGAGTGAAATACTGTTTTAAAGCAAAATCTACTCAAGATAGCAAAGTATGTGTTTCATTTTGTAGGAGTATTAAATCATATCATTTTAAATTTGTATTAAAGTTTCAATAATCCAACTAATCAGAAATATTTTCTGACACACCATCAGTGATAATAGTAGTCAAATAAGAGACTAATCAATCTAATTCACTACTTGTTAAGTATTTTAATTTGCTTAGCATGTTGAGCTTTCTAAGGTAATAAACACTATTGATGTGTGAAGTGGACACATGCATACACTGTTGGTGGGAATATCAATTAAGGCAGTTTTCTGGAAAGGAAGAAGGTGATATATCAGGATCTAGTAAAGTAAAATAAGGTTAATACAATTTAAGATCAATTATTTTACATCCCTGAATACTATTTTGAAAAAAAAAATTGAAGACACAGCAGTTAGGTGCAGTCTTTTTTTCTTTGTCATTTTTAGTGAACATTTGAAAATAAATTATCTAAATTACAGTAGCTAGATAAATTATGATAAAGTCACACAAGGAACTGTTCAGCAACCCTTTAAAGGAATAAGTTCTGTTCTACAAATATATTCAAATATCATGAGAACAAGACAATTTGAAGAAAAAAGTGCAGCAAGATCTAATTTTCATCTTTATTTCATTATAAAAATTATAAAGTATATGCATATATGTGTGTATACATGTTTATACATGTATATGTAAATATAGAAATTTTTATTAATACAGCAAACTGTAATATTGATCACTTATTCAAAGAAGTAGAATTGGATGTTTATTCTTATCTTACAGAACTTTAAAAATGTCATGGAATTTGAGTTATTTTAACTTTTTATATTTTTCAAGTAATGGCATTTTTGAGGGAGACTTTAAGGTCTTAATATATAGGTCTTTTGTTAAACTGTACAAAATCAAGTAGAAAATAAAATTATGAATTACAAATATAGAGTAAAAAAAATCATAGAATACTATTAAACACACCTTATCTAGAGTTTTAATTTAACCACAGAGTTTACCCAACATGTAAGTATTGTTCCATGTGCTAGTGAAAATACAGTGATCCCAGCATTCTAGATTTCCCACTGACTGGTCATTCTAATACTGCTTTGTATAGTAAACTGATAGTTCACGAGTATTTTTCGCATCAAGAAGTGGGATACATTTCTCCTTTCCTTGCATCTGTGTATGCTAATTTTTTCTTTGGCCAAAACAGCTCAGAGGATTCTAGGATGGTGATACTATGTGATTTCTGACCCTAGATCATTAAGAAGCCAAAAATCCTGTAAGAAGCATGGTTACCCTAAGACCACCACATAAATGAGGCCACTGTAGATATTCCCACTGACCATCTTAGCTAACCTCCTAGGAAAAATAAATAAACCACCAACCCTAGGAATGAACCATTTTAGATGCCCATCCTAGTTGAGACTTCTGATAAGGGCCCCAGATGACACCTGAGAATCCCCAGGAAAGAAGACTTAGGGACCACTTACAGAATTCCTGACCTACATATTCATGAGGAAAATAAAACAGCTGTTTCACTACACTCCATTTTGAAGTAATTTATTACAGAGAAATAGCCAGAAAATTAATCTATTTTGAACTTTAAAACAAATAAATACTTAGAAATTTCTCCCTCTAGGACCTGCGTATTTTAAATAAATTTAAATAAAAACTTCAATCTTAATATTTTCATTATTTATGTGGAAGAGGACTGCATCTAGTTTAATCAGTTTTTCTAATGAACAGTCCACTTTATATTCTTTGACTAATATTCTACATGAGGATCAGATTGGCTTAGGCAAAATTTTTTTTAATATTCATCTTTGTTTCATTCTTTATCATAGAGTGGGGAAATTGATAACACACTGAATGTTCATATTTTACTATTCTTTTTTCATATTTTACTATTCTTTTCACTTTCTATCAATGTTACACTGTAGCAATTCAATAATAGTCCCAACTATTTATGCAAATATCAATTCATCCAGAAGTCAAAATAATTGAAAAGTTTTCTATTTTCAAGCTTGGCATGGTGCTAACTCATAGTGGAATACAACACTGTAATATTCTGCCTCCTCTTTTTGTCTCATTTATGATTACAGACTAAAAACCATTTCTAAATGAATCAATAGTGATTCTTAGCCATTGAGGTGAACCATTGAGGTGAGTGGCAAAATGCATAATATCCTATACAATAATCCATGGCTTTATTGCTCTACTGCTATATAATTATCATCATAAAGAATAACTTAGATCAGGTATTCTAGAAGCAAAATCATTTTAAACATGTGTTCTTAAGCATAGTTTACATCTAGCAACATTCCAAAGCAGGTGAAATCATTTTCTTTTGGAGTATAATGAGTAAGTGGATTATTTTGAGAGATTCTCTAGATATTATAATATTTCAAACTAGTTATGGTTGATGGATATTGTCATAGTTCATGGTTATAGCAATTGATTGATTATGTATGCATTAAATATTTTTCTAAAATAAAATTAATATTATAACCGTGTTTTATACCACATAATACCCCAATAATCATCTGTCTCTGTAACAAACACTCAGTTGTGGGGGTTTTTTTTGTTTTTTTTTTTTTGTACCAGGGATCAAACTCAGGTCCTTGCTCTTGCAGGGCAGACGGCAGAACCACTGAGCTAAATCCCCGGCCCCTAACACAGTGTATATGTCAAGGAATACCTTGGTCCTGACTGGTGACAATAATCCTTGGATCACTTTTTATTATCTAAATGAAGCTGCCATGTCTACAAGCCAGTTTTCATCTTAGGCCACTCAATTTTTGTTATGAGATGTCACGCTTACATTTCACTCTTTACAAAATATATAGGCTCGTTTTTATTCAGCCCTAACAATCAGCTTTATATTGAGTTCTTGCAAAAATAACACAGCCTTCTATTTATTATTAAAATTCAAATGAAAAAATAAGATTTAAAAAGATTACCTGAAAACTGTTCAATCATTTATTTCATCAATCTGTAAAGCTTGTGAATTTATACTGTCCAATATCAGAGCTAGTAGCCATATATAGCAACTGAGTACTTAAAATTTTGCTAGTATAAATTGAGGTGTTATCTGTGTCAAATATCCATTGGATTTCAAAGACTTAGCACAAAAATCTAAAGTATTACATTGATATTTTTATTTCTTACATGGTGAAATATTTTATATATAGTTGATTAAGATATACCATTAAAATTAATTTCACATGTCACTCATATTTCTGATTTTAACTATGTATTTCTGTAAATGGAAATTATAAATATAATTATTGGATTAAATCATGAGAGAATTAAGTGTAAGTGTCTCATCATTGAATTGTTCTTGGTTGTTTTACACCTCTAGACTGCCTTACCAGATACTAGATAAGAAATGTTCCTTTAAATAATATTTTATATTTTAGTATTGCTTTTGAGAATAAGTATAAACATTATATATAGTGTGTTTATAAGATAGCTTTATCGATTATCATAGGATGGGTTATACTGTGGTAAGAAATGACCTGATCTCAGTTCTACCTTGGCTTCGTGCTCTATTTCTCTGGTGTGAGAAACTGAATGTGTAAATGAGGACCAAAAGGCGTAATAGATAATGTGAGATAGGAAGAAAATGTTCAAAGGGGAAGAGGAACTAGGGAGGAGGGTCGGGGAAAGGAAAGAAGAGAAAGAAAAAAATGAAAAAAAAAAGGATAAAACAGAAACAAAACTTATGTATATAGGGAGGGATGGAGGGGTGGAAGGGAGAGCAGGGGAATGGGAAAAATATAAGAACCAAGATATATCATATACAGATACAAATTCTTAATGATGAATATGATCATAATGTATACCTAAGATATAACAATAAACTTAATGAATAAAAAAAAAAACAGGTTGAAGGGACAGTGTTCTGTTCATTGTCATCATTCAAGGATAAGACGGGGGGCATCCAGCAACTCAAATGTAGCTGCTCTCTGAAACAAAAGGATAAAAGAGACTTCTATGGGGTTTTGGATCAATAATTAAACACTATAGTTTTTCACACCAGAGAAACTATTCAGAAAAACTAAAACTGTAAATAAGTATCAAAATGTATAATTGATATTGTGAAATAGGAAGAAAAGGTCTAAAGGAGTAGGGGAAGTAGGAGGGGTAGGGGAAAGGAAAGAAGGGAAAAGAAAAAATATGAGAAAAGGAAAAAATGGAAGCAAAGTCTTTGTAAATAGGGAAGGGTGGAGGGGATGAAGGGAGGGCAGGGAAATGGGGAAAAATAAGAACAAAGATACATCATGTAAAGGTACAAGATCCCAATGATGAATGTAACTGTATTGTATACCTAAAATATACCAATAAACTTAATGGAAAAAAATAAATACTATAGCCCAGCACTAACTCATGTCACTTATACTAAAGCCTCATTGATAACAGCTAATTTTATCGTCCAATCCAATGTTGTACAGTTCAGAAAGTTCAAGCTCCCAAGTATTCAGAAAGAAAAGAGGAGCAGATAGTAAAAAGCAATATTACTGATTATCACAATGGATTTGTCCAATATTATTTTTCCATATTGGAAATATTTTTTTAAATCCTTAAAATTTTTTGGTTTTTAAAAATCACTGTTTGAAAACTACAGGATGGAGGGTGGAGCTAAGTATACAGCATTTGCCTAGCATTCACGATGCCCTGGATTAAAGCCTTAGTACTGCAAATAAATAAATAAATAAATAAATAAATAAATAAAATAAATAGATAACTCTAGCAAATAAGTAATAAAAATATAAATAAGTATTTTACCTTAAAATATCTGAATATTTACCCTGTTTTCCTATGTGTTTTTACTTATATTAAATTGATCTTTACTAAAACATTCAGAACTCTTCAACTTTTTATTGTTCTACAATTAGCCTCTCTTCTTTCATATGCTTTTATTTATTTAATGTACTTCTCTTTACACATATCTTTAAAATATCTGAAACCAGTTTTGGGGCAAAACAATTTTGTGCCACATATGAGGGAAAAAGAAAATTTGGAAAATTATTAAAAAATAATTGACATGTTATGATTTGAAAAATTATACTTAATGATATCCATATTCTCATAAATTTAACAACTAAAGCTTCAGTTTATAATTCTCAGTATTTAAATTATATATTGGCAGTAACTTTATGTATGTACTCTAAGAAAAATATCAATCAGTAGCTTTGTTATCCCAAGGAAGTCACTGAATTGGTTACTTTTCTGTTTAAAGAGATTTATTTTGTTTTCTTTTCACTCCATGTATTTACTACTTGAAAATAAAAAAATTCAATTTTTATGAGTTAATGGAAATAAATTGAATACTAAAGAATGAGGGTGAAATACACTTAAGTGACTCATGAAAATGCAAACAAATCTGATTTTAGTTCTAGTTTTGAGAACAAACATATCTGATTATATTTCTATCCCAAAATATGATATATAGTTTTCACCTGCTATGCATATAAATTATGATGTTATACACTGTCCAAATATTAGTGCTAAACTCTATGTAGTCTTAAATAATACCTAGTATAGAGTTAATATACATGAATATAGTTTTAAAATATCCCTGTGCCCCTAAGAACATAGATCAATGACAATTGAAGACACTAACACATACAATTAAATGACAAATTTTGATTTATACATATATTCGGTTGAAGTTAGTAAATGCTTTAGATACTTTAAAAAACACGTGAAGAGATTGAATCATGTTTCCTATAACTCAAAGGATAGGGGCTAAGCCTACAAATATAGAAATTTCAGTTCTAACTGCAATCTGCTAACTCCCATAACATGCATGAGAACTCCCAGGTAGTAGCTTCCTTATGGTAACAATTTATAGCCATCTATCAAATGTAACTTTCATTATTTATCTCTTTTAATAGCTCATCATTCTGTAGCTAACACTGATTTTATTTTCACTAAGTAAAACATCAATAAGTAGTTGCTTGTATGAAACAGCAGCTCAGTCAACAGTTCAGGGCTGCAGAAATAAATTTTAAGTGATGATTTGACTCTTGTGGCTTTCAATTTCTATCACATCATTCTGGATTCCCAAATAACCCCAACATTTCAATGGTTTACCACAAAAATAGTTTATTTGTTGCATAGGTTATTTGTGAAGAGACAGTTGTGGGTCTGTCAGCCCTGTTTCACATATGGGCTTCATTCTCAGAATCAGGATGAAGGAAGAGCTAGTGGTGGGAAATTCCAGCATCACAGCAGAAAGAAAATAGGGAAGAAACTTGGTGAAAACACACAGTTATTCTTTAAGTATCTGATCCTAATTGGCATTCATCACTCCTCTTCACATTTCCTTAGACAATTCAGGTTGTATGGAATAGCAATGTATACTTAGCCCACGGGGCAGTACTGCATGTCATACATATATCACTGATCAGCAATAAATAATCCTCTTAGAGGGAAAGGAGAAATGAACATTTGGGAACAGTTATTCAGTGTACATCATATAAAGATGTAATAAAGTTGGAAGATAGAGGAAGGAAGAATACTGGCCCTGGTGCATTCCATCATGAAGGTCAAATATGAAAAAGGAGATGGTAAAGGAAAGAATAACATATTAGGAGAAGTCAGATAAGCCTCTTGTGATCAAATCCAAAGGGTATTTCAAATAGGACAGAGCGGCCAGATGCATTGGTTACCTCTGAATTGTCTAATAAGAGGATGGTAGACATATTGTTCCGCTGTATTTCTCAATATGAGTAAGGATGGTGTCCTCAAAAAGTGCATTTTCGAAGTAAAAGTAGAGTGAGTTTAGAAGTGAATAGGGATTTCTTGTTCTGATATAAGGCAACCTGAATTAACACAAAAGTCCTATGCTGTAAATTCCTAGGAATCCTGGATAAAGTATAACAATAGCAAAATATATTGCTGTACTTATAAGAAGAAAAATCCTCAAATGCCACAAACACAGAGGAAATGTAAAGATAGGGCCATAGCATTGAGCTTGTTTTTATGGAGTTCATAGGGAGCAGAGAAAGAGATTTACAGAACCCATAATGTCATTTTTAAGGCTAAGGCTTGCGTTTTAAAGCTTACCAGGAAGATGTAGGGGGAAAATACCTTGTGCCAACATGATGCTACAAGTCGGAAAATATGCCTTACGTTGTCATAGAGCCTCTGGATCAAAATAAAATGCTACATGCAAAAATAGGAAATGATAGCTATGGAAAAATGTTATGACGTGCTAGTTGTAGATGATGGGAACTTAGATGTTATTCTCTGGACACTTATGTATATTTGAAATATTTCATACTCAACATGATGTTAATTTAGAACATGGTGCTATCTCAATAGAGATATTGAAGTACAAGATTTATTAAACACAGTTGTGAGAAGTATGGTATTTAGATCGTCAAATATGACATCAATAATATCTTAACTATTTCTCCAAGTATCAAACAATTCAAAATAAGTTTCAAGACAAAAATCAAAGAAACAGACAAACAAAACCCCTTCAAAGTCCACAGTAGGATACATAAGGATGGAGAAAGAAGAAGGCATGAGCTGCAAGAGATTTCTTTGGGTAAGGCCGTGGATAGTTCCTGCTTCCCTTCTCCACAAAAGGGGAGGACTGGGGAGTGTCACATTCCAACTACAAACCTGTTGAGAGGAGGCTTTAAAAGGAGGTCTCTAAAAGCTTGATAAATATTCCCTGGACTTAGCAAACATAATAGGGTGATGTCTGCTATAGCCTGAAGAATTTTCAGACAAAAATCTGGCTATCAGCTAGAGGAAGCAGGGCAGAGAAAGATGTTAGAAAATTATTTGGGGCAAAAATGAAATAGTTTATACTGGTTAGATCCACTTTAAGTGAGTATCACTCCTGTTGGGATTCGCACAAAGGAATTTTGTGGAATAGACCCTCAAAATAAAATGATATGGAGGGTGATGGAGGCAACAAGAAACAAGTGCCTATTTGTTAGAAGAGTCCTATAGAGGGGACCCTAGAACATGAAAGAAATAACACTTTTATACCTATTCACCAGGGAGACCTCATGACAGATTGTCACTGCAAGTATGGTAAGTTCCAACTGCGCTTACATATATAAGACGTTTTACCATAATTCTTCTTCTCTTGGGCCTTAGTATGAAAATTTAAAATAAACATGTGCATAATATATACTTAGTAAATTAGTGGAGAGATCTTACTGGGGAGGTAAGTTGCTTTGAAAGATAAAGCAGAAGGCAAGTTTGGGCTGGGAAAACATTCAAACTATGAACCATATTAAACCATGATACCTTTGAAAGAAAAGAGAAAATATGGCAGGGAAAATCTCTGACTAGTATGCAGATTTAAAAATATTTTAGCCAACTTACTATTTAGCTCTGAAGCAAAAATTACCCATTAGAGTCCTGCATTTGTCAGAAAGGGCACGGATCTTGTTCCTTCATCTTGTTTAGTAATTGTTGGGGGGCTTTCCTGGGCAGACATGGCCTCAACTCAAATATCACACCAGAATGTCAACATGCCGCAGCTCTAGGCAGTCAGCTAACTGCACTCTTCACTGCCATATGTCATGTTAATTCTCAAAAGCAGCACCTGAGTGACACACCTGTACAGCTGCCACATCTGTTTGAATATTGAAATGATCCAGAATGGTGATAACAATAGAGGAATGGAGTTAAAAAGGATCTAAATCTTCAATGTATTGGGAGCAGCAGGTGGTGACTACTATCGAAATACAAAAACAAGGAAGAGAAGCTAAATGTTACGGGTTGCGGAGAGTGTTTGGTTACATCTGAGGAAAATATGAAAAATATTACAGACAGTAGTTTTAAGCAAGGTGAAACACTTCAGTTTCCAAGGATGAGGTCCATGGGATGAGAGAGATACAAATGTATTCACTAAAAAAGTTTTGTTTTGATATATTTATGGAAGATGTGGACAGCCCAATTTCAATTAAAATTATTACTTGAAGGAATGTAAACATTAGGTATTGCAAACATGGATTACAAAGATATAACAGAGCTTACTCATTACAGATCT
Source organism: Heterocephalus glaber (assembly GCF_053883595.1). Classification (NCBI taxonomy): domain Eukaryota; kingdom Metazoa; phylum Chordata; class Mammalia; order Rodentia; family Bathyergidae; genus Heterocephalus; species Heterocephalus glaber. Next base: position 3,946,289 of record NW_028258369.1, read on the forward strand.
GGAAACCCAGAGAAATAACAATAGCTTTTGAATAGAAGTAAAATTGTGCGGGGAGGGTGGGGGTCAGATTAGAAGTATTGGAAATTATAGTTTTGCAAGTTTGAGCAATTACAGTGAGAATTGTACCCCTATTTAAAGTAGAGAAAGATGAGCAGTTTAAGCTTAACCTTTTGCTCTAATTTGATGTATTGAGAGTCCTGGGGATGCCTGTTCCTTGTTGCAGCTTCGCATGAGAAGCATTACACTAAATGAACTCTATTTAGATGCCAAATAAATGGTAGAACCACTGAAGGCTAGACATTATAGGCACAAATATAATGGTACTAAATTGGACTGGATAGGATCAGAATAATAATACAATTTGGAACCAGATGGTGAGGCTCATTAAAAATAACTTTGATTTCATAAAGTTTCATTTTATAATATAATGGATATCACGAATCAGAATCATGATGATTTTTCAAGAGATCACAAGATGAGTATCTATATTTAACTGAAGTAGTTGTGGAATAAATTACCAAAAAAGAAACATGGATAAAATGAGTCTCAAAATGTACACCTTTTAAAAGTCTCACAAAATGTGTATATACACAAAATGAAATATTATTCAGCCATACACTGAAGTACTAATATATCAAGCAGTGTGAAAGAAACTTGATAATATATGCTAAATGAAAGAAGCTAGATACAAAAAGTCATATATTACATTATTCCATTTATAAGAAATATTAAAAATAGACAAATCCATAGAGACAGAATACAGATTGGTAATTGACGTGATCTGGGGAAAACAGAAAATGGAAAGCAACTGCTTAATGGATATAGCTCTTCCTTCTGGGATGATGAAAATGTTTCAGAACTACATAGAATTGTACAAAATTATGAATGTACCAAATATCACTGAATTATTTGCTTTAAAGTGATCAAATTTATGTTGTATGACTTTCACTTCAAATTTGAAAAGACATAGCAAGAATTACTATGTTGGATCAGGTGTGGTGATGCATGCCTGTAATCTCAGTGCTCTAGGAGGCTGAGGCAGGACGATCATAAATTTTAGCCCACCCTAGGTGACTTAGTGAGATCCTGTCTCAAAATAAAAAGGGCTGTGGATGTAGTTCATTGTGAAGGCCCTACGTGTTCAATCCCCAGCACCCCCCACACACACACATATACATGGTGGAAAGCTGTGATACTTTAAGAACAATATATCAATGTATTTCGAAAATAAATTATTCAGGACTATTTCATTGACAATCCCAATTAAAGATATTAATTCTAAAATTGTGCCCCAGAATTGTAGTCCAGGTATTTTATACTCCACAGACATCTTGAAAACTCCCTTCCCCACCCTTCAACTGATCACACACAAGTGTAAATTGGTTGAAAGAAACAATCTGCTCATATTTATATATTTAGGGACAGCAAAAATCATTAATTATGAATATTGTAGCTTTCTTTACATTTCACAAAAATAGGAAATATGATTTAAATTTTTAAAATCTCAAAGTTTGAAGGAACCTCACTTAATGCCAGAATCCTGTCATCAACATCTCTAACAAGAGCTTTTAAGGTTATTTTTGAAAAAAAAAAAAAGAACTCAACTCTTAGCGAGGCAGCTCTTTCTGGACAAATTTACTAATATTTTCCCTGTACCATTTTAACTGGGTTTTTTGTAGCCTTAAAACACATCCTAATTGTGTCCATACAGAGCAGATCTTCTCCCCATTGGACCTGAAATCCCATTGGGAAATAGTGGTCCCCTAGACTGAGTATCCCTGGTTCTCTGCAGCATGCATAATCAGTGCATAGATTCTCACAAAGAATTAAAAAATTGTACACTGCACTTTTTCACATACAATTCATGAAAATATATATACAAATTGTTACAGTTTAAAAGGTGAACCACAAGGTGCTCAGTAAATTTTGTATACTACAGAAAATCTAATCCATTGCAATAGCCAATAAATTTAGGGCCAAAAGTAATTTATTTTTTACTTAACATAAACACAAAGTAAGAGAGTTTCACTGTGCCATTTCCTTTAAAATATCCCAATTTGCCTTATTTTAAAACTATAATAAAACTTTGCATCCTGTGAATTTATAAGCAAGATTTTTCTATGGGAAATTATTATTATGTTAAATTATGAATTCCGGAAAATAAAGCTTTACAAGGGAAATGCTGGCACAATCCCAATTGCAGTTCAAACTGTTGACATTTTAATCTATATAAATGCTCATATAATATCCTCTTTCTGTGTATCTAAGCTGATGGAGCTATTTAAAGCATTTGGTGTTTACATACTGTAGGTTTGTAGGACCCTTGTGAGAGAAACCCTTATCAGAAGAAAATCATTCATTTGGCCTGACTAGATGAAAAGCATGAACAAACAAGCATTTGGATCCAACTGGTTGTTCCCTCAGCATCACAATTATATGAATTTTATAAAGTCCAGTTCCAGTGAAGGGAGGGCTGGGGAATGGGGAAAAAATAAGAACCAGGATACATCATGTAAAGGTACAAGATCCCAATGATGAATGTAACTGTACTGTATTCCTAAAATGTACCAATAAACTAAATGGAAAAAAAAATAAAGTCCAGTTCCAGGGAGAGCTAGAAAAGTGCTTTCTCGAACTTCTGGTGTTTGGATATCTTTCCTAGTTCCACTTGTGTGCCTAAAAACACCTTTATTTGCATTTTCTGCTACAACTTTTACTTAACTCTGTACATATGCATGCCGCACATATTCTTACTCAATTCTGCTTTTATGTCTGCTTTTAATTAAAGCAAGAGTATTGTTTAATCTCTTCCTTCAAAAGAAAGTCTAAGGAATTATCCAGGGATAATAAATCTAACACAGTGGAATAGCTACCACTTTGAGCTTCCAGGAAAGCATTCATGACTGCAACATGCCATAGGATCAGACATTTGGAGATGGAAAACAAAAAAGACAAAGGTTTCTGATTTCCCTTGTAATTCAGTAGTGCATGAACAAAATGTCAGTGAACAATAAAGAATATGTTAAACTATTATCTTAAAAGTATATAATTTATACCTTTATAGAGATTATCAGAAGTGACCCTTTCTGATGTTATGTGATAACATTGAATAGCATAATAATATTTGATGCATGTCCTTCTCAAATAACCTTAAATAATGATTTAGAAAATGGATACCATAATATGTACATACTGAAGGTTTTTTGTTTCCAGCCTTGTGTTCCACAAAAGTGAAACATTTTGGGGTTCCAATTTTTTAAAAATACTGAGCTCAGTCCATTTCCCTTTTATTAAAAGAATTTCACTCAAAATTATTTGTAGTTTTAATGTTTTTAATTGCATTTTGTATTTTAATTATTCAATATTTTCTTAAAGCACAAACTAGAGCAAAATGAACAAATTGTCAATATACAACTAAATGATTTAATTTTAAAATTAATACACTTTTTAAAGAACCATTTTGTATTTATAGAACAATTGGGCAGTTAGTAGAGTTCCCATATATCTTACATTTTCTTTGCATATTTCCTTTTATTGTTTTTCATTAGTGTTTTTATGGTTAATGAACCAATATTGATATATTACTATTAACTAACATCCGTAGTTTACATTAAGTTATAGTCTTTATCGTGTGCAGTTCTAGGAGTTCTTACAATTCCATATATCCACCATTACTTTAGCAATAAAAAAGAATTTCAGCACTCTGAAATTGTTTTACTTGTTCATCTGTCTGCCTTCTTTCCAAACCCCTGACAATGATTGATCTTTACTTTTTCGGACTAACTTGTTTCATTTAACAATAAGAATAGTATAAAGTCTCTTCAGGCTTTTGAATTACCAACTTGATTTGATGTATCACCCTTTTGGTTTTGTATCTAAAGAATAATAGCCAATCCCAAGGGAACCTAGACTTTCTTTTATGCTATCTTCTAAAATGTTTTAGTTTGCATTTCATATTTACATCAATGACTCGCTTTCAATTAATTTTTGGGAAAGGTATAATTGTGTGTGTGTGTGTGTTTGAATGTGTATGTCCAATTGTTCCAGCCTCATTTCTCAAAAAGATTATTCTTTCTTTGTTGAATGGCCTTTGCTCCTTTGTTAAACAGCAGTTAGCTATATTTGTGTAGAATCTGTGACGGCGAACCTTTCAAACTGCAACCTAAAACCCACATATTTATTGCAATTAAACCTGCAATTAACATTGCAATTAAACCTGGATACTGAGGTTTTGGTTTAGGGGGAAAAAACCCTCCTCATTAACATCTTTTGTCGTAAAAGTAAAACAAATAACATGCATGCCATAGATTCTCCACCAATAGTGGAGATCTATTTCTGGGCTCTCTCTTCAGTTTCATTGATATAGGTAGATATTCTTTTGCCAATACCACACTGTCAGGTTAATTGTAGTTTGGTTTTACCTTTATCCTAAGTCTTAAAATCAGATAGTGGCAGTCCGCAAATTTTTTCTTTTTTCCCCCGAAGATTACATTAGTTATGCTGAATCTTCTACTTTTTCAATCGTAGTTTATAAAATCCAATTGTTAATATCTACAAAATAACTTGGTGAGATTTTGACTAGGATTAAGTTGAGTCTTAGATCAAGTTGAGAAGAGCAGACATTTTAATATAATTAAGTCTTCCTGTCCATAAACACAAAATATTTCTCTGTTGATTTAGATCTGATCTGGTTTCTCCATCAGTTTGGTAATTTGCCTCATGTAGATTTTGTACATATTTTGATAAATTTATAACTATTTCATTTTGGGGTGCTACCATAGATACCATGTTTTTAATTTGGAATCCCAATCGTTTCTTACTAGTATACAGGAAAGCAACTGGATTTTGGATTAACCTTATATCATGTAATTATGTTATAATTATTAGTTACAGGAATATTTTGTCAATTCTTTGGTATTTTCTACTTCGTCAACCATGTTATCTATAAGAAAATGCTCTTTGTCACTTCTTTTACAATTTACACTGATTTAATTTTCCTCTTTTATTTTATTACATTAGCTATAATTTCTAGTGTAGTATTAAATGGAAATAATAAAAGGGGACAACTTTTCATTACCACTGATATTAGAGAACAGAATTTAGATTCTCACTATAAAATATTTTAGATGCAGGTTTTTATAGATTTTCTTTAGCAAGTTGAAGAAGTCTCTCAAAGTTTTTGATAAAAATCTTTATTATATATGTAATTTTTATTTAGCTTATTGATAATTTTCTAATGTGTAAATAGGCTTGCATATCTGCAATAAATCCTATGTGGTCATAGCATAACATTATATTTATTCATCACTATTGCTAGATTTGATTTGTTAATATTTAGTTCAGGATTTTTACATTTATTATCATAAAGGATGTTGGTATGTAGTTTTCCTTTCCTATATGTCTCTATCTGGTTTTGTATTAGAGTAAAGCTGGCCTATAGACAGAATAACTCAGCTTTGTCAAAATTCATGTGGATAGTCTGACATTCTTCTTTTTCTTTGGTCATCAGAATGTTTTATTCTAATATATCTTCTCAGTATAGTATGAGAATCAGCTTTCTTTATTATCAACTCATATTCTACTTTATGTATTAAAAGCCATTTATTACAATTTCATGGAATAAATAATTGATTATGTATTCTCCCATCCAAGTACTAGCCAGGCCTGACCTTGCTTAGCTTCTGAGATCAGACAAGATCAAGTATTTTCAGGGTGGTATGGCCATTGACTGATTATATGTAATCTATCTCCTAGATTTGGGATCATTTTTAAAAATAAAAGATGATTTTCACATTTAAATACAGATTGTTATAATTAAGAAAAACAAGTCAATTTCACAGATTTTTACTATGATTTAGCTTAAAATGTATTACTATCCAGCTTTCTTTTAATTCATGTTAGCATGATATATCTTTCAACATAATAACTGTCCAGATCTTGATGTTTAAAATAGATTTCTTATAAATAAGATACAGTAGATTCTTGTTTCCTCCCCTCTGATACTCTCTGTATTACATTTAGTTTGATTTTTATTTTGGTGATGATTAGCCATTTTGATTATTTTTCATGTATTTCTTGGCCAGTTATTTTCAAAAGAATACTCTTTGAATAAAGTATATTCAGGTCATTTGCTCATTTTAATAGAATTATTTGGTTTTTGTTGTTTTATTTTAACTTGATTTTGTGTGTGTGTGTGTTTGTTAACCTGATTTCTTTACATATACTGGCAATTAACCCTTTGCTGAATGAATAGCTTACAAATACTTTCCTCCTTTCTGTAAGTTGTCTTTTCTTTGTGTCATTTTAAAAAGACTAGCCTATATGTGATAAACTTCCTCAGCTTTTATCTGGGGGAAGGCTTTACTTTTCCTGAATTTCTGAAGAACATTTTTTCTGTATTTAGTTTCTTGTTTTCGGCTTTTTCTTTGAAAACTTTGTATATATCATTATATTGCCTTCAATGTTTCTACTAAAAAATCGACTGATAATCTCTTAGAGGTGGTCTTGTATATGTTGCATTGCTCTTCTCTTCCTGCTTTCAGAAATCAGAGATTAGTCACTGGGGTTGCAATTCAGTGGTGGAAGATGTGCTTAGCTTGTACAAGGCTCTCGGTTTAATCTCCAGTACCAAAACTAACCAAACAAACAAAAGTCTTCAAAAGACTTTGATATTTGATAATTTGATTATGATATATATCAGTGTGGACATCTTTTGGCTCATTCTACTTAGATTCCATAGGGCTTCTTCAGCTTGAGTTTCCATTTTATTTCTCAGGTTATTTCTTCAAATAAATTTTGTCTCCTTTATCTTTTTGAGTTTCCATAATGTATATATCTCTCCAATTGTTATCCCATAGTCCCTTAGACTAATTTTTGGTCTTTGCCATTTTTTCTTGTTTTTTACCTCTAACTTGATAGTTTCAAATGAACTGTCTTCAAATTTACTAATTCTTTATTTATTCTTTTTCTTTCTTTCTTCTTCCTCCCTTTCTTTCCTTTTATTTTTTTTAAAGAATGCAGTTGAACTTCTCTAATGAGATTTTCATTTCAGCTATGTATTCTTTAGCTCTAAAATTTCTGTTTGGCTCTTGGTAATATTTCTATTCCTTTGTTGATGTTAACATTCTGTATATTAATTGCATTTTTAGCTCACGTTGCAGTTTTTGATGGTGATTTTGAATTATTTGTCAGGTAATGCATATACTGCATTAGTGACCTGTCAGTTTCTTTCTCAGGAGCTCATAATCTATTTTTTCCTGCAGCATTTCAGATTCTCTAGTTCAACTACTATTCACTCATCTTTCCTTTGATGTCAAGTGAAGCATCAGGCATCCAATGTATGCTGCTTCTCTTAAACACTTCAAGGCAAGTGATACAGGTACCACTTACTTGGATAGAGCTCTAAAAACCAGATGCTGCATTTACCTTTGTGCTACTCTTCCTATCTTCCATGAGAGAAGCTTTCTGTTTTGTGTCATCTGATTGTACTGAATCAGGGTAGCCACATTAAATAACCCATTTCTTTTCTTTAAAACAGGCCCCAAATATCTTCACTATGTAGGTTTCATCAGTAGTTCAAATGAGGTGAAGCAGAAACAACACCCTTGGGCAGACCACCAAAACTAGAATGTCAGACTCATGTTCTATTTTTCAAAGAAAAAGTCACTGGGCCAGGGATTTAACTCAGTGGTTCCACCTGCCTCGCAAGCGCAAGGTCCTGAGTTTGATCCTGGGTACAAAAAAAATAAAAGACATCAAAGAAAAAGTCACAGGCAGGGGCATTCTCTCATAATGCTGTGTTGTATATATTGATGGAGGGGCTGAAATGGGTAAAAAAAAAATGGCCCTTCTTATCAAATCAAAGCATCTCTTCTTCCCCTTGTGCTCCCCTGATGTATTACAATTTCAAAATAGGATTCTGGAATTTTCATAAAGGCAGCTTCTTTGAAGATTTTTCTTTTACTTTGCATTATGCAATTTAATTATTTTGTGTGAAGGTGTGATTTGATCTTATTTATTCTAAACAGTGCTTGCTGTTGTGCTCAGATCTATGGTTTGGTGTCTGTTTTGAAAAACTTCTCAGTGACTATTTGTCTTAATTTTCTCATTGCTGGAACAAAATACCCTACACCCACAAGATAAAGTGGGAAAGGTTTATTTTGTATCACAGTTTGTAGAAGTTTCAGTCCATAGTGGGCTGTCTCCAAGGCAAGGTGACATGGCAGAGTGACATTTCAGAAGAGAAGCAGTCCATGGCAGACAGACAAAGGGCAACAAAGCAGCAAGAAGTAAGCTTTCCTCTTCCTTTTATCCCATTCAGGCTATAAGCTTTTTGGATGGTGCCACCACACCCAGGGTGGGCCTTCCCATTACTTACACCCAGAACTATTCTAAACCAATCAGTTGACTAATTTAGCACCACACACCCTTAATCCTAGTATCCCACACCCTAGATCCAGCCAGCTCCCAAAACCCTCACTTGTGATTGCATGAGGCTCAGGGGGACATACAGATACAACCCATTGCATTATTACATTAATTGCCTCTCTACTTTCATCTCCTGATATTCTCATTAGGCATAAATACACATTTTGTAATTGTCTCAATTCTATATTGTTTCATTTATTTTTCTTTTAAATTTCAATTTGGGAAGTATATCCTGTGATTTCAATTCTCTGATATGTCTAAAAAGTCATTGGTCTTTCATTTTGGCTAGCTTTTTGTAGTTTGGGTGAGGAGGGGAGTAATGACTTCCAAGCTTTTTACATGTTGGGGCTGAAACCAAGCTCAATAAATTTTTATACATACATATAGTTGTGACCTACCATGACCAAGGTATGGAACATTTCCATTACCACTAAATCTACTCTCATATCTCTTAGCATTTATAAATATCTCATATTTGTCACACTATTCTGATATATATATATGATATCATCATAGTTTAATTAGCCTGTTCTAAAACTTTATATAAATGCAATTGTACATAAGTACTTTATTGTGTAATTTTTAAGGGATCCACAAGTGTAGTGGCAGGTGCAATGTAGTTTTTTATTCCTATGTAACAGTTTATCCAGTTTACTGTTCAGTAACATTTGAGTTTTTTCCTCATTGTATTTTTTGCCATTATGAATAAAGTTAAAATGAGAAATTTAACACAAGACTTTATTGAACTTATAGATGAATTTCCCTTGAGTACTACTGTAAGCATGAGATTAAAGAGTATGCAAGTTGTTAATTCATTTCTCTCAGCTTTACATATTCTTGTTTTCTTCTCATTTATGAAACAGAAGAAAGTCTCCACAGACTATAGTTCTCTTTTACCAGCTTGCTTGAGTTTAGCTTCTGGTAATAGAGTTTGCTGCATAAAGATTCCAAGGCTTATGGGATAAGGAACTCTGCTACTTCCAGTTTAATCTCCCTCTTTTTTTTTAAGTTCACCACAGGTTAGGTTATGAGACAGGAGTCTTCATAGACTATTCACTCTTGCACAGCAGCAGGTACCCTCAAAAGATTCATCTTTCCAGTCAAAACAATAGGTAGGCTTCTTATTACAGCAGCCATTTGCTCTCCTCAGAAGTCTGAATCCCCCTTGTAGCCTCCTCTAGAAACCCCTAAGTTATTCCATTTTATTCTCAGCCTTGGAAATAGGTGACTTCTATAAATGTTACCCTTACGACACTTCAGAATTTTCTTCCTTCACTTTTAGTATTTAACCACCTAGTTATAAAATCTTGAAGCTAAAACTATCCATGTTCAAGTTGCTTATGTGATTTCTGCCTCTAGATTAAAGCATAGTAGATAAAATGGATCATAGAGTATGTGTACTATTATTTTACTAGAAATTTCCAGGCAGTTTTAGAAATGAATGACCAGCAGTATATGAGAGTTCCAGATGATCAACATTTTAGTCAACACTTGATATTGTTAGAATTTTCAAATGTGGCCAGTCTGGTGGATGTGTAGTATTGTGATTTTGTGATTTTAATTTGCGTTTCCTTGATGACTATGTTAGGCACAATTTCTTATTAGTGGCCTGTAGATTTTTCTAAACTAACCTTCTTACAAGGCAAAAACAAAACCTTCATTACAGCACTTAAAAGATGTTGCACCAAGGATTGGTCTATTTTGAATCTACTTCTGATCCTAGCTTTTATTATTACCTCTTAAGAGATTATAGAAGATATCAGTGGTGTCCTGAATCATGTCCTCTTCATTCATCTGTGATTTTGGTATCAGCCTCAAGCAGTATTCATATTCACCTGGGGCCAGCAACATTCCACTTGAATGGCCATTTTTCTGCTATTAGCCTCAGGTTCTGTTGTCATGCCTCAGGTGCCTATGTTCAAGCTCAGTCTGTTATCACAGAGGAATTAAAAACATGATGGCTAATTGACACCAACTATTTGTGAAAACAAGAAGGGAGATGGTCCTGGCCTCCAACTTCTAAGGCAAAATAAATCTGTGTGCTTTTCAGGGAATTGTGGAAGATCAATTCCCTATGGCCCACAATATTTGGCCTTCATTACTCACTCTTTAAAAATTATTTATCTTAGTGCCTGCTTTCAGTAATAATGATCACATTCATCATGAGTGTGTTGTGCATATACCTAACACTTCTTACTTTTATATTAACTCTTATATTATTATATATATATTAACTCTTACATTAACTCTTTCTCTTAACTGATCTCCTCCTTGGGATCATATCCCAAATATGCTTCTTATATCAAGTCTTTATGTGTCTGTTTTGAGAGACATATAAAATAGGATATTTTTCTTAAAAATTTTACTAGGGAAAACAGAGCACAGTAAATGACTCAGAGTCATTTGGAAACACCGAGTGTGGCTAAGAATACTTCATACTTAGTTAAGAAGTTAAATGACCTTATCTTTTATATCTTGCTAGTGCTAGTCAAAAAGAAATTTAGAATAACAGCTCACATGATTGGAATTGTACCTAATGTATTCTTTCCTTTGAACAGTATTTTCTGTACATTATTTTATTTATCTTCTAGCACAAGACTTTTTAAATGTTTGTTATTCCAAAAAATCTTCCCACTCTCTTTCTACCATTCCATGTAACCTCTCTTCACTTGTGCCTGCTTCTTCTATTTCTCTACCATGTTCTAACACAGCCAGGCCCCAGTGCAAGATGCCAGCAACATGCTCTTTGGAATTCCCGGCCTCCAGATTTGTAAACCCAAAATACCTACTTCCTGTTTAAGTATCGAGCTTCAGATATTTTGTTAGAGCGGCACAAAATGAACCAAAACAGATGTTTGGTTATGCGTGGCCTCAAAAGGAGACACAGGTTTAACAAAAAAAATCTATTATAGATCCTAGAAACAGAAGAACACAATATGGGGTACATGGAATAGACACAAATGTGGTCATATGGTAAAAGACTGGGAAGAGAAAAAAGCATTAGGCCAGAACTTTTATTGAGGTTTCCATAGGAAAAGACAGTCAGAACACAATAATAAATTTAGGATTTGCTGGTTTGAATAACATCCTTGTTCCTTAAGCTGTAGGAGTGGAACCTAGTTGCTTGATATTGAGCCCTGGAATGATTAAAATAGGAATATTTATTTCCTACAGTGTATGGACTACAGAGCATGCATGTACTTTGTGAATATTTGGAATATGACACCAGTTGTATAAGTACATAGCTATATTGGCATTAAAATATGGGAGGTAAATATAACAAAATTTTAACAGAAATTATTTCTGGGTAGTAATATGGTGTAATTTATGTTTTATCCTCTACATTTTTTTTTCTTTTTTGCCACAGAACATGGCTTATAAGTACTGTAATTTACTATGAATACTTAAAAAATAACCAAATATCATTTATGAGAGCCCCAGAAATTCTGGATTTATAAATATTTTGGCTAAGGATGAATTAAAGGTACTACTTTTCATCATATAACAAAAGTACTGCGCTAATAAAATTAAGTGTAATGTTAAGAGACAGGTGTATTTTATCTAAAATAACAATATATTTAGAAATAATTTGACTGTTCTTTTTTGCAGGGGGCTGTCCTGGGGATTGAACCCAGGGCCTCTTAAACGTTAAGCAATTGCTCTAGCACTGAAGTACACTACCAGTTACTCTACCACTGAGCTACACTCCCAGCTCAGAGATAATTTACTCTTATAAGGAAACTCATTTTTTTATGTATTAAATGTGTCAAATATTTTTCATTTTAGTAATATGTTATCCTTTATACTACCACAATGTTAACGAAATTTAAAATGGAGATTTATTGCTATGTGAATGTATCTTTTATTACATAATCTGGTTGATTCCCCTTTTATTCAGAGCACTAAGATTTAAGAGGGTGAAAGTTACAGCAGAGGTTTTTAAGACATATTAGTTTAATTTCAAAGATGGATAAATACTTTTAAGTCTAGTAGATCACCTTCAGGAAGTTCAAAGTAATTAACACTTCAGTTGAAGATACACACATTCCAAATAAAGTAAATTGTCAGCTCTTAAAGTTTTCAAATCTATTGTCACATGATTTAGGTTTGTGGATTTCCAATGAAAGTGACATTCCAGAAAGGTTCCTGGATAATACTAATTTACAGCTCTTTTCAGCCTAAATAAAAATCATCCCCTATGCCTTGTAGTAAATAATCTAAACTAAACTACCTGACATTTCCACTCAGTCCAGAGAACAGACTGAAAATGCTTAATTGTCGGTAAAGCTTTGATATAAATCAATAGTCACAGGAGACTGCAAAGCGGAACATAATGTAACTGTCAGCTCATCAAAGGGAAGCTTTCTTCAAAAGAAAAGAAAATCTGACGTGCTTTCTCTGAATTAAAGGATTACCTTATTTGTACTTATTATTTTAAAATTCAGTTTGCTCCCCAATAAATACCAAGCTAATCAACATTGAAAAGCAATTGTTTTTCAATGATTCAACAGAATGATAAAAATACAAATGAGAATCAAAATGTTATTTGGTTTGTGATACTTTTTCATATTTTTGGTAATATTTAAGCTTATGATTATCTCCCATGATCAAAGTAAAAGAAAATTAAGGGGGAAATGATAAACTTGAGCATACTTTTGAAGCCACTTTCTTAGAAAAACTAAAAGCCCATTTTTTTTCTTCTGAAAAACTACTTCCAACAATGTCTACAGTTTTTCTACACAGAACATAGTCTTCACATTAAGCAGCACTGAGATAACATTAGTTTGTTTCAGAAAATTTACATTCTTCAGGCCTCCTCTCTAACAATCAGAATCTGCCTTTTGACAAGATTCCCAGGTGCTGTGTAAAATGCACATTAAAGACTGAGACATAATCTAAGTGATAGAGAAATACACATTAAAGTTTGAGACATAGGCTAAGTGATAAAGGTTCAAATTTTCAAAAGCAATAACTTGTTGTATTTTAGTATTTGTTCAAACCACTGCAGACCAAAGCATGGGCAAACAGCAATTTGTGAACCAGGTGTACTTTGTATATGATCTTTCTGTTTATTAGATCTATGTTCCCATTATTGTGGAATCCCAAAACTATATATATATATATATATATATATATATATATATATATAATTAGGATAAAAGTAAAGGTAATCTGTCCACACAAAGTAAGATCCTAACACACAAGGTAAGATCCTAAACAAGAGGAAATTATCTTAAAGTCCTCCAGGTTAGAAAGATTTTGACAAATTCTATGACTCAGTACTGTCATTAAGAACTGAAGCTATTTTGATAAATTTAAGGCACTGACTGTCTCTAGAATAGCTTCTTTCATGGACACAAAATGGTCCAGGATCCTATGTAATATTGAATCAAGAGAAAAAGACATCTTTTACAACTTTCTATGCTGAATTCTTCTTATATCTCACTGACCAGATCAGGGTTATGTGTCAAGGCCCGAGCCACTAAGTGACAAGAATTTGTCATGACTGGTCTAATACTAATCAGGATTTAAGCCCAAATCATACTGAGTGAGAGGGGTATAGTAGGAAGCTTTTAAAAAAAGATCTCAATCATTGCAGTTCTTGAGAATCAACACTTGTGTAATTCATGTCCTCGTCTTTGAGTGTTAGCTGCCCCTAGTGTTTTTCTTCTAACAAGTAGTTTATGATGAAAGTAATAAAATGGTGCATCAAGATTGAAGTCCAAATGTTATTTGATTTTTACCTTGCACATTTCTTTCCTTTTTTCTTGCTTGCTCAATCTAATGGATATATCTGCCACATTTTTGTTATTGCCCATATGAGCAGGAATTGAGGGAGCTCTCCAGCCAACAAATCGTGAGGAACTAAGTCCCTCAGACCAGTGTCCTGTGAGAAATTGAATCCTGTCCACAATCTTATGAGTGAGTTTAAAAGTACATTCTCCTAGTCAAACCTAGAGATAGTGCTTAGCATCACTAAACTATAGTGAGATGCAAATTAAAACCACATATATCTGTTATGGAAAACAGTATGGAGTTCCTCAAAAAACTAAAAATACTACCATCATATGATCAAGTAGTCCTACTTCTAGATATATATATCAAGAAGAATTGAAATCAAAGGCTGAAGACATAAATATACTCCTATGATCCTATGATCATTGTATGGTTATTCCCAATAGCCAAGGTATTGGAATCAACCTACATATCCATAAATGGATAAATGGGTAAAGAAAATGTGGTACATATGCACAAAGGAATGTTATTCAACCATAAAAAGAAGAAAATTCTGTAATTTGCAATAAGGAGGATGAACCTGATCAACATTATACTAAATGAAAAAAGCTAGGTAAGTACAAAAAGAAAAGCACCACATGACCTGAATCTCAAAGAGTCCAACACATGGAAATAAAGAGTAGTATAGAGCTCATAGAGCCTGGGTGGAAGACAGGGAGGGAATTAGGAGACATTGGTTAAAGAGCACAAATTTCGGTTAAAAGGACTATGTATATAATAAAAAAGAAGTACATGAAATCTCTTTCATAGTGAGGTAATTATTGTTAATAATAACATATTGCATATTTCACAGTTGCTATAAGACGAAATTTCTATTGTCATATCACAAGGGAGATAATGGACAATCATCTTGAATTAATAATTACATATTTACTCTTTAAACATTTGCAACTATTATATGTTAATTAAAACGACAATAAACATAAAGAACTAAAGAAAGAAGAGTAAAAAGTGCATTACCTGAAATATCTTGTTAGTCACTAAAGAAATACAACAGAAAAGTTTTACTTTTATAATTGTTTACATACACTAATTCAAGAATTAAGTGAATGATTGATGTATTAGGTTTTGAAGTGTAAGAAAATTGCAATCTGGAAATGAATTGGTTTTTCCTGTGGTTTGTCTCTAAATTATAATTTGAAAAAAGTAATAATTTGAACTGCCTAATTATTATTGACCTTAAATCTAATTGCTAAGTAGATTCTAAACTTTGTCCTGGCATTAGTGTTTTAGATCACTGTAAAAGCGGTCTTCAGAATCCAGCAGAATGAATCTTACATAAAAGAGCAATATAATAAGCATGTAAATATGGAACATTTCTCTTTTAAGTGAGAATGTGTAGAATCCAGGAGCAAACACTTAATCATTCCATGCCTTTGTTCCCCTTAGCCCATATTAGTCTGAAAGGACAAGGGATAATTGTTCTTACTTGGATAAAATATACATACAGTGAAATATAAAGCTTTAAGTAATTAATTTAATCAGTTTCAATAAATAGTTACACAACCACAATTCAGATTAGACTAGTTTATCACAGAAGAATGTATCCTTGTGGTCCTTACCAGACAATCCTGATTCCAAAATGCAACAAATGCTCTCAATTTTATGAACATTATTTTCACCTGTTTTTGAACTTGACTACATAGATTCAAAGAAAATGTACTTTTTGTATGACCATAAGGATTTTTAAATTGACATACATTATTATATAGATCAATGGTACATTCAATCTTATTTCTAGCTAGTATCTCATTATATCCATGGTATTTCATTGGGATATCAGCTCACCTTTGCAAAGGTATTTCAGTTTTTTACAATATTTGACTATTATGAATATTAGAAATATTTATGTATAAATATTTTCATTTCTCTTAGGTAAATACCTGAAAGAATTGTCTGGTTGTGTGACAAAATATATATTTAAACTTGGAAGAAATTGTCATTCATATAAAATTCTAGGAAATTAAAACTAACATGTAGTGACAGAAAGCAGAGCAATGATAAATAAAATAATTTAATATATAGAGTGAAAAAATGCAGATCCTGTGCATAGAGGGAATAGCCACAGAAAGAAATTAAAATGGGGCATGAAGAATCTTTGGGGGTGATGGATATGTTCATATCTTAATTGTGGTGATGGTTTCAGAGTATATACATGTTAAAGCATGCCAGATTGCATATTTTAAACTCAGAGTGGTTATTTTATATGAACTTTAACTCAAAAATTTATTGCAAAATTCTAATGATTTTGTAAAACTCTTAGTTTTTTTAGTACCAGGGATTGAACTCAGGACCTTGCACTTTTGAGGCAGGCTCCTGAACCACTGAACTAAATCTCCAGCCCCAAGGGCGCAAAAGCCTACAGCACCCGGTATTCCCAGGGTATTCCCAGGGTATTCCCAGGGTATTCCCAGGGTATTCCCAGGGTATTCCCAGGGTATTCCCAGACGGTCTCCCATCCAAGTACTAACCAGGCCTGACCCTGCTTAGCTTCCGAGATCAGATGAGATCGGGCGCTTTCAGGGTGGTATGGCCGTAGACTGTAAAACTCTTAATTCCTGATTTTTGAGGTATTTTATGTCAGCTTGCAATAGTATAGTCTAAATTAAAGGTTTATGATAGATCAAGAAGAAAAATGAAGACTTTCATCATATACTCATCAAAGAAATCATGACTGAAGTAATGCTTATAGTTTTCCAAACAAATTAATCACAATAAGATTTTCATCACTTAATTTTTTCTGCATTTTAAATGTACGAACTGGTGCACAGAAATACAAAAATAACAATAGATATTAATGGTGTTTAAATCAGGCTAAATATATTTATCTCCTCCTCACACATTTCCCATTGCTTAGCAGCATCACTTAAATAAATTCTATGTCTTTGCTACACTGGAACTTGGATCATCACATGACGTTGATACACAACCTCATCTGCTTTTGGTCTATAAAATATTCTAAAAATTTTGTCTTTTATTTCTGCTATACTCTGACAGTTCTCTGAACAATGTCAGCTCAGAAGCCTGTAGCTGTGAATTATTTAAATAGCAGTGTAGTTTATAGCAATGCCTTAATAGACCAAAGATTAAAGTAGATACTTCAAGCTGATGATAAGAATAATAAGACAGATCAGACTATTCCTGGTTAATTCATGACTCTGACAGTAAAGCTTCACTAGCAGAATGAAGAAGATGAAAAACTTCTATGGGGTTTAATATATAACTATTTCTTAAGAATTTATTTACTATTTTCCTAGACAATTAAGAATGCATACATGATGGACAGTGAGACCACTCACACACTTCCAAAGGCTTCTATTTCATACTGTAAAGTATACAATTTCTGTAACTTATCTCTACTTACAATATTCTATCTACAAAGAATTAACTTAAAGAAAACAGAATTTCTCATATAAATCTTCCCCTGAGATTCTTTTTTTTTAAAATTCTTTTATTGGTACATTTTAGGTATACAATACATTTACATTTCTCATTGGGAACTTGTACTTTTACATGATGTATCTTGGTTCTTTTTTGTTTTTCGTTTTTTGGTTTTTTAATTTTTTTCCCCTGGTACCAGGGGTACTTTTGAAGAAATATGTGGCTTTGCAAATAAATGCTTAAGCAGTCTCTGTTCAAAAGGTAAACAAACAACCATTGTAACTACAGGAAATTTTTGAGAAATCTCAAAGACACTATTAATTCCATTTTGAAGATATTATTATTTGAATTTAAGGTCTGTACCTTAGGATGTAAAAATGAAAAAAAAAGATCCAGAGCTAATTTTGTCACATGATTAAACTAGAAGCATAAGAATTTGAGAACAAGTTCAGATATTTTTTAAAAAATCTTAGTTCAAAAATGTCACATTTGTCACAAAACTTAGCTCCTTCAGAAGAAACTCTTTATTCGTGTAATTGTTTTTGTTTCAATAATAATGAATACAAAAATCGGCATCAAGCTGTGAAAACTATTCTGTTGAGATGTGAATGTCTATTATCTGGGCAGATTAAATAAATAATAAACAACTTTATTTTCTTTTATAAAAGACTGTGATAATTCAAGAATAATTTGCTATTTTGTTAGTGATTAAACTATATTCTAGTTATACTACCATGATATTTGGAAGTAATTTTAACCTCTTTGTTCTTATGAATAAGCACATTAAACTTGAGCAACTGTTTTCAACATTTTAACATTTTAAGATTTTTGTTGGGAGGCACTATCTGCAGGAATTACAAGTCAGAAAATGAGATACAGGTTTGCAAACTTTGTAGAACATTCTGTGCCTATAAATGTCCATTTGTCTCATTATGGAACACCAAATTCTTTATTTTAACACAAAAAACTTCTTTTTTAATAAATTGTAAGGAATATGGATGTGTATATAGTCATCTTTTTAGTTACTCTTTTTTTCTGAGTTTATTCTGAAACATATTAAATGAAATGTTTGTACAAAGTTACTAAGTTCTCTTCAAAGAGGAAACTATAGTCTAAATAATTAGGAAATTCAATTATAAACAGCTATTTTAGCAGACCTACAATGTTCACCATAGATATTTCTGTATATCAACATCTGTGTCTGTATCTCCAGCTATGTGTATAAGATTACCTTTAACAGCCACAATCATCACTCTTATATTTAGTTTAGTTGGCAATAACTAACATATTTGTCAATATAACCCAAAGGTACAAACACCCTATAACCTAAAAAACATGTGAACGATACACACACTCACATGCCCACTCATCACTATACTTTTTGATTGAAATTTAGTAGTTTGTATTACTTACAGATCCTTAAAATATAGAAATTCTAATTCACCATTTAGTATTTTCCCAAGGGCTTAAAGTTAAATACATTGTGAAAATTATAATTAAGCTGACATATCATACAATATATTATTAAAAATCTACCACATTATCATTCAACTTAGTTGAACATATAATTCAAAATGTTTATAATATTAAACACTACATGAAAATAATATTAGCATGATTTATCTATAGATCATTGTAAAAGCTTATGAAGCTTAAACTATTATCTTCATAAAACAAATATAAATGTTATGAAAATAAAGGTTATGTATGGCTTCATTATATGCATCACTTAGGTAATTAGGGAAAAGAAGTATCACTGCTTTAGTTGTATAAATGAATCAGGTATTTAATTAGTTTCTTAGTAGTTAAATTTAGAATATCATTTTGTAAGGATAAATCACATTTATTAGAGCAAAAACATTACATGTGGCCCTAGAACTGCAGAATAGGTTTGACTTTTGGTAAAATTTTCGAGTCTGTAGCTTTCTGGCCAAACTTGTGATATTCTATAATCTTGTATTTCTTTTTCTCCATGTTTCAGATCTCAACTTCTTTTTTTCTTTTCTTTATTTTTTTTCTTTTTGTCCATTAAGTTTATTGATACATTTTAGGTATACAATATAATTACATTCATCATTGGGATCTTGTACCTTTTCTTTACATGATGAAGGGAAAAGAAAAAATATGAAAAAAGGAAAAAATGGAAACAAAGTCTTTGTGAATAGGGAGGGGTGGAGGGGGTGAATGGAGGGCAGGGGAAGGGGGAAAAAAATCAGAACCAAGATCTCAATTTCTTGAGGTCTGGGCTTCTGTGGCAAACAACTTCTCCATTTCTTTCTCCTTCCCCTTCACCTCTTTCCTCCTCTCCTTCTCCCCTTCCCCCTACTTCTTTTCTTCCCTTCTCCTTCTCCCCCTCTTCCCATCCTCCCCTACTCCTCCCCCTTTCCCTTCTTGTTCCTCCTCCTCCCTCACATCCTGTCTTTCCCCCTCACCTCCTTTTCTCCTCTAACTTTCCTTATCCTTGCCCGCCCCTGCCCACTTTCCCTCCTCCTCCCTCTCCTTGCTTCTTTCCCTGTTCCTCCTCCTCCCCCTCTCATCCTCCTCCCCTTTCCAGCTATCTCCCTCCTCCTCTCCCTCTACCTTGGTATTTGAGGTTGAATTAGGCCCTTTGCACTGAGATACATCTACAGCCCTTTTATTATTTTTAAAATTGTTTTTTTTTTTTTTTTTGAGGAGGGGAGACCAGGGATCGAAGTTGGGACCTTGTGCTTGCAAGGCAGGAGGTGGAACCACTGAGCTAAATCCCTGGCCCCTCATTGTTTTTAGCTTATTTTTTTACCAGTACATGTTTGCAGTACATAATGATCACATTGGTCATGGGGACTTGTATATGTACACAACATATCTTAATTCTCTTTTTGTTCACCTCCCCTCCCTTCCCTGGAAACTTTCTGCCCCTCCCTATTTACAAAAGTTTTATTTCCAATTTTCAGGGTTTTTTTTTCTTTTCAATAAACTACTTCAGCCAATTAGGTTCAATTTCCTAAACATTCTTTCTATCACTTCCTGACAGCACCAGCAGCTGCATACCAAGCCTTCAATACATAAGCTTTTGGGCTATAGCTATGATGTAAACCATAATACTTTATTAAACTTTTCCAGAATGAACAAATTTTAAGTATCATCTCTTTTCTGCAGGGACTTCCATAGATACAATATGGAAAAGAGCAGAACCATAGGAAACAAATAAGAAGAGCTAGAGAAGTTAAAAAATAATAGGATCTCTAGACCTACATGAAATGATCAGTACTCTAAAGCTAAACAACTAAAAGCAATGTAATATTCTTCCATAAATGCATGAACCCAATGCATAAATATATATATATTTTTATACAATATGAGGTTGGCTATGTAAGGCAGCAAGAAAAAATTCATCTTTTAAAAATTTGGAAATTTACATCCCACTGCATACCAGAATAACTCAAAAGAATCAAACATATAAATGTAAAACCAGTAAATAATAAAATATTAAAAAAACAATAAAGGTTTATTTTCTCCATCCTGAGAAAAGTTTTTCTAAATATGACACAAGTTCCTGCATGTATAAGAGAAAATAAACTGTTACATTTCACCACATAAAACTTAAATACACACTGTAGTTAGAACAACCTTTCATGTTGCATGCAGCCAAAATAGGAAAAGAAGTACAAAAAAATAAATGATCATCTTTTTGCCAGATTAAGTGATGCACACGTGTAATTCCAGCATTCAGGAGGCCAAAACAGGAGGATCACCACAAGTACAAGGCCAGCCTGGATTATATAGAGAGACCCTGTGGCAAAAAAAAGGAGAAAGAAAGAAAAGAAAAGAAAAGAAAAAAGAAAGAAAGAAAGAAAGAAAGACAGACAGACACAGAGAGAAAGAGAAAACAGGAGGGAAAAGGAAAAAAATAAGATTTTCCAATTTGCTATAGTCCTACCCCAAAGATGGTGGGAAGTGTAACATATCTGGCGTGCTGTTATCAGGACCCAGTCCCAAGGTCGCATTTTCTCTTGGAGAGAGCATACAATTCAAGTGCTCCTCTCTGAATACCACAGATTTGATTCAGTTCACACGCACTGTGTAGAAGTCTCACATATCGTTATTTCCCTTCTCACGACTTAAACCATGAGATTTATTTAGCTGATATTGCCATCTATATTAAATGAGATCGATCAAACAAGTTTCTAAGAATGATAACTCAAATGGAATGTATGAAATTTAGGGAATCAGCAGACATGGCCATCTTGTAATGTCCTTTTTTCACTCATAGACATACTCTGAAATTTTAGATTTAGATTTAGCCTTATTAATGTAAAAGTGAATTACTTCTGTGCTACCATCACCAAACCTTTTTACTTTTAAAACAACAAGGAAGCATAATCAAAAGAAAAGTGGATGACATAGGCAAAAGTTAATTCTTCAAATGTATGGTAAATCAGAAAAACTTTATTAGTATTTGAGAGTATTTAAAGAAATAATGAATCTCTATAAAAATCAAATGTTATAAGGGCCAGGGATTTAGCTCAGTGGCAGTGTGCCTGCCTCCCAAGGGCAAGGTCCCCAGTTCGATCCCCAGTATCAAAAACAAAACAAAACAAAACAAAAAAACAAAACCCAAATGTTATAAAAAGGCAGAACAACATAAGTAAGGGCACAACATAGTAATTAAGGATATGATTGGTAAAATAAAACTATCAAAGAGATAAAAGGTCAAGTTGAGAATAAATCCTAGAAAATAGCAAAAAATCAAGCTTTCAAAAGTGTTGCAAATGTATAAAATGTAGAGTATCTGTTCAAGATCTGCATCATCCAGTGGAGATTTCTCTAGAAAGACAAAACAAAGAAAGTAGAGGGAAAATCCTAGAAGAAAGTTTCCCTTTACCAGAATATGAAAATATTTTCAGAATCCAAGGACTTATTGTTCAAAAAAAACAAACAAGAAAAGACTTACACATAAACATTATGATTTCATAACACTATAGCCAAAAGTAACAAAAATTTTTTTAGTATTTGTTCATGGTTCTGAAGATGAAATCTAGGATCTCACCCAAGCTAATACTCTACCACTGAGCTACATCTCCATTCCCAATTGACAATTTAGAGACAAAAAACCCCTACACTATTTGTTACAAGCAATATTGAATGTTACGGAACCTGTTGGACAAGGTTTTAAAAGTTCTGAAAGAAACATTTAGAATCTAGTGTTCTCTAACCAGCAAAACAAATATATATTCAGATATGCAATGAATCAAGCAGTTTACTTTCAAAACATTCTTTCCAGGAATGTTTTCTAGGTTGTACTTCGGTGAAATGAAGATAAAACAAAAGAGGAAGCCAAGAGCTTCAAGAAATAGCAGATGAGTCACAGAATATTCGATTGGGAAACCATTTTTAATGTTATGTGCCTGGTCTAAAACGTGTTGTTTTGAAGCAGGAAGAAAGATAAAGACATCAGGGATAGATGTCATTGTGGAAAAACAGGAACACCATCCAGAAGATAATATAATTCATAGGATGTAATCAAACAAGTATATAATTAATTCCTTCAGTCAATATACATTTCTTGACCACTTTCCTTATTTTACACACTTCTGCAAGCACCAAAGTCCCAGAAGTGTGTGTGTGTGCACGCGCGCATGTGCATGCACATTTGTGCACAAGGAAACACACAGGCTGAGGGGAAGCCTACTTTCAAGGAACATTTCTAGTGTTAGATGACAAAATATTAAACCAACAGACATATTATTTTAGGTGGTATTAGAAAAGATACAAAGGGAAAAGAAGGCATGGTGAAAAGAGGAAATGGAAGTGATTGTTATTTTCAAAAGATTGGACAGAGAAGTTCTCTTTCCTAAGAGCTAAGTTGGGATGAAACCAATGTTTTGATTTCTGGTACCAAGGATCAAACTCAGGAACTTGTGCTTTCAAGGCAGGCACGGTGCCACTGAGCTAAATCCCTGGCCCCTTAAACCTAGTGTTTTAGGAACATGAAAGAGGACATTGCAAGTGAAATGATATTATTTACACACAAACATACATGTAAGTAATGTTGAGTATACATATATATGCATATATAGACATACATATATATAAATCCTTTATTACAACATTATTTTATTTTTAATTAATCTAGAATCACGACATTAAATCCAAAAGAATTTCAATCGTGCTATGCTGCTTAAATGGCCAATAAACATTATTTATATATAGTATTTGCATTGTATTTTATTTACATTGAATTTATTTTTGTGTTCTGTAAATTTACCTGCAAGGCACAAAAATTATGATTGTGTTTGAAGAAGAAAATATAGGATTTGATAACCTTGCTAAGTGTAAAAGTAAATCTGTAGGCAATGGATTGTGGGAGATGAGAAGGAAAAGAAACCTTGGAAAATATATGAAAACACTGATATCCTTGTGTTATGCACAAGGAAATTGTTATGGTTTATATTTAAATGTCCCCCCAAATCTTGCATTTGGAAGTAGGGCTTGGTCAAATTGTGAGTCATTGGATTTATAACCTGGAAGGGTGTCTTCTTGTCTCTGGGTCCTCTCTTTTTTCTCTGTTTTTTGGCTGCCCAGCAATAAGCAGCTTTCTTATGCCACACACTTTTGTACCATGCTGTTTCTGCCCTTCTGCCAACCAACCATGGACTGAATGCACTAAAACCACAAGCTTAAATAAACTTCTTCTTTTAAATTGGATGTGTTTGGTATTGTGTCTCAGCAACAGGAAAGCTAACTAATACAGAAGTCAAAATACATAAGTAAATTTTGTAGAACAAAAAATGGAAATATGAAGATATATCTTAATATTCCAAAGATGCCCAACAAAAGAATATGCTATGATCATAAGTTATTTGGAGGCAGGTAAGAATGTTGACAATGAAATCAGAACTTTAAATGTCCTGTGAAAGTTAGTAAATTTTAATAGATTTTAAAAAATCATTTAAAATGTAGAATTACAAGCATTTTTTCTTAAATTTTGGAAACTGCTTTAAGAAAAGTTAATTTGTAAATGTACCATCTAACAACTTCCAGAGATATACAGTATATGTTTCTTTTAAGTACAAATTTTCAGTGTGGCAAAAGAAGTGTAATTGTTAATAAACCTAAATATCCTTTAGTTTCTCTGTAAAAAAGAAGCCAAAAGTAATTAAACCTTTTGTTCAGTAATTAATATTTTATCTTACATCTTATTTTAAAGATATATTATCTTTAGATTATCATCTATCTTAGAAATGATTTAGATACTCATTTGAATATCATTTAGTTTTACTTAATGTACCCTAATGTTTTGAGGTCCCAGAAAGATTTTGGAAGCCACAGCTAAGCAGACATGTTATAACACAATTACTATTGAAATAAGTTTTCAGAATGACTCAACTTGATTAGAATCAAATCTGTATAGTCAAATGTGTAGGTACACAATTTATTTGCCTGGTAAACTCAGAGGTAATGAAAATGTAATCCTCTTATCATATTCAATGCTGATAACCCTAAAAAATGGTTTCTCATATGCTACAAAATACTAGCAAATATATATAATAGCAATTAACAATTGTCTACTTCTCAGTTTTCTCTGGAAAGTAAACAAAGGTTGAAAATTACAATCAGTGTATTTACAGAGAGGAGGGAAAAGGAAAGAAAGGAAAAGAAAAAATATGAGAAATGGAAACAAAGTCTTTGTAAATAGGGAAGGGTGGAGGGGGTGAAGGAACGGCAGGGGAATGGGGAAAAAATAAGAACCAAGATACATCATGTAAAGGTACAAGATTCCAATGATGCATGTAACTGTATTGTATACCTAAAATGTACCAATAAACTTAATGGAAAAAAAAAGAAAAGTTAATTTGGATGTCTAACATGAGTTAAGAAGATATGATGAAAGAGAATTTCTTAGTATTTTCAGAATAAGCCCTATTGTGTTATTTGAATGGTCCTAAGTATTTGAAAAAGCTAAATTCCACACCATGATAATGAAGACGAGGTTGTATGTTTACATTACTGTAATCATAGACCAAGGGCACTGCTTATACTATTGACCTGGAACCATCCTTACTAGCATAGAACTCTACATACATACTCTGTTCATTATTGTCATGCTTAAAATTGCTCTCCTTATATTTGATTTTATTAAATTAAAACAAAGATAACCAAGAGAAGTATTTTTTTTTTACCTTTAAGGCTTATAACAGTTTGACCACTAAGGATAGCAATAATAATGATAATAATTATATGGAATAACTAGTCTCATGTCATTAATTTCTACATCCAAATGCTGCATGACTTATTTATTGATCAGAAGGCATTGCATTCTATTTAGTTCACCCATCCTTCTACTGTTGCAAGAATCCCATTAGTTAGACCTGCTCCTGACAGTTCTGATTCAAATTTAACATGATTTTTAATTTTTTCCTTACCTTCTTGGATATCTTGGTCTCAAATTTTGCCTCCCTTGTCCTCAAGTACTGCCACTGTATGTTTTTCTTATATCAGCAAAATGGGAACTTGTTTCATGGCAGATTTTCCTTTCATATCCAACATATGAATTGAAAAATGTGAAATCTTTCATTAGGGGCCCATCACTAATAATGACAAATTTTGTTCATTGGTGATATCATGATAGTTAAGTAATATCCTTACTTTTCAGTTGTAATTTTTCCATTATTGGGATATTCTTGATCCTTCCGGATAAAAGCTTCTAAAACTTACAATAACCATAATACCCTGTCCAAAAGCATAAACCTGCAAATTAAACAAATATTCTATTAGATTTCTTATAGGTGCACCATGAAGTCACTCCTGTGTATCATATTCTTGAAAAGAAAATTTGCTGCTTTTAATAGCTCCTTAAATGAAATATGATCAGGATTGACTTGAAACTGATACATGCTGCTTTTCCTACATCTCACCTTGCTATCACTCTTTAGATTTTTTTGAACATATTAAAGGAATTTTAACCAACCATAAATGAAAATCAGTGACTTCCCTTCAAGAAAACTGGGCTAGAAGTAATAAAACATTATTCAAAGTCCTAGCTCAGTTTCTTAATGTGCTTTGTGCTCTGCGTTACTATGATCACATATAAGCCTCTATTTCTTATTTTACCATATTAGCATACTAAAAGTGAAACCCCAAAACAGTATTTTATCATTTAAAAGTTGTATTTTAATTATACTCCTTGTCTTCTAATCATGAAGATAGGTCTCGATTTTCCCAAAAGGGTTGAAAGGAAGAACCACTATCTTCAAAATGCTTAATACCCATCATTGATTCTTTTAATTTCAAATACCTTTTCCCTCCTAAAAGCCTAATTAGAAATTCTATATCCTCTTGGGATTTACTTTAGTGTCCTATTTCTTTTTCTGGGACATATGCCACCCTCTATGTTTCTAAGAAGTTACATTTTGCAATAATCACATGTGCTACTACAGGATTAAAAGTTATTTGAGAATAGGAATTCTTTCTTACTCATCTGTGTAGCCAAATAATTAGTGAATGAAATGTCATTAGACAAACGTTGACGTAAGCTTCAGCTTTCACCTTCCTTCTCAACTTCATTAAAATAACCATGCGCTTTTATAATTTAACAAATTTATCAGCTGAAAAATGCTATCTTTTTAGTATTATCTATGATAAGTGTAAATTGTTAACTCACCCAATAAAAATTATAGAAAAACTAAGAATTAATTCATGTGAGTGTATTAGTTCTCATCTACTGTAAGTAGTATTTTAAAAGGAATTCTTAAAGTTCTATAAGTATGTAAGAAGGTCAAAGAAAAATGTATGTGTTAATTTTATATGGAATTTTAAAACTTATCTCTAAAATTATAATATGAGTTTTAAAAATTTATCTCTTATAATCAAATTTCTATTTTTTTTTTTTTGGTACCGGGGATCAAACTCGGGTCCTTGCGCTTGCGCAGCAGGTGGCAAAACCACTGAGCTAAATCCCCAGCCCCTATTTTTCTTCATTTATTATGTTGTTATAAAAATTTATATTTAAATATATGACCAGAAAATAACTATAATATTCAAAGTAATAATGAGTGAACAAGTCATTGTGAAATGAACACATATTCTAAAAAGAGCTAATATGTTTTGAATATTTAAAATCAACTGTTCCTCAAACTCTTATATAATTACCTTTTCTGTAATATGATAACTAAGGGGTCAATTCAAGCTGTAGATTTATTACTTTTTTACAACCGGAATTTATATTTCATTTCTTCCACAACTTAAGTATGTATAATACAAGTAGAAAAACTTTCTTGAATGACATCCAAAATTTAAGACAGAACTCAAGATAATACAGGATGTTAAATATAATATAGTGTCAATATAATTTATATCAAATTTACTTGCTAAACAATTTATTCATTTAGAATATACTTATTTTTTAATTATTTTAAGCCATCAACATACCGGATACAGTTCTTGCACTTATGGAGACCACAGCCCAGCACAGAAAATGCACTTTGAACAACTAGTAACAAGTATGATAAATATTAAAGGGTTTTGGTTAATTAATTATGACAGTAAAAGACCACGGGTTACCTTTTCTGTTATGCATTTTATTATTTATGTATTTCATCATTTAATAGTGTCTTGTGAATAGTAGAAGATAAATACATGTAAAATGAATATAACAATCAATATTAAGCATAATATCCATGTTGAGTGCCTAAAGAAAATAATAGGACATGAGAAATGTAATGCAGATGGATTTTTCATGAGGACTAGAATATATATTCTCAAATTGTATTGGAAACAGAGGAAGAACAAAAACAGGTATTCAAATTAAGAGTACAGGACTTAGAATAGATCTCAAAGTCTTTCCAAAGAGTGACAGTCATTAAATATTATAATTTATTTCCAAATGGAGTTGTCAAATCCCTTTCATATGTCTTTGAAAATAAGATAGAAGTTTCATCTGTTCAGGTTGCTTTAATTGTCTCTACATTATGCCAAAACATCTGCTAGTTTCAGTCAATAGTATAAACTCCACACTGTCAATTCAATGAATAAAATCAGTTCAATCATTTTTCTGGCATCATGTAGCTCAAACAAACCTGTTGATTGACATTTTTATTTCTTTGCAAATTATTTGACTTAATGGAAACTCAAAACTCTTACAATTCTGTCTAAGAGAGTTAGACTGAGTAAAATTTCTTTTGGTAAATGCCTTGTTATTATTCGTAATCTATGAGAATAAAATATATGTAAACTTGTATAATCTGAAGTGTACTTTCAGTATACTTGGAAATATTTGAAGGTAGAAAATAACAGTGTTAATACTTAAAATGTAATTTGCTAGAACTCACAGATTTATAAACATTTAAAGCTAAGGGCATTTTATATATTTCACTGTATACTCAGTATAAATAGTTAGATGTAGAAAAATTGGAAAGAATAGCAGTTAAACTACAAATGAGAAGAATGAGAAAAAAATTGCTTTTTGAAAATTTCTTGGTTGATGCTCAATAAATTCCAATTATACAGGTTAATAGACTGGTTGCTTTATCTGTTGAGGTGTTGAGCTGAAGTATATATGATAGCTAGTGCTATGATTCATCTGTCAATTCAATATCCTTAAAACAACATTTAATCCTAAATTTTGGACTAAGGAATTTCCAATGAAAAAAGGACACTGAACAGCAATGTCATATGGGGAAGAAACTTGCCATGTAAAGTTTCATACTCTGCTTGAGATTTTGACTTCTGATTATTTCATAAAGTGATTATTTCTGGTGAACAAAATGAATAAATTGATTGCTTCTTGTGTGTCTTTATATATGCATAAATAACCAATAACTTTTTCAAATATTTATAATTTCAATAAAATTGAAAAGAATTTCAATATAACCTTTATTAAAATCTCCTTGTAAGGGTAATATGAAGTGCTTTATGTTTCTTTCTTAGTAGTTACATTAACTAAATGAAAGAGGTACCCATTTTACAGAAGAGATAATTAAGATAGGAAAAGGTCAGTGGTTCCAACAAAGAGTGTGTTAAAACAACTGCTTCTATGATCAATTCCAGTCTTTATTCTTATAAAATAACATAGAGTGCAGTATTGACTATTCCTGTTCATTGAATGTTATTTGGTAACTATGTAAGTCAAAGTATCACTAGAAGCCTTAACAAGTAAGCTTTAAAACTTAAGTTTATAAAAGAATACTCATCCTTCACACAAAGTTCAAAATGATAGTTCCATATCTATGAGTGGTTCTTCTTTAAATGATATGTGAGAAGTCATATCTATTCCAATTTATGGCACTGCCATTTTCAGAAATGTTTTCCAAGTCACTTTTTCCCTTTGCCTTCAGTCAGAGGTAAAATGTACCTGTAGGGTGATGAATGGAGCTTCTTAAGGCCTAGAACCAGAAAAGGCACATTTTAATTCCATTCACATTCTATTTTAAGAATTTAGTCATATGTTCACACCTAATTGCAAGGGAGTTTGTGAAATACTTATTCTTTGTATAACCAAGAAGAAAAATTGAGTTTCGTGAGCAGCTAGTCAAGCTGCAACAATCATGCTTGTCATAAAATACCTTAGGCTGAGAAGACTCCCAAAAGATAAAACCCAAAACTACATCATTTTCATCTACATCAAAGTCTGACAACTCCAGGAGATGTACAGTAACTATTACCAAAGCTACACGTGGCTTCTTTTTATCTGAGGCTCTATTAACTAGAAAGGTAAGTTTGTCACTCCAGTAGGCACAATGCTATCCCACATTATCTCTACTCCTCCTACAAATATGTCCAGTGCTGAGCCCCAGAAAATGTGAAGAAGTTAGATTGCATGGCAAAAGAGAATTAAGGTTGCACAGTGAATTAAGTTTTCTAATCAGTTGACTTTAAGCAAAAGAAAATATTATATATTATCTGAGTGAGCCCAATGTAATCATGAAGGTTATTTACAGTGCAAAAGAGAACCAAAAGAGTAATCTAAGTCACAAAAGAAGATGTAATAATGAAAGGAGGTCAGGACAATGAAATACGAGGAGTCAACTAACACTGCTCCATTTGAAAATGGGAGAAGGGGCCACTAGTCAAGGAATGTGGGCTTCTAGAAAGTTGGAAAGGGAAAAAAAATAAAAGTAGATTCTCTTCTAGAGTCCCCTGAAAAGAATATAGCCCTCCTGACATTTTGATTTTGTCCTGCTGATACCCGCATTGGACTTAGTAAATTTGTGTTGGCTTAAACCACCATATTTATACTTTTTACAGCAGCAATAGAAAATTACTCTCTCTCTCTCTCTCTCTCTCTCTGTCTCTCTCTCTCTCTCTCTCTGTCTCTCTCTCTCTCTGTCTGTCTCTCTAGATAGCAAATATACTATGGTCATGTTAGAACAAGATATTTTCATTTAGAAAAGGAAAAAAAATTAGAGATAGAGACCCAACCATGCTGGAACATAGGAATGGTATAACCATAGTAAATAGAGAGGTCCTTGATTACAGCTAATTTGTAAGAGACCAAATAATTTGGTTTTTAGTAGACGAGGCTCTCCCCCTTCTACTATCTGCAAGGTTCCTCTTTTGATATTCTCTGCCTGGAATAGCCTTTAAAGATTATGCTTCCCTTAGTGTCTGCGTAGTTTTTGTATCCTGTTTCTTGCTCATGCAAATCAGGAGTCATAATATTTTTGGTTATGTAATTGTCCCCCCCAACTTAATAGATTCACTTTTTATTTGATTCTAGGTAGTTCCAGTATCTTTAAACACATTGGAGTTGCTTTCACAGCAGCTATAATATGGTATATTCTTCAGTTCTATACCTGTGGAGTGCAGTAAGCAGTCACTATTGACTTTCGAGAACTGATTGTTAAATTTTTAGGAATTTTGGGAACTGGTTGACATTACTTTGATGGCTTGAAATTAGCTGGAGTGAGAGTAGTTATTACCATAGACATTGGCAAATACTATAAATCATGCCTTTTTATTCATGTACTTTTGAGATCCAGGTGTTAAAATTTAATAGCACAGCAGTGTCTGTGTCTCTATTTCTCAACTTAATATAGGCTAACTTGACTCCCTCTGTAGAAATCAGTGGGGATGTTGCATAACCTAATATTGGCTGAAAAACTGAGTTACGTTGTTCAACTAAATCTTACTGGAACTTTCATTCATTGCTTTTAAAATTCTCTTATTACTCTTTGGCACTTAGAATAAGGCAGCTTTTCTAGCCCTTTAAGGTCCAAAATTTCTGAACTTTCTATACTTGCTAAATATTTGTGCTTGCAATCCAGCCAATTATTTCTCTATCTTATCTCCAAATAATACCTTAAAATAGCAGACAATAAATGTCAACCCATCATTATCACTGCTATTGACCTTATTGCAAGTGACATTTTCACTAAATGTTTTCTCACTGCACCAGATATATTTCACTGCAATATTGATTTAACTGCCAAACCACTGTCCAACAACTAAGCCACTCCACATTTTATCAGGTTTTGTTAAAATACCACCCTGCTTCAAATTGTCAGTTTCTGTATTAGTTCAGATAACATTACCTGCTATAACTGATGAATCCCAGACTTTCATTGTCTTATAATAGTAGAAGTTTATCTTACACATATATCTAAAATGAATGCCTGCAATTTTCAAGTGGTTCTTGTTTAAGTGATGATTCTGGGATTCAGGTTCCTTCTCTCTCGTGGTTCCAAGTGTCCAAGATATAGCTTTGTAAATCACAGTGCTCTTCTATTAGCAGCTAGTGGAAAGAAAAAGAGCATGGAGGATTACAAAAGGCACATTTCTACAACTGGATCTGTAAGTAGCATACCTCATTTCTGATCACATGCCTTTAGCTAGAAATCATTCACATAAGTACTTTACTCCAAAACAGATGGTATATGGAGTATAATTGTTTGTAGAAGAAAAAAAATAAATTTAGTAAAAAAAAAATGAGTGTCTTGCATAAGTACTTTTCATTGTTCCACCAAATATGCTAATGGCTAATGTACCACCATAATTTAATTTTATCTTACTTTACAGATTTTAGTTTTGAATAAAGTTGTGACAATACAATTATGCACTGTCCACTTTCGATACTAATGTAGTTTTCATTTTCAAAAATCACTATCTTCAAAAAGAGTCATAAAATAAAAAGTATATCATGTGTAATATCCTCTTACAGGTTTACAGGATGCTTTAGAATAAGTTTCAATATCTTTGAAAACAATGTAAATGCATACTTGAATCAACAGTGGTGAAGTTGTAGTCATTAGGCATGTAAACCATAGAATTAAACTTCTTGTGTTTAATGAAGCATCCTAGTTATTAAATTTCTTTGAGTAACAATTGGTTCTTCTAGAAAATAGGGATTAAAACAGTTGGTTTTACATAGGATTATTACTCAGATTAAAGAAGAAAACATGTATAAATAACTTAGCTCAGGGTCTGATAAATAGTGAGCCCTGAATAAATTTTAGCTATTAATTACCAAGCACTCTTTCCACCAGAATTACCAACATTGTAAATTGTCTTCACTGAGGATCCACTAAACTCTTTTATATACTGGATGTCGAGGCTGCCATACTCACTACGAACATTCATTCTACCTTTTCAACTCCATGGATAAAATAGAGATGTTAATTCACATGTTATTCCACTGCCCATAACTGGTAGTTCTCAGATTTACATTTAGAAAATATTACATTTTTATTTCCATAATTTACACAATTTTCCCATGCCTTTTCTGAGCTGTAAATAACCAGAAACAATGTAAAATCTACCAAAACCAAGAAGAATAATTGGAAAGAGGGAAAATAACATGTTTACTTTTGTGAAGATAATGAATCACAAATATTAAAATGAAATCCTGGCAATGCCTATTTGAAGACTAATAGAACCACTATTTCTATTTTTACAGTCCTTATTACATGTCAGGCTTTTAGGTAATGAGTATGTCAAATAGTAATATAGGAATTTAGGTACTATTATCATCCCAATTTTACAAATGTGCAACTATGATATACTAATATAGTTAATTTTACAAGATATAAATGGTCTAAAACAAATTTGAAAGTCTCTCCAGTTTCCACTTTTCCCTTTCTCCTCTAACCTTTGCTCCCTTTCTTTCCATTTTTATTATCTACTTGTGGAATTTGAATATCCCATAAACCATAAATTTGCAACAGTGTTTGAAAAATGTTGATTGAGACCTCAAAGTAGAATGAAAATAGGAACGATCCTGAACCAGAGTTCCACTAAAGTACTACACTGCAGTCTAATCTTTGAGATATTCTCACAACTTCCTCCAGTTTTACAAAAACTTGGTCTCCTTCAATTGTGTAATTATTTGGCCTGCAGTTATTCTCTTATACCCATCAGTTAGAGTGCCTTGCCTGGGATGGTGGTGCATGTCTGTAATTCCAGCACTTTGGGAGGCACAAGCAGGAGATTTTCAAATGTGAGCCCAGCCTGGGCAACTTAGTGACTTAGCAAGACCCTGTTTTAAAATACAAAATGGGCTGGAGAACATAGCTCAGTGCTTAAGCCTTTGATTCCATCCCCAGAATTGAGAGAGAGAAGGAATAGAGGAAGATGACTTGGGGAATGGGATAGAGGGGGAAAGGAGAGGGGGAGGGAAAGTCAGTAAAGCTTCATTATGCATAACTAAAAGATGAAACCATTTTATCTGCTTGAAATACTCCTAGCACACTTATGGATATTGACAACAATTCCTGAATATTGTGTATAATATTAAGTCCACATTTATTCAATGGTCTCAAATTTCACCAAAGGGTCAACAGTTGTCTTTTTAACATTGACTTGTTCAAATCAATATCCAGCATTCTACAATATACATATAATATATTCAAAATTATAATTTTAATATTTTTGCTAGCAACAATAATACTAAGTCCAGTATAAATTTATGGGGTTTTATTTTGGTCATGAGAATATATTGCACTAAGAATCTATATCTCCCTGTATATATCCCTCCAAAAATATACAATTGGTACATCTGTTTCAATTTTCTGTTCTGATTTAACATTTGTAACTGTGGAAAATATATTATTCCACAGAGAGGAGGGGGTAAAAAAGAATTAAAATGTGTTGTGTATATATACTAACTCCTCATGATGAATGTATCATTATGTATGCAAAATGTACTGTAAAAATTAAAATGTGAAAAATCATATTCAAGGTACATTCTCAAAGCTGCCACTACTATTATTATCCCTCTCCTTGTTGTGAAGAGGGAGAGAAACACAGAGGGAGAATAGAAGAAGAGACAGAGGAAGAAGAGAGGAGTGAGGAGAGGAGGAGAAGGAATGTCTACTCCTTTTGGTATTGTTCTGCATTATCTTGAATTTTGTTTGCATCACTGTATCAGTGTAGAAAGATCTCCCTTGTTCCTTTCACAGCTACAGAATACAGAGTAACTTTGATTATGTTTGAAGACATTTTCTTTTTAAATTAAATGTATTAGTTTTATTATTGAATTTTATATATTATTATAAATTTATTTATTTAATTTTATTTATTTTAGGTATACAATATAATGATATTCATAATTAGAGATTTACACCTTTACATAATATATCTTGATTCTTATACTGCCCCATTTCCCTGCTCTCCCTTCAACCCCTCCGACCGCCCTATTTACAAAGACTTTGTTTCCATTTTTTCATTTTCTCATATTAATTCCATTCCCTTCTTTCCTTTCCCCTACCAATCCCACTTCCCCTTCCCCTTTGCACCTTTTATTCCTATTTCACATTATCTATTATACATTTTGATCCTTATTTAAAATTTCAGTTTCTCACGGCAGAGAAACTTTTTTACACATGTGGCCTATTCAATGTGCATCCGTTTAGCTATAAATGTCTGTAATTTCTCATTCTTTATGGCGAGGTAGTACTCCATTTTTTTTTTATAAAAAAAGCATTTTCTTTATCCATTTCCATTTGATGGGCAATTGAGCTGTTTCCATATTTTAGCTATTACAAACTGTGCCACTATGAACATGGGTGCACATATATCACTGTGGTATGATTCTTTTAATTCTTTGGGGAAGATACCCAGCAGGGTCAAATGGGACTTCCATTCCTAGTTCTTTGAGATATCTCCATTCTGATTTCCACAGTGGTTGCACCAGTCTACACTTCCATCAATAGTGGAGCAGGGTTCTTTTTCCCCACAACCCAGCCAGCATTTGTTATTGGTTGATTTCACGATAGCAGCCATTCTTTCTGGAGTGAAGTGGAATCTCAGCGTTGTTTTCATTTGCATTCCTCGAATGAACAGTGATGTTAAACATTTTTTCATATGTTTCTTTGCTATTTCTACTTCTTTGTCTGAGAAATGTCTGTTCATTTCAGATGCCCATTTTTGGATTGGATCTTTAAATTTGGAAGGTCTGATTTTTTTAAGTTCTTTAGGTGTTTTAGATAGACCTTTGTCTGAGGAACAACTGGTAAAATTTTTTTCCCACATTGTGGGTTGTCTCTTCACACTGTTGGTGGTTTCTCTTGCTGTGCAGAAGCTTTTTAATAAGAAGAGATCCAACTTGTTCATTCTTTGTGTTAGGTCACGGGCAACTGAGGTTTTGTTCACAAATCTTTTTCTATGCCAATGTCTCCAAGAGTTCCACCTAACCTCTCTTCCAGCTGGTTTAGTGTTTCTGTTTTAATATTTAGATTTTTAATCCATTTCAATATTAGTTTAGTGCATAGTGAGAGATATAGGTCTAGCTTTAATCTTTGGCAGGTTGAAACCCAACTTTTCCAGCACCATTTATTAAAAAGGCTATCTTTCCTCCAGTGAGGGTGTTTGGCTTCTTTTTCAAAGATGAGGTGGCTGAGTGTGTCTGAAGTTGTTTCTGCATCTTTTAATCTTTTCCAGTGTTCCTTGGGTCTGTTTCTTTCATTCTTTTTTTTCACAGTAGCTTTGAAGTATAGTTTCAAGTTGGGGATTGTGATATCCCCTACATTGTCTTTATTGCTGAGAATTGTTTTTGCTATGCTAGGTATCTTCTTGTTCCAAATGAATTTTTGAGTTGTTTCCTCAAGGTCTGTGAAGTATGCTCCTGGAATTTCAATTGAGATTGCATTGAATCTATATACTAGTTTTGGAAGTATGGTCAATTACACTATATTGGTTCTTCCTACCAAGGAGCAAGAGATGTCTTCCCATTTTCTGATATCC
Organism: Heterocephalus glaber; assembly: GCF_053883595.1. Lineage (NCBI taxonomy): Eukaryota > Metazoa > Chordata > Mammalia > Rodentia > Bathyergidae > Heterocephalus > Heterocephalus glaber. Next base: position 3,983,048 of record NW_028258369.1, read on the forward strand.
TCTTCAATCTCTTCTTTCAAAGTGCTATAGTTTTCAGAGAAGAGGTCTTTGATTTCTTTTGTTAGGTTCATTCCTATGTATTTCACTTTTTTGGATGCTATTGTGAAAGGAGTTGTTTCTCCAGTTCCTCTTTCAGTGAATCTATTGTTTGTGTATAGGAAAGCTATTGTTTTTTGTATGTTGACCTTGTATCCATCTACACTACTGAATTTTCTTATTAAGTCTAGAATATTTTGGAGGAGTTCTTGGGCTCTTCTATATAGATTATCATGTCCTCTGCAAATAATGACAATTTAAACTCTTCCTTTCCTATCTTTATTTCTTTTATTTCTTTCTCTTGTCTAATTGCCATGGCTAATGTTTCCAAAACTATATTGAACAAGAGTGGTGATAGTGGACATCCTCATCTTTTTCCTGATTTTAGTGTGAAGGATTTCAGTTTTTGACCATTTAGTATGATATTGCCTGTTGGTTTTTCATAGATGGCTTTTATCAGGTTGAGATAGAGACTGTCTATTCCAATTTTCTGTAGGGTTTTTATCATGAATGCATGTTGGATTTTGTCAAATACTTTTTGTGCATCTATTGAGATGATCATATGGTTTTTGTCATTGGCTCTATTAATATAGTGTATTACATTTATTGATTTGTGGATGTTGAACCATCCCTGCATCCCTGGATGAATCCACCTTGGTCAGGGTATCTGATCTTCTTGATGATCTTCTGCATTCTGTTTGACAGTATCTTATTGAGGATTTTTGCATCTATGTTCATTAGTGAGATTGGCCTACAGTTCTCTTTTTCAGTTGGGTCTTTCTCTGCTTGGTGATGCTTGCTTCCAGGAATGAATTTGGGAGTATTGCTTCCCTTTTAATTTCAAAGAAGCATTTAAACAATAGTTTCAATAGTTCTTCTCTAAATGTCTTAAAGAATTCATCAGTGAACCCATCAGGACCCAGGCTTTTCTTAGTTCATAAGTTTTTAATTACATTTTCAATTTGGTTGATTGATATTGGATTGCTTAGAATTTTTACATCTTTTTCATTCAAATTTGGTAATTCATATGTCTCTAGGAATCTGTCCATTTTTTCTGTGTTTTCCATCTTATTAGAGTATAGGTTCTCAAAGTAGATATTAATGATCCTCTGGATTTGTGCTGAGTCCATTGTAATTTCATCCTTTTCATTCCTAATTGCATGGATTTGGATCATTTCTTTCCTTTTTTTTTTTTTTTTTTTGTTAAGGTTTACTTAGGGTTTGTCAATTTTGTTTATTGTTTTGAAAAACCAACTCTTGGCTTCATTGATTTTTTGTATTGTTCTTTTAGTCTCCATGGAATTGATTTCTGCTCTGATCCTTATAATTTCCTCCCTTGTATGAACTTTGGGTTTGTCCTGCTCTTTTTTTTCTAGAAGCTTGAAGTTCCACATCAGATTATTTGAACCCACTCTGTTTTCCTAATATGAGTATTCACTGCTATGAATGTCCCTCATGAGACTGCTTTCATTGTGCCCCATAGATTCTAATATGTTGTATTGGCATTGTCATTTTATTGTAGAAACTATCTGATTTCTTCTTCTTCTTTTTTTTTGGTACCGGGGATTGAACTCGGGACCTTGTACTTGCAAGGCAGGCACCGGAACCACTGAGCTAAATCCTGCCCCATGATTTCTTCTTTAATTTCCCCTGTGTCCCATTGGTTATTCAGAAGTGTGTTGTTCAATTTCCATGTGTTTATGAAATTCTTGTGGTTTCTATTGCTATTGATTTCCAATTTCATCACACTATAGTCTGATAATATACAGGGGATAACTTCAATTCCTTTGCACTTACTTAAGCATGTTCTATGAGCGAGTTTGTGGTCTACTTTGGAAAATGACCCATATGCAGCTGCAAAGAATCTGTATTCTCAGAGATATTGTGGGGTGGAACACCCTGTAAATATGTTAAGTCCATTTTTTGAAGAATTTGATTGAGTTCTACCATTTTGTTGTATATTTTTTTTCTAGTTGATCTATCTATTTGTGACAGTGGATTATTGAGGTCCCCCATTAGTATTGTATTAGTGCTTATTTGATTTTTTCATGTCCATTAGTATTTGTTTTATATAGTTGGGCACACTAGTATTTGGTGCATATATATTTATGATTGTCATCTCTTCCTCTTGGACTTTTCCCTTTACAAGGATGTAGTGTCCTTCTTTGTCCCTCTTAATCAGTGTTTGTTTGAAATCCATTTGATCTGCAGATAGGATAGCTACTCTTGCTTTTTTTAGGGTTCCTGTTGCATGGAGTATTGTATTACACCCTTTAACTTTCAGTCTATGAGTTTCTTTTTCAGTTATGTGTATTTCTTGTATACAGCATATTGTTGGATCTTGCTTCTTGACCCATTCTGCCAGTCTATTTATTTTGATTGGTGAACTCAGAACATTAACATTGATGGTTATAGGCCGGGGATTTAGCTCAGTGGTTCTGCTGCTTGCCCCGCAAGGGCAAGACCCTGAGTTCCATCCCTGGTACCAAAAAAAATAAATAAATAAAATGATGGTTATAACTGATATGTATTGACTTATCCTTGTCGTGACTTTTTCTTTTTGTTGGATTCTCCCCCTTTGCATTTAATTTCTTGTTGTGCCTGATGGATTCATTCTGCTGGGCTTGCTGGGGTTGTGATTCTCATTGTCTTTTCCTAGGATATTGTTTAAAATTTTTCAGAGTGCTGGTTTGGTATTCATGAAGTTCCTCAGGTGCTCTTTGTCATGAAAGTACCTTATTGCTCCATCAATTTTGAAAGATAGCTTTGGAGGATACATCAGTCTGGGTTGGAGGTTGTTTTCCTTTAGGGCTTGAAACATGTCACTCCAAGCTCTTCTTGTCTTGAGGATTTGCATTTAGAAGTCTGCTGTGATTCTGATGGGCTTTCCTTTGTATGTGATTCATTTCTTTTCTCTGCTTATAGAATTTTGTTCTTCTGTTGGGTTTCTGGAATCTTAACTATCATATGTCTAGTTGTAGAATTTTTTTTTTTGATCATGGCTAGTTGGCATCCTATATGCCTCACTTATCTGTATGTCAAGTTCTTTTACCCTGCTTGGGAAGTTTTCTGCCATTACTTCTATGAACAGTTTTTTATGTTGTTTACATGCTCTCCTGTTACTTCATTGACTCTGATCAGTCTTATATTATTCTTCTTTGCATTGTCTAGCAGCTGCTGGATTGCTTTCTCATGGCCCCTTACTATTTTTAAGAAATTTTTCTTTTCCTGGTCACTAATTGCAATTCTGTCATCTAGATCTGAAATTTTGTCCTCACATTGGCTCATTCTGCTGTGTAAACTTTCAATGGAGTTTTTAATCTCCTGGAAATCTGTTTCCATATGTTTTATGGATTCCATTTGCTTCCTATGTTGGGATTCCATCATGTTCCTCAGCTCCTCTATTTTTTATGTGTCCTCTCTAAATTTATTAATATTGTCTTGCACTATGGACACAATCTCTGCTGTTATGTGAGAAATTATTTCTGATTTCATTTTTTCCAGATCCTCTTTTGTTGCCAGTTCAGGGAGTCCTGGTGGTTGAATATCAGATTGTTCCATCTCGTTTCCCTTTGGGGTTGCCTTAAGTGATCTGGAAGTCTGATTTTGAGACTTGAGTCTCAAAAGACTTTGAGTCTTTTCATTTCATCAGATGCAGCCTGCTTCACCCTTGTTGAGGTGACTTTTTCCTCACCCAGTGGTCTTCAATTCTCAGCAAGCCACGGAGAGGACTTTTTCCTGGTACTCAACCCTGAACCACTTCCTGGGTTCAAAATGGTGGCCTTTTGGGTCTATGGGCTGCCCTGTTGTGTAAGCCAGGTTCTGGCTGGGGCCTGTGCACACTTGGGATGGTATCTGGGTGTGCCTCTGCCTGGGGCCTGCCCCCCTACATAGCTATTGTCTGGGAGGGCCTTTGGCTGGAGGCTGTGTACCCCAGTCGCTGGTGTCTGAGTGGGCTTCTGGCTGGGGTCTGCACGCACTTACCAATGGTATTGGGGAAAGCCTCTGGCTTTTGCTTGAGTGCCTGTGCAACTCTTTTTCAGATGGGTCTTTGGCTGGGTCTGTGGGTCTGAGCTGCTGGGTTCAGGGTGGGGCCCTGGCTAGGATTTCCTCACAACTGTACCACTCTAGCCCATTCAGGCTTCTCCCTGAGGTCTCTGCATACTTATGGATGGAATATGGGCCTATTCTATGCATCTTTATAAAACTTCTTTACTTCAAGCTTTAAGCTACTACTTCACTATTATAACAATTTCCTTAGTTTTCTAGTTGGGTGAGCAATCAATAGTTAATAGCTCCTCACTCACACTGCCTAAACACATCGTGTAAAAATCTGCCAACATGATCCATTTGAAAAGTAATATTCCAAATAACCCTGCTGCTTAAAGTGCTTCAGTGGCTTGTAGTTACTCCTAGAAAAGGATCCAAAATTTCCAAAATGCCATGTATCCTAACATTTCTTACTCCTTTAATTCCATTACTGGCCATGCCCTATCTCAGACACAAATATCCCAGAATTATCATTGTTTCCTTCATATACTGTGCAATTTTGCTTTTAAAAAACATTTTTGTTATAATGGCCAAGGATATCCTCTTCCTAATTTCTACCTCATCTCTTTCCTATTTCTTTTCTCACAGTCAATGCCCATTCATTTCATGACTCAGTGTACAGGTTATTTCCTTCTTAAATTCATCATCCTAGATGTTGCATGCTCCTTGTAGGCATCCAATAATACTACCTGTACATTTCTTTTATTGTATTTACTATATTGTTTTAATTTTTTATCTTTTGTATTGCAATAACTTATTGCCCCTCAAATCTTGTTGATTGCATATATCTTACATAAATAAAAATGAAGACAAGAAGAGGGCAGAAAGGAAGAAATAAAGTGAAGGAGGGAGGGAGGAGGGAAGAAGGAAGGAAAAAGGAAAGAAAGGAATTTTATTGTGGGTTATTTTTCACATTTTAGTGTCTTTGCCTTCATTTGGAAAGTGTGTTTTACCATTTGGGGGAAGAATGGAAGACACTGCAACAACAGATTGATATTTTGCTTTATATCTACCACATATCTCATATCTAGAAATGCCAGAGGTCCTTGTTCATCAAATATGATGGTTTGATGTAAGACATACATGGTAGTTCTCTCTCCAGTGTTAAAATATTTCATTCAAAATGTCTATTTCTAGAATCAGGACTTTCTCAACTATTAACTTTCCTCTGGTCCTTTGATTGAGAAGTAGTAATGTTTTTCATGGAAAGCAGATTTGCTTCTGAAATGTATTGTCCAAGTATATACCACTTTAACTTGCAAATTGGCCACTGTGCTTGCAAAGAGAGACTTTTTCAGCCCTCACAGCTCTAAAGCCAGATCTTCTTTTATTCAGGAGATAATGCTGAGGTACCCTTTGGCTAGAGAGAGGGAAAGTTTAAAGCTCAGAGCTTCTGTTCCATGTCCCAAGCCTACATTGTTACAAAATATGCAGTCTCACAGCTTATTTATTGCCAACAACAGCCTTTATTTACCATTTTCTATCTTCATAGACAAGTATAAATATAAATAAAACAGCAGATAAAAAGAATCTAAAACAGCATGGCAGAGATAATTTAAATGGAAAAAATGAAATAAGAAATTCTGAGAGTGGAAATGAACTGCTGGAGTTGGAGTGGGGCCCTGGCTAGAACCTGCCTGCAAGTGTGCTGCTTTGGCCCATGCGGGCTTCTCGCTGAGATCTGTATGCACTTACAGATCTGAAGACATTTTCTTTTGAGAATATTTATTTTATCTTCCCATATTTCTATTGGGCCATTTGGCTTTTTCTTGACAATTTTGGATGATTGTCATATAATAGCAATATCACAACTATCTGTGGAAAAATTACAAATATTTTTTTAAATTTTTTATTTGATTTTAGTCTCTTGAAAATGAGCATTCAAAAAGTAATCACAACCTATTATAATCACTTTATTCAGTATTCATGGGATAAACTGAGTACAAAAATATATAGCAACTTTACCTGACATGTTTTATTGTATTAATATCTCATTTATTTTCATTATTTCTTTGTGTGACTGTGATTCTTTGCTGTGGTTATGGGTTTATTTTAATATAGATAAACCATCTTCTCAAAATGGGCTGTCTAACTACTTAGCCAATTTTTCTATGTGAGTGTTTACCTTTTTACTTAGTAATTTGTAAAATTTTAAAATAAATTTTACCTATGTCTCCCTTGCCTGATATTTGTACTACAAATATCTTTTTCTGGCCTGTCATTTGACTTTTAACAATCTCAATGGTAGTTTTATTTGCTTTATTTTATTATGACCAGAAGTTCTTAATTTCAATAAAATCTTTGGGTTTTTTTTTTTTTTTTTTTGGTACTGGGAATCAAACTCAGGACCTTGTGCTTGCGAGGCAGGCAGCAGAACCACTAAGCTAAATCCCCAGCCCAATTTCAATAAAATCTTATTAAGCATTCTTTTAATGGTTATAGGTCTTTATGTTATATTTATAAAGTAATCATGTACACTAAATAAACAAAGAATTTATTCTGTTTTCTTTGAAAATGTCTTTAAATTTTTTTATTGAAAGGGAAAATCTATCTGAATCCATCTGGAATTAACTATGTTTTTATAGCATGAGGTAAATGGCATTATTTACTATTCATCCATATGCTATCAAATTCATGTAGTTCAATTTATCAGCAAGGTGAACACTTCCACAATATCACTTTTACCATAAATTAGGTGTTTGTACATATATTGGTCTTTTTACAGAAATAATTCTATTAAATTTATCTATTTGTTTGTTTTTGCACAAAAACCACTCAATCTTAGTAATTGTATAGTATTTACAGTGAGTTTTAATACTGGTAATGTCACCCCTCCAATTTTTTCTTCTCCTTGAAGATTTTTGTTGTCCTTTAAATTTTTCTTTAGATTTCAGAATCACTTTACAATTATTATGATATATTTCTAGAATTTTCATTGAGATTGTACTGAACTTATAAATTAGTTCAAAAAGATCTGACAGTTTTATAATATTGAAAATAGCAATCCATAATCTTAATATTCCTCCCTCCTTCACTATTTGTGTAGTCTTTTCAATTCTTTCACACACTGCATTTTAATTGGATATTTTATTTTTATGCTCTTATGATACTTCAATTTTATTTTTTATATTTTTAGCAATATAGAATATACAATTAATTTTATGTATAATATCTTTTTCCCAAAACAAGCTTCCAAGTTTTGATATTTCCAACTTTTTCTTTCCCCATCCTTAGCTCAAGGTTTTCCTTATAGTTAATATCTTTGTATCATTTCAGTGTTCTTTTTTCTCCTGTGAGATCCACTGAGCCAAGTGTTTGTATGTTTATTTGTTTGCTTGTTTCTTTTTAAGTACTGGTAACTAAACCCAGGGATGCTTAGACTATCTGTGTTAATAGAAACCAACATTATTGCCTGAAGTACCAAGTAATAAGAAAAGCAAATCTAGAGAAGAAATAAACATGGTAAACTATTTTAATAAAGTTTATGGTTATCTTAATAAAAACAGCAAGAACAAACAAAAAGAAAAAAGAGAATATATTAATAGCAATCCAGACCTAAATTCAAGACAATATCAATATGAGTGAACAAGGATTAAGTGTACAGAAAGACCAAACATTTGTAATTAGTTGCTGTTTTAGAGGGAAGATATAGGTAATAATAAGTTTAAGAATTCAAGAATGTACGTGTGCATGATTATGTAGCTTAAGTTAACAGCAAAAGTAGGAACCTTAAAACTACAGAAAAAATAAATTTGTGCATTGGAAAGAGGGAAAGGAAATAAATGGGAACATGAATCGTAAATGGCCCCTAAAACATGAAATAAAATCAATATAAACAACTATAGCTTCCTATTTTAAAATCATGATATTTGTGATTAGAGAAATCCAATAATATATTATCTTACAAGATGTACATGTAAAGTAAAAACATATGATATAGTTGAAAAGACATTTTTAAAGGATATACTGTGCAATTAGAACATAAAGGAAAAATACACTAATGAAAATATCTTTTCAAGGATAAGCAGACTATATCATAGAAAAAACAATAGAATAATATATTCACAAACAGATAAAGAACACACAGTATAGCCTAAAATAGTATGTATTACATTTTGATGAAAATGACTGAAGAGTTTAATTAACAATTACATTTTGGTATTTGACATGTTCACCTAAGAAGGTGATAGATCAAGTAAACAAAAATTGATCAAAAAGAGAAAATTAGAAACAAAATTGAAATTGAGAGATGATTCTTTGAGAAGCGTTTTAAGATATGCCTCTAGCAAGAGTGATAACACGAAAAAGAAAGTGCAATTAAAATTGTGGGATAAAAGAGGAGAAATAAGAAGGGAGACACAATAAAACTAAAACATGATATTATAAACTACATACTCATATATTTGTTAGGTTAGAATATTTCTAGAAAAGATATGTGACATGCCAAAATTATCACAGGAAGGAAAAGTCTTGAATTTAATACTATCACTAATTAGTATCAAATAAAATTTTTCACTTTGATCAAAATACATATAGTATAATGTATAGAAATGTACAGTCTTAGGCAGACTACCCAGTAAATTTGCACAAACACCACTCAAATCATAAAACAGAGCTTTATCAGCACCCCAGATTCTCCATCAAATCCATCCCAGTCAACAGCATTGATCTTCAAAAGTGACTGCTTTCTTGACTTTCATATCTATGAAATACTGTACACTCACATGTGTGACTTTTTCACTTATTATATTTTCTGACATTCATCCAGGTTACAGTAGCTAGGATCGCCAGGAACCTAGGTCCTGACAATGGATGGAACCACCCTTGCTCCTTAGTACCTTGTGCCTTCCATGAAAGAATTCAGTCAAGATACACAGGTGGCCCTGCAGAGTTTATTGTAAGGCAATAGAAGGATTCCCACCTTTAAACAAAAAGACAAGCAGTGGCACATATTCATCTGTACTGAGTGTGAGTTTGAATATCTTTTTATGCATACAGGAGTTACTCCTGTGGGTCAGGGGAACTATAGTGATCATAATGTTTATGTACATTTTTCTTAGAAGTTACTTTGAAATTGAAAAATGTCTTCTGTGTTTTCTTCAAGTGGTCAATGTTTCCTCAGGAGCCTTATTCATGTAAGAAACTTATGAAAGGAATTTATCCAAGAAAATATGCTAATCTAATAATCAGATATTCTAATAATCTAATAATCATTATTCTAATCAGATTTCATCCCAGGGCAGGAAGGTCTTTACAGAACCCTTCCCATTCTAATGTCACTGAGGGAAGGCAATGACAAATATTATGCAATGTACCTTATTCTGGCAACAGACAGTTCTGGACCACAATGCCACAATGAGTGTGTGCAATGTATAACCTTAAAATGTTGTCACTTTAAATTGTGCTTGGTGGGGTCATTTTGAGTTTGAGGCCTAACAAATTATAAATAATATGGATGGAGGTCTGTTTTTCTTTAATTTAACTGTAGCTGACAGCATACTCTTTTGGAACCTCTTTGAGTCTCAGGGCTGCTAATGTATAACTGCATCCATAAGAACAAACATAAATTAATTTCTTTTTATTGCTACAAAGTATCCCATTTATGTACAGAAATCCCATTTATGTATAGAAATTTATCCATTCTATTCTTGGTGGAAATTCATGTTGTTTACAGTTTGGAGCTATAAAAATACCTTTACACAATTACGTATTACTTCATAATTTTCTCATTTTAAAACTAACTCTACAATCTTAGAATAATGATCTGGATTTTGATGGATTATTTTGGGCAATTGTTTTCAGTTTAACTGATATGTTTTTATTTAATATTTTCATATTCTTTTTGCATTAAAATTAGGAGTTAGCATTTGAATTAACTTTCTGTCACATAGTGGATAGTTTATATTCTTTTGTTATTTGTTATTTATCACAAAGACTTGAAATGATCTTTATTTCTAAAGAATTGCCAATTGTGTAAAAACACTTGTCCCTGAATTCTTTTTAGTGTGATGAGACTACAATAGACCTCTCAGTAGAATTTAGGAAGATTTCTTCCTGGCTGCAGGCCCCTGATCAACCTGTTTTTGGAGCACTTAGAAAAATTTGCAATTGAAAATTTTTTCTCTTTCCCTCTGAGACATAAGTCTTCTCCCAGCTTCTTGCCTGCTTCCTCAACCAGGATGGTCTTTCTTAAGGGCTTGAGAGTCATGCCTTTGAAGTGTATTAGGGAAGAAAGTGTTTTTATCTCTAAAGCTGTATTGGAGGCTAGAAGCCTAGATTTTATGAGTCAATTAGCAAACAAAGATGAAGTAATAAAATGACCAACCTCCTTCTAATGTCCTCCAGTATTTTACCTCAAGCTCCCTCCAGTACTTAAAACTCTTCTTCCTTTGCTTTCAAGAGAGTTGAATTCAGTCTCACTCTCCTATTTACAACAAAGTCTTGACTCAGTTTCAGCAATATTCAATAAAATAATCTTGCCTGCTTATCTTTTCAGTGCAATTGTTTATTTCACAAAAGAGACTATTTAGTTGTCTATTAGATCATTGTTCCCTGGGACTTTTGGACTAATTTTGATCCTTAGTCAAAGCAGAAAAATATGCAATTTCCTTAAAAGGTCATCAGTTCATATGAGCATTGTACGTCTTCACTATAATTTCCAAATTTCTTTTTACTATATTCTAATAGAAGAGTTGGTCAACAAATTTCCTGACCTTCATCTACTAACTATTGTGTTCCTCAATGAGAGAAAAACGTGTATAATTTATTGTTTCTTGCAATTTTAGTAGTTTGTTTTCTTCTGCTGTTGCTGTTGTTGACTGTGATCCCAAGTGTCCTGAAATTGACATCAAAGTGCCTTTCATGATCATTAGTCACGAGCAAGAGAAAAGATAGACAATAGGAAACAGGGAGATAGACCTTTGGTAAATGAGAAGAGGTTCTTGAGATAGAGAGAGGAGGGAGGGGAGAGAGGGGAAGGGGAATAAAAAGAATTAAGATATGTTATATACATCTGCTTACTCCCACAATGAATGTAATCATTATGTACTGCAAACATTATGTAATATACACAACAAACACCACGAGTCTGAACATAAACAGTAACTTCAGTCTTCCCAGTAAGATCTGGCCATGCCACGGGATAGAGGAGCATGAATTGGCAGGGTATGTTCGCGCTCCACTGTACTGACTTCCAGAATGAGTGTGAAAGGCAGTTCAGCTAGTTAGCTTCTAAGTAGGCAGCCAGTAAGGCACAGGGCTTAAAATAGAGTCAGATAGTTACTAAGAAAACAGCAAATACACTGATTTAAGAGCTAATTCAAGCCATGCAGTCACTCAAGCTTAGAAATGTGAAACCAAACACAGGAAAAATGATAAAGGATTAAGATGAAAACCAAAAATTTCAGGAAAGAAATCTTCTTAATTAGAACTTAGTTAACAACATCTTCCTACCACCAGGTTGGACTTGGAGGAACTTAGAAATGCAAAGTAACCACTTTCCTTTAAACTCAGTTGTTTTTAACTCTACCAGTTTTAGTAACTGATTTTTTCTGAAACTCTACATTACAAAGCCTAAACCCCAATTAGTTATTCTAAACTCACAAAGTCACCTGTAATAAATGACCACCGGGTAAACCAATTTCCACTCTGCTTATCTATATAAGACCAAGACAAAGAACTTACCCCAGAACTCCACTTTTGGGGATCCCTCCTGGATACCCACAAGGAGCTATTTTTCTTTATTGTTTTATATTTCCAAGAAATACTTCCCATTTAACTTCCTTTCTGTCTGTGATTTTTCTTCAACTATAATCCCTCCCTGACTCCTCCAATATAATGTTTACCCTCTACTCAAAGGCACTCAATTATTATAACCACAGCTGCCCCAGGTCCTTTTTATTCACTACATTTCCCTAAACCTTACTAAAGAAATGAGCAAGGTGGGGGGTATTTCTAAGATTCTTATGTTACTTCAGATCAGAAACCATTTCCTAAGATTGGAATAACATATTGCAAGGGCAAAGAGAAAGCAAATCCTAATATTCCCAGCCTTGAAAAAAATCAAGAACATTCCCAGTGATACCTCTTTTCCTTGTATCTGTTAACTCTGACTCTATAGGCCATCTTTTTTGCACAAAACTATGTCCGAAATAAAGTAATTACCTCTTTGACACTTCCCTTGATTTGTTTTGAACCTATTTCAAACTAATTAACTTGGCAACTATGTAGTGTCTGGCTTAATAAATAAATTTAGCCCATCCTAAGATATTAGAACATTGTGAATGTGTATTTCTATCTGCCTTTTAAACATAATTCAAAGAAAATGTTTTAAATGTACCTTTACAGTGTTGCATGCCTAAAACAATACTGTAATTTTCTACTTTTAAGGCATTTAATCCAAGGCAAAATTTAGGTCTGATATCCAGTCTCATAAATGCCATTTTTTGTTCTTAAAATAATCAATTGGCAACAATTCAGAGCTTCTGAATCAAAGCTCTGTTACAGATGGGAAGGTGATAAATGCAAAGAAAAAAATCTGCATATCAAGATAAAACTGCTCACAGTGAAAATAATTAAACTTGTTTTCTTTTCTTTTTTTTTTTTTTTTTTTTTTAGGTTTTCCTCCTCACTAGTCTTATCAAGGGAAACAGAGTCAGTGAAATTGAAACCATTTTTCAACTCTCGACTTTTCTCCTCCATACCCAAAACCTCAATACTTACCTACCAGAGAGTTAATGACTATTAATCTAGTGTTTTATAACCTACTATAATAAGAAGGTGCAGCTGTTGGGTATATCTGAGTCGTACTTGAAATTATGAGCATTTCAAATTCCTTTAGGGATCCTACATTAATGTTTTTAAAAGTATTGTTTCAGTGCCAATGGCATCAGCAACATTTGAGAATATGTTTGAAATGCAAAATTTCAAGCTTCTCTGTTATTATCAATCACCCAGGTGACTCTATGCATGAGAAAATTATTGCCTCATGCACAACAGCATTTGCAACATCAATAAGGGAAGCTGAAAAGTGCTCTTCGGACTCTCTCAACTTTTGCTCATTTGTCTATCTCAGTCTACAGGGCTGAACTATTCATAAATAGAGGAAAGGTAGATAAATCTTACTGACACAACTTCCTTACCAAATGTACCACCTCTAACAACCTAAAGATCTTGAGTCCAGAGATATACCTTCTTCCACAGTAATAAGTGCTCTGCTTCCTGCTTGAGTTCTGAATAGTCCATATAAAGTCTACAAATAATGCTCCAGAGTCTTGGTAACAAGACCAAGACAAAATTGTAGGTAGTTTTTTGAGTGGCAGAAAAAGAAAACAGAATCACTTGAAGTTCAGTATTTATTCTATCAAAAAGGATAAATTTGACAGGTGTGAGGGAACTATATAAAGAAAGTTTAGACGAAGTCTATCTTGAGTTGAATTTCCTGCCCCTTGTTTTCCCATTGGGTACACATCTGCTAGTGACACTTTGCATATTATGTTACTTAAAAAACAAAACCCTGTGTACTCTTCCTGTACCCTTGCTCTTCTATAATAGAGATTGACATCACTGTATCAGAAGAATATCTATCTATCCATCCATCTATAAATTAATTTGAGCATAAATAAAATGATATAAAAACAAAATTTATCTTTAAAAAGCCATTTATCTCCTTTTATTCATGTATTGTATGAACTTCAATATGGAGTTTCATATCTTCCTATTTATAGCACATAGTAAATGTGCATATTACTGTGGTTCAGTGTGGTATTTCCATACATGTGTACAGCTTACACTGATCAAATCTAGCCCCCCTCTACTCGAACCTTTCCCAGTTTGTAGTAATCACTATTGTATTTCAGATTGATGTTTTTAGCTTTCACATATGAGAGAGAACATGCAGTACTTGTCTTTCTGTGCCTGGCTGGCTTATTTCACTTAACATAAAGTCCTCCAATTCCATTTTTGTTGCTATTAATGACAGAATTTCATTCTTGTTTATGGCTAAATAATATATCATTATGCATATACACCATATTTTCTTTATCTATTCATCTGTTGATAGAGTTCTGTACTTATTGCATGTTCTCATACCTGATATATATATATATATATATATATATATGGAAAAAACCACTGTTTAAGTTACATTTATTATTTTCTAATCACATATATAATATGTGAATATATTGTCATTAAATAAATCAATATTTCAGATCAGACCAAATTCTTCCTTCAGCATCACTTCCCAAACCCATTCCCTTTCTCACGTTGAGTTTTCTCAGGAATACTATGTATCAGCCAGACTTTCCCCATGGATTTACAGCTTTGTCTTTAATAAATACCACACAGTATTTTAAAATATATCATTTATGCATAATACTTCACTTGATTTTCCATTACTGGACAAGTTACCTTGGTCATATTTACAAATCAATGCATGTATATCAACCAGAAACTTATTAATTACTGCAGAGTATTCCACGGTATACTAGGTTTTTGTCAAAACCCTGTCAATGGACATTTCTATTTTATCCTGTTTGTCATTGTTGTAAATATCAATGCCAAAATAAACTGAGCACTTTTGTGTGTACCTCCTAGAGGACATATCTCTCTTGTATACATACTGAGAAGTAAAAAGGCTAGATCATAAAATACCTGCATTTGATTTTAATGAATTTTCTGCTCCCAAAAGTGGTTTTAGAAAGTTACTCTCCAATATGACAAGCATGAAATCATTTCTTCTTCACACATCATTTTTTGCTCAATATTATCACTCTTTTGAAAAAGTTTCTACATATATTTTGCAGCAGAAGCAAACATTTTATTACTAAGAAAGTAGACTATAAATTAAAGTCATGCCAGTTTAGTTTCAGATGATCCATCTCTCAGTGACTGTATTCATAGACTGTTTTTGCTTAGAAGGTGTTCCATGTATCACCTATATGAAGGTCACTCTTCATTCTGTACATAAGAAAACTAATGCCTAATGAATGTGTGATTGACACAGGAGTGATTAATAGGTCCTCAGTTAATATTCCTCAAATCTGAATTTTAAAAAGCAGTTTGTTCAATTTGAGTTAATATCAAAACAAAAATCTAAGACTTCTGATACGCAAAGCAATTTTATTTCTAGACATGTAAAACTGGACTTTGACCTAAAAGTACTATGCACTATTGAAAATTATAGTGCTTTGTGATGTTGTAACAATATTATAGCATTCCTTTTATAGGGAAAGTACTTTTTTTGGGGGGGAAGTACTTCTGCACAGCCAGAAATGGATAGGATTTTGGAGACCTAATGAGTACTTCATTATGTAGGCATGGAGGTCAGAGAGTGTTTTTGCTTAATTATTTCAGCAACAATAGTCAATTTTTTAATTGTTAAACATATGGTTTAATGATATTTTATATCTTTTTACATAGTTATTTGAAAATATTTTGTTAGTACTACATTTTTATTGTTAGTAACATAGGAAATATTGAGAATTACATTTTTAATATGTCCTATAATTAGCATTTTTTGTTTAATTATTTCAGCATCAATAGTCAATTTTTTAATTGTTAAATTATTAAACTTATGGTTTAATGATATTTTGTATCTTTTTGAATAGTTATTTAAAAATATTTTGTTAGTAGTACATTTTTATTGTTAGTAACATAGGAAATATTGACAATTACATTTTTAATACATCCTACAATTAGAGTGCATAACTATTAACATTTTTATTTATCATATTTGTATGATTGTGTATATAGTATATTCATATATGCTCACATATAAACTCAATATGGTTTTTCATTCTACCTTTATAAACACATATATGAATAAAAATGTGTATATATACACATATATTCATATATATTTTTATTCCTATGCATATCTGTAGATTTCAGTAATATATATTTATGTATAAATGCATTAATTTTTAATACATTATATATCCATTATGTATATATTATATATATGGACATATGTATGTCTTAAAGACTATATAAGATAATAAAATAGAGGTAAGATATAAAAACAACCTTTGGTTTGATTTCTGACTATGCCCGTTATTGGCTTTTTGACCTTCATGTTTTTAAGTTTTATACCATCTTATTATCATTACATAATGATAGAAAGTCCTACTCAATTGATTATTGACCAATATTAGATTAAGTACAAGAGTTTTTCCATTTCATTTAATGTGTGCATTCTGCTAAAGTGTAATTACTTTATTTTAATCATTCTTATTTTATTTTTTGCATTGATGCTGGGGAAATTGGCCTTCATTTCTATTTTCAAATGTTAAATTGGCTGAGTTATAATGGGAGTTTTCTTGTTTATCTAATTTTGAGAATGACAACTTTTTCTTTTTAGGAAGAGTTGTTTTTTTGTTTTGTTTTTGTTTTTGATTTTGTTTCTTTCAGTAGCAGAGATCGAACTCAGAGCCTTGCACTTGCGAGGCAGGCACGGCGTCACAAAGCTAAATCCCCAGCCCCTTAAGAAGAGTTGTCTTTCCTGCTATATATATATATATATATATATATATATATATATATATATATATATATATATTTGTTTCTTTTCCTGTTGTTTTGTGATTTCAGGACACTAGAAATCTGTAGAGTGAATTTTCACTGTTTTATTTGCAAATAACTGCTTCAACTTATTCTTCCTTGTTTACGTTTTTATGCTTTTCTTCTGACTTCTACATTTGTGGATTTATTTCCTGCCATGAAGATGTAGCTATTAATATCTCCGAGTGAGTTTTGCTTATACTATTATGTTTTTATTTCTCCAGATTATTTTATTTCATCATTCCTTTTCAACTCTGTGTTTATGTGTACTCCATTTTATAACCAGTTCATAACTGAATGGTGCATTTGAAAATTCCAGTTCAGCAAAGAAAATAAAAAGGAGAATTTTAAAATAAAATGGACAATATCCAATTGGAGTGAAGCATAGTATGCGATGTATATTATATAACCTATAAACAATGATGAATTTAAGGAATTATTTTAGTACTTCTGGCCTATGAAAATTGGTTTATTAGTAAATATGATTTTATGGGAACATCAGAAAACAATAAAAACATGAACATAGTTACAAAAGTTTTTTCTAAGAAAAGAATTTTAACACTTTCTGCTAAATTATGCCTATTTTCACTTAGAAACTATCAAATGATTAGTATTTCTAAGAGAATCCAAAGAATGTGCTGATCATGAACTCCAAGGCTCCTGAAAATCTAACATATAGATATCAATACTGATGAGAGTTGGCCATGCCTAAGAGTTTCTTGACAGAAGATGGAATTGATACTTATGCTTCAGACATAACCCATCAAACCCAGAAGATTTAAGACACTGATAGAGCCACCTGGTAGCTTTATGTAGTTCTTGGTAAAGAACAGAGTTTGCCCTTTTATTTTAAGTATAATAAGTTTAACATTTGTTTTAGGGAAAACATAGAAGAACAGAAGGTGCTGTTCACACTTCAGATTTAGAAAGTAACATAAACTAAAAGTAAAACTGTGTCAAACGAAGCCTAGAGACCAAAACTGGCTGACAGTGACAAGGAAGCAGACACTTGGACTGGGAATAGGATGATTGGGAAGAAAGCCAAAATACATAGTACATGTTTTGAACAAATGTATTTGTTGACTAGGCTTCAGGTTGTGAAACCAAAGAGGGAGGGAGAATATTCAATTATGAACATTAAATAGTTTTACTTAGTCTTTTCCATATAAAGATTAATGAAATCATACGAATCAGAAAGGAAGCACTTTTGTAAAATGCTTAAGGGAAGAGATCAAGATTATCCCTACTGAATATTTGAAAGTGTTCAAGATAAAAAAATTCTTTATATTCACCCTTCAATATGACTAATAGTTGTATGTTTGCATACAGGTTTCATTGGCATATGACAAACCTAGCTGACATCACAATGAGAGTTACTTCACTTTTAACAATGGAACTAAAGAACAAGAAATAATAAAATATAGTTTAATATCACATACAAGAATCAAAACAGAAGACCAAGCAACAGCAACATAAAGTACCAATATTATCCTTTAATAGAAATGCCCATAAAACAGGAACAATTTTTTTTGGCTTTCAACATTACAATAATTTAAATTAATGTATATTATTCTTGATGAGACTAAGGAAAATAACAAGATAAGGACAGATAGCAAACTCTGTGTGGACAATTTCCCTACCCAGAGGTGAAAATATCTTTGTAATTTGCTTCTACATTTGTAATTTTCATATGTATATGAAATTCATTGTGGAAGTTGGAGTATGAAAAAGTAGACTTCCTTTCTCTTTGAAATTTACTTTATCTAAATAAATTTTATTTGGTTTAAATTTTTAAATTTCTAGTTACCAAATGTTGCATTGAAGTGTGCATTTAAAATGTAACATAAAACAGTATTTTTCATCTATAAAATTTGAAAACTAAAAAAAAAAAATCATGTCTGAAGAAGATTCCATGCAGAAGTATTTATACTGCCATTACTGCTTTCAACAATCCCAGACAAAACAATATAAGAGATACCAGAGAACTATCCAATCATCAACTAGAATGACAACTCCAGTGTTTTCACACTGATGTAAAAGAAACTATTATTCATTGGTTCGGCATAAGGGAATGAAGTAAAGGTAAGAGAGAGAGCCTAATGATGATGCTTTAGAGAAAATAAATACCTGCCATTTGCAATAATTCAGTACAGTTATCACCGGACAAAGCAGAATATTCATGGGAATTTATTTTATCTGTTATCTTTGTCTTGATTTGATCAACTCAAAGGCAAATGGCTGATTAAGTGGGCTCAAGAAAGTCTGTAAATTTTTTTATATTCAATACAATGCACAATATTTGGCCCCATTAGAGTTCCTATAATAATTAACAAAATACCTAGAAAAGTATCTGACACAGAATAAGCACTATATATCAGCTTGTTTAATCAATATGTACTTTAAATATCAATAGTCAATGGATGTATTTATAATAAAATTGAAAAGGATTTTGTTGGAGTCAAACTTTTTATATCCATATAAACCAGTGAATTCAAAGCTGGAACAGTACAGTGTTGTTTTTTTTTTTAACTAGTAATGCAGACTAATGACATGCATTTCAGTTTGTTATATAATTATATTTCGATTATTTTCATCCCCATTAACCACTGTCTTTTACTTTCCTGTTCCCCCATTACTCTTCTCCATCTCTAAATGTATACCTTCTAGTTTTCTGTCATCGCTCCTGTATTTTATTCATTAATTTTTTAGATTGTTCATGTAAAAGAAAGCATGATATTGATCTTTCTGAATCTGGCTTATTTCATTTAGCATAATGGTTTTCATGTCCATCCATTTTCCTGAAATTGACAATTTCATTCTTTTTTATGGTTGAATATTATTTTATTGTGTATATACACTCCATTTTCTTTATCCATTCTGTTGATGCATAGCTAGACTATTTCCACAGCTTAGCTATCAAGAACCATGCTGCTATAAAAATGAAAATACATGAATCACTATAATATGTTGACTGCGAAGAAGTTTTTTTATTTTGATATAGTCCAATTTTTTGATTCTTGATGTTATTTTCTGTGCTATTGGAGTCTCTCCTATTCACAAAGTCTTTGCTGTGTCTATAACTTCAAGTGTTTGCCCTGTTTTCTTCCAGAAGTTTAAATTTGCTTTTCATACATATATGTCTTTGACAGATTCTAATTTTACTTTAGCAGAGAGTCAAAAGTAGGAATCTAGTTTTCATTATCTGAATGTGAATATCCAGTTATCCCAGCACCATTTGTTAAAGAGGCTATGTTTTCTCTAGTTTAAGTTTTGGCCTCTATACCAAAAATCAGATGGCTGTAGGAATATGGATTTGTTTCTGTGTTTTCTGTTCTATTACGTTGCTGTAATTTGTGTTTTTGTGTGTGTGTGTGTGTGTGTGTGCGCGCGCACTAGGACTATGTTATTTTTGTAGCTATAGCTTTGTAGTATAATTTGAAGTCAGACATTGTGATTCCTCAAGCTTGTTCCTTCTGCTCACGGTTGCTTTGGCCTATTCTGGCTCTTTTGTGCCTGCCTAAGAATTTTAGGATTTTCTCTAGTTTTGTAGAGAATTTTGTTGATATTTTAACTGTGATCATAATAAATCTGTAGATTATTTTTGGTAATATGACCATTTGAATGATATTAATTCTGCCAACCCCTGAACAAGGGATGTATTTCCATTTTCTAATGTTTTCAACAGTTTCTTTCTTATTGTCTATAGTTTTTATTATAGAAGACTTCTACCTTATTGGTCAGATTGATTTTACTTTTTTAAGAATTTTACAGAATTTACTTTTGTAAGGTATTTTGAATGGAACTGTTTTCCTGATTTCTTTTGCAATGGGTTCATTATCATTGAATAGGAAAACTATTAATATTTGTGTGTTGATTTATATCATGCCACTTTGCTGAATTTGCTTAGCAGTTATAAGAACCTTCTAGTGTGATGTTTAGGATATTCTATGTAAAGGATCATATGATCTGCAAATACAGATAACTGGACTTCTACCTTTCCTATTTATATCACTTTTATGTCTTTCTCTTGCGTAATTGCCCTGGCTAAAATTTCAAACACCATATTGAACAAGAGTAGTGACAGTGGACACCCTGATCTCATTCTTGAGTTTAGAGGAAATATTTAAATTATTTCCCCATTTAGTATAATGTTGGATGTCTTCTTGTCACATATGGCTTTTATCAATTTCATAAAAATATCCTTCTCTGCATATTTTCTTCAGGGTTTTTGTTTGTTTGTTTTTTCGTACCAGGGATTGAACTCGGGACCTTGTGCTTGTGAGGCAGGTGGTAGAACCACTGAGCTAAATTCCAAGCTCTTCAGGGTTTTTATAGTGAGAGGATTTTGAATTTTTTTCATAGGATTTTCCTGCATCTATTGAGATGATTATATCATTTTATCCTTGGTTCTAATTATGTAGTGTATTACAATTACTGATTTATGTATGTTGAACTATCCTTGCAGGAAATGCAGTGGTCATGGTGAGTGATTACTAAACATGCTTTTAATTCTTTTTAATGTGTTTTAAAATTCTTTTATAGATAATTTCACATCAAAACTCATCACAGATCTTGGCCTGTACTTCTCTTACTTATTTAAGTCCTTATCCAGTTTTTATATGAGAATAGTGCTGGCTTTATAGAAAAAGTTTGGAAACATTCCTTTTCTTTCTATTTCATGAGTAGCATTGGTGTTCTTCTCAAAGATCTTGTAAAATTCAACAAAACATCCACTTAGTCCAGAATTTTCCCTAATTGTGAGAGATTTATTACTGTTTATATCAGGCAGTTTTCCTCTGATTGGGACATGATACATGATACCTACAATTTAAATGAATAGAGGTTTATTTTTGTTCATAGAAGGTTCATTTTAGATTCATAGAAGGTTCAGTCCATCATCAGAAGACTCCAAGGGAGAAACAGCATGGTGGGAGGACATTGTGGAGGAATGCTGCTTACCTCAGGAGAGTCAAGAAACTGAAAAAGAGAAGAGAGGAGCCAGGGGCAAGAATACACCATTCCATGTCATGCCTCCAATACCATACCTGGATTAACTGATGAATATAGCTCCCTCATGATACAGTCACCTTCCAAATATGAGATTCTGGGGGCAAAATTTAGATCTAAATAATAACATTCCCAAAATATTCATATCCATCTCATTATGTAAAATATATTCAATTCATCTCTAAAAGTTACCAAATCTTAACATTTCCAGCATTGCTGAAAAGTCCAAGTGCAAATTCTTCTCTGATACTCAAGGTCAACTCTTAGCTATGAGCTCCTATAAAAGGCTAACCAAAAGTTAAATAGTTTCAACATACAATGACACTAGGTAAACATTCCAATTACACAAGGGAGAAAAGGGAAGATAGAAAGGATTCGGAACAATGCAAGACCAAAACTTTATAGGACAAGCTTTAAAACTTGTAGCTCCATGTCCAGCACCCAGGGTAGGTTGTAGTGAGATATGAGCTCCAAAGGGTTTTGACAGTCCTGTCCTTATTGGCTGTGCTGGTTGCAACCCTCTCTCTTGGGCTGGTTCCACTAACTGCCTGCAGTTTTCTTCAGTAGACACTTTATATTCCTGGCATCTCAAGTTTCCTGGGGTCTCCACTGCACTTTTGGTTTCACATTCACAGTTTCACACACAGCCCTCATAGGAGCATCTGGGCCTCCCAGGCATTTTTATGAAATCTGGGTGGAAGCCTCTATGACAACTCTTATTTTCTATATGCCTATAAATCCAGCACCGCATGAATAATATCAAGGTCTGCCAACAGTGGGAACAGTGGCTGGGCCACTTGGACCATGGCTGCAGTGAACTCTGAGTGCTCAGATGGCTGAATACTGTAAAATAAATCCTGAGAAACCAATATAGTAAGCAGCTCTTCTTGAACAGGGGACCCAGTGGTTTTCATTTCAAATGAATGGCTATACTTTTGCACCCTTAAGCCTACAGTGCGGGGAGGGGTTCTGGCCAATTCCTGAGATGACTTCAAGTCATTTTACTATTGTCCTGATGCACAGTGTTTGGCTTCTTTTTGATACTAATCTTTTCAGCAACCACACTCTCCTGGCCGCCACATTTGAAGATTCTTCCTCTCTGGTAAAACTGTAAATTTTTTAATTCATTCAGCTCTTCATTTTTCTCCTGATTCTCACAATAGATCTGGCTAGATGCAGCCAGCAATACCCATGACACAGCTGGAGCATTGGGATGCCTTGAAATTTCCTCTGGCAGACTGATAGTCCACCTCCTTTAATATCAGTCTCCTGCAAAGTCTCATATCATGGGCAAAATATAGCTAAATGTTTTTCTAGAGTGTAAACACATGGAGTCTAGTCCAACCACAAACTGAGCTTTTATTCCCAATTGTAATCTCATGAGCCTTCCTTTACTGTCTGCATTCTAATCAGCATTCTGGTCTTCTGAATTCTGACCAAAATCACCCACCAAATTCTGCTAAGAACAATCTAGGGTTTTTCTAGCCAGCTTATTTAAACTTTGGAAATTCTCCAAAAACAAGTTCCAAATCTCTTCTAAACAAAAGGTCAAGTACAGTCACTGTAATGACGCCACATCTCTCATACCATTTTTCCTGTATTAGTCAGGTTTCCTTTCACTAGGAAAAAATATCTGACACCCACAACTGAAAGGATGAGAGGTTTATTTTGGCTCATAATTTCCAGAGAAATCAGTTCATAGGCAACTGGCTCCAAGGCAAAAATGGTAGGGTGGAAGAACATGGTTGAAGAATTCTGCTCACCTCATGTCAACTAGGAAGCAGACAGAGAGGAGGGAGGATTTATGGACAAAAATACAACTTTCCATATTATACATCAGTCACCCACCTCTGATAAGACCCCACTGCCTAAAAGCATTTTCAGCTGCTGAAACATCAATAGATGAATCCACTGATGAATGTAGTTTTCCCATGATCCAATCAACTTCTGAACATATGAGACTTTGGGGGAACATTTTATATCTGTATAAACTGTTTCAGTCTCTTTGTTTAATGTTAGTCTCTTTGGGCATTTTATGTATCCTTGGTTCCATTTTCCTTTTTTTTTTTGCTTTAATTCTTTTATTGGTACATTTTAGGTATACAGTATGTTTACATTTATCATTGGGTGCTTGTACCTGTACATGATGTATCTTGGTTCTTATTTTTTCCACATTCCCTGAGCACCCATCACCCCCTCCACCCTTTCCTATTTACATAGACTTTGTTTTCATTTTTTTCTTTTCTCATAATTTTTCCTTTCCCTTCTTTCTTTTCCACTTCCCCTCCAACCTTCCCTACCACTTTAGACCATTTCTTCCTATTTCAAATTATCAATTATTCATTTTAATCATTTTAATCCTTATTTACACTTTCAGGTTCTCACACTAGAAAAACTATTCGGTATTAACACACGTGTGTCCTATTTATTTCACTTAAGAGTGTGGCCTCAATATGCATCCATTTAGCTATAAATGACTCTAGTTTCTCATTCTTTATATCTGAGTAGTACTCAATTTTATTAAAAAAGCACATCTTCTTTATCCAGTTTCCATTTGAGGGGCACTTGAGCTGTTTCCAAGCTTTAGCTATTATGAACTGTGTCGCTATAAACATGGGTGCACATATATCGCTGTGGTATGATATTTTTAATTCTTTTGGGAAGATCCCCAGCAGGGGAGTAACTGGGTCAAATGGGACCTCTAGTACTGGTTCTATGAGGTATCGCCATACTGATTTCCACAGTGATTGCACCAGTCTGCACACTCACCTAAAATGGAGAAGGGTTCCTTTCTCCCCACACCCCGGCCAGCATTTGTTATTGGTTGATTTCTTGATAGTAGCCATTCTTTCTGGGGTGAGGTGGAATCACAGTGTTGTTTTCATCTGCATCTCTCGAATGACCAGTGATGGTGAACATTTTTTCATATGCTTATTTGCTGCTTTTACTTCTTTGTCTGAGAAATGTCTGTTCATTTCAGATGCCCATTTTTGATGGGGTCTTTAAATTTGGGGGGTCTAATTTTTTCACTTCTTTATGTAGTCTAGATAGTAGTCCTTTGTCTAAGGTATGGCTGCTGAATATTTTTTCCCACATTGTAGGTTGTTTCTTAGCTCTGTTGGTGGTTTCTCTTGCAATACAGAAGTTTTTAATAAGATGAGATCCCAGTTGTTGATTCTTTGTGCTAGTTCCCGTGCCATTGAGGTTTTGTTCATAAAGTCCTTTCCTATGCCAATATCTTCAAGAGTTCTACCTAATTTATCTTCCACCAAGTTTAGTGATTCTGTTTTAATATTTAGATCTTTAATTCACTTTGATCTTAGTTTAGTGCATGGTGATAGATATGAGTCTAGTTTTAATCTTTGGCAGGTTGAAATCCAATTTTTCGAACATCATTTATTAAATAGGCTATCTTTCCTCCTATGAGGGTGGTTGGCTCCTTTGTTGAAGATGAGGTGGCTGAGTGTGTCTGGAGTTGTTTCTGCATCTTCTTATCTATTCAACTGATCCTCGGGCCTGTTTCTTTGCCAGTACCATGCTGTTTTTATCACAGTAGCTTTGTAATATAGTTTCAAGTTGGGGATTGTGATAACCCTTACTATGGCTCTGTTGCCTAGAATTACTTTTGCTATTTTAGGTCTCTTCTGGTTCCAAATGAATTTTTGGCTTGTTTTCTCTAGTTCTGTGAAGTATATTGTTGGAGTTTCAATTGGCATTGCATTAAATCTATATAGCAGTTTTGGAAGTATGGCCATTTTCACTATATTGGTTCTTCCTACCCAGGAGCAAGAGATGTCTTTCCATTTTCTTATATCCTCTTCGATCTCTTTTTTCAGAGTGCTGTAGTTGTCAGTGTAGAGGTCTTTTGCTTCCTTTGTTAGATTGATTCCTAGATATTTCATTTTTTTGGATGCTATTGTAAAAGAAATTGTTTCCCTAATTTATCTTAGTGAGTCTGTTATTTGTGTATAAGAAGGCTATTATTTGAGTTTTGATCTTGTATCCTACTCTACTGAATCTGACAATTACGTCTAGGAGTCTTTTGGCTGAGGTTTTTGGGTCTTTAATATAAAGTATCATATCGTCATCAAATAATGACAGTTTAACTTCTTCCTTTCCTATCTTTATTCCTTTTATTTCTTTCTCTTTTCTAATTGCTGTGGCTAATGTTTCCAGAACTATATTGAATAGGACTGGTGATAGTGGGCATCCTTGTCTTGTTCCTGATTTTAGCATGAAAGTTTTCAGTTTTTGACCATTTAGTATGATGTTGGCTATTGGTTTTTCATAGATAGCCTTAATCAGGTTGAGATAAAAGACCTTCCATTCCAATTTTCTGTAGGGTTTTTATCATGAATGGGTTTTGGATTTTGCTGAATGCCTTTTCTGCATCTGTTGAGATGGTCATATGGTTTTTGTCCTTGGTTGTTAATATAGTGTATTATATTTATTGATTTATGTGTGTCGAACCATCCTTGTATCCCTGGGATAAATCCGACTTGGTCAGGGTGTATGATCTTTTTGATGACCCTCTATATTCTGTTTGTCAATATCTTGTTGAGAATTTTTGCATCTATGTTAATTAGGGAGATTGGCCTCTAGTTCTCTTTTTGGGTTGGGTCTTTCCCTGGTTTTGGAATCAAAGTAACACTTGCTTCCAGGAATGAATTTGGAAGTATTGCTTCCCTTTCAATTTTCTTGATGAGTTTAAAGAGTAGTGGTGATATTTCTTCTTTAAATGTCTTGTAGAATTCAGCAGTGAACCATCAGGACCTGGGCTTTTCTTTGTTGGTAAATTTTTTATTACATTTTCAATTTAACTCATTGTAATTGGGGTGTTTAGAATTTCTATATCTTCTTCATTTAACTTTGGCAATTCGTATGTATCTAGGAATCTGTCCATTTCTTCTGTGTTTTCCATTTCATTAGAGTACAGGTTCTCACAGTAGGTATTGATGATACTCTGGATTTCTGCTGGGTCTGTTGTGACATCACCTTTTTTGTTCTTAATTGCATGTATTTGTGCCATTTCTTTCCTTTTTTTGATAAGGTTGGCTAAAGGTTTATTGATTTTATTTATTCTTTTGAAAAACTGACTCATTGATTCGTTGATTTTTTGTATCATTCTCTTTGTCTCCATGCAAGCTTTCTGTTTTGATCTTATACTTTCCTCTCTTGTATGAACTTT
The DNA here is from genome assembly GCF_053883595.1 of Heterocephalus glaber. Taxonomy (NCBI): domain Eukaryota; kingdom Metazoa; phylum Chordata; class Mammalia; order Rodentia; family Bathyergidae; genus Heterocephalus; species Heterocephalus glaber. Next base: position 4,009,890 of record NW_028258369.1, read on the forward strand.
GAGTTTATAAGGCTCTTCTTTTTCTAGGAGCTTGAGGTTCTGCATTAGGTTATTTATTTGAGTTCTTCCTGTTTTCCTTCTTCTTCTTCTTTTTTTTTTTTTTGGTACTGGGGATTGAACTCGGGACCTCCCAGTTTTGAGACATGCAGGCGAACAACTGAGCTAAATCCCCAGCCCAAGTTCTCTCTGTTTTCCTAATATGGGCATTCACTGCTATGAATTTCCCACATAGAACTGCTTTCATTGTGTCCCATAGATTCCTGTATGTTGTACTGGCATTATCATTTACTTATAGAAACTGGCTAATTTCTTCTTTAATTTCCTCTGTAACCCATTGGTTGTTCAGGAGGGTTTTATTCAATTTCCATGTGTTTTTGTGGGTTTTGAGGTTTCTTATGTTATTAATCTCCAATTTTATTGCACTATGGTCTGATAATATACAGGGACTAACTTAAATTCTTTTACGTTTACTTAGGGTTCTATGAGCTAGCATATGGTCTATTTTGGAGAATGTCCCATGTGCAGCTGAAAAGGATGTATATTCTGATTTTGTGGGGTGGAACACTCTGTAAACATCTATTAAGTCCATTTGTTCAATACCTTGGTTCAGTTCTAGAATTTCATTTTTAATTTTTTGTCTAGATGATCTGTCTGTTTGTGATAGTGGGGTATTGAGGTCCCCCACTACAATTGTGTTAGTGCTTATTTGGTTTTTCATGTCCATTAATATTTGTTTTATCTAGTTGGGGCATTCATACTTGGTGCATATGTATATATTTTTTTGGTGCATATATATTTACAATTGTCATCTCTTCCTCTTGGACTGTTCCCTTCACAAGGATGTAGCGACCATCTTTGTCTTTCTTAATTAGTTTTGGTTTGAAATCTACTTTGTCTGCAAATATGAATGCTACCCCTGCTTTCTTCTGGGTTCCTGTCATGTGGAGAACTGTTTTCCATCCTTTTACTTTCAGTCTATGAATTTCTTTTGGAGTTAGGTGTGTTTCTTGTATACAGCGTATTGTTGCATTTTACTTCTTAATCCATTCTGCCAGTCTATTTCTTTTGATTGGTGAATAGAGGCCATTAACATTGATGGTTATAATTGATAGATATTGACTCATCCTTTCATGATGTTTTACTGTTGTTGGCTCTTTTATTTCTTAATTTCCCCCTTTCCCTTTAGTTTCTTACCTTGCCTGGTGGCTTGCCTCTGTTGGGCCTCATGGAGTTGTGACCTTCATTGTCTTTTCCTAGGATATTGTTTATAATTGTTTGGAGTGCTGGTTTGGTGTTCATGAAATTTCTCAGGTGTTCTTTGTCGCGGAAGTATTTAATTTCCCCACTGATTTTGAAAGATAATTTGCAGGATACAACAGTCTAGGTTGGAAGTTATTTTCTTTTAGGGCTTGAAATACTTCACTCCAGGCTCTCCTTGACTTGAGGGTTTGTGTTGAGAATCTGCCGTGATTCTGATGGGCTTTCCTTTGCAGGTGATTTGTTTCTTTTCTCTAACTGCTTGTAGGATTTTGTTTTTCTGCTGGATTTCTGGGATCTTGACTCTTACATGTCTAGGTGTAGATTTTTTTTTATCATGTCTAGTTGGAGTTCTATATGCCTCACTTATGTGTATGTACAATTCTCTACCTCTGTCTGGGAAGTTTTCTATTACTTCTGTGAACAGTTTTTTATGTCAATTGAGCTTTCTCCTGTATTTTCATGGACTCCTATCAGTCTTATGTTATTCTTCTCTGCATCATCTAGCAGCTGCTGGATTGATTTCTCATGGTTCCTTACTATTTTTAAGAAATCTTTGTTTTCATGGTCATTAACCACAATCTTGTCTTCTATATCTGATATTCTATCTTCACATTCCCTTAATCTGCTGTGCATACTTTCAGTGGAGTTTATAATCTCTTGGATATCTGTTTGAATCTGTTTCATGGATTCCATTTCTTTCTTATGTTGAGTGATCATGGTTTCCATTTCTTTCTTATGCTGGCCATTCGTGGCTTCCAGCATGTTTCTGAGCTCATCTATTTTTTTTTTTATCAGTTTCTGTTCTAGAGCCTCTAATCATGTCTTTCACTCTGCTCATCATCTCTGTAGTTACCTGGGAGATTATTTCAGCTTTGAATTTTTCTAGAGCCTCATTCATCTTCTATTTTACTTCCTGTGCTGTCATTTCAGGGTGTCCAGGTTGTTGATTATCAGACTTTTCTACCTCGTTTCCCCCAGAATTTCCCTTTTGTGGGGTGGAAGTCTGAGTTTTGTGCCTTACTTAAATGTCTTCTCATTTTTGTTTTTGGTACTGTCCTTGATTTAATTCCTGGGTTGATACTTTGAAGTTGCTTATTGTAAGTAACTTTGTTGCTTGTATTTAGAACCCTTGTGGAATGATTGCTTCTCAGAGGTGTCTTCCAGATATAGCTGGTCTTTAGGTTTTGAGTCTCTAATGGCTCTAAGGCTATCTCATTTTCATGATACCAGGAAGGACAACTGATTAGATCAATCACAACACCTTAACTCAAATGATACAATTAGCAACACCATAGCATCAAGTACATTTTAGAAAATGACAATTTGTGGTAGTTATTAATCTATCAACTTTCACTGTGTGAATTAAATCAAAATCAAGGACAAACCCAACATATGTTCATAGTAAATAAACTCTTCAATATAACAACTTTACCCTTCGGGGTGGGGAGTTAGAAGGAGTTGGGGAGGGAGCAATAGGTAGGTAGAAGTATATGGGAAGGTTAGCAGTGAGGCCAGAGGACACAGGTGAGAGATGAAAAAGAGAAGAAAAGAAAAGAAAGAAGAAATATGAATTAGGGTCAGAACAGGAACACAAAGGGAGATGAAGAACAATGTGGGATAGCAAGGGAATGAGTGAGAGAAAGAAAAGAGAAAAATAAAAATTTGAAAAGAATAGAAAAAGAAAAAAAGAAAATTAAAAATAAGAGCAAAAAAATAGTAATAATTTGAAAATAACAAAAGATAAAAATGAAGGGCCTCCTTCAGGGTATGTCTCTGTTGTCACAATAGACAACATGGGCAGCAGTGTGCAGATATAAGTCAGTGAGTCTCGGCAAGCCAGTTGCAGACCCATGAAATTCAGGCAAACTTCTGGCTACAAGTCCCAAGTTGAGCTCCATGTCCTCCTGAAGGGTTGAACTCTGCAAGGCTCTACTATAGGTTCCAGCTGCCCTTCCCCTGAAGATAGTCCAGGTTCCAATAGGAGGTGATGATCCCTCCAACTTACCAAGTAAGATGGTCTGGTGTGCCTTTATTGCAGAGATTCTCTTCACGTTTCCAGTGGGCTTCAGTTTTCATCAAGGAGCCTGAGAGAGGCCCTCTGTCTGTTGTTCACTTCTGCAGCTCAGGACAATGGCCTTTATAGCTCCCTGTGCCTCTGTAGTGTGGAACCAGGTAGCGGCACAGCCAGGAGGCCAGAGTTGGGGGGGGGTAGGGTTTGCAGGTGACTGCACTGCTACACTGGTGGCTTGTGGGCATGTCGAGGGGGTCCTCACAGTCTTTCTGTTTGCAGGTGGGCATGGCAAGCCGGACGGAGCAGGGCTCCAGCCGGCCAGGGACCTCTCAGCCCAATCTGCTACACTGGTGGCTGGTGGGCATGTCCCTTGATTCCATTTCCATAGGTCATATGTGACTAGAAATTTTTCCATTTTTTCTGGATTCTCCAAATCATTGGAATAGAAGTTTTCAAAGTACTTTCTAATAATGCTCTAAATTCCAGGGCTGTCTCTTATAATTTAGGCTTTTTAATTTCTAATTATATTCATCTGGGGCTTCTGTATCTTCTTTTTGTATGTTTGGCTATTTATCTTTCTTGTCTCTTAAAAGAACTTACGCTTCAATTTATTAGTCCTTTGTATTGTTGTTTTAGTCTGTATTTCATTAACTTCCACTCTGATCTTTATCGGTTTTTTTCCTTCTACTGGTTTTTGGTTTGGTGTGTTCATATTTCCTTGCAGTCTATAGATTCAAAATTAGGCTACTTACTTGAGATCACTTTGTTTATCTAATGTGGATACTCATAACTATAAACTTCCCTCTTAGAAGTGCTTTCATTGTGACCCACAGTTTCATATATGCTGTATTTCCATATTTGTTTGATTCTATGAATTTTAAAACTTCTCCTCTGATTTCTTTTTTTCCATTAAGTTTATTGGTACATTTCTAGAATATATAAAGAACTCAAAAAAATCAGACCCCCCCCCCCCAAGTATAAAGACCCTGATTTCTTTTTTTTTTCTTTCTTTTTTTGGTACTGGAGATCAAACTCAGGACCTTGCACTTGTGAGGCAGGCTCCAGAACTACTGAGCTAAATCCCCGGCCCTAAGACCCTAATTTCTTAAATGACCCATGAACTACTCATTGATTGTTCAAGTGTGTATTATCAATCTTCCTGTGTTTTATAGTTTCTGTAGTTTCTTTCGTTGGTGATTTTAGTTTAATTTCATTACGATCTCATATTATGCTTGAGGTTATTTTACTTTTTAAATTTATTAAGATTTGCTTTATAGCCTAAAATATGATCTATTTTACAGAAAGTTCCAAGGGATGCTGAAAAGAATGTATTCTGCTGTTGTTGGGTGAAATACTCTTTAGATCTATTGTAATATAGATCTGTTGATCTATACTGTAGTTTAACTCTGATATATCTTTGTCGATGTTTTTGTCTAGTTGACCTATCTGTGAGAGTAATCCTACATGCTTATATTTAGGTCTATGCATTCCTTTATGTAAGGTAATTTTTTATGATATTACATGTACATTGATGTTGGGTGCTTATATATTTACAACTAGTTCTTCTTGGTGAATTTTTCCATTTTCCAGTATATAATGTCCTTCTTTGTCTCTCTCACTAAGTTTCAATTAAAGACCACTTTTTCAGATATAAGTACAGCTACTCCTGTTTGTTTTCAGACTGTAAGTGCTTGAAGTAATATTTTCTATCCTTTTATTCTTAACTCTGTATATGTTCTCACAATGGAGATATATTTCTTGCAGGCAACACATAGTTGAGGTTATTGTTAGATCCAATTTGCCAGTCTTTATCTTTTAGTTAGAATGCTGAAACCATTTACATTAAAATTATTGTTTAAAAGTATTCATTACTTGCTGTTACGTCATTGTTTTTCCAGTGTTTGATTAATTCCTGATTCTTGTTCATTTATGTATTCTGCCAAAGAGATTTATTATTTACTTTGTTCTTGTGGTTGTGATTATCATTTTCTTCTTTGTTTAGGATTCCCTTAAGTATTTTCTACAATGCTGGCCTAGTTACCATGAATGTTTTTTCTTGGAAAGTTTTTATTTTTTCTTTGATTTTGGAGGAGAACCTTGTAGGACATAAACATCTAGGTTGGCAATTCATTTGTTTCAGGGCATGAAATACATCATTCCAATCCTGCTTGGCCTTTAGAGTTTCTATTGAGAAATCTGCTATTATTCTGTGGTTTGGGAATTATAAGTTATTTGGCACTTGTCTGTAACAGCTTATAATATTCTTTGTGCTAAATTTTTTAGCAATGTGACCAAGATATGTCATGGAGAAATTGTTTTCTATTCATAGGGTTCTATTTGGGGTTCTAAATATCTCCAGAACCTAGATATCCATGTCAATGCACAGATTTGGGAAATTTTTTGTTTGAATTCCAGAAAGTGTTTGCTATGCCTTTAGCCTGCTCTTTCTCATTCTCTTTGGGCATAACGAATCTTTAATTTGGTCATTTGGAGTTGCTGAATAGCTCTTGAATATACTGTTTATTGATTCCTCCTTTTTTTCATTATTACTGTGTGAATGTTCTAGTTTGTCTATCTTGTCTGCAAGCTTTGATATTGTTTCTTCCTTTTCATGTAGCCTACTGCTCAGACTTTCAGCTGAAATTTTTGTTTGGGTAATTAAGATAATAATTTCTAAAATTTCTGTTTTGGTCTTTTTTGGAACCTCTATTTCTTTACTGAGATGGTCTTTTATACACCTCATTGTTTTCCTTAATTCATTCAGCTGCTGATTTGTAACTTCTATGAGCTCACTGACCATTTTTGTAATTGATTTGTTCAACTACTTATTTGAATTTTCTTGTATACTGTTCATTTACCTCTTGGTTTTTAAAATTCTTTGTCTATAATTTCATCCATTTCAGTGTCTTCAGGATCAATTTTGGACAGATTTGTATTTTTGGAGGCACTTTGTTACCTTCTTTGTTAGTTATTTCTCTCTGGTTGCTGAGTCAAAACACCTGACACCCACAGTTAAAGGGAGAAAGGTTTATTTGGCTTACATCTTGTAGAGGTTTCAGTCCAAAATCGGCTGGCTCCAAGGCAGGATGGCAGAGAGGCAATAGTTCATAGTGGCCCTAATGTAGCAAAGCAACAATAGACCTTAACAGTGTCTTTCTGTCTTTTTTATATTATTCAGACTACCGGGATTTAGGCAGTGCCAAAGCAATCCATGTACTGGTTTAGTAATCATACACCCTTAATCCCAGCATTACACACTCTAGATTCAGCCCCTGCATGAGGCTTTAGGGAGACATCTAGACCCAAACCATAACACCTTCTCTTCTCCTGATTCTTCTGTTTTTATGTTGACTTTTTCAGATCAGTTGAGATAAATATCTCTGTCATCATTGTGTGAAAGTCTTTTTAGTAAGTAGTTTTCTCTTTGTGATATGCTGTGGTTATATCTCCGTGTGAAAGCACCCATTCAACCTAATCAAAGTACTAGCTTCAAGCCCTACTATTTCTTTGTGAGGAAAAAATAATTACCAGTAATAATAAACATCTAAAGAACCAATCACATATCAAGGTAACTTAAAACTCATTGTAAAAGTTCTTTAATAATGCACTAATCTAGAAATCTAAAGGGAGGATAATAATGTAAATAGTCTAGAAAAAAAAATAGACATTAATGATAACATTTATACATAAGAAAAAAAGGGAGAAGAAAGGATAGATATGGAAGGGTATTAGAAGGTATAATGAAAAAAGGAATATAAATGGAAAGTGAGAGGAGAGATAGGGATATTAAATCTGATTAATTAAACAACAGAAACACAAAGTTAGAAAACCTGGTGAAACAACACTTGATGTGGGAAAACATTACAAAGTAGGGTAGAGCACTATAGAAGCAAAACAATAACAATCTTATGCACTCACATCCACATAGGCACATGCGCGTGTGCAAACACACAACAACAACAAAAACAGGCCCAATATTCCTCCCTTTATGGATGCTTTTTTTGTTGGTTTTTTGAAACAAGGTCTCCCTTTGTAATTCAGGCTGGCCCTGAACTCATATTCCAGGTATTTCATCCCCACAACAGGAAAGCTGACCAATATATGAGATGTTGAGTGTGATCCAGTCCCACCACTAATAACCTTGCCCTAACATACAACTGTAACCACAAACATGGTGGAGCTCAGCCTCTAGGTTGCCCTGAACAGTTTCTCCTTCTTAGGCAGCAATTGAGAAGAACTCTGGATGAAAAAAGATTTTTATACCCATTATGGTTTAGATTAAGAATGGATCCGCAAACACTCAAGTGTTCAGAAGTGGGGCTTTAGGAGGGTGTTTGGATCACGGGGCCACTGTCTTCGTTGATGGATTCATCCACTGGTGAGTTCAGTGGTCGCGTGTGCTGCTAGGAGTTGAGGCCAGGTTGGAATATGTGGGTCACTGGGAACATGAAGTGGAAGGGTATTGTCTCCTTTCTCGGCTCCTCCCTTTACTTTCTCTTCTTCTTGGCTTCCATGATATGAGCAGCTTTCCTCCACCAGACCCTTTCAGCGCCACAATTTTGTCTTTGAGCCAGCTGACCAGGGACTGTAACTGTGAGCCAAAATAAACCTCTCCTATAAGTTTTGGGTATTTGGGTGTTGTGTCTCAGTGATGAGAAAGTGACTAAGATAACATCATTCCTTATATCAGGCTGCTTCCAAAAATAGAAGTCAAGGGAAAATAATTGTCTCCTTTAAAAGTATCCCCAAAAAGCTGAATGTGGTGGCACACACCTATGATTCCAGCACTTGGGAAGCTGAGGTAGGAGGATTACTGGGAGAAACTGTTCAGAGCAATATAGAGGCTGGGCTCCACCACATTTGTGGCTACAGTTGAATGCTAGGGCAAGGTTATTAGTGGTGGGACTGGACCACACTCAATATCTCATATGTTGGTCAGCTTTCCTGTTGTGGGGATGAAATACCTGGAATATGTGGTATCCCCAGTCCCGTTCACTATCTTACCAAATTTCTGGCAGGGGTTAGGACTTCTCCTCTCTCTACTAATTTGAGACTACACCCCTCAAACCAAAGTCCTCACCATCCTTTAATTCCTCAGCCATAAGTCAAGATAAATCATTCCTGCCCACTCTGCCACCAGGGATGACAATAGAGTTCTGAGAGCCCCCTTTTATTTTGAAGGAGAGTCCCTCAGTTCTCACTCGGCATCTTACCTTGACTCCTAGAAAGGCCTAAGCCTCCTCTGTTCACCTGAAACAGAACTCTCAGAAGACATTTCACCTTCCTGTAAAGTGACGTTTAGAGGGAGCAACTCTGACAGCTACTCCAGGTCCTCCCAGAGCTGACATCACCGGCTGAACTTTTATCTGGGTGATCCTTCTGTTCTCGAGTAGATGTCTCTGTCAGTTCTCACTCAGAATCTTATGCTAATATCTGGTAGAAACTTCACCTCCTCTCTCTCCTGAACAGATTCTCCCTTAGTGCTTCCCAAGGCCTTTAGCACTCACATTCCCAAGGCAGAGTGAGAGAGTGTCAATTCTAGCCATTCTCCCTGAGCATCTCTCAGGGATGATGACAGGGTGGGCCCCTGTGTAGCCCCTCCCATTGTGGGGTAGGTGTTCCCTCAATCTTCATTCAATATCTTACCGTGACTCTGGTTACAGCTGGGGCTCTATATTAGTCAGCTTTCTTGTCACTGAGACACAATACCCAACAAACACAACTTACAGGAAGAGAGGTTTTATTTGGCTTCAGGATTCCAGAGGCTTCAGTCCATGTTCAGCTGGCTCCAAGGCAGAAATATCATGCTGGCAGAACAAAGATGCTCATAGTGGCTAGGAAGTAGAACAGAGCAAAAATACCTGAGTGGAACAGGCCAGGGACCATCTGTAATTCTTAAGATGACACCTCCGTGACCCACTCAGACACACCCAGGAGTTCATTTTTAATTTGCTAGGCATCTCTTTATCCAGCAAGTTGACAATTAAGATTAGCTGTTACATTTCAATTTTTTTTTCTGTACCCAGGGATGTGTTCACAGCAAAACTTTAGGTTGTCTGCCAAGACTCTCACTCATGTAGTTTATGAGAAAGTCCATATTGTGAGCCAAAGTTTGGGAAATCACCAGACCATGCTCTTGGAGGCATGGCTGGGCACTATCTGCACGGCCACACTTACTTTAATTGCTTCTGATGGGCACACAGCTCTGCACTGGAGTGCAAAGATGTGGCCACCCAATCTGCTTCTCTGTAGAGTGATGATCCCAGACTCAAGTACCGGCTCCCCACAAAATGTCACATGGCCGAACTCTTCCTGTCACAATGTTCAATCTGCCATTATTGTAGGGGTTTGTTTTGTTTTGTTTTTGTTTGTTTTTGCTTTTCCCTCCATCTGGTGAACATGCTCACTCTTGGCAGGGTTTCATGCCATCCAACTGCCATGCTGAGATTTTCTCACGCTGGAATCCAGTCTCCTGTAACCCAGACTCAGGAGAGACATTGCCCCCTACCCTATGATTTTCATTTTTGTGTCACAGTTGGCATTTTCCCGGGCCTATTTTGTCTCCTAAGGAAGGTGCCCACTGCTCCCCTGGAAAGAAGGTTTTTTGCATCCTGGAAATATAAAAACTATTTTGGAGTTTTCTGTTCTCCCATGCCATCTACCAATGGAAAGGAAGTTACTTAAGATGGCTCCTCATCCCAGTTTTGTCTAAATCTATCTTCTGCATGGTCCACCAAGGCAAAGACAAAGGAGACTTTTAAGGTGATTCCCCATCCTGACACTAAGTCCACAGGCCAATGCTATGAATTATTATTCCCATTTCTCAACACTCCACTGAACTCAAGTTATCTTTCTGATCAGGCTATGTAACAGTCTAATAGCAAACCCAGCATTGATAGGGGTGTGATGAGATGTTCTCATATTGCCTCACTAAAGGGAGGTTCCTCTCCTGCACTGAGCTGCCCTTTAATGCCAGTGTGGGCTGTCTGCTACATTACTTATCTTCCTAATATCAATATTTCAGACTTTCACCTGGTTTCTTGTTCATCCTAGCTATAATACAGTAATTCCATACGACCCCCCTGTTTCCTCACGGAGCTCCATATTTGCTGACTTGGATGAATATCCTGGAGGACCTTGAGAGTGCTGCCTAAATCTAGTCAGCCATAGGAGGAGTTGCTCCTGTATATCCAAACTGTGATTATTAAGAGGAACATAGTTGGCTGGCTGGCTTGCTTGCTTGCTTGCTTGCTTGCTTTCTTTCTTTCTTTCTTTCTTTCTTTCTTTCTTTCTTTCTTTCTATGATTTAACAGCTGAACATCATTTTCATCTGGAACCAGTGACATCAACTTTCTACTTTGAATAGAAAAAAATACTAACAGAAATTTTAAAAGTCAATAATTGAGGGCCGGGGATTTAGCTCAGTTGTTTCACCACCTGCTGTACAAGCACAAGGACCTGAGTTCGATCCCCAGTACAAAAAGAAAAAAAACAATAATTGATAGTACAGTTGGCAGGTAGATATAACCAACATAAAAATGGTACACAAAAAGCTACCATTTTGGAACACAGTGCTATGAAATAAATGCATTTTCCATCTTTAAACAGTAGTTCTAATTTCGAGTATCATCTTTGAATTCAACTGAGTATCTGGCAAGGATCATAAACCATAAAGACATTCAGTAAAGATCTAACAAATGCTATGTGAGGACTTTATGGAAAATTATGCAATTCTTCTTGTTATTAACAGAAAAATTACATGAGTGAGTATAGAGTTTTACTGTATTCATGCATGGAAAAAGTAACTATGAAAATGTTAATTCTGCCCAAATCAACCCATTAATTCAGCGCAATTCAAATTAACAAAAACACCCATCATCTTTTACATGGAACAGATAAATGCTTGTAAAAAGCACAAGAGAAACAAATAGGGAGCACCATTCTTTTACAGACTATCAAGATATTTTGGAAATACATAGTCATTTTAAAATGTTTAAACCTGAACCTTTCCCCATCATCTCACAGGGTCCACCATGGAATTCTACAGATCCAGGAAGAAAATAGTCTTGAAGTTAAATCAAAAACGGAAAGCAAGTGGTTTCACTTCATGTAACAGGACGTAAAGTACAAGAGTCACAAAGAAATCAAGAGAAGCAAGGAACTCGATGACTTGCACAGAGTCTAATAGGCAGTGATGAATATTATCATAGAATCCTAGTTTTAATCAAATCCAATGAGAAAGATGCTTGCAAACATTGGGATGAACACACCTTTTTCAAACTTTTCAATAAATCATTCAAACCAACCCAAGAATACCAAGCAAACTTTATCAATGTGTAATATCTTAATGTTGGGTAAACCAGCCAATGAAACATTAACAAAAGCAATAATTTGGAAGTAAACAATAAAATCATTAATTATGTCATGTTTTACAGTATATATCAGAATTGGAAGATTTAATTTCCTACCAAATCAATAGCTAAGGCTAACCATAAAAGTAAGATTTTTGTCTCTGCTTTCTATCTAATGGAAAACAAAATATATATTACTTATTTACATCTTTTGTTTCCTTACTTAAGAATTATTCTTTTCAACTAATATATATCAGTGAATGGACCTTGAGATATATATATATAAATATATATATATATATATATATATACTTTGAAAGGTAACTTGTCTCATTTTACATGTATATTTTTATATATTTCATTTTTTATTCTTGTGCTTATATAATTATTGAAGAGATATAAATGTGAAATTTAATCAAATTCTAAATCAAGCTAATAAATTAACTTTGATATTGGTGCAAAAATATATGCACATAAATGTTTGTACATGTATGTAAAACATATATGGTTCACAGTGATTCAGAGGGCCCACAGATAGGCTCAGAAATATCATATGTGCATTTAAGTTTTCTCTATATATAAAATGTAAAAAATATAATATTTAACATGCTAAGCATGTGTAAGGTAAAGTTCAGTGGCATTACGTACAATCACATTGTTGTAAAGGCATTTAGTTTTTGATAGAAATAGCCATATATATCATAGGAAATGCTATGATTAATTAGCAGTTTGGAGACTATTAATATTCTCTTTTCAGTTTTTATTTTTCATTAGTACTATATAATGATTACACTCCTTGTGGGGAGCTGGTACATGTGCATAACACATTTCAATGCTTTTTTCCACCCCCTTTCCTTCCCTCCGTTCTTTGATCCCCTTCCCATTTGAAAAAAGTTCTATCTTCTTACTTCCTGTTATCTTTTAGTATTTTCTTTATTTATATTTTAGGTTCCTCGTACAAGAGAAATAATGTGATATTTAAGATTGTGTGTCTGATTTATTTCATTTAACATTATGGCTCAAAATGTATCCATTCCCTAAAACTGACTCAAATTTACCCTTCTTTATGGCAGAGCAGTACTCCATTGTCTATAGATATAGTAAGTTCCCAACTTATGTTGAGTTGTGAACTTTCACATATAGGAACGGACTTCCCATTACAAACATTCATAGATGGGAACAAATTGCTGAAATAGCTCACTTGCCTGCCAGACATTGTCACAGTTGTGCTGCTGTGTGCTTATTGTGCTTAAAGGTAAAAATAGTTTATTTACAGTTATTTGTGTGTTTGGTTTTTTTGTGCTTTACGTTGCATATTTATGTCAAAGGTGTACAAGACTCATTTTGTTGGACTTATGAATGAATCTGACTTACAAACATTCTCCCGGAAAGGAACTCGTTAGTAAGTCAAAGATTTACCATACCACAGTTTCTTTATTCATTCATCTGTTGATGGACATATAGGCCACTTCTAAAATTTAGCCATTATGAATTGTGCTGCTATAAACATGGGTATGTATGGATCATTGTAATATCATCTCTTTAACTCTTTCAGGGTGATACTTAGAAGAAGAATAGCTGGGCCAAATGGAATTTCTAGTGTTAGTTTTTTCTGTGGAATCTCCATAGTGGTTGCACCATTTACATTCTCACCAACAATGTAGAAGGGTTCCTTTTGCCCCACAACCAGCCTGAGCTCTATTGGATTCAAAACTTAAAAAATAAGAGAACTGATTGGGCTTTTTACTCCCATCCCCAGCTCACTGGTTTGGATATGAACCTGAAGAACTGAGTAAACATAAAAATGATCCTTTGTTTAAGCATAATAATGAATTTTATTAAAAATATATGAAATGGTCATAAAGAAGCATTTGTCATTAAAGATATCAGGACATAGTTTGAAGTCACTGATTTCAACTCATCTGGCATTGCTTTATGAGGAGGAAATACACAAAAATATCCATTTAATTTAGTCTATCACTTTCAATTAGGTAAAAAAGGAGGCTTTTCCATAAATTGTCTATAGAAGACCTACATGTATGCTGTTTGATCAGATCTATGTTATATAGTCACCATTATGCCACTTGCTGAGCAAGATTTAAATTATTAGTTTAGATAAATTTTTACTCTATTTGGGGAAGACTTTTCTTTTTGGACTTGAGGTCTTTCTCTTCTTCAACAAATTACATTATATCTAACAGGAATGAAGATAGATAACAGGTATTCTTCAGGTCATGTTTCACACTACGTAGACAAATAGAACAGGGTAACAAAATAGTGAATATAGAAATGTATATTAAAGTTCCTTAAGATCATGTTATACAACAAAACTAGTAGTTGGGAAAAAGATGGTTACTAACAAATAGTGGAGATATAATCTGCAATGTACCTGGAAGAAAACAATCATGAGCTTCCTTCTCATATCACAAATTAACATTTATTTCAGATAGGCAATGTGTTTAAATGTAAAAATAAAATAATAAAAATCTTCATAAAATCATGAAAACTTCATATAAAAAGCAACAGCAGAGAAGAATTTAATCAACCTTAATAATGACTAAAAGCCAAAATCTATAAAAGGTAAAAGTACTTTTAAAACTCAGATACAGCAAATTTATCTTAAACCAAAACAAAAAAAATTCACAAGTAGAGCTAGAAAGAAAACAAAGCACAATTAGTAACTGCTTAATTTCTATAAAATTGCAAATGCTCTAAGAAGTTGACAAGAAAAAAAAATCTAATCCAATACAAAAAAGATGTGAATAGACATTTCAATGAGAGACCATTCTGAAAAGCCAACAGACATATGAAAAGGTGCTTGAGCTTACCAGTAAGGAAAGAAATACCAATTAGAATAGCAGTGAAATATTACTCTGGCTATTAGAATGGCTAAAATTTTAAAAAGCTACAATCTATATTGTTGATGGTGACTGAGGAAAGGGATAATCTCATAATTGGTAGTGCAAATGTGATGCATTAAGATCTTTTTGAAAGCAAATTGACAACATGTATTAAAACTGGAGCTACATGTACCCACTCATGGGAATACTTCCTATAGAAATAAAAGTACATATGCATGCTGATGTTTATTGCTGAAACATTGATTTTGGCCAAAAATAAATAAAAACAAGTAAAAATTGAATCCCTCATTAGAAAAATATCAGGATTAAACAGGGCACATCAATACCATTAGTTTATATGTTACTACTTAAAATAATAAATTAGAACTTATCAGGTGAATTGCATTCTTTTCATGAGAAATTAGTGAGTGAAAAAACAATATAAACATGCATTACAGTGTAATATCAATGATATTAAATGAACTCTAATAAAAATAAATCACTTTTATGTATAAAGATATGTGTATTTATTTGTATAGAAATTACAAAGACATAGACTGTATTTTGTTAGTAATGCAGATGGAAAAAAAGGAGTATACTTATTTGGAACAAAAGAGAAGAAAAAAAGGAAGAAGAGAGCCAAGCAAGATAGGAAATGTAAAAATAATGACAGCATCAAAAATTTAGCATTTATATTACTTTTAAGCATTTATTTAAAACTATATATTTGCCTCCATATAAGTTTTATACAATAAAAATATAAAAGTATAATGCAAACTATAAGCTTACTCTAGTTTGTTCTTAGGTACAAAACAAACTTTCAAAGGATTATTCACCTATTTGGAAAGTATACTGTACTTTTATTTACTTAAAATCACTCATTTCAAAAAAAAATAAAAGGCTAGCCACTCATCTGTGTAAGAGTTACTTTGAACCCAGGTTCAGTTTCCATTTTATAATAGTCTCTTTTATTATAACATTCTTCAATATCCCTTATTGTATTTCTTGAGTGTTCTACTAGGTGTGTTCTAAAACACGTCTTGTTTTCTGTGATACTTTTCTACCTAGAAGTTTCTGTGTATATCTCATAGACTATATTGCATCTACACAGCCTGTAGGCCACATGCAGCCCTGAAAAATAAGTAATGTGGCCCCACAAAATAGTCAACTTTGAGAATTATTATGTGATTTGTAGCAACGTTCCCGCAACTCTATTACACAGTGCTCGAGTGTAACCTGTGCAGGCGAGAACTGAACACTGTTTAAGGGAGGCAGCAGTGCTCACTCTGCCTCCTGCACCTGCCGAACAGTCTAATTTAAGTCTTCATGAATCAGGAACTACATATGCTTGCACAAACTATCAAGTAAATGCAGTAATTACCAAAAATAATATTGTAACCTGTATCCATGTATGTGTACTTGTGAAGATAAGCTTTTATTGTTATTAAGCAGACATTGAAAATTTTTATTTAATTATTGAAGTTGGGCTTGTGTTATTTTGTAAAATCATAAGTTAAAATATAAAAACTAAAGGAAATATATATATATATATATTCACATATATTGCATGAGGCCATAGACATTTCCTCTTCATTCACTCTGGTCCAGGCAGACAAAAATGCTGGAAACCCACATTTAAAGCAAACTAGATCTACTGCGTGTGTGCACAATCAGTGTGCATAGTTATGCTGCTACCAAGCACGCACACAGACCCCCTCCCCACACACACACACAATGCCTTTCCCTTCCCCTCAAATGCATTCTTCCATACATTTTTTTTTTTTTTTTGGTACCGGGGATCTAACTCAGAGCCTTGTGTTTGCGAGGCAGGCACAGCGCCACTGAGTTAAATCTCCGGCCCCCGTATATGTTTTTTGAAGTGAGCAATATTGCTTTTGCACTTCCAAGGATGCATCATACCTTTATGAAGTACATTGAAAGATGTATAGTTTTGTTTGTAACTTCTGAGATGTATGGTAGCAGGGTTTTTAATACTGAGATCTATCTTTGGCTTCCTTACTTTCCCATGATTTTGTTTGAGCATTCCAAAAAAAAAAATTCTTAAAATATGCTTTCTAGTTTTGTAGGAAACTATAACATGGAGATTGTGCTTTCTAATTTTTCTTTTCTCCCACTGCATGGTTTCCTAGAGAATGGGAATGCTGTTTTAATTAAGAATGTTAATACCAGAAATTAATGTTATTTTAATGCATGACTATTCACTGTATTATTTTTATATTCTTGCATATTTCACTTGTTTGATAATGAAGTTGTAAAGGGGAACCTTTAGTAAAGAACTAATTATAATGCAAATTAAAATGTTAGGTTTGATTCTCCTCATCCCAGAAAAGAAGAAACAAAAAGAGATGATGACTGGCCCATGTTACTAGTCAGGCTATGATAAGCTATCCCATTACACTGAAATAACTCCACTCCACCAACTCCATACATTGACATTGAAAAGATTCATTTTATACACACATTTTATGACCAGCACCCTTCCAAACAGTGTCTCAAGGAACCAGGCTGAGAGAGAGTCTGCTATCTTGCAGCTGCACCAAAGGGAACACAGGTCATTTATTGCTACCATGGGAGGAGAAAATACACTGGAAGTTTGCATATGGTGTTTGACCAGACTTGGAAGTGGCTTATATCACTTCAGCACTTCTCCCTGCATTCTTTTGTTTGTAACACTGCATTGTGGACAGCTGAGAGATGTAGCCTTCTGAAGGAAAATGATTTAATAAATGCATAGGATGATTTCTGCCACAGTCACCATGCAACTAGTATCTTTGCTACAATATCACATCCAGTTTTTATAAAAGTAGCATGATAGTGACTGTGATCTATGGACAAAGAAATGGAGACTCTGAAAAGTATAGTTCACTTGAACCCAACCAGCAAGCAAATGACAATATGGAGTTTATTATTTAATAATTACACAAATATACAGATTGTACTTTTCTATCACTAGTTTTAAAATACTGCATTTTACCTACAATTGAGAATACTATTCACTTAAATTAAAATAAAGAAAATCCTAAAATGACTATAACCCTAAAATAAAATTCCAAAATAAATTTCAGAATTATCACAAATATAAATCTTTGATTAGCACTGTTTGTTACCTTGGATGTCAGCAATAATATGAAGATACATATGTTTTAGTTATTTTTACCCATTCTTTTAATTCTGGTAGTCAGATACAAATTTTAGCATTTTGATAGCTTTCATCATAGTTACATTCTTTCTGTTTCCAAAATTTGTACAATAAAGTTTGCATGCCTATTTTTTGCATTTTGATACTTTAATATCTTAATTTATTATTTAGTGTTTTAGCTGTCACAGATGTCCATTTAACTGCCTGAGCAATTTAAAGAATAATTAGTAATTAAATACTATTTCCTATGAGAGTAATAGAAGCTTACAAAGCTGTAAAACAAAATGAGATATCTGATGAGAGTTGTGTTTTAACAAAATACTTTGAGTAAAAGAAAGTAGCATCCCTCAACAGAAATTTCTTTGGCATTTTACAACTATATGTCGCAAATGAAGAAGTGTAATTGATATAGAAGGTCATTATTTTTGCTTCACACTGATAAATTTTTTAAACATCAATTTTTAAAGCCTAAATAGTGAACTCATGGCCAAGAACCATAATTTCTAAATTATTTCTCCTAGTTTTTTTAAATGAAATTCCTCTTCATTTTATTGAGTACAACAAGGCAGGAAAGGAATTTGAAATGGATCTACATTCTAGTACTTTTACAGTCCCTGTTTACTTCTCAAATTCTATAGATTTTTATTGTTCTGAATTTTTAAAAATGTTCATTTCTTCTGCATAGAATTCTCTTATTGGTATCTGAAGGATAATGTAATGTGCCGATTAAGTCAAAATTCTGTTCGAATTTACATAAATCTTATATAAAAATAACCAGTTTCGCTGGGTGCGGTGGTGTACACCTGCAATCTCAGCACTCGGGAAGCTAAGGCAGAAGGATCCCCATGAGTTCTAAGCCAGCCTGAGCTACTTAGTGGGTTCAAGACCACCCTGTCTCAAAAAAACCAAGAAACAAACAAAAAGAATAACCGGTTTCTACAGTAATATGACTCAACACAATAACACAAGCTATAATTGAATATGCAATGCTAGCAATCACTTGAGTTGCCTATTTGCAAACAATTATTGAATATCGATCTCCTAAAGCTGTATTGAATACTGAGAATAGAGATATTTTCAACAAGAAATTTATATTATTTAATATCTGTTCATTGTTCAAATTAAATATTAACATACTAAAGTCTCAGTACCATTGTTAGTTATACCACGCAAAATAATTCAATCGAACTCCAATTTGTAGCATTTCAACTATTTTCACAATCTAGCAAATTCTACAAAAAAGAAGAGCATAATTACTCTTTCACTTTATTCCTTTTTACTTTTAGGATAAATAATCAAATAAAACATCTAATGTAATCACGGGTAACTAATCATTTTATTCTATATAGATGACATGTGGACTGTATGTTTTGTTTTGTTTTGTTTTTCTTTTCTTTTCTTTTTTTATTTTCCCTGTACCGGAGATCAAACTCAGGACCTTGCCCTTGCGTGGCAGGCGCGGCACCACTGAGCTAAATCCCTGGCCCTGGAATATATGTTTTCCATTATGCACATTAAAACAAATTATATGTCCACATCACATTCAATGCAATATTTTTGTTTTATAAGGACTAGTGTACCATATCATTTTGAAGACTGTTTTTTTGACTTAAGAGATTTACTTATTCTAAGATTTTTACCATTAATTAAAGGAATTCCCACTCTGGCTATATAGAATTTATATCAGATAAAATGAAATTCAAAAAAAATAAGTAATTCTAATTTCAAAAGGATTAACTCTCTATCCATAGAAGCTATAACAATGTTTATTCTTAGAGTTTGAAATATTTTAGTGTGATCACATAAGTGGCCATCAAAGGAATAAATTTTAGCTTTTGTTTTACACATAAGTTTAAAAAATTCTTTGTTTATGTAAAAGAAATTATACACACTGCTAAACCATATCATAAGCTAGTCGCGTTTGATTTATTTAAAAAAATCTTACTAATGTGGAAACTATTTCTACAATACTTATATGGAAAGCTTTTAACTTTCCACATATTTCTTTAAGAGCAGCATTTTGTTCATGGATAGCACAGTGGCTTTGACACATGCAATATTTTAGCATTGTGTTTAAATTTCAATTTTCACAAAATGCACTTCATTCAGTGAATGCAATTGTACGTTAATTCTTATCAGTAACCATAATAAAATCCATTGTAAGAATGGGCATTACTGCAAAAGCCTAACATGCCATCAAAATTATATATTACTATTTTTAAATGAGTATTTCTATTTTTTTCTAGTAATTACATACAAGTGGTATTGTAGGTAGGTTACTTTATTTATATAAATGGTCTTTGGTTATATTGTGGGTATCATAAATTTCCAAGGAAACTAAGGAGTTTTCCACTCTACAGGGTATATAATTATTGATACAATTTAAACTATCTATGCTAATACTAATTCTGTGTGACATTTTGAAAAAATCACCTAGGTATGAATTTATTATGACTTACTAATCCAGTAATATTAACACTGACAGAAAAATAACTCACAGAAAAAATTATGACCATGTACAACAATATACTTAAAAGATACTATGTAATTTAAACATTATTGTAAAATAAAATATTTGTTTCTTAAACAATTTTTACTTTTAAAGGGTTAATCAAATGAGACCAGAAAGAATACTGGGCATCTAAGACTCAGCCATAAATGTTTTTCACTGTTGTTAAAATCTTATTATGTACAGTATGATATTTAGCAAAAACTTTTAAGTTTATACAAGCCTATGACTATTCCTGATTCAAACATGTGGAAGAAAATAAACTGTATATTGTGAAACTCTTCACAATCACAGAAAATAATATTTCTCCTTAAAAATAGGGCATGAAGCTGGGAATGGTGGCACACACCTGTAATCACAGCACTCGGGAGGCTGAGGCAGGAGGATCGCTTCGAGTTCGAGGCCAGCCTGGACTACATAGTGAGTTCAAGGCCAGCCTGAACTACAAAGGGAGACCCTGCCTCAAAAAACCCAAAAATAAATTAATTAATTAATTATAGAAAGATTCTCAATTTAAAAAAAAATAGGGCAGGAGTAGACTCAGTGAAAATGATAGAGGAGAGAACTCCCAAAATCTATTCATTTGAAAGGGGGCCTTTGTCCCTCATCGCCACACTTCTGTCTCCCCAAGACTTAGCTTTACTTGAGCTTTAGTCCCACTGATGAACTTGCAGTTTCTCGAAAGTAATTGCCTTGGAGAAAGTACGCTTAACTGTCACTCTACGGCACTAATCTAGACCTCCAGCCCTCTTATTTTTTTTTTAATTATCCCCCTGCTGTACTGTATCTCACCACAATCTTTGTGAATTACTGATCCTCAATACAAAAACTATAGCATACTCAATAATAGCACAGTGTGTTCCAGAGAACAGAAAACTGATTAATGTTAAAGGAATAAATGACCCAATAAATGTAGTACTCAATTTATTAAGAACCAATGTCTCCTAAACACTTAAATGAACTAAAGTCACGGGTATATGTCATTTAATTTTATAAAACAACAGAATTAAAATAACAGAGAAGATAAGAAGTGACAATATTCACCCTTCATTTGTTCTATTTCTTAACCTCCCAAATTTTACAGCTGAGTCACGTGACATTTCCAAATAAATATCTATTCCAATACCAAATTACCCTATTCTGGATCACAAATAAGAAGGAAACCTTCCCAATGTATTTGACAAATATTAAAATGTCTAATTAAAAACTTGATACTCAAGAATAAAGTGATTCAAGAATAAAGTGATTCAATCCATGGCAGCTACAAAACAAAAAAAAATCACTCAAAATATTTTACATGTTAAATATAGGTTTATATGTTAGCTCTCTTCTCAATAGAGTTGCCATACCTCACAGTTCAAAGTGTATTCTATAGATCAGTAACATTATACTGACATGTAATTGAAATTTACTGTGCAGCAAAAATGATTCAAGAAGAGAATAATGTACAGTGTCTATTTACCTTTGTATAGGCAATTGCTATGTTACTCTACTTTTAACATTTGTGCTTGGGTAAATGCTTATGTATGTATAGGAATGTCACAGTGCAAGATGCTGCTAGATCAGGCACAAAGTATTAAAATTATTTTGTGAAGACTGGTGGTTATATTAAAACTATTGTGCCATAATACTTCAAAAAAAAAAGAATAAAATGATTCACAAACTCATATGCAGAAGCAGTTTAAACCACCTAGTGAAAGGAACATTTGAAACATGAGGAAAAGAGAGAAAAGATAAAATGAGGGCGGGAAGGAGTAAGCCAGTCTTAAGAGGTGTAAGAGCGGAAGGGAGAAATCTAATGTGTCAAATAAATAAGAATACAAAGATGATATATAGCTCTAATCAAGAACATGACTAGCAGTGAATTGAACTGCTCTAAATCAGGGATCTGTAATAGGGGCTGTCTGCTCCACTAAGAGCAGATTGTAGCCTTCTGAGCAGGAGGCAGGGAAGAGCTGTCCAGCAGGTGAGGTTCTATAGAAGGAGTGGACATTGGGGACGTCTTAGAAATGACTGAAAGAGACAGAGTTAGGTAACAGACCAGATCCTGAGCAATGTTAGCTCTCATGGGCTAACATTGCAACAGGCTTCTTCCTAGAAAAATGAAATCCAAGTAAAATCATCAAATTTTTATTATTTTTTCTTATTTACAGTCCCTTTATGCAATTGATTTTAGTCATTTCACTACAAGTGCCTTTTTGTCAGTGGAAACCAGTTCAAGAATAGTGAAAAAGAAAAATGAATTAAGAGAGACAAGGTCTGTGTCAGGTGGGAGTAATGGAAGAGCATGAGTTCTAGAAAAATTCAAAACGGGGCTCTAGCCTCAGCTGTACTGCCTACCAGTCTTGTGAACTTGAGAAAGTTGCAAGTTCATAAACTGCCATGTGAATTTGTACTGCTACATGATCTACATATATACTATAGGATAAGATGACTGGAAAATATCTTAAAATATTTGCCAAATATGTTAAAAATGGCAGTTGTAATATCATTTTTATTCCAGATAAAATTAGTCAACAAATCAGGAATTTTTTTGAATCCTGGAGCTATTAGATAATATGGAGTGTTCTCATATGAAGAACACCGAATGACTAAAAAACAAAATCCCTATAAAGTAATATTATAAACTTTCCCCATGGGAGCACATTTTTAAGTATAGGATTTTAATCGGCAGTTAACTGAAATCAATTTCCTAGAAGTGATGTCAAGGCAAAAATCCTAAGATCCATCCCAGGTGTCCTTCCATCCAAACCATCTCTATTTACATTTGTTATATCTTTCAAAAGACTTGCTCTCATTTAGTTTGTCAAATTATATTTAAGGTAATCTCATTAAAAGGCCCTCTTTATGCAATGAAATCCATCTCTTCCAATTCAAGATAAATGTGCCAGAGTGTAACATGGCTAAGGCCCTGGATTCCATACCCAGTGGCACAAAGCAAGCAAACTAAAAGTGCCAAGGTTCTGATTTCTGCATTTCTTATCTCAAAGGACTGTTGTTCTCCTTTCTCAGACACACCTTGGAGAAAATGGGCACAGAAAATGTGGTTTGCAGAATTTGTTCACCAGCACTGGAATCTGAGTCAAGATACCTTTCATTCCTGCCCAGGTGGAAGTTTGTCTCATTTGCATACAGCCCTAAAGGAACAGTTCCCAGCAGTTTTCCATAACACACTGAATGGTTCTGCCCTTCTAGCACCCTTGTCCAAATCAGAGTGCTGAAGACCTGAGATGCACTTTATGGTATTTGAAGGTGGGGCTTTCAGGAACTAATTAGATTTAGATGAGTTTATGAGAATGGGTCACCATATTGGCATTTGATCCCTGTAACAGGAAAACTAGAATTCTCTATCTCTTCTTTCCTCACTACCTCCATCCTCCTTCTCTTCTCCTTTCTCATCCCCTTCTCCTGACTTCCTTTCTCCTCCCCTCCCGAATTAACTTCTCTCTTCCTCCCTCCACCTACCCCTCTCCCACCTCTATAGCCTCCTGCCCTTCCCCCTCCCCTTCACTTTATCCCACTCCTTCTTTTCCCCCACAATCCTCCACCCACATGAGAGGAAACAAAAAAGGAACTTGTCCCATCAGTTCTCTAAGCTTTATTGAATGTTTCTGCTTCTCTCCCATGACCACAGGAATCATATGGTGAAGCACTAAACTCCAATGTGATAGTATTTGAAGGTGAGGCTCTGGGGACATAAATAGATTTAAATGACGTTAGGAGGGTGGGATTCTGTGTTGTGATTTCTAGCTTACTTAAATGTCTAAGAGGGTAGTCCAATGCCCTGCTACACTCATTGGAACTCTGGTCTCAAAAACTCTAAAAAGAAAAGCTAAGTCTTCTGTACTTGAGCATCCCAGTACTAGCATATATCCTACCAAACAGAATGTATTCATTAATGTGTGCTGAATAAGAATCAAGAAACATAAAAGAAAATTGACAAAAATTTAATTTCTACCTCATAGAACAAGCCAAAACCACATGAAAAACATTCAGTTATAAAAACAAAAATAAAATCAATAAGAGAAGTCAAGAATGGATCATGTTAAAATTTTTCCCTCCACCATATTACCATGCATACCTGTAGGGTTCTTTAAAATTTTCAAGAAGGGCTGAGGATTTATCTCAGTGGTTCTGTTGCCTGCCTCACAAGTGCAAGGACCAGAGTTCGATCCCCGGTACCAAAAACAAACAAAACAAAAAAATAAAAATAAAATAAAATATTCAAGAAAATTCCCTATAGTATAATCCTATTTTCTAAACAAGAAATGCGAGAAGTAAATCTGTTTTTAAGTTCCCCAGTCTACAGTATTTTGTCATAGTAGACTGAATAGATTTACAGGAGTATACATCACAATCCTGAGTCATAGCATGGGATGGCATAGCATTAACTCACCACCACCTCCACTTCAAGTAGCTCACCTCACAGGTTCAGTAATACCTATACGCCAGAAACCTGCAATTTCGAATGTCTCACAATTCTTGCTTAGGATATTTCCATGTTACTGTTCCCACAGACACCCACGTCACATTCATTCTTTGTATGTTGCCTAAAAGTCAAAAGGGAAGTTAAACAGATTTCTTGTAAGATTTCAAACCTAGGCCCTAAAATTCTAGTAGCACAGGCTACAGGTATCCTCATTATGTGGATACCTGTGCACTACCACAAAGACTGGCAAAGAGCATACAATCCATTAATATTTGCTAAATTACAGTCAGGAAATATGAAGGCTAACTGATAAAGATTTAACCACAACTTGCAGGAATGTGCCAAGAAACAGCTTAAAACATTTCATTGCATACAACCAAAGCAATGAGAAAAGCAACCAGTGAACATGTTCAAAATTTTTCTCCATTGCATCACCCCTCACTGGGGTGGGGTTCTTTAACACTGGCAAGAAACTTCCTTCTGGTACAATCCTATTGTCTTAACTAGGTGATCAAAAGCTTCAGGCCTCAGCAGGCCCTGGAGAAGCAGCAGGATCTGTGGCCTGGCCACTTGCACTAGGATTGGCACAAGAGCCAGGCTTGGCAGCACACACAGCTTGGGCTCTTTCTGCCTTATCTCTCATGGCTTTGATGGAGGCATCGCAAACAGAGTATAAGTAGTTCAGGGAAGTCTTATTGACCTTGGACAAAAACTTCAGGATTTTCTCCTTGCTGGTCTCGGCATAGGCTTGGGGGCCCCACAGGAACTCATGGCGTGGAGGGTCACTGCCAGGCACCTGCTGATACACCAGGTACTTTAGCCTCACCAGGTCTTGGGTGAGGAGCTTCTTGGGCTCTCCAAACATGATGTGCTTCTTCCCGGGATATACCTTCATGGTCTTCAGGACACTCCAAAGGATTTCCTCAGCAACACAGTGGCCATTCAGGAGGATCACAGCAAGGACTTTCATCAGGAGACCCGTTTTAGGGTAGCCCCTGCCAGGGCGAATCCTCCCATTGTTGGGGAGGGTCAGCTTGCTGATAAGGGTATAGGAGTGATGGGTGGAGTCCACTTCTCTCACTTCAACTGAAAAGATTGCCTCCAGGTGCTCACAGGCACTCTTGAAAATCTCATCAAACTCATCTCTGTTCTTCCAGATAGTGACCATCAACATCTCTTCCTTGGTAAAGAGCTGCTTCAAATGGAATTTGTAGAGGATGAACCATTCCAACAGATCAGTGGACCACGTACGGTCATCAGATGTGCAATCAGTGTTGAGACTTCCCTCAAAAATGCTGCTCTCATCCTCACAATAGGAACCTTGGTCAGAAGTGGACCAAGAGCCATCAGCAGAAAGAGCTCCAATAGATGGTGATCTCCCCCCAGGTGTCGAGGGAGGGCTACAGGATGCAGCAGCAGGTGGGCTCTGGCACAAAAGAGAAGCCTTTTCTTCTTGTTCTTCTCCAGCTGCTGCTGCCGCTGCTTTTGCTGATGCTCTTGCTGATGCTCTTGCTGAAGCTCTTGCTGAAGCTCCTGCTCTTGCTGGTGCTGCTGGTGCAGGTGCTACTGCTTTTGGTGCTGCTGCTTTTGGTGCTGCTGCTTTTGGTGTTGGTGCTGCTGCTGCAGGTGCTTTTGGTCCTGCTGCTTTTTGTACTGCTGCCTTTGGTGCTGTTGCTGCTGCAGCTGCTTTTGGTGCTGCTGCTTTTGGTGGTGGTGCTGCTTTTGCTGCTGCTTTTGCTGCTGCTTTTGTTGCTGCTGCTGCTGCTGCTGCTGCTGCTGTTGGTGGTGCTGGTCCTTCCTGTGCATCCTCACAAGTCTGATTGTCACTTTTGCGTTGTGCACGTTTCTTGCGGGCTCGCAATTTGCTCTTCTGACCACGAGGCATGATGAATCTGGTTAGGCCCAAGAAGGAGGCGCGTGGGCAGGAAGGCTGGTGCTGCGGACACCTGGAGGAGGGAGAATGATATTTTGTGAGCATCTTCAGAATGAAGACACCTCCTTGGCTTTAACCAAGGCTGCTTCTGCAGGTCTCTGTGAGAGCTATGCTCTAGGAACTGACAGTGTTCCTGTTCTAATAAGTCTGTCCTTGTGGAGGCAGACAGAGTGAGTCTCCGGCTGCACCCTCCTGTCCCTGTCTATGGTGTTCTGGGGTGGTGGCCAAGACTGGGCATTGCAGTCCTGTGTTGTGAGGTGTGGGGTGCTCTTAGATTGCGATCACACTCATCACTAGTTGTAGGCAAGTCCCGCACCTCTCACTCTTGCTGCTCTGATGTTGACTCCTCAAGCCCAAAACAGATCATTCTGTATCCCACAACCCACAAGTGTAAGTGCAAGAGATTCTCAGCCAACCATCATGTCATCTGCTCTGCCACATTAAGAATTATGTAGAGCCCTTACTCTCATGGGCTTCTAAAGTACGTAGTTTTCACTCAATCTCCAGGTACTGCCTGCTACTCTCTCCTGAATGGTAGTGGACTCCTCACAGCCAATATACTTCCTGTGTCTTAGATTTGCTTTGAAACAGTGAGGAACAGCCTGACAGTCGTGCCCTGGGTTTGGAATGGTGAATGTATGGGTCAGGCTGCAATTCTTTGATTCCCATTCAATCCAGAGTTTTCCCTTCAGTCACTCATTTGACCTCGGAAGCCTTCCTTTACCTGGGAGCTCTGTGGTGCTGCTGACTTCCCCACAACTCTCTAGGCATCTGTATCAGCCACCTCAGCTTCCTATAGTCTCTCCATTCTCATAAGAATGAAGGATTGTGTGGCACCTTCTTGCTTTTCACCTCAGACCTCAGGGTGCTCACTTTAACTCCTAGGAATACCTAGAAATGCTCCTACCATGGAGCTTTGGCCATCCCCTTTACTCAGAATCCTTCACCACTATGAACACCAACCTCCACCCCATTCCGGGAGGGTAGCAGTGCAATTCACAGCCCGACTGCACATCCCAGGTTGCCATGAGGGCCTGGGCTTCTCAGTCCTCACGTAGGGAGGGTCCTTAGCGGTTCTCCAAAGGAACTATAAAGCTCCCCTATGGGGAGGTGAAGGGCTCCCTCCAGACTAAGACTCAAGCTCCTGTTACCCTCCTTTCAGAAAACTGTCTGATTGTCCCATGGGGGGCCCCCAGAATTGAGCACAGGGCCAAGCTGTGTGCCCTGTCTGTACCACGTCAATCTGTGGGATCCGTGAACTCCTTGAGAACTCACTCAGTGACCTGCTCTTGATTCCTCGAAAACTTCACGGTCCTCCCCATGCTGGCCTGAGCCCGTCGCCCTCGAGCCCAGGCTTTCTGCTCCCTGAGAGCATGGCCTGCTCGCCCGTGGCTGCCTCCATTTTGAGCGGCCTGCTCTGGGCACCGAAACCTGTCTTCCTAGCCACCTCCGCCAAAGTTTCTTCCACTCTCCTGTTAGGCTCTCCTTCTTTTCCCCTCTCCTGATCTACAATATCCACTGTTGTTTCCCCTCTCATTCTTTTGAATTTTTTTTTTTTTTTTTTGAGGCGGAGGGGTACCGGGGATTGAACTCAGGACCTTGAGCTTGCGAGGCAGGCGGCAGAACCACTGAAGTAAATCCCCAGCCCCCCCTCCCCCATTCCTAAGCCCTCAGAGGTGAAAATACAAGCATATCTCAGCCAACCTGCTCACTTTAGTGCCTCTCCAGCCTGAGAACACGGACGAGGCTTTGTGAGGTAGGGCTCGCACCCGGTTCGGAGGTGCGTGTTTTTCTCCCTCTCATTAGTTCCTTACCTGACTCGAGGAGCGCCTGGGTCCTTTTTCTGACTTTCGCAGAGCTGGCAGCAGTCCGCAGCGCCTCTCACTCGCCTATGTCTGTAAGAGGAAGTGAGTGCTACTGCCTAGAGTATTTAAGGACCTGGAGAGGGGCTGCAAGGGCAACTTCTCTGGCGCCCCCTCTGTGCTGGGGTGCGAGGCTCCCTCAGTCTCACAGCGGAATGGGCATTGGACTCCTCTCAGAGCTTTTGTCCCTCCCTCTGCCACGCCTCCTAGGGAGGACCTCACATTTCTGAGAAGCTCCTTCAGTATTAGAGTGACTTGTGGCCTTGTTCTGCTAAGCCTATCAGCCAGTGAAGGGAAGACTCTGCCTTAATCACCATATCACTCTCTTTTGTTTTCTGAATCGATGTTTTTCAGAGTCCTCATCTTGGCACTTTTCACATTATTGCAAGAATTTCTTGAAAATGCTCCTTCCCTGAAAATTCTTGAGTATGGTCTCTACTTCAAATATTGGTAAAATAACTCTTTATCTCTGTTAGATTTTATATGCAAAAGCTGCAGAACAAGGTGTGTACTTGGCATAGGGTGTGTTTGTCAGAGAAAACACATACTAACCTTTTTCTTCTCTTTATCACTAGGCACAATGTTTAAATTAATTCTGTTTTAGAAGACTTTATTACAATAAAGTATCTGAGATACATAACTTGGGGAGATCACAATCTTTTGAAATTGGCAGTGTGCAGGTAGATGTTTATATTGTTAGCAAATATTTTTCTTTCTTTTCTCCACATACCTCTTACTTTTTCATATGATTTGCTCTTACTTTTGATTTCAATACAGTACTTTGTATTTTTTTGTACTGAGGATCAAACTCAGAACCTTGTGCCTGGAAGGGAGACAAGGTGCCACTGAGCCAAATCTCTGGCCCTCAGTGCAGTTTTGCACATAACCCTTTTCTAAAAAATCATCTTAAATATGTATATAATAGTAGTAAGTAGTAAAGTGAATAGAGTTACACAAGGTCAGATCCAAGTTAGAATTGTGGGATAGTATGAGCACTTGATGAATTCTTTTCACAGACCTATCATACTTCTAGCACTTAGTACCTTTAGAATATGAAAATATTACTAGTTCCTTCTCAGTGAATTCCAGTTGATCTTCCTGAATATGGCCTGAATATTCTTCTTCTTCCAAATTCCTATGTTAAAATTCTATTACCCAATATATCAGTGCTAGGAAATGAGGTTTTGGGGGTCTATTTACTATTGAATGAAATCTTGGGAGGCAACCCAATGTAACAGAACTGGTGTGTTTACAGGAAACTGGAAAGATGCTTTCTCCTCTACCATTCCCCTATGTGGATACAGAAACAGGACAGCTGTTTCCAGTGGACACCCCAACAGGAGTCCAATTCCTGGTGCCTTGGTCTTGAATTTTTCATCTCTTCAAAGAAAAGGAATAAATAGCTTGTTTTTAGCTACCCAATCTATGGAGTTTTGTTCTACTACCATGAACTAAGTCAAACCAAGTTTGTAGGATCATAGAAAAAAAATCTGTATATTGCAAAGAACTTGTAGTGACTGGCAAATATTGTGTTTAATGAATGATATTTATACTGATGTTTACAGAGATAATTCCACCTAACTCTATGGGCATTTTTTTTTCTTAAATTCTTTACTTGGTATATTTTAGGTATACAACACATCTACATTTCTCATTGAGAACTTGTACCTTTACATGATGCATCTTGGTTCTTATTTTTTCCCCATTCCTAGCCCTCCCTTTACCCCCTCCACCCTTCCCTATTTACAAAGACTTTATTTCCATTTTTTCCGTTTCTCATCATTTTTCCTTTCCCTTCTTTCCTTTCCCCTGCCCCTCCCACTACCCCTACCCCTTTGGACTTTTTCTTCCTATTTTGCATTATCAATTATTCATTCTAATCATTGGTGCATTTTAGGTATACAATATAATGACATTCATCGTTGGAAATTTGCACCTTTACATGTTCTCTCTTAGTTCTTATTTTTCACCCTTGTCTATGGGCATTTTTTAAATGCAGGATATCTCAAAGAAAATGAAACACTTTCAATGAACACTGATTCAGCCAAAAGTATGTTTTAGCAAGTAAAATTAATATGTCACCGTCAAGGCATCTGTGATTTAATTTGGTTGTCAGGTTGTTGTTATCTATCCACAGCCAACTCACATGTCCTGTTTTGGTCAATGACCAACAACCTCCCTCATAGGTGCCTTTCCATTCAATTTATTCCATTTTCATTCCTTTTTATATGACCAAATATTGGGTTCTCTGTTAGACTTTGACAAATTACACCCTAAGTAACAGTAATAAAAGGTAAGTGTAATGGGAGCAAAATCTGATTCTGCTAGCCTATGATGAAAATGACTCTTCAGTGACTTCTGGGGATTTCCTGGTAAGGAGTCTCACGCATATTTCTCAGCAGCTCCCTGGACATAATGTGGAAATTGTACAGTGTTCACCTGTACAAGGAAAAACCTCAACTCCTTCCATTCTGGCCCTTGGTAGAGATATTTTTCTGATACATTCATAATTCCAAAGAAAATGTTGCAATTTCTATGCCACTCCAAGCATGATCTCTCAAATCTGAGACGCACCCTGTGAAGGCCTGACCGTAGCTCACCAATCTCGCAGCCTCTTTCAGCCCACCATGCAGCCTCAGCTAAACTACCTCCCTCTGAGCAAATTCTCAATTCCTAATGCTCCAAACTGCCATGATCAGATCATTTATATTAGGCTTTCACCTAAAATCTCTTCCTTCTCATTTCCTTGCCTTTCCTTTGTGTTAGGGAGCATCTCCCCATTTTCTTTATAAAATAGCTGCTTCTAGAGTCTAAAATCACGGGGACAATGGCTGGATCTTCTTTTTCTTACCATCTCCAGTACTATTTGGAGTCTTCCAGAGAGCAGATGCTCAGTTAATGGATGGTGGAAAACCAAATGAAACAATAGTAAAAAGAGTGAAAAAAAGGTTAATTATACTTTAAGTACTCATTCAGTTTGAGTAAATAAGTAAATTGAAGCTAATTTCATATAACATTACAAGCAAAGGACAAAGAGAATAGAGCTAGCAATAACTTTGTTTTGTTTTGTTTTTGGTACCAGGGATCGAACTCGGGACCTTGCACTTTTGAGGCAGGCGGCAGAACCACTGAGCTAAATCCCCAGCCCATCAATAACTTAATCACAGAATTTTTGTTTCACCATTTGATGATGCCAACAACTATTGTCTACTGAAGTTTCTCCCGAATTTCCATGAAGGCCCCTGTCCCATTGTTGATTTATGCTGTAGTAAAAGGAAAGCACTAAATATTTTTGCAAACATTGGAAAATAACAAAAATCATGAACAAAATTAAATAAAAATATAACAGAACAGTATAAAAAGCCATATTAGTAAATAATTCCTTGCATGAAAAGTTACTTCATCAAAGTGAAAAAAACCACTTAATTGTCGAATTTGAAAAGGAGCAATAAAATGTGATCCTTAAAGTTCTGAAATGTATATTATAAAACAAAATACTTCAATTTACAAACAACTAAAAAAAAGAATATACTAAATTTACTCATGTCTAAAAGAAAACAAAAACTCTTGTATTTTGTTACCTGTATCCCTTAACTGCCCACAGTGTGAAGTTTAACTGTTCCGCAAATGTCAGGTGAACACCATCTCAGAAAATAGGTGTGGGAGGAGTATGAGGAAGACCTGTGGCATGAGCCCTGACTGTGGCAACAGTGCCCCTCACACCCATGAGCTTCTCTGCTGCTCTTTTTGCTCATCTTTTTAAGCCCCTTCAAAAAGATTAGGGAAGAAAGTCAGAGGAGTATAATTGATCTTGGCCAAAACTTCCAGGACTTTCATCTTGGTGGTTTCAGCATAGAATCTGCAACCCCCAAAGGAATTTGTAGCTTGAGGGATCACTACTGGGCACCTGGCAGTACTCCAGGTACATTTCCTGCATCAAATCTTGGCTGATGAGCTTCTGGGGCTTCTCAAATTTTAAGTGTCTCCTCCCATCATGTATGCCCGAAATATTCACCAGTTCCCAGGTTTCCTTCTCAGTGGCATGGTTGCCTTCATGAAGATCACACCCAAGCACGTCATCAGGGGAGCATTCCTGGGAAACCCGCTACTTCCACTCAAGCTTCCCTAACTGAAGGAGTCCAGCTTGCTCAGGAGGACATAGGACTGACTTCAAAGATGGACTACCTTCAACTCAAGGTCAGAGACTAGTGCTACTTGTGCATTCTGCTAAAAGCTTTGAGCGTTTTTGTCTGTGCAATGGGCTCTTTTATTTCATACTTCCCTAGCAGGTACTCTGCCAACTGTCATGTTTCTCTGCTGAAAGGATCTTTGTGAGAATCTCTGAGTGCAGAAGGTGACTTGAAAGGTGTTTGAAGTTTTCTCATGGGCAGCTCTACCAGAACTGTGGACAAGTACATCACAGCTCAGGCAGAAAGATCCTGCACGGGGGGAGCCAGAGGGTGGAGGTCCTTGACCCTCTTGGGGAATGCAGATTATCAGGGCAGCTGGTGGGCGCACTTCCATCAGCAGGAGAGGAAGAGGGGGACTCTGCTTGCTCCTCTATAGTGACCTGCGCACCCTTGAGACTCTGGGTCTCACCACAGACCTGTTGTCTTTTTTAGGGGAATGGAGCTTACTCTTCTGACCTGGAGGAATGAGGACTAGGCTGGGAGACAGCAAGCAGGAGTGTAGGCAGGAGGCCTGTCAAGGCAGGAACCTGAATAGGCAAATGAAAAGAAATAAATGGCCATTAGGACCTCTTGAATTGAACCAAGAGCCACTGTGTGGCTTTCCTAGAGAGCACTGCTCTAAGAATGCCCCAGGCTACTGAACTCCATGTCAGCCTGTTACCTGAGAACCCTGTGGAGCATTTAGAGTATCAGTGCACTGAATAACAGCCCAGTTTGGGGCTTACTGAGATGGCAGCAGAAACTGCCCTTGGAGCCCCCAGATTCCATAGTTCTCTCAGATTACATTCAAGACCAGCTTATCCATTGTAGACAAGGTTCTTCTACTGGTTTAACTAACACAATGTCCAGTTTACCATGGAATAGGAAATTGAAGCACAACTGAACCCACCACTCAATTCAGAGTTTGCCCAGAATCTCTAGGGAGATGAGAGGGGAGGTATTTGAGAGTTCATTTTGTAACTGAGACAGTGGCTCCCACAGAGATCAGATTCATTCCGACCCTCCTTATGTGACCTGGGACTTGTCCTCTGTTGGAAGCTTTTCATCTCTTTGGAAGCAAATTCTTATTTCCCAGATTGTTCTGCAGAAACAATGATGGAGCACCTCAGTTTTAGGGCTGGCCTGGAAATTTCTGTGTCATAGACAGAAATCTGTGTGTCCATTCTGCAACTCAGTCATGGCGCATCAGTCTATGTGACTGCCTTCTGCTTAATTCCATAGGGCCTGAGAGTTTCCCCTCTGTTGGCCTGAGCCCACCATCCATAGACCCAGGCCTTTACTCCCTGATACCTGACGGGCAAGTAAGTGGTCTATGGGCCTTACTGAAGGCCTGGGGACTCCCAATACCAGGGTACAGCCTGGTGGTGTGGGAGCCCTCTTTGTTCTACTTCCTAAGGGGAACATGGCTAGCACTATGGGGTGTTCCTGGGAATTTTCACTGTTTAAGTCTGGTTACCCATCAAGACACCTGACACCTGTGAAATCTCAGCTGACCTGTAGACCACTTCACAGATGAGGGTCTGGCCATCCAAGGTGGGTGAAGGGGAAGTCAAGGTCTTTCACTTGCAGCTCCCCCCACCAGCCCTCAGGAGAAGAATAGCTGAGGTGCGGCTCTGTTCCCCCTTTGTTATGGGGCACAGAGGTTCCCACAGAACTCACATAAATTCTTCTCATCCATTTGCACTGGTGCTGCCAACTGAGTCAACCTGGTCTGACTAAGAACCTCATTTCCCATGTAAAGTAAAAAGAAAGGTGGAGTCTGAGCCCTATGGCTATGCTTGCCACCTCCCAAGACTGACAGTAGAGGATATGTAGGGCCCCTTTTCCCCAGTGGGTCATACCCTCACTCGTGTCTTTCCTTAACCTATGTTAGATGCTTGGCCACCTTCTACCCAATCATTTGACACTAGGCCCTCAGACCAAAGAACTCAGTTCCCTGACACTCTTGATGAAGTGCCTATGCTTCTTCTGGCTACTAAGGAGACTGTGAGTCCTGCCTGTTTTGTGGCTTTGAGCCCTTCTGTATTCACTCAGTTTCTCATATGAACTACAGGAAGTACATGAAACTCCAACCTTTTCTCTCCCTCCTCCAATCACTGCCTGTAAGAAAGTGAGGTATTCATGCACGTGATAAATGTGACTGGAGACTCTGTGTGCCTGACCA
This sequence comes from Heterocephalus glaber, assembly GCF_053883595.1. NCBI lineage: Eukaryota > Metazoa > Chordata > Mammalia > Rodentia > Bathyergidae > Heterocephalus > Heterocephalus glaber. The sequence continues at coordinate 4,044,599 of NW_028258369.1, forward strand.
CAACCCTGTAATGGGTTATCAGTCTCCACGAGACTCCTCATGCTGGATGACTTCAGTGCATGTATTCAAAACTTTCAGGAATATATTCCTAGCTTTACTATGTATTATCCACTGTGATAATTACTCTTCTAATTCCATCCATGCCTTTTGTTCTACTAAGACAATGATTCATAGTCAATTAAATATTTGATGTGGTTTTTAATACAATTTCTGGATCAAGAATGTCTGAACTAACAAAACTTTTGTATTGTCCTAATATTTCCCCCATGGTACTGGCAAGTGCTATTGCTACCTCACATTCCAAAGTGCATTGAGCCAAATCATAGTAGAAGAAAAAAGGCCAAAGAACTTTCCCTCTATGCAGTTTTGTCATTTGCCTGTGTTGCAGGGCATAAACCTGCCTCCACTTCAGGTCATTCTTCTACTAGGTGTATATTGATATAGCATCTTTTGTCCTTATTATTAGTGTTGTTTATTTTTTTCTTTATTTCTCCTTACTTGTCTTATGCTGCATTTGGTTGTCATCAGCAAGCCCATGTGTATTTCCATAAACCTGCACAGATTTTAAGGATAATTGACATTCTGCATTTTTTTCCTTTGGAATAAACATGTTAATAGTTTTTTTTGAGACTCATCTATTTCTAAGTTTATTATTAAATTTCAATAATTTTTCTCCATAAGGAAATTGTTCATTACTATTTGGCTTCTTATTAGCTACAATTTGGGCATTTTTGCTGTTTTCAAAGTTTATTTTTATTACATCTTGTAATTATTTACTGATTTTCTTTGACTAGACCCCTAAATTTCTTCTAGCCTTTTACAAGTGTTATCACTTTTCATTATTCTTATCTCCTTTACTTTGATATTCTTGTTGTATTTGCATATTAGCCAAATGTTTTCATCCTTTAGCTAATAATAGTTACTACCATACAGCTTTGAATTCCTTGCAATGCTTGCAATATTTTAAAAATATATTAATTGTAAGTTAAAAAAAAGAAATTACTGTGGTATTTCTGTACTTCTCATTAATTGGTTCCAGGAGATGTGATGAGCAGAATACCAAAAATGCCTAGTAGTGCCACACAAATTGTTTTGGGTGGAAAGGGTGGTGAGTCACAAAGCTCTTGACTCGTGTGCCAAACAAATGAAAGAACTAGGACCAAATTTTTGAGACAAAAATGAATCAAGTACCAAATTTGACAGTGTCAACACAGTCAAGTAGGACAGTGTATAACATGTGTCCACCACTGTAGTGCAATAACTATATCCTCTATCCTCCACTTTCTCATTCCTCCCTTCATTCCCTGGAAACATTTATCTTCTTTTACTATCTTCTTAATTTGCATGTTCTGAAATGTCATATAGTTTGAAATATACACTATACAGCTTTTAGCACATAGGCTCCTTTTATGTAGAAATGTTCATTTAGAATTCTTCCATGTCTTTTCATGATTTAAAGCTCATTTCTTGCTAAACACTACACATTATTCTATTGTATGGATATTCCCTTTTGTCCGTTCATCTACTGAAGGACATCTTGGTTTCTTTGAAGCTTGCAAAATTTTGAATAAAGCTTCTATGAACATTTGTTTGCAGGTTTTTTGTGTGGACATTGTTTTTGGTTCATTTGAGTAAATACCAAACAGTTCAATTACTGGATCATGTGATAGGAGTGTGTGTAATTCTGTAAAGTGCTGCCAAATGTCTGCCAATGACTGTGCCATTCTGCATCACCACCAGCACTAAATGAGGCATCTGTTGTCCTACATCTTCTCCTTCATTTGACCTTGTCATTGTTTTGGTATTTAGAGATTCTAATAGATGTGTTGTGCAATGTCATTGTGTCAGTGTGTAATTCTCTAACGTTGCATAGTGTTAGGAACCTTTTCATATAGTCATTTGTAGAAAATTGGTATCATTTCTTCCAAAATCTCCAGTAAAATTTATCTGGATGTAGTGGTGCACAACTGAAATCCTGCACTCTGAGAGACTGAAATGGGAGGATTGCACATTGAAGCTAATCCTGGGCAACTCAGTGACTTACCCAGACCCTCTCTCAAAAAATAAAAAAAAAATCAGTAGTTTTCATCTAAATATTTAGTGAGTTCATTTGAGACTGTTGTTTTCTGTTTTAGAAGATTATTAATTATTATTTTAATTCCTTTCACAGTTGTAAGGGCTACTCAGATACTCTACCTATCCATGAATTTATGTAGGTGTCATTCAAGGATTTGGTTTGTTTCATCTTGGTTACCAAATTTGTGGTCTTAGACTTATTCCTATTACTTTATTATCCTATTGTCCATGGAATCATATTGATGGCCTTTCTTTGATTTTCAATATTTTTTATTTTGTTTATGCGGCTAGATGTTTAACACTTTCGTTAGAATTATCAAAAACCGTGCTTTTGGTTATATTGTTTTTCTCTATGAAGGGTTCTGGTTTCATAATTTTTTGCCCTAATATTTATTTTCTTTTTACTTTGAAATTAATTATTATTATTCTAGTTTTCTAAGATAGAGAGCTTATCTTATCAGATTAGATATTCCTTCCTTTTTAACATGCAGTCAGTACTGTCAATTTCCTTTCAGGGATTCTTTTTCGCTGCAACTCACATATTTTAATCAGTTTTATTTTGATTTCATTTATTTTTTAAAAAATAAAGTTGCCTCAAGAGTCCTTGTTTGACTCACATATTCTTTTGATGTAGCTTGTTCAGTTTTTAAATATTTTGGAATTTTATTACTAATTTTTTGTTATGAATTTGTATTTTAGCTACATTATGGACTGGCAACATATTATGAATTATTTTTATTCCTTTACATTAGATATGTTTTAAGTTGGACAGAATGTGGTCTGTTTTGGTGGATGTTTCATGTGAGCTTGAAAAATGTAGTTTCTAATTTTGCTGTGTTCAATATCATACAAAAGCCATTTGAATGTAGTTAATCAATGGAGATGTTCTATTCAACTCTGTTTATTGATTAGCTGCCTTTGGGATGTGGAAACTACTCACAGATGCGTGTTAAAATCTTCAACTATAACAGTGGATTTTTCTTTTCATTATATACTACATGTGAGCCACTTTAACACAGAGCATTTCAGTGCATGCACAATAAGAATTGTTATATTTCCTTGCAAAATTAAACCCATTATCGTTTTGATGCTCATGTTTCCCTGATCATTTTTGTTAATCTTTATTCTGCTTTGCCTGGAATAAGTATGACTACTTGAGCTTTCTTTCAATTTGTGTTAGAATGGTTTGTCATTTCCCATTTCTTCACATTCATTTATTTGATACTGATGGTTGAACCCAAGGAATGTTGTGCTACATTCTTACCCCTTACTATTTATTTGTTTGTTTGCTTGTTTGTTTGTTTTTGAGATAGATTCTGATTAAGTTCCCCAAGCTGGCCTCAGACTTGTGATCTTCCTGCCTCTTGTTTCCCAGGATCTGGCATTAGGGCAATGTACCCTCACACCGGGCTCCATTCCTTTACTTGTAATCTATTTGTACCTTTATACTTGAAAGTGGATTTCTTACGAAAACACACAGGTGTACTTTCCCTTTTAGAAAATCCTCTCTGACTGTTTCCAATTTTAGTTGCAATATTTAGATCAGTGAATATTAAAGCAATTATTGGGATAAATACATAAGTATATATCTACCAATTTCTTGGTGTTTTCTACTTGTTGCCATTGTTTGCCATTTTTGTATTCTACTCTTATTAATCTCAATGCTAATTGAACATTTTGTATGATACCATTTTCCCTCCTCCCATAATATTGAATATAGTTCTGTTCATTGTAATTTTTTCACAGTTGCCCAAGTTTAAAGTATAGTTGCAACTAAAAAAATTATGTTTGCAACTAATTGAAATCTTCTTTCAAATAACACCCTACCACTGCACAGTTGGTGCAAGTATCTTATAGCAGAATATTCTCAATTTCTCCTTCCTGTCTCTTATGACATTGCTGTCATGCATGACATAAGGTATAATCACTGAATATATTCTTGCTATCATTATTTTGAACAAATTTCTCTTACATCAATTATGAACACAAAATAAAATATTTTATTTCACCTTCTTTTATTCTGTAATATTACTCCTGTCTTCATTTAAATCTGAGCTTCTGCCTTACAGTATTTTCCTTTGCTCAGAACATTTTTCTTTTTTTTAGTCTATATTAATTAAGCAAATAATATGCTTCATTTTGAGAGAATCGTACATGCATTTAATGTGCTTAGGTCATTTTCACCCTTCAGTCCCCTGGTCTTCCCTCCCTAAAGCCCTACCTCTTCTCTAGTAGTATCTCTTCTAAATTTTGTGTCATATACCCCCACTTGTTTGTGAAGATTCCGTATATGAGCACAAACATGTGATCTGTTTTTCTGAGTCTGGATTATTTTACTTAACATGATGATCCCCAGTGCTGCACATGACATGATTTCATTGCTCTGAATAGCAGAGTAAAACTCCATTGTGCATATATACCACATTTTTCTCACCATTTGTCTGTTTATGGGCATGTACACTGATTCAATAACTTACTTATTGTGCACTATGGTTCAATAAGCATTGGAATGCAGATATCTCTAGAGTCTAGATAATGCTGAGTTTAAAATTTTGGGAATATGCTGAGGAGTAGGATAACTGAGTCAAATAATCTTCCTCATTTCTGTTTTGTGAATAAATCCATACTAATTTTCATAATAGTTATACTAATTTTCCTTCCCACTATTAGTTTAGAATGGACTCTTCTCCCCATTGTATCCAGCATTGTTTTTATATTCTTAGTACAGCCATTCTGACTAGGGTAAGATGAAATCTCAGTGCAATTTCAATTTGCATTTCTCTGAAGGATCAAGAACTTAGATATATTTCCATATATTTAATGGCTGTTTTTCTTCTCTTGAGAAATTACTCAGTTAATCAGTCCATTTATTAATTGGGTTATTTGTTTTGAGTAGTTACATATTTATTTATTTATTTATTTATTTATTTATTTATTTTTGAGTTTATTGGTACAGTATAGGTATACGATACAGTTACATTCATCCTTGAGATCTTGTTGAGTAGTTAAATATTTTAGCAGGGAAAATTTTCTGTTGTTGTTTAAGCTTTTTCTTTTCTCTCTTATTTCCTTTGCTGAACTGAAGCTTTTAATTTGGTGCAATCCAATTTGTCGATACTTGCTCTTATTCCCTGTGCTACTGATGTTCTATGCAGGAAGTCATTGGTTGCTTGTACCTGTGTGCGGAAGTATTTTTCCTAAATTTTCTTCTGGCAGTTTAAAAGTGTCGTGTCTTATATTTAGGTGTATCATGCATTGTGAGATGAATTTTCTACAGTGTGAGAGATAAGGGATTAGTTTCAATTTTCTACATATTCATAAACCAGTTTTCCTGATACCACTTGTTAAAGAGACTATCTTTTCTTCAACATATATTTTTGGTCTCTTTATCAAGAATCAGATGCCTTTAGTTGCATGAGTTCATTTCTGCACATTGGTTTAGTTGTCTGTTTTTCTGCCAGTACCATGCTGTTTTTGTTACTATGGCTATGTAGTATATTTTGATGTAGTGTTGTGATACATACAGCATTTATCTTTTGGACAGAACTGCATTGGTTATTTTGGGTCTTTTCTGTATCTCTTTGAATTTTAGAATTTTTTTAGCTCATCTAAAAATGTCATTGGTGTTTTGATGGAGATTTTAATGAAATTGTACATTGCTTTCAGCAATAAGATCAATTTAACATTATTAGTTCTGCTGACTCATGAACATGAGATACCTTTTCATCTTCTAGTGTCTTCTGCAAACACTTTTTTCAGAGTCCTGCACTTTCTTGGATAGATTGTTTTCTGGGTATATTTATTTTTTGGAGGTCTTGAAAATAGGAATCTCTTCCCGATTTATTTCTCAGGGGGTTAATCATTGTATAAAAAAGCTATTGATTTTTGTATTTTGACTTTCTGTCTTGCCACTTAGCAGAATTTGTTTACTTGATTTCAAAGGTAGGTTTCTGGTGGAATTTTTAGGACCTTCAAAGTAAAGGGCCTTATTGTCCACAAATAGGGATACTTTGACTTTCTCCCTGTCTTGTTTGTGTCCCTTTTAGTTCTTGCAAGACCTGTCTACTGGTAACAAATTCCCTTGTTTAAGAAGCTTTTCTTTCCCTTTCACTTTCAAAGATAATTTTCCTTGTTATAGTGGGTTTAAAAAAACTATTTTAAATCTTTAACACACCTTTATTTTCGCTAATCTCTCTGTTTATAATATCAATTTTTGCATACTGTCCTCCTTTTTGTTATACAACTTTGTATATTATTCATCTTTAAATTTCTGGTCTGATGATTTCAAAATATCTGCCATATCTGAGACTGACAGTAATGCGTGCTCTGTCACTTGGGTTTTAGTGTGCCTTGTACTTTTGGTTGAAAGCCAGATATAACATATTAATAAAAGTAACAAAGGTAAGTAGTTCTTTGGTGTGAAATATCATGTTTTTCTCACAAGGTGTCACTTTGTATTTACTATGTGTACTATAGCTACAGGTATAAGAGGCTAAATCTTGCTTTATTGTACTTTTTTATTACCTGTGTTCTATTTTTTTAATTCTTTTATTGGTACATTTTAGGAATACAACACAATTACATTTCTCATTGGGAACTTGTACCTTTACATGATGCATCTTGGTTCTTATTTTATCCCCATTTTTAGCCCTCCCTTCACCCCCTCCACCCTTCCCTATTTACAAAGACTTTATTTCCATTTTTTCCATTTCTCATCATTCTTCCTTTCCCTTCTTTCCTTTCCCCTGCCCCTCCCACAACCCCTACCCCTTTGGACCTTTTCTTCCTATTTTGCATTATCGATTATTCATTCTAATCATTGGTGCATTTTAGGTATACAATATAATGACATTCATCGTTGGAAATTTGCACCTTTACATACTCTCTCTTGGTTCTTATTTTTCACCCTTTCCCAGCCCTCCCTTCAACCCCTCCATTCTTCCCTATTTACAAAGATTTTGTTCCTATTTTTCCATTTTCTCATATTAAATCCATACCCTTCTTTCCTTTCCCCCATCCCTCTCACTTCCTTCCCCTTTGCCCCTTTTCTTCCTATTTCACATTACCTATTATACATTGTAGACCTTTTTTACACTTTCAGTTTCTCACACCAGAGAAACTATTTGGTATTTATACATGTGTGTCCTATTTATTTCAATAAAGAGTATCGCCTCAATGTGCATCCACTTAGCTATAAATGTCTCTAATTTCTCATTTTTATGGCTGAATAGTACTCCATTTTATTAAAAAAACACATTTTCTTTATCCAGTCTCCCGTTGATGGGCATTTGGGCTGTGTCCAAGTATTAACTATCACAAACTGTGCTTCTTTGAACACGGGAGCACATATATTACTGCGGTATGATTCTTTTAATACTTTGAGGAAGATTCCCAGCAGTGAAAGAGCAGGGTCAAATGGGACTTCCAGTCCTAGTTCTTTGAGGTATCTCCATACTGATTTTCACAGTGGTTGCACCAGTCTACACTCCCACCAGCAGTGGAGCAGGGTTCCTCTTTCCCCACAGGCCAGCCAGCATTTGCTATTGGTTGTTTTCATGATAGCATCAATTCTTTCTGGTGTGAGGTGGAATCTCAGCATTGTTTTCACTTGCATCTCTCGAATGACCAGTGATGTTGAACATTTTTTCATGTATTTATTTGCTATTTCTACTTTCTTGTCTGAGAAATGTCTGTCATTTCAGATGTCCATTTTCAGATTGGGTCTTTAAATTTGGGAAGTCTGATCTTTTTAAGTTCTTTATAGATTTGAGATAGTAGACCTTTGTCTGATGAAAAGCAGGTGAAGATTTTTTTCCCACATTGTGGGTTGTCTCTTCACACTGCTGGTGGTTTCTCTTGCTCTGCAGAAGCTTTTTAATAAGAAGAGATCCCACATGTTGGTTGTATGTGCTGGTTCACAGGCACCTGAGGTTTTGTTAATAAAATCTTTTCCTACACCAATGTCTTCAAGAGTTCTACCTAACCTCTATTCCAACTGGTTCAGAGTTTCTATTTTAATATGTAGCCCTTTAATCCATTTCAATTTTAGTTTAATGCATGGTGAGAGATATAAGTCTAGTTTAAATCTTTGGCAAGTTGAAACCCAATTTTTCTAGCAACATTTATTAAAGAGGCTATCTTTCCTCCAGTGAGGGTGTTGGGTTCCTTTATCAAAGATGAGATGGCTGAGTGTGTCTGGCGTTGTTTCTGCATCTTCTAATCTGTTCCACTGGTCCTCAGGTCTGTTTCTTTGCCATTACCATGCTGTTTTTATCACAGTAGCTTTGTAGTATAGTTGCAGGGGATTGTGATACCCCCTGCCATGTCTCTGTTACCTAGAATTGCTTTTGCTATTCTGGGTCTCTTCTTGTTCTAAATGAATTTTTGCATTGCTTTCTCAAGGTCCATGAAGTATGCTGCTGGGATCTCAATTGGAATTGCATTGTATCTATATAGCACTTTTGGAAGTATGGCCATTTTCACTTTATTAATCCTTCCTACCCAGGAGCAGGGGATGTCTGTCCATTTTCTGATATCATCTTCAACCTCTCTTTTCAGAGTGCCATAGTTTTCAGAGAAGAGGTCTTTGATTTCTTTCGTTAGGTTGATTCCTAGGTGTTTCAGCTTTTTGGATGCTATTGTGAAAGGAATTATTTGCCCTATTTCTCTCTCAGTGAGTCTGTCATTCGTGTAGAGGAAAGCTATTGATTTTTGTGTGTTGACCTTGTAACCAGGTACTTGACTGAATTTGGTTATTAAGTCTAGAAGACTTTTGGTGGAGTTCTTGGGGTCTTCTATATAGAGTATCATGTTATCTGCAAATAATGACAATTTGACTTCTTCATTACCTATCTTTATTCCTTTTATTTCTTTCTCTTGTCTAATTGCCATGGCTAATGTTTCCAAAACTATATTGAACAAGAGTGGTGATAGTGGACATCCTTGTCTTGTTCCTGATTTGAGTGTGAAGGATTTCAGTTTTTGACCATTTAGTATGGTATTGGCTGTTGGTTTTTAATAGATGGCTTTTATCAGTTTGAGGTAGAGATCATCTATTTTAATTTTTTGTAGGGTTTTTATCATAAATATATGTTGGATTTTGTGAAATGCTTTTTCTGCGTCTATGGAGATAATCATATGGTTTTTGTCCTTGGCTCTATTGATATAGTGTATTACATTGATTGATTTTTATATGTTGAACCATCCCTGCATCCCTGGGATGACTCCCACTTGATCAGGGTTTATGATCTTCTTGATGATCTTCTGCATTCTGTTTGCCAGTATCTTATTAAGTGTTTTTACATCTATATTCATGAGTGAGATTGGCATATAGTTCTCCTTTTCAGTTGGGTCTTTCTCTGCTTTGGGGATCAAGGTGATGCTTGCTTCCAGGAATGAATTTGGGAGTATTGCTTCCCTTTCAATTTCATTGAAGAGTTTAAACAGTAGTGGCAGCAGTTCCTCTCTAAATGTCTTGTAGAATTCAGCAGTGAAGCCATCAGGGCCCGGGCTTTTCTTAGTTGATAAGTTTTTAATTACATTTTCAATTTCATTGGTTGATATTGGGTTGTTCAGAATTTTTAGGTCTTCTTCGTTCAACTTTGGTAATTCATATGTATCTAGGAATCTGTCCATTTCTTCTGTGCTGTCCATCTTTTTGGCGTATAGGTTCTGGAAGTAGGTATTGATGAACCTCTGGATTTCTGCTGGGTCTGTTGTAATTTCACCCTTTTCATTCCTAATTGCATGGATTTGGGCCTTTTGTTTCCTTTTTCTGATAAGGTTGCCTAAGGGTTTGTCAATTTTGTTGTTTCTTTTGAAGAACCACCTCTTGGCTTCATTGATTTTTTTGTATCATTCTCTTAGTCTCCATTGCATTGATTTCTCCTCTGATCTTTATAATTTCCTCCCTTGTATGAGCTTTGGGGTTGTCTTGCTCTTCTTTTTCTAGAAGCTTGAGGTTCAGCATCAGGTTGTTTAATTGGGCTCGTTCTGTTTTCCTAATGTGCGTATTCACTGCTATGAATTTCCCTCATAAGACTGCTTTCATTGTGTCCCATAGATTCCGATATGTTGTATTGTCATTGTCATTTAATTGAAGGAACTGTCTGATTTCTTCTTTAATTTCCTTTTTGACCCATTGGTTATTCAGAAGTGTGTTGTTCAATTTCCACGTGTTTATGAAATTTTTTGAGTTTCTTTGGCTATGGATCTCCAATTTCATCTCACTATGGTCTGATAATATACAGGGGATAACATCAGTTCCTTTGCACTTACTTAAACATGTTCTATGAGTGAGTATGTGGTCTATTTTTGAGAATGACCCATGTGCAGCTGAGAAGAATGTGTATTCTGATTTTGTGGGGTAGAAGACTCTGTAAACATCTGTTAAATTCATTTGTTCAAGAGTTTGATTGAGTTCTATTATTTCATTACTTATTTTTTGTCTAGTTGATCTATCTATTTGTGACAGTTGGGTGTTGAGGTCCCGCACTACAATTGTATTAGTGCATATATGACTTTTCATGTCCATTAGTATTTGTTTTATATAGTTGGGTGCACTAGTGTTTGGTGCATAGATATTTATGATTGTCATCTCTTCCTCTTGGATTCTTCCCTTTATAAGGATGTAGTGTCCTTCTTCATCTTTCTTAATCAGTGTTGGTTTGAAATCTACTTGATCTGCCAAGAGCATCACTACTCCTGCTTTTTTGGGGTACCTGTCACATGGGGTATTGTTTTCTACCCTTTAACTTTCAGTCTATGAGTTTCCTTTTGAATTAAGTGTATTTCTTGTATGCAGCATATTGTTGGATTTTGCTTCTTGACCCATTCTGCCAGTCTGCTTCTTTTGATTGGTGAATTGAGACCATTAACATTGATGGTTATAACTGAAACATATTGACTTATCATTGCCATGACTTTTTTCTTTTTGTTGGGTTCTCCCCCTTTACATTTAATTTCTTGTCATGCCAGATGGGTTCATGCTGCTTTGCTTCCTGGGGTTGGGATCCTCAATGTCTGTTCCTGGGATATTGTGTAAAATTCTTTGGAACACTGATTTGGTATTCATGAAGTTCCTAATGTGCTCTTTGTCACGAAAGCATCTTATTTCTCCATCAATATTGAAAGATAGTTTTGCAGGGTACATCAATCTGGGTTGGAGGCTGTTTTCTTTTAGGGCTTGGAATATGTCACTCCAAGCTCTTCTTGCCTTGATGGTTTGTGTTGAGAAGTCTGCTGTGATTCTGATGGGCTTTCCTTTGTATGTGATTTGTTTCTTTTCTCTAACTGATATTAGAACTTTGTTCTTCTGTTGAGTTTCTGGAATCTTAACAATTATATGCTTCTGTGTGGATTTTTTTTTTTTTGATCAAAGCTATTTGGAGTCCTATATGCCTCACTTATCTGTATGTCAAGTTCTTATCCTCTGCTTGGGAAGTTTTCTGCCATTACTTCCGTGAACAGTTTTTTTTTTATGTCATCTGCACTCTCTCCTGTTTCTTCATGGACTCCAATCAGTCTTATGTTATTCTTCTTTGCATTGTCTAGTAGCTGCTGGATTGATTTCTCGTGTTCCCTTATAGTTTTGAAGCAATTTTTCTTTTCCTGGTCACTAATTGCAATCTTATCTTCTATATCTGAAATTCTGTCCTCACATTGGCTCATTCTGCTGTGTAGACTTTCAGTGGAGTTTTTCATGTCCTGGCAATCTGTTTTGTCTGTTTTATGCATTCCATTTGTTTCCTATGTTGGGATTCCATCATGTTCCTGAGCTCCTCTCTAGATTTATTAATCATGTCTTGCACTAGGGGCACAATTTCTCTTGTTATCTGAGAAATTATTTCTGATTTCATTTTTTCCAGATCCCCTTTTGTTGCCAGTTCAGTGGGTCCAGAGGTCGTTGAGTATCAGATTATCCCATCTCATTTCCCTTTGGGGTTGCTGTAGGTGATCTGGAAGTCTAGTTTTGAGACTTATTTACGTGTTTTCTCATTTTGACTGGCGGGGTGAGGCGTGCTGTTGGCCTCCGCACGGCTCACCTCCTCTGAGTTGGGAGAGGTGGGCCTGGGGCCGGGAACAGCGGTAGGGATGGTGGCCCAGAAGCCCCTTCCTTTGGACCAGGAGCAGTGGAATGGTGGCTCAGAAGCCCCTACCTCTGGGCCAAGAGCAGCAGGATGGACAGCAGCCCAAAAGCCCTTTTCTCTGGGCTGGGAGTGGCAGGAGTGATGATGGCCGGGCAATCCCTTCCTCTGGACCAGGAGCAGTGGGATGGTGGCTCAGAAGCCCCTACCACTGGGCAGGAATTCTTTAAATGCTGAGAACTTGATTAGCTCCAGTACAGTGCTCTGGTGGTCCGGTGTTCTCTGCATCTTTTTAGTGTGGAACCAGGTGGCTGTACAGAGAAGAGGCCAAAGGAGTCGGGGGGGGTGTGTCCAGTGGATTGCTGCTGGGGCGTGCGCTGATTTGGTGTTTTCCACACGACTGGTGACCTCGGGACTGGGTCCACAGACCTGCCTGTCTGCAGCGGGCGGATTCGGTGTTTTCCATGTGACTCTCACGTATGTTCTTAATCAAAGACTTTTATGTACAATTTTGGTAAGTAGCTCTAGTAAATAGTTTCTCTTTATGCAAATGTCATTGTGAAGAATAGATTGCAGTGGACATCCATCCAAATAGCTTTCATTCTCCCTCTGCTGGAAGTATCAGGACATTTTTATGAAATATTCGATGTGCATTGTGAGAATCTGCCAGTCCTGCTGGAGATGAAACTCACAAAAATATGTGGTCTCCCATAGTAACGGGCTTCATTGGAGACCTTACCTCTCAAACTAGTCCACACTAAGGATAAGCAATTTGTCAAACACTGTTAAAGTTTTGTTATCCTGATACAGCCTCTGTTAGTGGCTTCGCTTCTGGGCATCTGCTCTTGGAAGCTGGGATTCTCAGATTCCACCAGTCTGTTTCTCCATTATTTGGAATAAACAGCTTGCTTGGTGAGCTCAATTCTTTTATTGATCTAGGTTGTTGATTTGCAATTTACTAAGCTTTTTTTCATATGTTGAGTATGAGAGTGAAGAAGTCTTCATATGCTGGACATGAACTGAAAGTGACCAAGAGAAAAATCCACTTCCATGTTTACTGAGTTTGTTGGCTGAATTCATTTCCTTTTTGCTATAGGACCAATTAAAAAAACTCTTCTGGCTTTTTCTTACAGACTATCTTCAGTTTTTGAGTACATCTTGCAATTTTGTGTCATATTTCCCTCTCCATAGAACATTCAAAATATAGAAATTTTCATTTTGAGACAAACAGTAGGGGAGTTTAGCTACAGCAAAATGCTGTCTTATATAATGTACATTATTTTAAAACTTATTTATTTCTTTATTTTTATTAGTCCATGTTTTTGCAGTAAATGAAGTTTACATTCCTTGTGTGGAGTTACTACACGCACGCAGTACATGTTGATTCCTTTTGTCATCCTCTTTCCATGTCCTCCTTTCTCCTTCCCATCATCCATTGATCACCTTCTCATTTGAGAAGGACTTACCTGTCTACTTCCTATAATCTATCTTTTATTTTGCTCCTAATTTATAATTCAGATTTCAGGAGAGTATCATTTTACTTTTGGCATATAATATACATAGAAGAGTAATATTCATCAATGTCATCATAATCTATTTCTGAGCATAAAATCACAGGCCCTACCCATACTTATGTTAGGAATAAACAGATCATAACCACCAGAAGGCAAAAGTCTGTGGGGTAGTGTAGGACTTTTTAATTTGCTGTGTTCTGTCCATTAAGCCTCATTGATTCATATTCCTACTGAGGTAGAACAGAAGAAAAAGAGAGAAGAGTAGAATGGGGAACAAAATAAGAACCAAGATTCATCATGTACAGGTACAAGCACCCAATGATAAATGTAAATGTATTGTATACCTAAAATGTACCAATAAAACAATTAAAAAGAAAAAAATCATAACTAAAACATTGTGCTTTTAAGAAGACTACAACTTCCAGAGACCAGCCAGAGTTACCCAAGGCAATACATAGCAGCATTCCTTTGCTTAAATTTAGTCTCTTTCCCTACCAGTCCTATCATACCCCAGTTTCCATAGAAATAGTAAAAATCTAGTAAAAATTCATAAAGTTCCTTAATTGAGAAAATGAGGAACACAAGCCTGATCCTAACATACAGGAGCAGGCTGAGCAACACAAAGAAGTGTTCCAATAACCTATATAAAAAATGATCACACCTGTTGAATGGCCTAGCACCTGTCCTGGAAGTGAACCACCTTTTCACAGCTTTTTCCACCCCTTCAAGAGAGGTGCAAATGTTCCTGGTTCCAAACTGTAATGCCCCTCATTTCTCTTTGAGCTCCTGCACTTCACTCTTCAGTGTGTCCTAAATATGATGAATAAGGCTTCTCTTGCTTCTTACTGGTGCACCCTGCAATTTTTTCCACAATGGGAGTCAGTGAATCCACAAATTTGTTTTACAAAATGATGGGATAGGGGCTTGGGATTTAGCTCAGTGGTTCCGCCACCTGCCTCGCAAGCACAAGGTCCCAAGTTTGATCCCCAGTAACAACAACAACAAAAAAGGTGGGATATGCTCTTTATTTCAGATGCAGGAACTCTTAAACCAGCCTACTTACACCTCCCTTAGCCAAAGTTCATTCACTGCCTCCCATAGAGTCCCCCAAAGCCTGATTCCATTTACAACCTCAGCTCAAATTACAGATTTCATAACCTACATCAGGTCTACCTGATGAGGCATTTTCTGTTATATTATGGTTAAGTGTATCAACTGGATAAGATCTTCCTTTGTGTGTGGACCTGTGAAATGAAAGACAAGTGATCTGTTATATTGTCAGGGTATGCACAGCATAGTAGCTATAGTCACACTTTTATAAGCCCAGGCATAATTGGAGGTACAAATGAATAAATAGACTATAATAGTTCAGAAATCTCAATGGGAAAATGCAGTCAGTTACATCATCAGTTTTTAAAGCCAAAAATTATTTTGAGTATTGGTCCCATACTGTCAGTTTTGTTCTATTTTATGGAGACTATCTACTTTCGGGATAGCATGTGCTTTTAGTTGAGTACTTAAAATAATTACTTATTAATTGCACTATCAGATCTCTGGAATTCCTTCTTTGCCTCCCCCAAGAGAAAGTTTTGCTCTAGTTTATCTAAGATTCAAGATTAATAGTTAAAAAACATGATGCACGTGAAGCTTTAGTCTTTTGTATCAGAAACATACACCACATGAGGCTATGGTGCCTTCTTTCCTACAGTCTTTCCTCAATGGCCACAGGGCTAAAATGAAACATCATTACCACCGAAAGACTGCAGCTTCCAAATTCCCAGACAGACTTGTCCCAGGACACTTACACTTGATTGTTCTTAACTAGGTTCTCATCTTTTCATTTTTATAATTTTTCCTCTCGAATACAAGGATACCCAACTAATTTTCAATTCTTCCTGCCATAGATGTCCTAGCATCTCCTACAAAAAAAGCAAAGAGTCAATGCTCATAAAATAAATGAGATAATGAACACTGCTATAGACTGAATGTTTGTGTCCCTCTGAAATTTATATGTTAAAATCCTAACCCCAAAGTGGGGACTTAGGAAAGTGCTTATGTCATGACAGTGGAGCCTTTATGAACAGAAGTAGTTCCTGCTGTGGATTCCACCTTGAATGTTTTCCAAAGGATCACATGACGAAGGCTTAGTCTCCAATGCAGCAGTGTTCAGAGGTGAGGAAGGTGATTTGATCATGAGGTTTCCAACCTCACCAGTGAAATGATCCTTCTGTGGATTCATAATTTGGCATTATTGGGAAGTTATGGATATTTTAAGAAGTGGGCCTTTGCTGGAGGAAGTAGCTCACTGGTGGCATGCCCTGGAAGGGTGAATCTTTTCCTGGGACCATTCCTTTCTTTCTTGCTCTCTTTAGTTCCCATGTGCTGTGAGGGGAGCACCTTTGCTCCACCATGCTCTGCCATCATGATGGACTGACTCACAACAAGCCTCAAAGCCACAAGGTCAAGCAAGCATGGTCTGAAATCTCAGAAACCATGAACTAAAATGAATTTTTCCTTCTTAAGTTGTTTAGCTCAGATGGTCTGACACAACAATACAAAGTTAAAAAGCACAATGCCCTACAAAAAATGTGAGAGAGGTTGTTTTCTGTCTGGAAGCCCAAAGTACATATTTCAAATAATTTTCCATTCCACTTCTAATTCCTCAATTGTGAGATCCACTGAAGGTCAGTTTCCTGCTCACAATTTTCCCTGCCTCATCTAGACCACCATCCTGCTGACCTTGACATTGCCTCCTGTAAAGTTGCTGCACCACACCAAAGCTTGAAAATGCTTGGCTTGAAGCTTCTTATACTAGACTGCTATCATCTGGAAACTTGGCTTTTGTGACAACATTTAATCTTATGTGTTTAAATCTTTGAGTTTCACCATCTTCCTTACATAATAGCAGCTCTGGACTCTAAAAATCTATGGGCAGTAATTTGATCAACCAGTTTTTGACATTTGCAATACTAACATGAGGCTGTGCAAAGAAGCAGTTCTGAATTAAAGACTGAGACATAAGAGATATTGAGGCTGTCTTTAATTTATTTTGATATAATTTCTCCCATAATCTTAAATAAATTGAGGAATTGTAGATATAGGTCTCTTAATTTTACAAATAATAATTCTGGAAGAAGAGAACAACCAAAATTTATTATCATTTAGTTTTTATTTCTCTTTCTTGTGTATAATTATTTTACTGCAGGATTTGTTCACATATATATATTAAAATACAGATTCTGTTATCATGTTTTTGGGCCCTATAATCATTAAAATTAATTGTAGGTTGCTAAATTTATTTATAAAATACCAAAAATTGAACTTATAAATGGGATAGTTGGCAGTAAATATGTCATATAGACTTATGTCTGAGGTGAAGTAAATATTTAAGGAAAAAGTAGAAGACGATAAATCAAATTATGCAATTTTCTTTGCAAATTAATACATAGACATATTTATTTTCTTAAAGACAGGAAGATGGATTTGGTATATTACCTTGTTTTACAATTCCTAATCATGTCTGGTTATTTTTCTGTATCCAAGTTTTTAAAACTAATTTTAATTGTCATCTTTGTGCGCTTTTTTTGGTTTCTTTTCACTTGAACTCTAATTTATGTGGGATGACTTTAGTCACTTGGCCATAAAAGATATAATGTAGAGCCCAATGGCAGGCTCTTGCTAGGCAATCTTCAGATCTGCAAGGAGAATCTGTTGTTTCAGGGACTTCCTTGAACATATCCTTGGCTGTGGACCTGAAGGAACTATTGTAAATTGGCCTCAAAACAAGTAAATTAATGAAGGGTATTTAAAAAATCTTTTTCACCTCTAAATTTCACCCTACAACTTCACCTATGAAAATGACATTTTGTTCTTTCTTTTTTGTTTATCCAAACACACACACACACACACACACACACACACACACACACACACACACAAGTCTTCCCAAAAGCTCCTTGCTAGAGGAATGATCTCCCTACCAGGGGAGATTTAAAAGTTAAAATTTTAAAATTAAAATTTCCAAAGAAATTTAAGTGGTAAACATTGAAGTGTAATGTTTGTTTTGAATTATTTTTTCTTAATAGAAATAAGATCATTTCCAGGATCTTGAAGACCTCTGAGACCTTAGACATCCTTATGATGTCGTTTTCCATTTGTTTTTATCTTTAATTTTCTTTCCTTTTAAAAAATACTCAGTGCTACCCTTCTCCAACTCTGAAATCTAAAGTGCCAGTAAACATCAAAGATACAGGTGGCTAGCCACCTGCTATGACAGAGATTCCCACAATTTTATGTCAACTTTGCCTAAGATATTCTCATAGGTGAGAGAGACACTTTGACAGTTCATAGTGCAACCCATGATTGCTGACACTTCTTGAGAGTGCATGTCATAATGGACCCAGCACAGCATTGGCTAGATATAAAAATGAGTTGCACATATGCCCTCCCTAACGTCTCTGAAGGTGAAAGTCACTCTTGCTAAATCCATTATTTGCAATATCACAACCGACCTCTTCTTCTCCCTGGTCACCTATTTTATTTCTTCTCTATTTCCTTTTCATCCTTTATTATCCTTTATTACTTGTTCCTTTTTCCAGGGTTTGGACAAATGTGGATAGCAATCTTCTGTTTTTACCAGTTTAAAGGCACATTTTTGCCTTAGGAAAAGGTTGAAGATCATCATGGGCACAAATAACTAATGCCTTGAGTTGTGTGGGCTGAGCTTTGGTTACTGCACTCGTTGGACTCTGACAGCTACCTTATGTTTTGCATTTGGAAGCATCATGCATCTGTTTGGAGTTCAGCCTTCCTAGATAATGGCTTGTATTTTCTGCATTACCTAGTTCTGAATCAGTTCCCCTTGGATATTTGGAGATTTAATTACACTGTGAACAGATTTTATTGATTTTTTAAAAAAAATTTACTTCATGTTTTATGTCAATTTTGTTGTGAAGGCTTTCTTCATCAATAGGAACATTTGAACAGACACTCTTAATATTTTGTCCCTGGCTTCTTTTCTTGGCTACTCTCTTTCATTCTTTCAAGTGTCAAGTGTCTCTTGGTACCAATTAAGGCACCAAGAAATAGCTTGCTCTGTTGAGTGAGTATAAACGTTCTCACCATGCAAATCTCACAATTCTTCATTATCGTTTTTTAACCCAAGTGTACCTGACTGGAAAGAAAAATACTTGAGATTGACCAGAAGATTTGTTGCTTAGTCTCTCACATGTTGATTGGAAATAAAACTCTACTTAATTCCTGTGTCATTAGTACATACAAGATATATCCTGACTGGGAAAAGCTGACTATAGCAAGCAATGAAGATGCTCCTCATTCCTGTAATTTATATTATCCTCATCTCCAGCACCACAGAACAGAATATTATAATGTATCAGGGTTTTAGCCTGTTTTTGCATTTGTAACAGAAATATTAAGTTGAAGTAATTTGTAAATAACTGAGTTTTATTTCTCACATATATACTGCAAGTAAGCAGTCCATTATTTAGAAGTTAGCATCTGGTGAGGATATTCATGCTCTATTATATCATGGCAGAATGCACAAAGGGAATAGAATGTAGATGGGGAGGAAAGAAAGAAATGGAAGGAGATCCTAAACTCAAACTTTTATAAGAATCCCACTCCCATAATTATGAACCTACTCAAATCCACTCTCATTATAATGACATTAGCTCATTAATGAGGAAATCCTTCATAGTCTAATCACCTCCCACTTGCCCTTACTTCCCAGGCCTATTCTGTTGGCAGTTAGGAGTCCAGCTCATGTATTTGGGAGGAAATTTTCAAACTATTGCAATAAGAAATAAATTTCATAATGGAGCATCCCTATGGCCTGTAATTCCTCCTTATGGCCAGGGCAATGAAATCTGAAATGATAATGCTTAGGATATTTGGAAAATTCTTCATTCTATGTGAAAAAATGTGTAAATGATTTAAGACTATGAAAATAGTTATATATTCATTTCTCGTGTTGGCTGAAGTTCTTTTTGGGGCCACTTGAAATTTAATTTAATATCTTTTAATTCTTGGTGAGCCTACACCTCTTCTGTTCCCCAAATAATCTTCCTTCACTGGACCATTGACTCTACTTAACTGAAAGTCATACAAAGAATGCAAATTCCTATGTATGTACAATGTCTCTCTCAATGATTTTGCACATCAGCATTTTAACTCCTTGTTCTGGTACAAATAAAATTGACAACTATGTCCTGCAAACAATGTTTATGACACTCCATTCTCAAATGATTCATAAGACACTGTTTTGTTTCAAGGCAAAGTTACAAAACTGTCTACCCTTGTCCTGTTCTGGTAAACTCACTTGCTACCTCAGTAGAAAAACCATCTTCTTTCAAAAAAAAATATAAAAGTTACAAATTTTCTTTGTTCAGTGTTCTTCCTTTGGATAGGAGTCCATTGAGCCAGTGTACATCTTAAACCTGAAATAAAGTCCTGCTTCAGTCTATGAGCCTCTCCAGTCTCTTGGATTCCTGCAACATTTTTGATGACCGCAGAGAGACTGGAGACAACTGATTTGCTGTCTCCTTTTGCCTGTGGACTGGAGGCTGAGTGAGATCCACCTCTGGTACCTCTGAGTAAAGCTTTAGCTTGGAGAGGGAAGCAGCTCTCTTCCAACCCAGGAGTTTCCATTCCTCCACCAGCACAAACAGAACCTGAAAGGAGAGTCAGAATGATCCAGAAACAGCACACTATAGGGTCACAGTAAGGTAGGGGCCCCAGGGGAAACTGTCCAGTACAGACAGAAGGGGATGCTGATTATTTCCCAGGGAGTACCAAGTAATCTGGCCTGGATTAAATTGGACCACACTGGCATTCCAAGCAGGAGGGCCCTGCAAGGAGAATTGGCTCGAAGGGGTGCTAGGGACAAGGAAGTGGCTCACTGTGGTAGAGGTTCATGGTCGATCCGATTTGGACTAAGTCAGACAAGAACTGCAACTCCAAGTGGAAGGCCGGAGCAACCCACAAGCCAGAATAGCCTGAAGGTGGCACTCAAACAGCTTGTGGGAGGACAGGCCCACAATGAGAGTGAGGAGCAAAGGAGGTGTGCCTGATAATCAGACACAGGGGGAGTTTGATACAAATCACACCCAGGTTAAAAAAAATCTGGGAATGAAAGATACATGAGTGTATGTAAATAAAAGGAATGGAAACAGCTAGGAAATCACACCAGAGATCAGAAAGTGAAACAGTGAGAAAGGCCAAGCCAGGGTGATAAATGGAACAACAAAGGAGGGTAGAGGCTGAGCCATGGGGAGCAATCAAACAGCATGCTGGGAGTTCCAAACATCCAAGCACAGGGACCACAGGCTGTATTACAGCCCGGATGCTGGCTGCTACAAACTGCATGCTCCATGGCATAAAACAAAGAAACATGGACCCACCCCAGTGTCTCCTCCCAGCCTCCCAGCTTGGCTTCTGGAGTCCCAAGGCCAAAACAGCTGCAGTCTGGGGCAAATGGCCAAAGTTAAAAAAAAAATTAAAAAGCTATCACCACGGATAAGGAAGTTTTACCAGAAAAAAATCAAAGTCCAAATTTTAGCTAATTGATTAATGTACTTTTGGTTTTCAATTTGAGTTGATGTTTTATTTAATTGGTGAGCTTAAAACATTTCTTGTCTACTGCAAATTCTTGAATTATAATTACAGTGTTAACTTGTTCTCCTCTCTGCTCTCTGTTGATTAGAATGCTAATTCAAGGTTACTTTGAGGTCTATTGGCAGCCAGTCAAATTTAAAATGTAACAATCTGAGAATAGACCCAAAAAGGGGACACTTTAAAATCTAAGCAACTACAGAGAAGTTTCTTTTAGAAGGATTATAGTAAATGAGAAGTAGGAAATATTAAAAATGTACAAGAGATATACTTTTGTATATGTACAAGAGATATACTTTTGATATGAGAGGATATTATATAATAGTTTTCTCCTATTAGAAAGATAAAAAGAGATATTAGAAAGACTACAAAGCTTAGGAATGTCAAGAGAAAACATGAGGAATTGATTTATCAAAGAAAATATGTATGCTTGCTTTTTAGTTTGGTGAAATCCCATGCTGTTCCTTCCAAGTGATCCTTGTTGCTCAATAGATTCAAGAATATGCTTGGTTACTTGTAAATTTGATGGAGCTCACAATAGATATTTTAAAAATGCATCAAAACTCACCCCATTAAAATGTAAGTTAAAAAAACTTTTTAAGAAGACTATATAGGAAACTATAAAATAAAGCTGACCTACTAGAGATTGAAAACTCTTTATGAAGTTCATTCATCCTCCTTGAGGGTTGGCTACTGGAAAGAACCATTGATAGGAATAATTGGGAATGTAATTAGGGTGATAACCAGAGGTAGAAAATGCCCAGGGCATCCACTCCCTTTAATCTTGAGGCCATTGAGAATCAGTGCATAGTAAATGCTCCCTTTGTGGGACAGGCACAGAGAGACATCAAGTTCAAGATGCAAAAGTTATAAGTTCTTGCTAATATGAATGCTACTCAGTTCACAGAAGTGACCACTAAAGTATATGTTAATCATGATCAGGTGGCAAAGTGAGAAGCTCACCACAGGCTTAAGAAAAAGGCAAATTTACTGGCAGCAGCACACTCAGAAAAAGGCTGAGGACATAAAGGGATGAGGATTTTAAAAAAGAAGAAAAATCAGGCAAATATGCAGGAACCATCAGAACTAGCTTGCAATCTGTGAACATGATGTAGAAAGTTTGGGTATTGAAAGCATAAATGTCCAGAAAGAGATAAGAAGATGAGGGAGAGTACAATTCAGGGGACCCCTCCACAAAAAGGCCACCACTACAGGGAACAAAGTGCTCATCGAATTGAGCTTGCAAGAGCCAAATGTTATGAGGACCAGTCCTGGTAGGGCTCCATCCCTTTGGGGCACTAGGAGCCTATGATCATGATGACTGTGAGGGGCTGATTGATGGGCTTTATGGTAGAGAGTGAAGCTGAACTTTCTGTGTTGACTGAAACTATTGGACCATGTCCAAAAACCATGTGACTATTGTTGGAGCCATTAGAGTTTCAGAAAAGAGTCCATTTTTGTAGCCTAGGAGCTATGTTATAGAGGGAAGGGAGATCCAACATAAGTTCTTATACCTTCCAAACTGCCCAGTTCCCTTTCTGGGAAGAGAGTTGGTTCATAAGTTACAAGCCCAAATTGCCTTTGGGCCACAAGGAAAAGTGATCTTAAATCTGACCCACTCAGAGGCTATGGAGTTAACCCAACTGTTCCACATGCTGAGGAATAAAGTCTATACTGTGATAAGTCACCCCAGCTGGGAACAAATGAACTGTGTGGATTGACACAGACAGTTCCTGAAATATGGGCTGAAGACAACTTACCTGGACTTGCTCTAAATTAAGCTCTGATGGTAGTGGCACTGAGACAGGGGGCAATGCCTGTATGAGTTCACCATACTCCTTTCCCCAGAAAGCTACGCAAGGCACCCAGGGACATTTGAAGAGGTTTATGGGAAATGAAATCCTGGTCAAATGCCAGTCTTTTTGGAACACATCAATTTGCCAGTATGTAAACCAGGGACTAAAAAATATAGGCCAGCACCAGACTTGTGTGCTGTAAATCAGGGTACTGAAACTATACACCCAACAGTGTCAAGCCCCTATACACTACTGGGACTCACCTCAGCAAGTACTGCCTGGTTCACTTGCCTGGACTTGAAAGAAGCCTTTTTCTGTCTCCATTTGGAAGCAATCAGCCAGCCTACTTTTACATTTTAATAGGAGAACGTGGTTACTGGCATGAAATGAAGCTCACTTGGACTAGGCTTTCTCAGGAGTTTAGGAACTCCCCTATGATCTTCAGAGAAGCACTGGCCAGCAACCTCTAGGAGTTCCCTACTCCAAGAAGTATCTATTACAATATGTAGATGATCTTCTTTTTGCAGCCTCCTCTATCGAGGACTATTTTCAAGGGATCAGAGTTTTTCACCTACAGTGGAAAGTCAGATATAAGGTGTCAAAAAAAAGCCAAAATTTGCCAACAAAAGGTAAGATATCTGGGTTTTATAGTAAAAAAAGAGGAAAGTCAACTGGGAACTAAAGGAAAACAAGCTGTCTGTGTCCTCCCAACCAGAGAGACCCAGATGTTGAATACTTCAAGATGGGAGCAGTTTTGTACTGGAAAGGACCTGCCAGGCATGACATGTGATGGTGACACTGGATTCTGCCAGATAGAGGCTGGACCTCTGCCTATCAGTACTTTGGCCCAAAAGGCAGAACCCATAACCTCATCAAGGGTTCTTCTCCTGGCAAAGGACAGAAAATCTAACATCTATACTGACTCTAAGTATGCATTTGCTACATTACATGTCCAAAGAACCACATAAAAAGAGAGAGGATGCCCAAGGGCTGGAGGAAAAAATATATATAAGGGGGAGATTTCACAGCTCCTAGATGCTGTGTTGCTTCCCAAGAAGGTGGCTGTTATGCCTTGCAGGGAGTACCAAAAGACTAGAATGTCAGACGCTAGAGAAAATCAAAAAGCATACCAAGAGTTAAAGTGAACTGCCATGACACTCACACAAAGAGGGGGCCTTAGCCATGCTGCTCATTCCAGAAACTCCCCTTCCAGAGACACCAAATTATCCATAGAAAGAGAAAGCCTGGTTTTCCCAGGAAACTGGAAAATATATAAAAGGAAGTTGATGGAAATTTTCTAATGGAAAATTGTCTACCGTGAGATGTTGGCCGCAATGTTTCTTAGACAAGTCCATAATGGGTCACATATGAGAAAAATAACACTGGAGATGATGCTAAACCTTCACTTCTATAAGCTGTGGCTCATAGCCATCACCAGAGCAGTCTATGAAAGATGCCTGACCTGTGTGCAGAACAATTTGAGACAACACCCCAGATGGTCCATGGGAATTCAAGAGATAGGTGCTATTCCTTATAAAAACTGGGTTGTAGATTTCACTGAATTGACTCAAGCAGGAGGCTACTGATACTTGTTGATATTTGTTACACCATGTCAGGGTGGATAAAGGCCTTCCCAACCTGGACAGAAAAAGCACAAGAGGTAACCAAGGTGCTGTTAAGATATCAGCCCAACATTTGGACTGCCTTTAAGCCTGGGGTCAAACAACAGACCAGGATTTGTAGCTGAGATAATGCAGAGATTCATACATATGTTGAAAATAAATTAAAAACTATACATGGCTTACTAACCACAGAGCTCAGAAAAGGTGTAATGCATGAATCAGACACTTAAACAATTACTAAAAATAAATTAATCAAGAAACTCACTTAAGGTGGAGTCAAGTCCTGCACATTGTTTCCTCTGAGTCTTGTACACCAAACAAACTGGATAGTGCCTTTATGAGATTCTATTTGGCTGGCCACCACCCAATCACAGGTCAAACTATAGGTAATCTTTATAAACTAGAAAAAATTTGACCTTGCAAAAACAAATACAGGGTTTAAAAATGGCCATACAAGATATCCAAGGCTTGGTACCAAAAAAGCAAATGCCCATAAGCTTAACAGACCCAGTACACCCAGTTGAATCTGAGGACTTTGAGTCAAAAAATAATAATAAATCCAACTCTAGGGCCAATATGGGATGGTTCTCATACTATAATTCTGTCTAATCCCACTGCTGTTAAAGTTGCAAGATCAGCATCTTAGATCTACCACAGTTGGCTAAGCCAACAGCCCAAAACAAGTGGACCAACCAGTGGGATCCAGACCACCCGGACCAGCTTATCCTCTGAGGAGATCTGGCCACCACCAAAAATAACAGCCCTGTTTTAGTCACTCCGGAAGCTTACTGATCAATGCACGGCCAGGGCCTGAGGAAATAGCAGCCCTGATCTGGTCACTCTGGAAGCTTACCAGTCCACACATGAATGAAGCTTGAGTATCAACATAGTTCTTCTCCTCTTTACCATAATTCTCCCTTGCCTCCTAGCCCTACTTGTCAAAAACACTCAGTTGGTCATAGAAACTCTGATAGAGAAAAATGCCAACACTCTACTGATGCCCTTAACCAAGTACCAACCTCTGCTCAGTAAGTTGTACTGAGCACCCCCTTATAACAAAAATTAATAATAATGATGAAGATGATACTCTCCATTAGAACTTGTTATAGAAAGCATCAAAAGGGGGATGAATCAGAATTTTAAAAAAACAAGTCTTTTCCTGCCTTGGGCAGATCCCCCCAAAGTTGGATTGCTGCCTTCTCTACAGCTGTAACTCCTTGTTCTGGTACAGATAAAATTGACAACTATATCCTGTAAACAAAGTTTATGACACTCTGTTCTCATATCATTCATAAACACTTCTTTCAAGGCAAAGTTATAAAACTGTCTGCCCTTGTCCTGTTCTAGCAAACTCATTTGCTATGTCACTAGGAAAGCCACCCCCACCCACAAAATGTATAAAAGCTGGAACTTCTCTCTGTTCAACTTTCTTCCTTTGGACAGGAATCCATTGAGGCAGTATACACCTTAAATTTGAAATAAAGTCCTCCTGTTTCAGTCCATGGGTCTCTCCAGTCTCTTTGATTCCTGCAACACCCTCATTCAATTTAAATCAAGTTTTCATAATGGTAGAGAAACATTCAGTGGCCTCTGAATGTGTTTTTACCAATAAATTGAGTTTTAAGATATGAAAACCATAATCTCATATAGTAAGAGGGACAGAGTTGGGGAAAACAATTAAAAATCAGTACCATGCCACATCTGAAAGGGGTCCATGTTGGCCACAGTCTCCGTAGGAAGTACTCATTGCATGCTGTGTTCTGAGTGGATGCTGAAGTAAGCCCACTGTAATTCTAGGCAGGCCAGAGCACTGGTAGCTCAGAGCCACATAGAAAGTGAGTATGAGTGAGTGTGCTGGTTCATAGCTAGGCTGTGTCTGCCTTTGCCAATCTCTCTAACTATAGTTTTCTTTTTTTTTTTTTTCATTAAGCTTATTGGTACATTTTAGGTATAAAATACAGTTACATTCTTCATTGGGATCTTGTACCTTTACATGAGTGTCTTGGTTCTTATCTTTTTCCCCTTCCCCTGCCCTCCCTTCACCCCCTCCACCCTTCCCTATTTGCAAAGACTTTGTTTCCATTTTTTTCCTTTTCTCATATTTTTTCTTTTCCCTTCTTTCTTTTCCCCTACCCATCCCACTTCCCCTACTCCTTTATACCTTTTCTTCCTATTACACAATATCATTTACACATTTTTAAAATTACAATATCAAGATCTAGGTGGCATTACTACAAATTTTACAGAATTTAAAACCATATAGAAAGCATATTACAAAAAATCTTTTTTGAAATAAAATTTGACAACTAAGAATTACCTTGGAAGACAAATTAATGCAACTGACTCTGGAGGAAATATAAAATTTGAATAGTACCTATTAAAGAAAGCATATTCCTAACTTAAATACTTACCTATATGACAACAACAGGCTCATATACATTTTAACTGATAAATTATATCAAACATTTAAAGCAGAAAGAAGAAGGAACACTTCTCCCCTCATTTTAGGAAATCAACATTGTGCTAACACTAAAACTGTATAAAGATAATAGAAGAAAAAAGTATGAACATAGGTAAAAATTTGTTTAACAAAACAAACTGTTAGAAGTCAGATCTGGCAGTATGTAGAAAGTGGTTTTGTTATAGGGATGGCAGCGTTGGAAGATCCACCCTCAAAAGTCATCATTTTGATAGAGAAAAGGAAAAAGCCATATGATCCTGTCAGTAGTTGGAGAAAAAGTATTGGACTAAATTCTACAGTTGTTCATGGTAAAAGCTATCAGGAGACTAGAAGTAGAACAGAACCTTGTCAACAGATAAGCCATGTAGTCCATACTTCCGGCAAAAATGCCTTATATGAATGGAGAAGATACAATGCTTTCTCCCTAAGGTGGGGAACAAGGGCAGATATGCCTACTCTTCATCTGTCTATTAAACTTTGAAACATAGGCCCAAACCAAAATAGTCTGGCAATAAAATGACATAATTATGATAGGATTGGCAAGGTAGAAGTAAAATCTTTATATGTAGATGAAATGATCATCTACAGAGAAAATACTAAGAAATCTCTAGGAGCCCCTAGAACTTGTATTTGAATTTAGCAGGATTAGAAAACACAAGGTACATATGAAAATTCAGATCTATGTATACTTCCTATAAATGAAGAATTGGATATTGAAATTTAAAAGTTATGTAGGAGTACAAAGGACCTAGAAAAGTAAGAAAAAAAAAGTGTTGGAAGACATTACCTAATTTTAAGACTACCTCTAAAGCTACAATAATCATGGCAGTGTTGGTGCAAGGAAAGACATATAGATCATTGGAATAAAGCAGATAATCTAGAAATAGAAGCACCCATATATGTTCCACTGAGTTTTGAAAGATTATTTAACAGTAAAATTTTATAGAACATAAACTCAATTCAAGAGCAGAGGAAAAGATAGTGTTTTCAGCAAATGGAACTAGAACACCTGATATCTGTATATAAAATATTAACCTCAAGCCTTTATTTCCATACATAAAAAATAATATGAAAGTATCTATGAACCTAAATATGAAAGACTAAAACTATAAAACTTTAAGAAGAAATTATAAGGGAAAATATTTTTGAATTTAGGGTAGGCAAGAATTTCCTAGGATATAAAAAGCATAATGTATAAAAGAAAACAATTGATAAATGAGATTCCATCAAAATTTAGAACTTTAAATGACATCATTAAGAAAATGAAAAGTAGTCCTTAAACAGACCATATTTATAATGCATATGACCTATGACCAGAATATATAAAGAACTTACAACTCATTAATGGACAACCCAATTAAAAAGTAGACACAAGAAGATGATGAATAGCCAGTACAGCACAAGGAAAGGTGTGAAACACTAGAATAAGAAAAATACTAATCAGTATAATAACAAGATAGAATTATACACTCAGGGAGATGAAGTTAAAAGTTTTAAAAAAATGTCAGCTTAGGTGTCAACCAATTAGAACTAACTAATACTGCTAATGTGAATGTAAAATGATAAAACCATTTTGGAAAACAATATGGAAATTTCTTTTAATACTGTTAAGAACCAACAGTTCTGTTCTTACATTTTCACTTGAGGAATGAAAACACATGTTCACAGTAGATTTGTGCATACAAGTTGACTATCCTTTATCTGAAATTCTTGGGACCAGAGTGTT
This sequence comes from Heterocephalus glaber, assembly GCF_053883595.1. Taxonomy (NCBI): domain Eukaryota; kingdom Metazoa; phylum Chordata; class Mammalia; order Rodentia; family Bathyergidae; genus Heterocephalus; species Heterocephalus glaber. Next base: position 4,073,508 of record NW_028258369.1, read on the forward strand.
TCAGATTTTCATTGGAAATCCCCTTGATCTGCAAAGAGGATAGCTACTCCTGCTTTTTTTTTTTTTTGAGTTCCTGTCACATGGAGTATTGTTTTCCACCCTTGAACTTTCAGGCTATGAGGTTATTTTTGAATTAAATGTGTTTCTTGTATGCAGCATATTGTTGGATCTTGCTTCTTGACCTATTCTGCCAGTCTATTTCTTTTGATTGGTGAGTTGAGACCATTAACATTGATGGTTATAACTGATACACATGGACTTACCATTGTCATGACATTTTCTGTTTGTTGGATTCTCTCCCTTTGTGTTTAATTTCTTGTCATGCCCAGTGGATTCATTGTGCTGGGCTTCCTGGGGTTGTGATACTTGTTGTCTTTTCCTAGGATATGTCTAGAATTTTTTGGAGTGCTGGTTTGGTATTCATGAAGTTCCTAAGGTGCTCTTTGTCATGAAATTATCTTGTTTCTCCATCAATTTTGAAAGATAATTTGCAGGGTACATCAATCTGGGTTGGAGGCTGTTTTCCTTTAGGGCTTGAAATACATCATTCCAAGCTCTTCTTGCCTTGAGGGTTTGCATTGAGAAGTCTGCTGTGATTCTGATGGGCTTTCCTTTGTATGTGATTTGTTTCTTTTCTCTAACTGCTTGTAGAATTTTTGTTCTTCTGTTGGATTTCTGGAATCTTAACTATTATATGCCTATGTGTAGATTTTTTTTATCACGGCTACTTGGAGTCCTGTATGCCTCATTTTTCTGTATGTCAAGTTCTTTTCCCCTGCTTGGGAAGTTTTCTGTCATCACTTCTGTGAACAGTTGTTTTATGTCATCTGAACTCTCTCCTCTTTCTTCATTAACTCCAATCAGTCTTATGTTATTCTTCTTTGCATCATCTAGCAGCTGCTGGATTGATTTCTTGTGGTCCCTTGCAATTTTAAAGAAATTTTTCTTTTCCTGGTCACTAATTGCAATCTTATCTTCTATATCTGAAATTCTGTCCTTACATTGGCTCATTGTGCTGCATAGACCTACAATGGAGTTTTTAATCTCCAGGAAATCTATCTGTATCTGTTTTATGGATTCCATTTGTTTCATATGTTGGGATTCCATCATGTTCCTCAAATCCTCTATTTTTTATCTGTGTCCTCTCTAAATTTATTAATCATGTTTTGCACTATGGGCACAATCTCTGCTGTTATCTGAGAAATTATTTCTGATTTCATTTTTTCCATTTACTTTTTTTTGCCAGTTCAGGAACTTCAGGTGGTTGAGTATCATAGTGTTCCCTCTAGTTTCCCTTTGTGGTTGTTTTTGGTGATCTGGAAGCCTGGTTTTCAACCTTGTTTATGTGTCTTCTTATTTCAATGGGGGGGGTGCTGCTGGTGTGCACGCCGCTCACCTCCTCTGTGTTGGGGGTGTGGTACAGTGGCCTGGAAGCCTCCTCCTGTGCCCTAGGAGTGGCTCACCTCCTCTGTGCTGGCAGAGGTGGTAAGGCGGCCCGGAAGCCTCCTGCTGGGAGCAGCTTACCTCCTGTGTCTATAGTTTTCTTTCTTTTGCCTTAATTCATTCAGGGATGGTGTAAAACACCATTCTATGCTTTGGAAATTCAAAGTTTCTGGCCAGTGAAGCCTAGAAATTGATACCTTTGTCTGCTCCCCTATATGCACCAAGAATCTCATTAAGGAACTAGCTTACAAATGGTGCTATAATGTTTCTTAATTAGCCTGTCACCTTGACCAAATCTGGCCTCATCCAACCTGATAATAATTATGCTATTGCAAATGAAAATTTCGATATTTTAAATTATTTCATCACACCTAGTTTTACAGATCTTTAAGTAAGGGGATCACAAATGTCACATGCTGTTTTATGGAATGTATTTTGTATTATGTTGTTTCTTAAATCATACCATTTTCCTAGAAATTATATAACTCCCAGATGATTGGAATCCTACAAGTGCCTTATTAGATGCGAGAGGTGACAGAAAAACTTGTATCTAAATATATAGACATAGATATAGAAATCAAAATGATTTCCTATCTTTTCTTCTGAATCCTGTCTTCAGATACTTGATTCAGGATGTAAAAGCAATGTGAGTTCTGCATGTAAGTAAGTTAGGCCTTCTACATAATGATATTATGGAGATTATCCATATAATAATATTATGTCACTCCATGACTCCAGGAGTTCTGCAAAATGATTTACACACTCATCCTCAAAATATTTTAAATCATCTAGTAAAAATAATATTACAATATTAGGGGAAAATATGGAGAGAACAAAGGTGGGACAGAGAACAAGGGATCTCAACTCAGTCACATGGACTGTCAGGCTTGACGTGGTCATGAAATAGTTAATGAATGTGCTCTTTAATTCCAAGCTACAGATTGTAAAGATACAAAAAAACAAAACAAACAAAACAGGCAGCCGATGAAGGTGCTGTCTCCACCTGAAGCTGGGCCATTTCAGAGCAGATAGAACACAAAATACAGAATGGTCATTGTATAGCACCTTTTCAATGCCAAGCCACCTGAAAATATCCATACATCTGCTTTGATTGCTACATGGACCCCAACCACAAATATTTGCTCTGACCCATATATATAATAGACATGCCAAACCTCTCTTCCAATGCCCTATAAAGGTTTCTTTTTTTTTTTTTTTTTTTTTAATTTGGGGCTGATGGCCTCTTCCTTGCCATCAGTCCTCCTCTGCCCAGGAAAATAAAGTCTGTACCTCTTTGCTTTCACTAGCCTGCTGAGGTTGTCTCATCCCTCTGCACCGTTTGTTACATGAACAAGAACATAAACATGAGATGCATCCACAATGAAGGACTGGCCAGCAGTGAGTCATAATGTTCTAAATCAGGGGGAAGTGATAGGGACTTTCTTTTCTACTGAGAGTAGAATGTAACCTTCTGAGGAGAAAGCAGAGAAGAACTGGCTAGCTGGTCAAGTTCCACGGTTAGAAACTACGCTGGAGAAGTCACAGGGTTCTCTAATGCTGAAAGGGGCTCAATTTGCAGAAAATATTAGCAGCTGAGCAATATAACTTTTCAGGGACTATTAGCCACCAGTAACAGGCTGAATAAAATGAAACCCAAGAACAATTACCAATATTTTTCCTATTTACCTTCCTTCATTCCTCAGCTTTCTTTTCCTTTGGCTACACATGCTTTTTTTTAATCAACTGAGATCCATTTTGGAATACTGAGAAAAAAAGAATTAAGGGGGAGGTCTGCAACAAGTGGCAGCAGTTCAACAATGTGAACTGAAGAAAAACTGGTTTTGGGCTCTAGTTATACTACCTACTAGTCGTGTGAACTTGGGAACATTGCAAGTTTATCATCAGCCATATGAATTTAGTAAGCTATATCTTGTAGGGATATATGAACTACATGTAGACTATAGAGCAAGAGGAGTAGAAAATTTTCCTCAGACTGATAGGAGTTGATATTATTATATTGATCCCAGATAAAATTTCCCAGCACTGGGACCTTTATTTTTTGTAAGTTCAGGACATTTCATATAATACAGAGTCCATACTACCATTTAAAGAACATGGAAACAGTAAAAACTTATTCCTACTAATTAAAACTTAGTAACTAAGTAAATTTTCCCCATGAGAGCACATTTTTCAGTGTACAGTTGTCTTCTCAAGCTTCTTGCAACTCAAGCTCCCAGAATTGCTGTTAAGGCACAAGTTCTTTTATCCCTCCTGGTTGACCTTCCAAACAAACCATCTATATTAATATTTGTCATATATACTCTTCACAAAATCTACTGCTGTCTTAAAGTATGGCAAATTACATTCAAGGTAACCTAATGAAAATTCTCTTTTAATGAAGTGGGATCCCTCTTCAACAAAAATGTGCCAATGTATAGCAGGTGGAAGGCTCTACCTCGCATCCCCAGTCCTAGGAGATAAAATGTGCCAAGGTAGTGGCTTCTGCAAATCTCACCTGAAGGGATTGTCATCCTCATTTCTCAGAATTTCTGTGGGGAAAATGTGCATAGAAGACCTGGTTTACCCAATGTGTTTAGCATTACTGGTAACAGTCTAGGACACCTTCCTTCCCTGCTCTTGTAGAGATTTATCTCTACTTTACTCACCATCCTAAGGGTACTTTTCTCAGCAGTTTTCCCTAAGGTACTGATTCTGCCCTTCTACCACCCCGTCCAAATTCATATGCTAAAACCTCTCCCCTCCATTTAGTGTTTGAAGGTGGGGGGTTCAGGAAGTAATTAGAATTGGGGTTATGAGAATGGGTTTTCATATTGTGATTTGTGTCACTGTAACAAGAAAATCTCTCTCTCTCTCTCTCTCTCTCTCTCTCTCTCTCTCTCTCTCTCTCTCCCTGTCTCTCTTTCCCTTCCTCCTTTCCCCCCATTCCTGTCCCTCCCTTTCACTGCTTCCCTGTTCCTCTCTTCTCTCATTCACCCTCCTTTCTTCCTCTTTTCACTCCCCTGTCTCTTCCTCTCCTTACCTTTCTCTTTCTCCCTTTCTCCCTTCCCTTCCCTTTCTTCCAGTCTTTCTCTTCCTCTAACAATCCTACATCCTCAAGTGAGGTCATAAAGGGAAAGAACTTGTCCTATAAGTTTCCATAATTTACTGAATGTTTCTGCTTCTCTGCTACTCCCAAACAAATCATATATTGAAGCACTCATCCCCAGTGTGATAGTGTTTCAAGGTGAGACTTTGGGGACATAATTCAATTTAGATGATTTAATGAGAGAGGGATTTCATGTTGTGATTTGTAGCCTACTTAAAATCCAAGCGGGTAGTCCAATGACCTACTAGTCTCATTGCAGTTCTTGTCTCAAAAATTCTAAAAATATGAGATAAGTCTTCTTTATCTGGGCAACCAGGTACTACCACAAATCCTGCAAAATAGCATGTGCTTCATTAATGTTTGCTGAATAGGAGTCAAGGAACATAAAAGACAGTATAAATTTAACTTTTAATTCATAGAAAAAGCCAAAAACACATATGAACATTCAATTATATAAAATAGAGACTAAAACTAGTAAGGGAAATCAAGAATTAATCACTTCAATTTTTTCCTCCACTGTATTACCCTGCATACTGTGGATTTTCTTTAACATTTTCAAGAAAATTCCCTATAGTATAATCCTATTTTCTAAACAAGAAATATGAGAAGTAAATCTGTTTTTAAGTTCCCCAGTCTACAGTATTTTGTCATAGTAGACTGAATAGATTTACAGGAGTATACATCACAATCCTGAGTCATAGCATGGGATGGCATAGCATTAACTCACCACCACCTCCACTTCAAGTAGCTCACCTCACAGGTTCAATAATACCTATCTGCCAGAAATCTGCAATTTCGAATGTCTCACAATTCTTGCTTAGGATATTTCCATGTTACTGTTCCCACAGACACCCTCGTCACATTCATTCTTTGTATGTTGCCTAAAAGTCAAAAGGGAAGTTAAACAAATTTCTTGTAAGATTTCAAACCTAGGCTCTAAAATTCTAGTAGCACGGGCTACAGGTATCCTCATTACGTGGATACCTGTGCACTACCACAAAGACTGGCAAAGAGCATACAATCTATTAATATTTGCTAAATTACAGTCAGGAAATATGAAGGCTAACTGATAAAGATTTAACCACAACTTGCAGGAATATGCCAAGAAACAGCTTAAAACATTTCATTTCATACAACCAAAGCAATGAGAAAAGCAACCAGTGAACATGTTCAAAATTTTTCTCCATTGCATCACCCCTCACTGGGGTGGGGTTCTTTAACACTGGCAAGAAACTTCCTTCTGGTACAATCCTATTTTCTTAACTAGGTGATCAAAAGCCTCAGACCTCAGCAGGCCCTGGAGAAGCAGCAGGATCTGTGGCCTGGCCACTTGCACTAGGATTGGCACAAGAGCCAGGCTTGGCAGCCCACGCAGCTTCGGCTCTTTCTATCTCATCACTCACGGCTTTGATGGAGGCATCGCAAACAGAGTGTAAGTAGTCCAGGGAAATCTTATTGAGCTTGGACAAAAACTTCAGGATTTTCTCCTTGCTGGTCTCGGCGTAGGCTTTGGGGCCCCACAGGAACTCATGGCATGGAGGGTCACTGCCAGGCACCTGCTGATACACCAGGTACTTTAGCCTCACCAGGTCTTGAGTGAGGAGCTTCTTGGGCTCTCCAAACATGATGTGCTTCTTCCCGGGATATATCTTCATGGTCTTCAGGACTCTCCAGAGGATTTCCTCAGCAACACAGTGGCCATTCAGGAGGATCACAGCAAGGACTTTCATCAGGAGACCCGTTTTAGGGTAGCCCCTGCCAGGGCGAATCCTCCCATTGTTGGGGAGGGTCAGCTTGCTGATAAGGGTATAGGAGTGATGGGTGGAGTCCACTTCTCTCACTTCAACTGAAAAGATTGCCTCCATGTCCTCACAGGCACTCTTGAAAGTCTCGGCAAACTCATCTGTGTTCTCCCAGGTGGTGAACTTCCACATCTCTTCCTTGGTAAAGAGCTGCTTCAAATGGAATTTTTGAAGCATGAACCATTCCAACAGCTCAGCGGAGTACTTATGGTGGACAGATGTGTAATTAATGTTGAGACTTTCCTCAAAAATGCTATTCTCATCCTCAAAATAGGAACATTGGTCAAAAGTGGCCCAAAAGTCACCAGCAGAAAGAACTCCAATAGATGGTGATCTCCCCCCAGGTGTCGAGGGAGGGCTACAGGATGCAGCAGCAGGTGGGCCCTGGCACAAAAGAGAAGCCTTTTCTTCTTGTTCTTCTCCAGCTGCTGCTGCCGCTGCTTTTGCTGATGCTCTTGCTGATGCTCTTGTTGAAGCTCTTTCTGATGCTTGTGCTCTTGCTGGTGCTGCTGGTGCAGGTGCTACTGCTTTTGGTGCTGTTGCTGTTGCTTTTGGTGCTGCTGCTTTTGGTGCTGCTGCTCTTGGTGCTGCTGCTGCTTTTGGTGTTCCTGGTGCTGCTTCTTTTGGTGGTGGTGCTGCTGCTGTTGCTTTTGGTGCTGTTGGTTTTGGTGCTGATGCTGCTGCTTTTGGAGCTGCTGCTTTTGGTGCTGCTGCTTTTGGTGGTGGTGCTGCTGCTGCTGCTGCCACCACTTTAGGTGCTGCTGCCTTTGGTGCTTCTGCTGCTGCAGCTGCTTTTGGTGCTGCTGCTGCTGCTGCTTTTGGTGTTCCTGGTGCTGCTTCTTTTGGTGGTGGTGCTGCTGCTGTTGCTTTTGGTGCTGTTGCTGCTGCTGCTTTTGGTGCTGCTGATGCTGCAGCTGCTTTTGGTGCTGTTGCTGCTGCTGCTGCTTTTGGTGGTAGTGGTGCTGCTGCTGCCACCGCTTTTGGTGCTGCTGCCTTTGGTGCTGTTGCTGCTGCAGCTGCTTTTGGTGCTGCTGCTGTTGGTGCTGCTGCTGCTGCTGCTGCTGTTGGTGGTGCTGGTCCTTTTTGTGCATCCTCACAAGTCTGATTGTCACTTTTGCCTTGTGCACGTTTCTTGTGGGCTCGCAATTTGCTCTTCTGACCACGAGGCATGATGAATCTGGTTAGGCCCAAGAAGGAGGCGCGTGGGCAGGAAGGCTGGTGCTGCGGACACCTGGAGGAGGGAGAATGATATTTTGTGAGCATCTTCAGAATGAAGACACCTCCTTGGCTTTAACCAAGGCTGCTTCTGCAGGTCTCTGTGAGAGCTATGCTCTAGGAACTGACAGTGGTCCTGTTCTAATAAGTCTGTCCTTGTGGAGGCAGACAGAGTGAGTCTCCGGCTGCACCCTCCTGTCCCTGTCTATGGTGTTCTGGGGTGGTGGCCAAGACTGGGCATTGCAGTCCTGTGTTGTGAGGTGTGGGGTGCTCTTAGATTGCGATCACACTCATCACTAGTTGTAGGCAAGTCCCGCACCTCTCACTCTTGCTGCTCTGATGTTGACTCCTCAAGCCCAAAACAGATCATTCTGTATCCCACAACCCACAAGTGTAAGTGCAAGAGATTCTCAGCCAACCATCATGTCATCTGCTCTGCCACATTAAGAATTATGTAGAGCCCTTACTCTCATGGGCTTCTAAAGTACGTAGTTTTCACTCAATCTCCAGGTACTGCCTGCTACTCTCTCCTGAATGGTAGTGGACTCCTCACAGCCAATATACTTCCTGTGTCTTAGATTTGCTTTGAAACAGTGAGGAACAGCCTGACAGTCGTGCCCTGGGTTTGGAATGGTGAATGTATGGGTCAGGCTGCAATTCTTTGATTCCCATTCAATCCAGAGTTTTCCCTTCAGTCACTCATTTGACCTCGGAAGCCTTCCTTTACCTGGGAGCTCTGTGGTGCTGCTGACTTCCCCACAACTCTCTAGGCATCTGTATCAGCCACCTCAGCTTCCTATAGTCTCTCCATTCTCATAAGAATGAAGGATTGTGTGGCACCTTCTTGCTTTTCACCTCAGACCTCAGGGTGCTCACTTTAACTCCTAGGAATACCTAAAAATGCTCCTACCATGGAGCTTTGGCCATCCCCTTTACTCAGAATCCTTCACCACTATGAACACCAACCTCCACCCCATTCCGGGAGGGTAGCAGTGCAATTCACAGCCCGACTGCACATCCCAGGTTGCCATGAGGGCCTGGGCTTCTCAGTCCTCACGTAGGGAGGGTCCTTAGCGGTTCTCCAGAGGAACTATAAAGCTCCCCTATGGGGAGGTGAAGGGCTCCCTCCAGACTAAGACTCAAGCTCCTGTTACCCTCCTTTCAGAAAACTGTCTGATTGTCCCATGGGGGGCCCCCAGAATTGAGCACAGGGCCAAGCTGTGTGCCCTGTCTGTACCACGTCAATCTGTGGGATCCGTGAACTCCTTGAGAACTCACTCAGTGACCTGCTCTTGATTCCTCGAAAACTTCACAGTCCTCCCCATGCTGGCCTGAGCCCGTCGCCCTCGAGCCCAGGCTTTCTGCTCCCTGAGAGCATGGCCTGCTCGCCCGTGGCTGCCTCCATTTTGAGCAGCCTGCTCTGGGCACCGAAACCTGTCTTCCTAGCCACCTCCGCCAAAGTTTCTTCCACTCTCCTGTTAGGCTCTCCTTCTTTTCCCCTCTCCTGATCTACAATATCCACTGTTGTTTCCCCTCTCATTCTTTTGAATTTTTTTTTTTTTGAGGCGGAGGGGTACCGGAGATTGAACTCAGGACCTTGAGCTTGCGAGGCAGGCGGCAGAACCACTGAAGTAAATCCCCAGCCCCCCCCCTCCCATTCCTAAGCCCTCAGAGGTGAAAATACAAGCATATCTCAGCCAACCTGCTCACTTTAGTGCCTCTCCAGCCTGAGAACACGGACGAGGCTTTGTGAGGTAGGGCTCGCACCCGGTTCGGAGGTGCGTGTTTTTCTCCCTCTCATTAGTTCCTTACCTGATTCGACGAGCGCCTGGGTCCTTTTTCTGACTTTCGCAGAGCTGGCAGCAGTTCGCAGAGCTGGCAGCAGTCCGCAGCGTCTCTCACTCGCCTGTCTGTAAGAAGAAGTGAGTGCTACTGCCTAGGGTACTTAAGGACCTGGAGAGGGGCTGCAAGGGCAACTTCTCTGGTACCTGCTCTGCGCTGGGGTGCGAGGCTCCCTCAGTCTCACAGCGGAATGGGCATCAGACTCCTCTCAGAGCTTTTGTCCCTCCCTCTGCCACTCCTCCTAGGGAGGACCTCACATTTCTGAGAAGCTCCTTCAGTATTAGAGTGACTTGTGGCCTTGTTCTGCTAAGCCCTATCAGCCAGTGAAGGGAAGACTCTGCCTTAATCACAATATCACTGTATTTTGTTTTCTGAATCGATGTTTTTCAGAGTACTCATCTTGGCACTTTTCACATTATTGCAAGAATTTCTTGAAAATGCTCCTTCCCTGAAAATTCTTGAGTATGGTCTCTACTTCAAATATTGGTAAAATAACTCTTTATCTCTGTTAGATTTTATGTGGGAAAGATTGAAAACAAGATCGTGTACTTAGAATATGAAGTATCAGAGAAAAAAATACTAATCTATTCTTCTCTTTATCACAAAGAGCCAGTCTTATGTTATTTCTGTTCCTAAAGACTCAATTACACTTATGTTTCACAAACTCCCAGAAAAAATGCGCATATCACAGCTCGATTTTGCACTGTGTTGTGCTGCATTGAGATTATGGCATAGACATCTCTCATTCTTGGGGACTGTGTTATGGACTGAATTCTGTCCCCTCTCACCAAAATTTCAAAAGTTGAAATTATAACCACCAATGTCTCAGTGTAACTGTATTTGAAGATCAGGAAGTTGCCCTAATTTCTTTCTGCTTTGCTTAATGCTATTTGTCCTCTTTTCATCCATTCTTTCAATTTTTTTAAGTCATAGAAGATATTTCTTCCTCCTGTGATTGTAACTTAGTTTTCTAAAATTGTAGGAGCTGAAGCTAGATCTATATTTGACTGTCCCTAGCACTGTTTAAGAACTTTCCTAAGATCAGATACTCAGTAGATGTTTGGAAAATATGATAGAAATTTTGCTTTATACTTTGGATTTAAAATGTTCCCCAAAGTCTATGTGCTGTGGGCTTGACAGCTGATAAGCTCTTGGAAGATGTATAGGTCTTGAGGGCTCTAACTATACTAATGGATTAATTCTTTGATGACTTTCTAATTTGATTATATTATTGAGTGCTGATGGAAACCTTGGAGATGGAGACTATTTGAAGGCAGGATGTCAAGGTGCTGTGAGTCCTTTCTCTCTGACTCTGGATATTTCCCTCTCTCTGCTTCCTGGCTTCTATGAGGTAGGCAGCCATTTATAACACATATGGCTGCCACCATGGTATCTTGCTCTGCATTACAAAAAGAATTGGAGCCATTTGATTCTAGAATGAAACCCTTGAACAACATAATAAAAAACTAATATTTGCTATTTTAAGTCTGTTTCTTTGTTGTTTTGTCAGAACCATTCAAATCAGACTAACAGATTGAGCATTAATTCCAACTTATTATGATTTAGCCTACACTACATTTTTATTATGCTAAGCATATTGAAGCATACACAGCTTAATTTTACACAAGAAAATACTAAAGGAAATGAGGAAAATAAATATTTATCATGCTATAAATTTTTTACTATTCATTACTCCAATAATTTATTGTAGAATTTTTATATTTATAAGAAAATCCCAGTTGTGAAGTTATATTTTCATTACACAAGAAAGAAAAAGAAGAAAAAAGCCTTTATTTCAGGATGGATAGAAAGAAGCTATTGGACATCACCATGGAACATGCCTGCCCATGCCACTAGTGTTAGAAGTGGAAGCCATTCTGACATGGGCTCTCATTTTCTTTAAGCTTCTTCATATCATGTAAATAAAGCACAAAAAACAGGATCACTGACCTTGACTAAAAATTCTAGGATTTTCATCTTGCTACTTTCAATGTAGGCTCTTGAACCCCAAAATAATTCATGACATGCAGAATCACTGTTGGGCACCTGCTGGTACAAGAGGTAGTTTAGCATCACCAAATCATTGGTGATGATATCCCTGGATGCTCCCTAGACGAAGTGCTTCCTCCCAGGCTACACTGGCAACATTTTCAACAAAAAGAATAATAAAGGATGGATACAAGGGGACAGGAGGAATGGATCTTTTGCAATAGGGAAGGGCTCCAAGGGAACAGGGTGAGAAGTGAAGAGAAAGGAAAGGGGAAATAAGTAGAATAGAGATATGAATAGGAATCAACCTCAATGAATGTAAATATATGACATAACATGAGCTAAGATTAATGACACCAACAATAATGATAATTGAGGTTGGGGAATTAGCGGAGGCAGGGAAGGGGATTAAAAAAGAAGCCGTAGTATGTATACATACCCATTCCCCAAGATGATTATAAACTGCTTATACTACAAATATGTACTAATAAAAACTTTTTTAAAATTAAAAAAAATTTAGGTGTCTTCCGCAGTATCACAAATTGATTCTTCATGAAGAAGATATCCAGGCACTTCATGTGGAGACCAGTCTTAAGTAATTTCCTACAAGCAAAGGAAAATTTCGGTTTGGTGACAAGGCCATATATGTGAATATTTGAGGCGAATTCCTTCAGTTCAACTGCAAAGACAAACTCAATGTGATCTGAAGACCTCAACAAATGGGCCTTCATGCTTTTGGTTGACAGTCTTCAGCACATCTTCCTTGGTAATGGATTATTTCATTTTATACTTGTGGAGCAGGAATTGCTCCAACAAACCTACCTTCATGGCGAGAAAATTATATGAGTTCTCAGTAGAGGTAAGAACTGCTGAGAAACTTAAATGTTTCTCATCTTGGCCATTACGAACCTCTTCACATGTTGCCCCTAAATTACCTTCAGAAGTAAATGTTGGTTGATGACAGGATACAAGGCCTTTATGGAATGGTGCTTGACTAAGAAGAAAATAAATTCTGGGCAAAATCCTCAAGGGCATGAAAAGAAGAGGAGAGAGGGTCTTTTCCTACTGCTGCACTGTCCTGAATTCCTCTGTGAGGCTGGGAGGCATTGTGGGTTTGGTGGCATTCTCTGACTTAAAGGCATGATGTCTGTGGTCAAGGTCAGCAGGCAGGAGTGTGAGTAAGAGAACAGGCAAAGACAGCCCACTAGGGAAGGGAGGTTGACAGAGCAAGTTCAACTTCAGCATAGAAACTCTATCATGGCTCTAAGGAAAACTGCACTCATAGTTTTCTGTGTGGGAGTGGCTCTAGGAACCAACTGGGCACCTCCTTTGATTGCACTGTTTTCCTGGAAATCTGTGAAGGAAGTTACAGTGAGACTTAATATATCATTTACCATCCATGCCTCAGGCTTCCTGGGGCTGGCAGCAGAGGTGAAAATATTCCCAAATCAAGGTATTACTTTATTTCACATACCAAAGCATCCTGACAACTGGTCATGAGAGCCATTCTCCTGCTGCTTTGACATTAATATAGCATATCTCCTGTGTAACCATAAGAACAGAAATAAAGGAACTCCTCAGTTTGTCACTTCTGACCTTGCACCATCAGTACTGGCTTCCTTTTGGGTATTTTTTAATTTGTCTCAGTGCCCTTGTAACCTTCAGTGATCACTTATGTTCCATACACTAGTACATAGGTTTTGGGACCCACTGTGTTTATTTCAATGGTAGCTGTACCTTCAGACTAAAGCTCTTGATTATAGTAGACCTGAATAAATATATAGCGAAAGTTCTAGCTTGACAACTCTCAAATGGGTGAAACCAGGATGGGACTGTATTTTCTGTCATTACTATGTTTCAGTGTTGATCATCCTCTCAGTAAATGTTCTGATGCCTAGAATTTCTCCCTTCCTTACCCTGAAGCTTGTCCTAGGACTCATAGGAAGGACAAAAATCACTCTAAGACCCTCAGCCCTAGTGCTCTGTGTCTTCCCATCTGACCATACCGGCCCTTGGTCTCTCAAGGCTGTCAGTAAGGGGTGAATTCTTTGGTGCTCCAACTTTAATGTGGTATGTGGTCCTTAGGGACCTCACTGTGGCTTCTAGACAAACCTGAAATCATCCTACTGCTGACCTTAGGCCACAATCCTTAGACCAACTCCTTCATCCTATGTGACATCATAGAAGTAAGGCTGTTACATCATGGCAACAATGCCAAGGTATATCAATGCTGCCAGCTAGGCCAGGGCTTTTGGTAGACCTTTCAGTTCTGACAGTAGCAGTTTGCCTAAGTCCTCCTTCAGGACCTTTATTTTAACTCCTGGCAGGTACTTCCTTTGCTTCTTTGAGCTTTCTTCTAATAGACCAAGGCACTCACATCTCTGAAACCTTTCTTTCAGGAAGCTGGCTGACACACTTGCCCATTTCCTCCTAGAACAGATGGCAGTGTGAATCTCTGAGGCACCTCAGTCTTTTAGGTTCTGTGCTGCCTTTACTATTACTCATGGTTCTGTCCTTGATTCACTGAGAGAATGGACCACTTCTCTTTATATTCCTAGGTGTCAGGGCCAGGGATTTAGCTCAGTGGTTCCACCACCTGCCCTGCAAGCACAAGGACCTGAGTTTGATCCCTGGTACCAAAAAAAAAAAAAAAAAAAGAACTATAGTCCTAGGTGTCACCATCAGAAAAGTCTTACTCCCTGAGTCCAATGACACACTGGTTTTTCCAGTGTGTGTTGTTCAATCTCCATGTGTTCAAATTATTTCTGCAATTTCTGTTGCTACAGTTGCTTGCTGGGATCTGCACGCACTTACAGATGGTATCAGAGCAGGTCTCTGATTTCTAGTCTAATTTGATTGTGATTATAGATAACATATGATTTATTTTCAGTTTTGTTTATTTATAAAGAGTTGCTTTGTGTCTTAATATATGTGATACTTTAGAATAAGTTCTAGACATTGATTAAAACAAAGTATATTCTGCTGCAGTTGTATGGAATGTTCTACAAATCCCTATTAAGTCTATTAGATATATAATATAATTTAATTGTTATGTTTCTTTGTGGGTATTTTTTTTCCTGGATAACCTATGCATTGGTGAAAGGGGAGTATTAAAGTCATCCATTATTACTATGTTGGGATATATGTACAGTACATGTATAGTATTATTTGTTTTACATAATTGGGTTGTTCCAACAGTTGGTTCATGTAAATTTTATCTTCTTGATTTCTTGTTGCTTTGATCAATTTACACTGGCCTTCTTTTTCTTTTTTTTCTTTGGTACTGGGGATCGAACTTAGGTCCTTGCACTTGTGAGGCAGGCAGCAGAACCACTGAGTTAAATCCCCCCGGCCCTACACTGGCCTTCTTTGTGTCTTCCAATCTTGGCTTAAAGTCTAGTTTTGGATCTAAAACAGCGACTCCTGCTTGCTTTGGATTCCATTGCTTGGAATATTATTTTCCATCATTTCATTTTCAAATTGTGTATGTCTTTCAGTGATGTGTGTTCTGATTGACAACATATTGTTGGATCTTGTATTTTAATACATCCAGCCAATCGGTGTCTGTATTATTGTTTGTTTTGAGACAGGGTCTTGCTAAATTGCCCAGACTCAATTAGAACTGGAAATTCTCCTACCTCAAAATTCAGAGTTCTGGGATTCTAGTATGTGACACATGGCTATTAGTCTGTGTCTTTTGATTGGAAAATTAAGACCATTTAACTTAAAAGTTATTATTGAAGGATATGTCCCAGTTTCTGTCATTTTGTTGCTTTTCTTGTGATTGTTTTTTATATTATTTATTCCTTCCTCTCATATTCATCATTGAAGCTCAGTGGTATATTGTATTGATGATTCTGTTCCTTCCTATTTCTCATTTGCATACCTACTCTTCCGGCAGTGTTTATTTTTTCATATTCTCTTTTGATATTACCTTTCTTCTTTGAGTGTAGAAGTCCCTTAAGCATATTTTGTAATGCTAGGATGGTGGACATTTATTCTTTTACATGATTCTTATCAAGTCAGGTATTTATTTCTCCTTCAATTCTGATGGATTGCTTTGCTGGATAAAGTAATCTTGGTTGGCATTATTTTCTTTCTGGATATAAAATACATCGTTCCATGTTTTCTTGGTCTTTCAAGTTTCTGCTGAGAAATCTAGTGTTTATCTGATGGGTTTGCCTTTAAATGCAGCTTAACATTTTTCTCAGCTTTTAATATGATTTCTCCTGTAATTTTGGCAATTTAGCTATAACACACTATTTAGAGCTTCTTTTCTGGTGATGGCTATTTGGGGTTTCCCAATACCTCCTCTATTTGGATACCTATGTCTTTCCTTAGGTTTGGGAAATATTCTACTATTATTTCATTGAACAGCTTTTCTGTGTCCTAATCCTGTAGCTCTTCACCCTCAGATATGCCAGTGGTATCCAAGACATCTTGTATGTTCTCTTCATTGTATTGTATTTTTCTTCATTTTTGTCTGAATGTAATGTTTTGAAAGATTTGACTTCAAGCTGTGATATACTTTATTTGGGTTGATCTAGAATGTTGAACCTTTTAACAGAGTGGTTTTTTTATGACTTATTGAGGTTATCTCTTTGGAGATTTCTTTTTTTATCAGTACACATTTGCAGTACATAATGAACACATTCATCATGGGGAATTTGTACATGTACATAAAACATCTCAGTTCTTTTCTTGTCCCTTTCCCTCCTCTCCCTCCAACCCTTTTTTCTCTCACCATTTACAAAAAGCTCTATTTCTGTTATTTTTGTTTAGTCTTTTAAAAAATCGCTATCTCTTTACTGAATTTTTATTCATATCTACATCATCTTCATTAATGCATTCAACTGTTTATCTGCATTATTTTAGATTTCACTGAGGATTTTACAATTATTTTTCTCAATTTGTTGTCTTGCATTTCACCTACTTTAATATATTTGCAAACCATTACTGGAGATATCTGGACATTAAGAGATATAGTATGTCCTTATTTTTTCATAGTTATTATATTTCTATGTTGAGATTTGTGCATCTCTTGGGATGACTTCCACTTTTATATGATAATTTTGGATGTGGCCTTTTCCTGATTCTTTGTCTTAGGATATTAGTTTTTTTCTGTAATAATATGTTTACTTCCAACTGGGCACCATATTTATAATCTCTCAGTAGCTTCTTTGGTTGTGATTCATGTGTCTGTGTACATAATGCATTATACCATATTGGAGAAACTCACAGTCTTGAGTGAGGAGACTGTAGTATTTTGACATATACCACAGACAGCAGAGTATATGGGATGTGCCCTCTGTGATTACTCCTTCAGTGGGTATGGTGCCCTCATCAAGTGATGAGTATTTTTACAGGCACTGTTGATATGATCTCTGTTACTTGAAAGAAATTCTATTGGTGGAGTGCTCTAATTGTGTTTAGGGCCTAACATTCTTGTTCTCCGGTTGGCCACTGACATATAGCTATGTGCTTCAGAGGAAGAAGCTGGGTCTGGAATCACAGCTTCCTCTCTGTGGGACTCAACTCTAGTCTTGTCAGCTCTATGGGATCTGACTAGGGACATCTGAGATCCATGCAGACATCTTGCATAGATGCAATTCCTATAATTGTTGCATCTTCCCTCTCTGTTTCTACTATAGGGTTTTCTACCCAGGAGTGAAACTGAAGAATCTTCCTATCTGTGTTCATCTGTGAATGGGTAAAACCTGGGTATTTACGACTTCCTAATTTAAGTAAATGTGTCCACCATGTTCCAGCAGAGCTAGATCATGTGTGGAGCTGGGCATAATTCCTCCTCAGCTGGGCTGGAGTGTAGCTCAACCACAAATAATCTGCCCAGCACATCCAGGATCACAAGGTCCATCCCCAGCACCAAAGAAAATAAGTAATAAATAATGAAAAATTTAAAAAATATCGAAATTAAAAAGAAATGAAATTGAAAAGTAAAAAAGATGGCGAACTAAAGAGAAAAATGTATTGAATTAAATGAAAAACTTAAAATACAAAACACAAGTTTGTCCTTGTACACATCCTCCAAAACGCAAGTGAGGATGGATGATTGTGGCCTGTGCTCATCCAAGTTTCTCCAGGTCTTGTTAAGTTGCTCATGGTATATACAAGGGGCTGTCCTGGGATTTTTCAACCTCTCTTTCTTTCAGTAGTGAAGCCCATCAGGTATGGCAAAGAATGGTTTGTGGGTCCAGCTAGTTGTAATTCTTATTGGCTGTATTTCTTGTTAAAATATCAAGGCAAAGTGTGAGCCGTTTTTTTGTGGATTTTCTCCCCAGAGCTCTGAAAGCTGCTCACATGAGGGCAGGGCCAATGTCAAAGTTCCCTTAGATTCCCAAATGCCTCTGAGGGTGGGGAGAAGGCAATCAAACCACTGATAGAAGGACTATGATAACTATGTAATGATGTCTTCAGTCTTCAACGTGGCATAAAACCACCTGTAAAAATACCAGACTGGTGTAAGCCACGTCTCAGAGGGAAAGCTGGCTTATCACAAACAGTGCATTTCAGTGCCTTATCCTGTCCTCTTTGGCATTACAGCCAAAGCACAGCTCCCTCAGAGGACTTGCATCGGTCTCTCCCCTGAGTCCAGATTGCTCCCTCAGTCTGCCTTCTGCCCAGTGAATATGGCAGAGTTAACTCGGTGTGCTAGAGATATGAATATGCTGGGGTTTCTGATACCCACAACATGGCAGTATCAGACAATAGGACCCTTCTGAAGGTTGCTCGTGGCTGTAGAAACCTGAGTGTTCCCTGGGAGAGGTAATGAAAACTTTCTCTACAGCCAGTCTGCTATGGAGACACCAGATCACCAGATCTTTTATTAATTTCCACTGTGTGTCTGTATGGTGCAGTTTTCTCCTCTCTCTCTCTCTCTCTCTCTCTCTCTCTCTCTCTCTCTCTCTCTCTCTCTCTCTCTCTCTCTCTCTCCCTCTTCCTCTCTCTCCCTCCCTCCCTCCCTCCTGGGAGTGGAGAATCCCTGTCCTCAGGTAGTGGTCCCAGGTACCAAGTTCTACAGAATTAATGCTTCTGTTACTATATTATAATACTTAGTCTCAGGATTTCAGCAGGTCTTAGTCTCTGCTATTGAATTCTAGTGCTCATCCATCTCACCTACATCCACTCACCCCTTATCATATCATGTTTTGTTCTGTGGAGAAGGAGTGTAAGTACCTCTCTACCACTTTCTTGCCCCTACCAGTGCCAGAACCTGTGAAACTCTCAAAAAATATATATATTATGTGTGAGTTTTATATATATTATATATATTTATATGTGATTTATATCGAGTATATGTGTTAGTACTTTACTGTTTGTATGTATATTCACATAATGTCCAAAATTCCATGAAAAATTATGAGATTCACCCTGATATTCACTATTCTATTTTTAGTCCATTGTCTATACACTTTTAAAATAATAAAAAAATTCTAGTATTTACCTTTAAAGAAATTCATGTGTTCATCAGTATATCCTTGGGAGTCATAGCACCTTAGTCATTTAGAACTTTGTGCTTTATTGTATGTCCCCATGGTTCTGGAATCTGTGATCTGAGATGCTGTCTCATATTCTTGTAGTGAATCTGCAGATAGTATTTAGTGTTTGAAGGCACATTGGAGAGAAATAAGTCAGAGCTTTAAAACATTTTCCTTATCTAGTCTTGTCATACATATTCTATTGCAGCCTATAGAACACCCTCAATTTGAATCACCCTCAGTTTTGCCCTTCCACTCTACAACAAAGCATTTTTAAAGAAATATTTTTGTACAGTTAAGTGTACAACATGAGGTTGTTAGATATGTATATAGTGAACTGGTTATAATACTGGAACTTTTTTTTACCTAACTTTAGGTCCATAAAAAAGTGTACATAAATTGTGTTTCACCAAAAGTAAAACATTTTGCTTTGTAAGAGACCCTATGAAAGACAAATGATAAAAATCACAAATGGAGAGAAAATGTTTTCAGCAACATGTCAAAGAAGTGGCTTGTACCCAATAAAAAGAAAATAACACACTAAACACAACAATCAGAATAAGGAGTCCAATTTGAGAATGCACATACAATTTAGACACACATTTCATAAAAGATGACATACAGATAGCAAATAGCTAGAGATAAATATGTTCAGTATTGTCATCCATTAAAGAAAAGTAGATGTATGCCATAATGAAATGACACAATTCACCCACTACAATGGCTGAAATAAAAATTCTTAAAATACTAATTGCTGGTAAGAATGTATAGCCATTTGATCCCTCATACATTGAAATTGGAAAGGTAAAAGTGTGTAGAGTTGCTGGAAATCATTTTGTGACTTTTTATAAAATTAAACATGTACTAGCTATATGATTAGGCAGACCTGTCCTAGGAATTTACCGTGATGAAAAGAAAACACAAAACATAAACAAATATGAATAGTAGTTTGATTTGTAATAGCCCAATAATAAAGACACTCAAATTGCCCTGCAATAAAGAATAGATTCAAAAATCCTAATGTCATTTGTATCTTGGTATAGTACAAAGTATTAAAACTGATTCATGATGTATACAACAACCTCAGTGAACTTCAAAGTCATGCTGAGTAAAAAAAAGCCAAAAATTAATATTACATATTGTAAAATCCCATTCACATAAAATTCTCAAAATAAACAAATTTTAGGTTATGGAGATGGATTGAGGTTGTCAAAGGTTAAAGTATGAGGAATGTTATGCTGGATGAGAGGCTGGATACGGTGATGGAGGCATTGCCTATCCTGATTGTGGAAGTGTTTGCATAAATCAGTACATGTTAAAAATCTTCATAGAACTTTTACCACTCTCAAAATATGTGCATGTTAAACTATGTAATCTTAGATAAGTTGCACTTCATTTGGTAATATGGTGTCAGTGTCATTTTCTTAGTATTATTCTATCAATTTTCTCAGTAGATTGTTATCGTTGGTTAAAGCTGTGAGGCTACATAGAAACTCTGCTAGTTTTATAATTTCTATAAACATTTACTAGTGTCC
Organism: Heterocephalus glaber; assembly: GCF_053883595.1. Taxonomy (NCBI): domain Eukaryota; kingdom Metazoa; phylum Chordata; class Mammalia; order Rodentia; family Bathyergidae; genus Heterocephalus; species Heterocephalus glaber. The sequence goes on from NW_028258369.1 coordinate 4,093,936, forward strand.
TCCAGTTTCCAATTTCTCTCCTTGTAGGATAGCATTTCTGAAGCATACTGAAGTTGACTGAGCCACTTGATTAGATTGTTTTTCTGATAGAGGCAGTGAATTAAAATAGAATACAGAACTGTACAAAGACACTGGGCTATGATGGACTTACATAAACATGTAAGGCAAGGGAATTACATAACTCTGGGGCATGGTTGGTAGAAGAGATCAAAATAAAGAACAGAAAGAAAAATTCTTCTAAATGTAGAATAAACCAGTTTCACTTTAGGAGGATAATAGGTGTGAAATAATCCATCTTGCTTTCACCCTTTATTGTTTAGCAGGCTGCTGGCACTTGCCATCAGTGAAGGGAAGATCTTTCATAACACAAGACATCCTTTAATTAAACAATAACAACTCAAAAGGAGAAATATGGTTTATATTTTACTAAAGGCCATGTGAAGACTATAGGAATTGCTAGTCCATATCAATTTCTAAAATATTTGTGAATTTATAGGGTCATGTTGTTACAGTAACATTGAGCTTTATGTCTACATTTTCCAAACCAGGTAAAATTTAGCTGGTATAAAGACTATGGAATTCTTCAGATTCTGAAAAATACAATGGTACTGTGTGTTGGAAGGAGATATATCTGTCATTATGTCAACAATAGCTCTCTCACAAGAAGGTAGAATGAGTCAACACAGAAGGACACACGAAGAAGAAAAGTGAAGCAAAAGAGATGTTCAGAAATTAGGAATCTCATCAAAAGTTCAGCAGGACAGGAGAAAAGAAGTGCAAGGCAGGAGATTGACTTGAAAGACATAACATTTATGCATTTCTCTTAGCCCATAAAAACAACTAATCCTGCAGAGATTTGTACATTTCTGATGCATATGAAATCTTATGCTACATTCAGTATAAGGATGTGTATGCCAGAAAACAGGATGTGTTCTTGTTCGTATGTTTAATTCAGTAATGTAGCAGGTACACAATCACCATACAGACATGGATAGCATTCCTGTACACTGAAAATGAACCCATTGTGAAAGAAATTAGGACAAAAGCACCTTCACAATAGCACCAAGAAAAATTAAATACTTAGAAATTAACCTAACAAAGGCAGTGAAAGACCTCTATAATGAAAACTATGGTATCCCAAAAAAAGAAATCAAAAGGATATCAGAAAATGAAGATATCCCCTAGTACTTGGATAGACAGAACTAATATAGACAAAATGGACATACTTCTAAAATTGATATATAGATTTAATGCAATCTCAATAAAAATACCAACAGCATTCTTCATAGAACTGGGGAAAACACTCCTAACATTCATATGGAACCAGAAGAGACCTAGAATAGCAAAAGCAATTCTGGACAAGGGCAAAGAAGTAGGCATTAAAATCTCAGACTTGAAGTTTTATTACAAAGCTACAGTAATAAAAATCAGCATGGTAGTCGCAAAACAGACATGAGAACCAATGGAACAGAATATGAGATGCAGAGACAACCCCAAGTACATTTAACTATTTGATATTTTACAGAAAGGGGAAAACATACACTGGAGGAAAGATAGCCTCTTTAATAGATGGTGTTGGGAAAACTGGCTAACCACATGCAGCAGCCTGAATCTGGACCTCTATCTCTCACCATGTACTAAACTAATATCAAAATGGATCAAAGAACTAAATGTTAAAACAAAAACACTTAACCTGCTGAAAGACAAAATGGGTAAAACTTTTGAAGTTATAGGTGTAGGCAAAGACTTTCTGAACAGAAAATTGATTGCACAGGAAACAATATCAAGAATCCACAAACGGGATAATAACAAATTGAAAAGCTTCTGCACTACAGCAAAAGAAACAACCAAAAGAGTAAAAAGAAAACATAGAATGGAAAAATATTTTGCCAGCTATCCCTCAGACACAGGACTAATATCTACAATATATAAAGAACTAAAAAAAAATAGAGTGCCAAAATATAAACCCAATCAGAAAATGGGCAAGTGAAATTGATAGACACTTCACAGAAAAAATACAAAAAGAAAATGAAGAAATAGTCAACATCATTGACCATTAGAAAAATGCAAATTAAAACAATACTGAGATTCCATCTTACCCCAGAACAAATGGCCATCATCAAGAAATCAAATAATAACAAAAGCTGGCGAGTTTGATGGACAAAAAGAACACTTCCACATTGTCTGTGATAATGTAAAGTAGGACAACCACTGTGGAGTTGAACATGAAGATTCCTCAAAAAAACTAAAAGTAAAAATTCCATTTGACCCAGCTATTCCCATTCTACATATTTTCCCAAAAAAGTTAAAAACATCACATTACAGTAATCCATGCATACCCATGTATATATAGCAGCACAACTCATAATAGCTAAACATTGCAAACAGTCTATATGTCCATCAACAGAAGGGATAAAAAATTTGTGTATTTACATACAATGGGTTACTACTATGTCATAAAGAAAGAAAAACTTGAGTCATCTGTAGGAAAATGGATGCATCTTGAGACCATAATGTTAAGTGAAGTAAATCAGACACACAGGCTTGCACATGGTTTCATGTATGTGAGAAACCCAAATTATAAACAAAGTGTAAAATAAAAGGTAGATAGAAATAGGAAGATAGATCTTTCTCGAATGTGAAAGGTATAAAGAGATGGAGGGAAAGTGTAAGGAGGGGAGATAAAAGGGAATTAAAATGGATTATGCACATATACCAACTCCACACAAGGAATGTAAATATTCTGAACTGCAAACATGAATTAATAAAAAATAATAAATAAATAAATAATAACAAATTCAAGGGAGACAGGTTACTCCATCTGTCTCCCTCCCCTAGCATCCTATATCTATCCCTATTTCTAACTTTCTAATCTCATATGTTGTCCTTCACTAGTAGTCTGAAGAAAGTCTGTGCCAAACAATGATATTGGTTTTTAACTTATGGACCTTATAAATTACTTACAATATTTTTCTCTGCTTTCTGCATGTGAAGTTAGAAAAAGAATCATTTATGGCCCAAATAAAGGCTGAACTACAAATAGTTTAATATTACCTCATTGTCTTCTACTAGTCATTTCAACTCTCATTATATATTGTGTTTTAAATGATTCAAATTTTAAATTGTCATCTTAATATGGAGTCTTTTTTAATAAACCTCATTGATGGCAGTAACACAAAACATCATTAACTAATAAATCAAATAGAATTATAAAGGGAAAAGTACAAGAAATGACATAGAAACATTAAAGAACACAGAAACGAAAAGTTTTGGTGAAACAATTATAGATTTGAGGATTACTGAATGTTCAGGTCTAAATTAGAATAACATGTGGAAAATTTAGGATATTTTCTTAAGAGCTGGATGTGCAGAATTTCAAAGCTGAATGTCTAATGTTGATGTGAGAAATTGACAAACCACAATGTTGAGCAGAAGCTGTGTTGGACAGCTAGAAGTATAATTAAGTGGTTTTGATCAACAAAGATTATGCAAAATAGGAGTTGCACAAAGACTGAAATTGCCAGAGTATTATAACCTGACGAATAATAACAGCTGTTTTATGATTCAGTAATAAGCTGATTAAGTGAAAGAACAAGTCAATATTTACAGGTCAATGGATGCCCATTGAGGCCATACTCTTAAGTGAAATAAATAGGACACACGTGTAAATACTGAATAGTTTCTCTGGTGTGAGAAACTGAAAGTGTAAATAAGGTTCAAAATATATAATAGATAATGTGAAATAGGAAGAAAAGGTCTGAAAGGAAGGGAAAGTGGGAGAGGTAGTGGCAAGGAAAGAAGGGAAAGGAATAAATATGAGAAAAGGAAAAAGTGGAAACAAAGTCTTTGTAAATAGGGATGGGTGGAGGGATTGAAGGAGGGCAGGGGAATTGGGAAAAAAATAAGAACCAAGATATATCATGTAAAGGTACAAATTCCCAATGATAGATGTCATTATATTGTATACCTAAAATGTACCAATAAACTTAATGAATAAAAAAATTCATTTGCAAGGACTCTGAAATGTAAAATGGTAGTGTTTATTCACTCTTTTTCACCTTTTTTTGGAGAATGTCAGCAATACTAAAAATAAAAGTAAAAATATTCTGAGACAATTAAACTGAATATACATGTGTTTCTCTAACAGGAAATCTGCAGCCTCACATTTGGATCAAAAGCATTTTGTAAAAGTTAGGAACTAATGACTTCTGGAAAGAGGATCATGGTTCAAAAACAAGGTTAAAACTCCTAAAACGTAAACAAAGCATATGTGATTCTTTTAAAAAGAAAACAGCTATCGATGAGGAGAAATTTTCTTAGGTATGAAATAGTTTGGATTCATATCAATGTGAAGATAATTATAAAACTTTGTCATAGATTAATTATGACAGGCAAAAATAACTTCCCAGTTGTATCTAACAAGTAAAAAGATAACATTCATAGTACAGAAGAAAATTAAGAAAATCAGGAATCCCAGGTATGTTTATATGGTATTCACTTTGTAAAAGATACTCATGTATTTTATAAAACAGGGTGTTCATACCATGTTGGCCTCTTAAGAAAATTTTGACTGATTTTGCATTATTGTTACAAAAATAAAGTAGTTAAAACGTTGAATTTTGACACACTACATATATTTAATACAGTAATGAAAAAATCACATATTTTAAAGTGATCTAATTTCTTCATTATGAGCTTTGAAAATAAACTCATAAATATAGAATTTATAATACTTAGGATGCTCATGGTTATTTGTTGCTGACAATATTATTTGCATACAGTCCTTTGAATACATATTGAATTCAATCAAGTCTTGGAGAATAAACTTCAGATATAAAAATAATGTCTTCTTTTAAAATGTAACTTGAAACTTTTTCTGGAGGAAATCTTTCATGTTGGCTGAATAGCTATAGCTTAAAATTAGATTTTATTTTTTTCTTTATTTGTATAAAGGGATTTTAAATTTCTTTAAAGCCAGAGACTGAGTAGAATCAGGCAAGTGGTTGAGCTAATATGACAAAACAACAAAAGGATGGGTTTACTTTTTGTATTGTGATAGATCATCTTATGTGTTAATATTGTGTGTCAAATGCACTACCCGTTGAGTTGCCCAAATATTTAGTCAAATATTTTGGGGGTGTTATCATGAAGGTAATTTTGGTTGAGTTTAACATTGGAATCAGTAGACTGAATAAATTATATTGCCCTACTTAATCTGAATGGGCTTCATCCAATTGGTTCAAAGTCCAAATAGAACAAAAAGGAGAAACTCCTCTGAGTAGGAGAGAATTTCTCCTTCATGACATGATTCTGAGGGCCTACTATATGACAAGGGCATTGTAATACATGATTTCATCCAGTTTTCAAATGGATCCTACAAAACCTCAATACAGAAAGACTTACCTTCTTCACTCAGCATCTTCCTGCATTGAGCTTTGCAATAAACTCTAAAGACTCACTAAAATGAAAACGTCCTCCTATGTATTTGTGTATGGTGAAAATCTTAAGTGGTGAATCCAGCAAAATGCATCATGACTGAAAGTGCAGGTTACTTTTGCAGGTACAATTAACCACAAGGGAAAGAAAGAATTTGTTTTCGGGGCAATTACAGAAATAAGAGTCAGTAGCGGGTAAATTATTTTTATCTTTTCTATTAAAAATAGTATATCTGTTCTTTTAATCCATTTTCTGTCACTTTTAAAACTACTTGAAGGTGGATCATTTTTTCTTTTCTTTTCTTTTCTTTTTTTGGGGTACCGGGGATCAAGCTATGGACCATGTGCTTACGAGGCAGGCACAGTGCCACTGAGCTAAATCCCTGGCCCAGTGGGTAATTTTTAATACAGAGATATATTTATCTCACAGTTCTGGAGGTTGAAGGATGTGGTATTGACTCTGGTGAGTGCCCAACTAACTATAGGACAACAAAGCAGATGAGATCATGATGAAAACACACGTGAAATGGAGTGATCATATCGTGAAAGAGGAACCCAGAGACCAGGGAGGAGTCAGGCCCTATATTTTATAACAACCCTCTCAAGAGAACTAAGCAGGGTCCCAGGAGAACTGTGTCAATTCCTTCCAAGGGTGGTGCCCTCAGTGGCATCTCAAAGGATCCATCTATTAACTTTGCCAGAAATGAAATGAAACTTTTGACATATGAACCTCTGAGGGACAGAACACATCCAAAACATAGCATCTGCCAAGAAACCATTTTTTCTCCTTTTAGCAGGACATGGAACAGATATTAAGGTATTCAACAGCAATAGATGTTACTACATAGTAATTTCAAAGATATTGCCTCATCTCAAAAATATGACAATGGCATTGTATATTCACCTCCTAGTGAAGCTCACACATTGATCTATTTGTTGAGGGGAAGGACTCAAATAACACACTCATCAAAGTTCTACAAATATCTGGTGGTTTACAAACTCCCTGTGTACCTACAGGATTGTATAACACGACAAGTATATTCTTTGCCAAATCAGACTCTATTTACCCACACATGCTAGTTCTATTTTGAGACTCTAATGCAGACACCAAGATGGTCCAAATTTTGTGGTTCAAAGCTTTTATATGGAAAGACCTGTTGCTATTTCGGGGTTTCCAAGTTGAAAGAAATGACTGTCAGAGAACTGGAATGAGTTGCCAGATGGGAAGAAAGTTAATGTTGACCTGTCTCTCCACTGGCAGCAGTGGACAACTTTCTGAGGATGAAGAATTGAAGAGCTGGCAAGTAGATCAGATTCCATAGTTGACCAAGAAACCACAAATGGGGAAGATGCAGTAATGCAGAGAAAGCTACAAAATCTAGCACCCGGGGCGTCAGATCTCAAGGAACACTGTGGGTAGAAGCAACAGGACCTTAGATAGATGAAGCCTATGATCTGCCCCCAGATTGTGACTTATTATCATATTAACCTTCATTTATTAGGACTGTTAATAGTGCTTTAGCTACAGCGTTGCTATGATTTGGATGTAGTTTGTCTGCCAAAAGTTTCAGTATGGCAGTGTTGAGAGTTTGAAAATTTAAGAGGTGGAGCTTACCTCTTCAATGTGGGTAAATCATGGATTGTTCACCTTCCAGAATTCATTAAGGCTTTCTGTAGGAGTGGGTCAGCCTTCTGTGATTTGATTACTTCTTGGGAGAGTGCATGTTCTAAAGCAACATACTACATGAAACGGCCCCCTCTGTCTGTGGCCATTTCCTCTTCATGCTTCTCTGTATTTGGTGAGACTGTATATTTGTGACTGCATTCCTGGTGCCATACTATTTGGGCCTTCTAGCCACCAAAATTATAAGCCAAGTTAATCTATTTACTTGGTAAGTTACCCAGCCTCAAGTATTTTAACAACAGAAAATAGACTATGACAACAGTTCTTCTGCTTATGACCTGAAATATATTTTGGAGTAGTAAGTACAAAAATGAGTAATGAGACACAAATTCTGCTTTAGGGAGGAATGGATCATATGGCTTTTAGATGAATTCTGACCAGGGGTCTCGTCCTGCCCTGTCAGTTAGTAGCCTTGTGAACTTCAGAAAATTGCATGTTCTTCATCTTCAAAGTGAGTCCCATAAGCCTTATCTTGTAGAACTGCTGGAGTATGTATAATGTTTCAAAGGACTTGAAATAGAGTCCTTTAACAATGACATTTATTACTTGTTATTATGACCCCAGACAATACTACCAAAATTTGTGAGATTTTTAAAAAGTTAATAATATATTAGAAAATATGCAGCACCTTTGGGGAAAAAATAGCTCTTAGTAACGAAACAACAATAACTTTCCTTACTTGAGACTCTTATTTCATTCACAGTAGGGCAATCTCAGCCAATTGAATATGGCTACATGGTTCTAGAGTTTGTACAAAGAACAAGAAATCTCCCTCCCATGTATCTTTCTATCCAAAGCATCCCTATTTCTATTCATTTAATCACCCCAAATATCATATTTTCCAAAAGTTCAACAAATTACTCTCAAGATAATCTAAAGATCTAGTCCTCCCAGCATACTTCGAAGTCAACCATCACTGTGACTTCTTGTGATCTCAAGAGAGCATCACCATCCAAAAATATTTTGCAGTCGATGTCCATAAAACACACTTCAACTTCATTGTGTTCACTTCTACTTAGATAAGAGCCCGAGACACCTTTCATTTCTGCCTCAGGTGATGATACTCTGTAGTTTATCTGTAATCTCAAAGTATATGTTAAGGACAATTAAGAACTGTTGGACCCACTGGGTGTCACTTCCTTGCTCAAAATTTTCACAACCTCATCTAGATGACCATACTGCTGAACTTAACATTACCTTCTTTAAAATTGCTGCATTGCACCAAAGCTTGAAAATGCCTGGCTTGAAGATATTTATGCTTGACTGCCTCATCTGGAGGCTTTTTTTAAAAAATCCACGTTTAGTCTTATCATTTGTCTAGATCTTTGAGTTTTACCATTTTCCTTATATAATAGCATCCCTTGAGTCTAAATATCTTTGGGTAGTAGTTTGATCAATTTTTTCTTATTATCTTCAGTACTAGTAGTAGGCTGTCCAAAGAAGAGTTGGTAAATTAATAACTGGGAGATAAGAGACATTCAGGATGCTGTCTAATTTATTTTGGTTTAATTTTCCCCACAATCTTGAATAATCTAAGCAAATTCAGGTATATAGCTCTTCATTTTAGGAAAATAAACATCAAAAGAAGTAAATCAAATTGTATCATAATTTATTTTTTCTATTTTGTTTCTTTCTTTTTCACAATTATTGTTCTACAGGATTTGTTCACATATATATGGCAATCTTTGTTGCATTGCCATGTTAATCAAGTTTAGAATTTTTTAAAAGTAATTGAAGGTTTCTAAATTTATTTCATAAGAATCAAAACTCTAACTTATACACCTGTTTAGGGGCAATAAATATGTGAAGTACATGATGTACACACTTAGCTTCTGAAGTGAAGTATATATTTAAATGAATTAGTAAATGGCAATAAAGCAATAATTAAGGCAATTTTCTTTGAATGGCATTCTTTTTGTGTGTGAAAGGAAAGGAAGAAAATGTGTTATTAGCTTGTTTTGAGGTATACAATCGCCCTTGGTTATCATCACTATCCAAGTTTTTAAAGATTTTAATCATCGCTCATATATATATATATATTTCCCTTTTCATTGGAACACTGATATCCGTGGGTGATCTTTGTCTGTTGGCCTTAAGAAACGTGAATTGCAGCCTAAATAGTGAGCTTCTATCAGGCAAACTTCAGACTGTCTGAAGAATCTTTTTCTTCAGAGTCTTATTTGAGCACATCCTGAGCTGCTGGTATGAAGTACCATTCCAAAATGACCTTAGAACTAATGAAAAGTACTTTTTATTCATTTCTGACTCTTATTTTTACTTCCAAACTGCACCCACACAAGTCAATTTTTTATTTATTTGTCTTCTTTCCAAATGCAAAGAAAGTCTTCCTGAACATGCTTCCCTAGAGGGGAGATCTCGCTACCAGAGACTGCACAGAAATTATTGGGTGCTAAGTACTGAATTATAAGGTTTGCTTGCATTTTTTCCTTCTTAGCTGTAAGCTCATTTCTAGAAATCTTGAAAACCTCTGGCATGCCAGATACTCTGTACTTTTTCTTTTCTTTTTTCTCTTCTCTTATTTCTTCTTCTTTATTAGCTCCTCATTGCCAATCTCCTCTACCTCTGAAATCCAAGGCTGCAATAAATATCTAAGATATTCTAGGATAGCCAACTACAATGCCTGAGGTTGTCATAAATTTTATGTCAACTTTACCTGAAAGACATTTGTGAGAGAGATATTTTGACAGTTCATAGTGCATCCCATAATTGTTGACAGTTTCTGGGAGCACGTTTCATAAATATCTGTGTGCAGCATTTCCTAACTATGGAGGTGGGATACATCAATGCAGCCCACAACTTCCCAGAACCAAAAGTCATTCTTGCTAAATCTATTATTTGCAAATAGTATCAAAACACAAATCTTTCTAGTCCCTGGCCTCTTATTCTAGAATCTCAATTTGCCTCCTTATCTCATTTTCTTCCTTTATCTTCCTTTACTATTCCTCTTCTCTTTGAGGAGTGGGGTAAATGTAAATAGCAATCTTTTGTTCCTTCCCATTAAAACATACTTTTGCCCTTACTGTAGAGTTATAGTTTATCAGCACAGACAAGTGCTGCAAACCCTTTCCATCTTGAGTTGTATGGCTTGAGCTTTGGTTACTGATGGGAGTTGGTTGAATCCTGAAATCTACTCTGTCCTTTGCATTTGGAAGTGTTACATGACTATTTTTAGAATTTATCCCTGTTTTGTTAATATGTTAATAGTTTGTGACTTCTTCATTTCTTTCTTTCTTTCTTTTAATTTTTTTTAAAAAAAATTTGTACCTGGGATCGAACTCAAGACCTTGCACTTGCAAGGCAGGTATGGCACCACTGAGCTAAATCTCCAGCCCTTCTTCATTTCTTAAATTACGGATGAATCTGTCTCTCTTGGCTGTTTGGAGCTTAATTTAATTTGTATATGTGCTGCCGAACTGAGCTCATGGAGCTTTATTTAATTTGTGAATGTTTTTTCACCAAGATTTTTTTTTTGTTTATGGGAATTTGTTTATGGGAATTTTGACATAGTGGTTTTCTTGGTCAATAGGAGCATTTCAAACTCTTAGTGTTTTGTCCCTGTCTTTTCTGGGCTGCTCACTTTTATTTTTTCAGGTGGCTTGTGTCTTTCGGTACCAATTGAGGCAGCGAGAAATATCCTGCCCTCTTGTGTGAGTGTAATGGTACTCACATTGCAAAACTCAACCCTTCATTATATTTTAACCCAAGTGTACCTGATTGGAAAGAAAAATACTTGAGATTGCCCTGGAGATGTTTTCCCTAACCTCTCATACTTTGAGGAGAAAATACTTCACTTAATACCTTGGTCATTGGCAAATACAAAATCTACTTTCGTTGGGAAAAACTGCCTAGGGCAAGCCTTGAAGTTCAACTTCTGTTATTTGTAGCTGCCTCATCTCTTCCAGCAAGACACAGCAAACTGTTATGATTCATCAATACATTAACGTGTTTTGCTGTTGTAGCAAAATTGAGAAATAGTAATATATAAATATCAGAGTTTTATATCTCTGTTCTGGAGGCTGAGAAATCAATTATTTAGGGTTGATACCCAGTTTTGGTCTTCATGCCTACCATGCCAGAATGCTGAAAATAGAGGAGAAGGTGGAAGAGGAGTGAAAAGGGAAAGAGGAGGAGGAGGAGGAGGAGGAGGAGGAGGAGGAGAGAATTATATCATCTGTTTATAAAAAAACAACTCCCATCACATTGGACACAATAGAATCTAATCCCATTATGATGACATTGGTCCATTCATGAGGGCAGAGCCCTCATGCCTGAATTACCTTCCATTAGGAATTACTATCCAAAATTATTCTCTTGGGAACTAAGATTCCAGCACGTATATTTGAGAGGACATATTGAAACTGTATCAGTCCAATTTAACCTTCATAATACAGGCTCCTCATAGCCTGTGATTCCCCATCATGATCAGTGCAATGAAGTTAGAAATCACTAATGCTGAGGATCTTTGGAAGAGTCTTTCTCTTAGGTCAAAAACAGGTGAACATTTTGAGGCTATATAAGTGATTGTATATTCATTTCTTGTGTTTGGCTGAAGCCACCGTTGGGGCCTCTTCGTATGTCTAATCCTTGGTGGACATACATATTACTCGTTCCCCCAAATAATGCTCTTTCACTGGGCCATTGGCTCTCCTTAAGTGAAAAATCATACAAAGAATGCTAATTCCTATGTATGTACAATGTCTCTCTCTTATTTTGCACATTAGCATTTTGATACCTGGTCTTTTGCTTAGTCTCTATCATTTTCCTACCCAATAAACACTCTTTCTCATGGTTTCTTTCTTAGTAAACAGAAGTAATTGGTTTATGAAATTCCATGGTAAAGCCTTATTGATCAATGGTGTTAAGAATTATTCACTGCCACCAGAGATATTCTAGTAAGAAAGAAGCTTCGTGATAGTTGGTACTTGGGATATTTGGTACTTGAGTGAAATTGAACTGAGAGCTTCAACTTATTTCAGATTTTGGGACAGGACAATCTGATGGGGATAGTTTCCAAGGGATCAAATCCTATGCTTCAAGCAAATGTATATTCCTTTATGCATCCAGAGAAATGAGGCAAAGTTTGGGGTATTGCTAAAGAATGCTAATAGAAATAGTTTTAAGCTTGAAATCCTAGATGTTGGAAGGTAAGCAAGGATTTGGAAAACAACATTAAGGTGATTTCTGTAAAGGAGACTTCAGCTACTCCCACCTGGAGCTTATAACTGCTTTGTTGACTCATGCATTTAAATTTTTCATCTTGATGTTTCCAGATTGCTCTGGGATCTTAGCCTAATTACAAAACCAAAAATCTACAGTCAAATCATCTTGGAAACTAAACGCTTCTTAATGGTGACTGAGGCCTGCATGGGAGATGGCATCCCACCTGGGGAGAGGGCACTTAAACCAGCCTCTCCCTTACCTGTTTCTCTGTGTCCCCTCTTTCCTGTGGTTCAACCAATGCAGCCCTGTCCCTTAACAGAATAAGGAAAGTTAGTGTTGATTTTGTATAAAGCAGCATAATTTCAGGGTGAACTTGAGTAGAGTTAGGGAGGCCAAAGTTTATTCACTGGGAAATTACCACCCCCCACACACTTAATTTAGATATTTAAGTCATGTAAAGTCTTTATAGTGATAGAGATTCACTCAGTAGCTTCTGAATGTGCTTTTATTCCCTTCGCATCTTACTTCCATGGATTAAGAGGAACTGTATTGAGGCAAAGGAAACTACTTAAATATCATTGGGACTCACTCCAAAATTGGAAACATTTCCACCTTGTGCTGGATCCCCTTAGACAATAGTAGTTCCATGCTATGTGCTGAGAGAATTCTAGGAATCAACCCCCTGGAATTTTGGGCAGGCTTGGGAGCTGGTAGCTCAAAGCCACATACAAACTCCATAAATATGAGTGTGCTGAGTCTTCACCAGTCTGTGTCTGCTTTTGTCATCCCATAACTATTGAGTATTCTTTCATTTTTTCTGAGTTAATTCCTGCATGGAAAGGGGCAAAAACCAAGTCACTCTGCTCTGGAAATTCAGCCCGAATTTTATGGTCACTGAATTCTAAAAATTTATACCTTCAACTGGCCCAATTTACCCTCTGAGAATCCCCTTAAGTAGTTACCTCCTGTTGCCATACTGTATCTTATATCAGTCTGACACTTGTTGACTATCCTTAGTGGAATCATGCCAGGTAATAATTATCTTCTTGATTAATTGAAAAATTGACATTTTAAATTATGTCATTTTACATAGACTATGTAAATAGGGCATCAAAAAAGTAATATACTGGGTTATTGAAGATAATTTTATTGTGTTGTTTCTTAAATCATACCAGTATCCTAGTAGTTTTGCTGCCTAGATGATTGTTATCCTCAAAAGGTTTCCTAACTTTTTATCTATGTCTTGTCCTCAGATATTTGAGTCATTATAGAAAAAGAACATGAGTTTTGTATGTAGGAAAGTAAAGCCTCCAACCACATGGTGTTACTGACATTGTGATATAAATTCAAAAGTTCTAGCCATTCTGAAAAATGAATCACACTCAAACGATTTAGACCATCTAGTAAAAGTAATATTTGCAAGATGAGGAAAAGTGAGGAAAGCAAAACACAAGGAGAGAGTAAGGGAGGGAGAAAGGAAATATTTCTTATCTGTCACATGAAGGAGAATACAAACATGGCATATATCCATGGTGAAGGACATAACTATTAGGGAGTTGGATGTTCTAAATCAGGGTGAGGTAATATGGTCTGTATGCTCCATGAAGAGCAGACTCTAGCCTTCTGAGCAGGATGCAGTGAAGATCTATCCAGCAGGTCAAGATTCAGAGTTGGAAGGAATACACACTGGGAAAAATCTCAGGGGAAGGGGGTTCTAAAATGACAACAAACAGGCCTGGGTAAAGTAACACCCCTGGACATTATTAGCTTTCAGTTCCCGTAGACTGGAAGCAGCAGTCTTCTAGGAAAATAAAACCAAAGAACAGGCCCCAAATTTTTATTTACTGTGGTATCTTGGTTCACAAACTTAATTTTTTCTACAGTTCTGGTCACAAACTGAATTGGACGAGAACTGAATAAAATTTCCCCATAAGGTCAATATTGATCCTAACCATTGAATTTGATTCTGTTCTCATCCAATTCAGTTTGCAACCAGCATTGTGGAAAAAATTAAGTTCATGAACTGAGGTACCACTGTCTCGTCTGAGTTACTTTCCTTTTATTCATCTGCTTTCACTACTTCAGATACAAGTGCCTTTTTAAAAAATCACTTGAGATACATTTCTCAGCCAGTCTTCTAAACTTGAAAAAATTGCAAGTTCTATGTGAATTTGGTAAAACCTATTTTGTAGGGTTATATAAACATACATTTTAGGGCAGAATGACTGAAATTTTTGTTAATATATAAATAGAGTAGATATGAACATCATTATTTTGATCCCAGATAAAACTACCAAGAACTAGTACCTTTTTTTTAAAGTTCAGAAGATGTCAGATAATATAGACCATTCCCATTCAAAAACAATGAATGTGTAAAAAAAAAACCTTCCTACTAAGAAAAACTGTAAATTTTCCCAACAAATGCACAGTTTTGTGTGTAGGATTGTATTCTCCAGCAGTTTGCAACTCCTCCTCCCAGGCCTGGGGTCAAGGCACAAGTCCTATCCATTCCAGATCTGACTCCATCCAAACCACTCCTATTTACATTAGTTGCATCCTTCACAAAATGGAGCCCTCCTTTAAAGCTTTTCAAACTACATTCAAGATAATCTAACTAAAATGCTCTTTTACTGGAGTGAAATGTAGTTCTTACAATTCAAAGCTATGTCTCACCCTCAGGACTGCAAAACAGATTTTTTTAAAAGTGCTAAGGTAGTGGCTTCTGCAAATCTCACCCCAAGGGATATTTATTCTCATTTTGCAGAAGTTCCTTGAAGAAAATGGGCATAGAAAATGTGGTTTGCAAAATTTCTTCAGCAGCACTGGAAACAGAGTCCAAGACATGTTCTTTTCCTCCCCTGGGGGAGATTTGTCTCTCCTTTTACCCACAATCCTAAAGAAACTTGTTTGAGCAGTTTTCCATAATGCACTGAAGTATTGTGTCATTGTGTCACCCCTCCAAATCCATGTGCTGAAGCCCTAATCCTTGATGTGATAGTAATCAAAGGTGGGCCTTTTTGAAAGCATTTAGATTTTGATGATTTTATGAGAGTGGGTCTCAATATTATAATCTGTGTCCCTGTAATGAGACTGAAAAAGAATAGATTTCTCTCTACAGTTATACCCTAGTGCTCTAATGCTTTAAAATTCCTCAAATTTGCACTCAGCCCATTTTGACAAGAAAATTTTTTCACAATGATCTTTTGTTTGGTATTCAATAGGCAAACTAGAACATGATATCAATTGCCTCCTGATTTGCTACCCTTTCCAGCCAAACAATTTGTATGGTACTCATCCTTTTTGGTACTGGTCATGTCTCCCAGATAAATTAACAAGGAGTACCAAGGTACCACTGTACTTCTCTCTCCTTAGCTCAATCCTCCACCTCATGTGAGGGCACAGCAAGAAGGCAACTCTGCAAGCCATGAAGGATGTCTCACCAGGAAACTAATATTCAGGCATCTTGATCTTGGATAGTCAGCCTCCAGAAGTGTGAGAAATTAATCTCTGTTGTTTAAGCACCCCAGTGTAGGGTGTCTTGTCATAGTGATAGAGCAGATTTACGGGATTGGATAGGGGGCAGAGCTAATAACAATCTCACCACTATAATTAGCCCAAGTTAAATGAAAATTATACCCCACCAGGAATTTGCAGTTTCCAAAAGTCCACGCAACTTTTTCAGGAAATTTCCATTTGACTGTTGCCATGGACATCAGTATATTCACTAATTCTTTTTACAATGCCAAAAAGTCACGTGGTAGTTCAAAGTCTTGCTTGTCTGATTGAAGGTCATCGGCTCAAAAATTCTATTGCAGAGAAGACTATCTTCAGTATTTGAATTTTCCTGTACTACTACAGAGTCTGCCATAAAACATATGCTCAATTATTGTTTACTAAGTAAGAGTCAAGAACCAAGAAGACTATTTGATAAGGATTTAATTTTAATTAACTTTAATAAGCCAAGAAACAGCTTAAAAACATTTACCTTTACAAAACCAAAGATTAAAAGCAAAAGAGAAAACAAGAATTGAACATGTTTCAATTACTTTTTTCTTATACTAAATAACTCTACCTATTGTGGGGTTCTTAAACATTTTCCAGAACATTTCCTCTAGTGATAGCCTCTTTCTTTAAGTGAATGATCAAAAGCCTCACACATCAACTGGGCTGGAAGAAGCGGTGGGATCTGTGGCCATGGACACTGCACTAGGTTTGGCAGTACAGCCATCTTTGGCTGCACCTGTGGTTTGGGCTCTTTCTACCTCATCTCTTTTAGAGATTTCATAAAGAGATGAGAAGTAGGCAAGGGAAGCTTTATTAACCCTGGATAAAAACTTCAGGACTTTCAGCTTGTTGGTTTCAGTATGTGCTTCCGGGCCCCACAGGAACTCATGGCATGGAGGGTCACTGCCAGGCACCTGCTGATACACCAGGTACTTTAGCCTCACCAAATTTTGGGTGAAGAGCTTCTTAGGATCTCCAAAGACCAGGTGTTTCCTCCCAGGATACATTCCCATCTTTTTCAGGAATCTCCAGATGTCTTCCTTGGCAACACAGTTGCCCTTCATGAAGATCACAGCCAGGACATTCATCAGGAGACCCGTCTTAGGGTAGCCCCTGCCAGGGAGAATCCTCCCATTGTTGGGTAGGCTCAGCATACTGGCAAGGATATAGGAGTGATGGGTGGAGTCCACTTCTCTCCCTTCAACTGCAAAGCCCGCCTCCAGGTGCCCACAGGCACTCTTGAAAATCTCAACAAACTCATCTCTGTTCTTCCAGGTCGTGACCTTCAACATCTCGTCCTTGGTAAAGAGCTGCTTCAAATTAAATTTGTGGAGTATGAACCTTTCCAACATCTCAACTGGGCCATGAGGGTTTCCCCAGTAATAATTATTGAAGAGCGCAGCTCGAGAAGAGCCCCTCATTTCCTCATATTGACCATCAGAAGGAGTGCTGGCACATGGAATTCTTTGAAACAGCCAGGCATGGCCACCTAGTCTAGCAGCAGGTGGGCTATAGGAAAAAGACATTTCTTTTTTTCCTCCTCCTCCTCCTCCTCCTCCTCCTCCTCCTCCTCCTCCTCCTTCTTTTTCTTCTTCTGTTGTTGCTGGTGCTGCTGCTGCTGCTGGTGGTGGTTGTGCTGGTTGTGGTGCTGGTGCTGCTGCTTCCTGAGCATCCTCAAAACCCTGATTGGCACCACCTTCCTGGGGACATTTCTCACGGGCATGGGCTTTGCTCTTCTGATGACAAGGCATGATGAATCTTTTTAGAAACAAGAGGGAGGAGTGTGAATGAGATGGCTGGTGCTGCAGGCACCTGGAGGTGGGAGAATGAGATTATAGGAGCACCTTCAGCAGAGAGACACCTCCTTGGCTTTAACCAAGTGTACCTCTGCAGCTCTCTGTGAGAGCAGTGCTCTAGGAACTGACAGTGGTCCTATTCTAGTCAGCATGTCCCTGTAAAGGGAGGTGGAATGAGTCCAAGGCTGTGCCCTGCTACCCCACTCTGTGGTATTCTGGGGTGGTGACAAAGGCTGTGTGGGGTCCTCTCAGTTCCCTATCACACTTATCACTAACTGTAGGCAAGTCCTGCACCTCTCACTTCTGTTGCTCTGAAGGTGACTCCTCTAACCAAAGCCAATATTTTGTATCCAAGAGCCAAGAGGAGGAAGTGAAGGAGCTTCTTGGCATATCATCACGTCATCTGCCCTGCACCATCAAGTTATGTCGATCCCTCTCTGTTACGGGCTGTTAAGACATGTAGTTCTCATTCAAAAAATTCTCCAGATGACCAGGTACAGCCTGCTATAACTGTCTTCTGACTGGGAGCTGAATCCTCACACCAAATTTTACCTCCATCATCTGTTTTGGATTTGCTATAAAGAAATGACGGGAAGCCACAGCCTGACAGGCCTGCCTTGGGCCTTCAAGTGTTGAATTTATGAGTCAGGCTGCAATTCTTTGTTGCCTATTCCATCATGAGTTGTCCCCTCAATCGTAAATTTGACCTCTGAAGCCATCCTTTTCCTAGAAATCTGTGTTCCTGCTGTCATCCCCGAGACTCCCTAAGAGGACAGAGCAGCCACCTCACCAAACTATGACCTCCCAATGCTTATAACAATGGGTGGATTTTGTGGTACCCTTTTGGTTTTCTTCTTAGACTTATGGTCCTCATCTCAACCCCTAGGAATATTTAGAAATCCTCCCACTGTTGAACTTATGGGCCATCCCTTTTAGACAGTCTCTCACCACTATTAATAACATATGGAGACAATGGGTACAAGTCATATGCTAGTACCCACATACCCTAGGCTCTCATCAGAGTGTGGGTTCTCCAGTCCTCACATATATTCCTTCCTTTGACTTCTAAGTTTCTGGCAAGTTCTCCCATGCTAACTTGAAACCCCTCTCCACTCAGACTGAGGCTCTTACATCCCTGGAAACCCTCCTTTCAAAAAATAGTCTGATAGTTCCACACGAGGTCCCCTAGAATTGATGACAGGTAAGCTGCATTCCAGGTCAATCTTGTGGTGCCAGTGATTTCCTGAGAACAGTGTTCTGCTCTTGATTCCTTGCAGATCATGCTAGTCCTTCCTTAGCTGACCTGAGCCCTTTCCCCTCAGTCCAAGGCTCTCAGATCACTGATAATATCACATGGGAAATAAGGGCTCACATCTATCTACCTGACTCCCATATTTGAACATTCTAGAAACAAGAAACTGTCCTCATCTTTGGTGTTAAGGTCTGCTTCTTTTCCCTCTGCTTATTTAAGGGACTCATTTTATTTACCATCACATTCCTAAGACCCTAGAGGTAAAAATGCAGGGATATCTCAACCAACCCACGCTCTTTAGAGACCTTCAAGACTAAAAACCAGGATGAGGCTTTGTGAGGTAAGAGGCCGGCGCCATCTTCTGAGGTGGGTGTTTCTCTCCTTCTCAGTGGAGCTCTTTACCTGTCTCTACCAGAGACTGGGTCTTTTCTCTAACTTCAGCAAAGCTGGCAGCAGTATGCGAAGCTCTTCTCTTCCTGAGGCACAGCAAAAGGAAGTGAATGCTACCACCTATGAAAATACCTGGAAAGGCAAACTGCAAGGGCAATTTCTCTGGGGCCCTCTCTGTGCTGGGGTGCGTGGCTTCCTCATCTCATAGAGGACTGGACATAGGACTCCTCTCAGAGCTTTTGGCCCCTCCCTCTGTCACTCCTCCTTATAGCGAGGACCTCACATTTCTGAGACACTTGTAGAATCAGGCTGTCACTGCAGCTGTGATCTACAGAGATCTATAAGGAAGTAAAGCAAAGATACTGACTTAACCCCTGTAGGATTGGGCACTCTTACTTGGTATTTACCCAGGTCCTTTTCTTGCCTCCTCTCACACTAATGAAAAGTTTTCTGGAAAATTCTGCATCCCTGTAAACTCTTGAGTAGGGTCCCTACTTCTAATAGGGGCATAATAAGTCTGTTTCTAGAGTTATATGAGTTGTGAAATCTAAAGAACAAAGTGCAGGTCTAGGAAAAGGACCTGGATTTCACATAAAATATTATCATCAGGTTCTATCCTTATGTTCTTTCTGTTCTGCTCCTTAAGTGACACCTCTCATCAAGATGCTCATTTTATTACCAAATACTATTTCCTTCTTATTGTTACCCAGACCTCTCATTTATTTTAGTATTCTTATTGTTCCTTATGGATTCTAATCTAGTACTTTGGACACATAATCATTTTTTAAAGTCATGTGAGATACATTTTGGAATAGTAAGGAGAGACATAAATACAGATACACAAGTTCAGCTTCAGGGTAGGTGTTGTGGAATGGTGTGGGGCCTAGATTCTTTGAGATCAGAGAAGTATCCTAGCTCTATCACTACCTAGAGAATATGAGAATATTACTAGTTCTTCATCAGCCCCTTCCAGTTAGGTAGTCTGGCTTTGGACAGTGTTCTTCCTAAATTCTTATATTAAAATATGAATCCCTAATGGAATAGTATTAGGAATCAGGAACTTTGGGATATGATTAGGTTTAAATGAATTCACGATGGTGGGATTAATACTCTCATAAAATACTGGACAGCTTGTGCTTCCTCCTCCACCAGCAAGAAGGTAGATGTCTACATTGGATACCTCACCAAGAACTGAATTGCCTCGTGCCTTCCTCTTAGATTTCTTGTCACTTTTGAGCCCATTAAGGTGTTCCCTAAATACAATCTGACTTCTGTGCACCTATACAAAGAATTGGCATACACAGAGACATCAGGATGGACACAGAGAAAGGGATCACATGGAGAAGAGGCCAAAGAAGATGCCCTTCTGCAAGTCTAGGAGAAGAACCTTCAAGGAAACTGACCCTGATGACACCTTGATCACTGACTTCTAGTCTCTGGGATCGTGAGAAAGTACATTTCTACTTTGTGAAAGACATTGAGTGAACTGTATCTTTTATGATAGCACTAACATATTAATACCTTTCTCAAAGTAGATTATTCCTTTTTATTTGTCTCTGATCCCAAAGTAATTAATAAGAGCATGCTTTTAATGGCCTCCTATGTACTTCACTGGTGAGGCAGGAATTTCCATAGTATGTTTATGTGGTATTAAAACGGACAACACTGGGGCAGGGGATTTAGCTCAGTGGCACCTCGCTTGCCTCGTAAGTGCAAGGTCCTGAGTTCGATCCCCAGTACCAAAAACAAAACAAAACAAAAAAACCAGACAATACAGGACATTAGACAGATGAGATCAACATCAATGAATCAGTCACATATCCTCATATACTTACAACCTTTGGAAGAAGGACACCATATGCCACAAAGTGCCACATGGGGCTCATGCTCAGCAACATAGTAAATAACCAGGGCCTGTGAAAGGCAGGATTGTAAATCAAGGGGAAAAAAGTGACTTGTAGTTCCCATGATGATGTTATTTGCCTGTTTAAATAATTCAAATGGGAATTAGCAAGAACTGGGCCTACTCCCCTTTATAAATAAAGATGGTTGTTCCACCAAAGAATCTTCTCTGGAAGTACAGCATATAGAAAGGAAATTGCACTTGAGCTATTAAAGGCCACCATGCTAGATCATGAATTGTCAAGATAGCACATAATATCAGAATTTCATTTTGGACCTTACGCTACAATGCATTTCTTCATTCATTTATCTACTCTCTCTTTTAGCACACATCATGTGAGAGCTGACCTGTACTCAGTAGTCTCATAGCTTCTTATAGCTTACTACAGAGGATGATTTAAAAGTTACATCACATTGACTGGCTTGAAGTTCCCCAAAGTTCAAAATGCCTTGCCTCAAGCAATTTGTCCTTCTTCTAACCCATTCTTTCTACTGTTTTGTAGATCATAGAGGATGTCTTCTAATTTTCCTCAATGTGATTATGGCTCCCAACTTATAAAACTGTAGGGGTTAAGGCTCAATCTTTATCTGAGCATCGCTAGTACTAGCTCAGAGCCTTTCAAAGACTAGATATTCAGTGGATGTTTGGAGAGTAAGGACAGTGAGCATTGTGGATTTATTTTGAAATATCCCCCAAAGGCCATGTGCTGGATGCCTACTCACCAGCTGATGAGCTTTTTGAAGCTGATTGGATCATGAGTGTTCTAACTCATCAGTATATTAATCCATTGAAGGATTCATAAGTTGATGAGATTACTGTGAAGTGATGGAAAGAGGAGGTGGGTCCCAGTTGATGAGTGTGTGTCATGGAGATGTGGCATGGGGATTATATCTTATCCCTGTCCCCTTCCCCTCTGGCTCAAGCTCATTCTCTGTTTTCTGGCTGCCAGGATGCGAACAGCCTCCTCTGTCACATGCTCCCACCTTATTGGTATTCTGACTTGCCTCAGACCCGAAGCAATGCAGCCCATTGCCATGGATTGAAAGCTCAGAAACCATGAGCCAAGATCAATCTTTTCTCTTTTAAGTTATTTTTTCTTAAGCATTTTGTCCCAGTGATGAAAGACAGACTACACATTAAGAACTCTAACCCACTGATACATACTCTCCCCTTCATTTCTAATAAACTAACCATTATCAAGGAATATATCATTTAAATTTACAAAATACAATGACTAAAGAAATGAAACACAAGATTTTTCATGTTTATTATTATTATTATTTTAAATATACCATTATATGCATACTATTTTATTGGAGAATATTTGGGAATTCCAAGTTAACCTCTACTACAAAATTATAATTTCTACCCTGGAAAAAAAGCTTCAGATGTCAGTAGGGGTAGAAACAGCTATTGAATATGGCCGTGGAACAGGCCTGCTCATACCATTGGTGCCAGAACTGACAGCAAGTCCGGCTCATGCTGTCTCTTCTTCATCTCTTGTTGTAGGTTCTTGGAAGTTAAGAGAATTCATTGCATTCAGGAGCACAGTTGGGCACCTACCAGTACACCAGATAGTTTGCCCTCACCAAGTCTTCAGTGATGAGATAGCTGAGCTCTCTGTAGATAAAGTGCTTCCTCCCAGTATACACTCAAAATACCTTCAGAAATATTGAGATGCCTTCCTTAAAAGCATAGTTGCCTTCATGAAGATCACACCCAAGAGCACCATGAGACCAGTCTTGGGTAACCTCTTGCCACCATGAATCTCCCAATTGTTGGGGAGTTTCAATTTGCTGACAAGGTCATATAAGTGACCGATTAAGTTGGCTTGCTTCTGTTGAACTACAAGGACAACTTCAATGTGATCAGAAGCTCTCCTGAGGATCTCAGCAAACTGGTCTTGGTACTTTGGTCAACAATCATCATCATGTCTTTCTTGGTAATGGACTATTTCATTTTACATTTTTAAAACCCATCTTCATAGTGAAAGAATTGCTGCATAAGCTTTCAGTAGAGGCGGGACCCTCTGAGAAATTTGGATGTTCATTATTTCAGCTGTTATCATCCTCAATGAATCTCGTCCAGAAGGATGTCCAGAAGTAGTGGTGGTTGATGATATGATAAAAGGCCTCTGTGCAGCACTGCTTGACTCAGAAGCAGATGAAGTCTGGAGAAAATCCCCAAGGACAGAAGAGCAAAGAGGCTCTTCTTCCCCTACTGCACTGTCCTAATTGCCCTGCGATGCTGGGAGTCATCACATGCCGCATGGAATTTCTGTCTGATGCAGCGCTTCCTCTTCTGACATGGCAACATGATGGCCTTGGTCAGGCACAGCAGACAGAAATACAAGAGAACAGGCAATGGAGAGCCCAGTAGAGAAAGGAGGTTGAGAGGGTAAGTGCACCTTCAGCCTACAAATTCTATCATGGCTCTAAGGAAGACTACATTTGCAGTTTTCTGTGAGGGAATGGCTCTAGGAACACACTAGACTCCTGCTCTTATGATCACCCTGTGCTTCTGCTAACCTGTGGAGGATGTTAGAGTAAGCCTTAGTATTTACCCTCCCATCCCTGGCTCAGGCATTCTGTGGGAGGCAGAAGAGGCTGGAAGTTTCTAATGTTGAGATATCCTTTTATTTCACATTCAAATACATGTCGATTGGTAGGAGGTAATGGGAGGCACTCCCTGTGCTGCTTTTACATTGACATCTCTCTGGGACCTACTAGAAGGAAAATAAAGGGACTCCTCATTTGTTATTGCTCTCAAGGTGCCTCACTGTTGACTTCTCAATGGGGAATTTTCTCTCTTCAACTGTGGAGTCCTCAGTCTTCACATTGGCATATCGCTCTTCGACTCCTCATCTTAAGTCATTTGTATAGGCACTGCACCTTCAGACTATGGATCTTCCCGGCAGTAGACCAGATATTACCAAGTGGTGGGAGTTCCAGCTTGATAACCTTTGCCTGAGTCTTCAAGGCCTGAAACTAGGATAGGACTGTATTCTCTATCACATTTTTAAGTGCTGAATGCTCCTGTCAGTACTTGTTTTATGCCTAGAATTCCTTTTCCATGCCCTGAGGCCTGCACACTCAGAAAAAACAAAATCACTCTACGATCCTCAGCCTCAGTTCTATTTGAGTTTCTTGTCATCCAACCATACCTGCCCATTCCATGTTCCTCCCAATGTTATGAGGTGTGTTGTCCTTGGGGTCCTCAGTGACGCATCTAGACAAACCTAGAAATTCCTCTACTGTTGACCTCAGGCCAGAATCCTTAGTCCAAGTCCCTTATCCCCTGTATACCATGAAAGTAAGAATGTTATGGCAACAATGACCAAACATTTGTGAGCTGCTAGCAAGGGTGGGGCTTTGTGTGGTCTTTTAAGTTCTGAAGGTGAAGAATTGCCTGGGTCCTTCTTCAAGACCCCTGTGTTAACTCTTTACAAGGACTGTGATTCCTTCCTTTGATTATTTCATTGCCTTCTCCTCTGCCCAATATGCTCACATCCCGAGACCCTTCTAGAAGGCTGGCTCGCAGTCTTGCTCAATTCCTCCCAGAGCAGATGGCAAACTAAAGCTCTATTGTACCCAAGTCTTGTAGGTTCTGTGCTGCCCTCGGTTTTACTCATGATTCTACCTTTGATTACTCACAGGGAATGGGACACTTCTCTTTAATATCCTAGGTGTCATTATGGCTTGTATCTGAATGTTCCTCCAAAGCCTCGTGCGGTCATAGGTGGGAAGTTTCAAAGGTGGCTGGATTAGGGTGTATGAAGGCGGATTAAGGGTGATACTGGGGTTAAAGTTGTGGATAATGGAAGCCTCACCCTGGGTGTGGCTGGCATCAATCAATAGGCTTACAGTCTGGATAAAATATAAAGGGAGAGAGGGAAGGCAGGCTGCTAATGCTGTGGATTGCTGCCTTTTGCCTGCCCTGTCACATCATGGACAGTTTCTCCTCTGTGATGCCCCTCTGCCATGCCACCTTGATTTGGAACCAGCCAACTGTGGACTGAAACTACTACAAACTGTGAGCTAAATGAACTCTTCCTCCCTTAACTACTGGGTGTTGGATATTTTCTCTCAGCAGTAAGAAAAATAACCTAAAACAGTCTCAAAGTCAGAGCTAAGGTCTAAATTCATGAAGCCCCAGAGAGGTAAGTCAGGAAATGCACATTGGGCTACCACTATCTATTCCTTGTCAGGGATAACATCAAGATTCAGGTTGCTTGGAGCTCTCTGTGTTTGGTGCAGGTCTGTGTACTCATTCCTTATGCAAAGTTTAGGACCAGAGTTTGACTCTTGGAAGGCCCTGGGTTTCTTCTTTTTTTAATTCACTTTTTTTAATTCATTAAGTTAATAGGTACATTTTAGGTATACATTATGATCAGATTAATCATTGGGAATTTGTACCTGTACCTGATACATCCTGGTTCTTGTTTTTTCCCATTCCCCTTCCCTCCCTTCCACCCCTCCACCCCTCCCTATTTACAGAAGCTTTGTTTCTGTTTTGTTTCCTTCTTTTCTCATTTTTTTCTTTCCCTTCTTTCCTTTTCCCTATTCCACCTCCCTAGTTCCCCTTCCTCTTTGAAATTTTTCTTCCTATTTCACAGTATCAATTATATATTTTGGTCCTCATTCACACTTTCAGTTTCTCACACCAGAGAAACCAGTTGGTATTTACACATGTGTCCTATTTATTTCATTTAAGAGTATGGTCTCAAGGTCCATCCATTTAGCTATAAATGTCTCTAGTTTATCCTTCTTTATGGCTGAGTAATATACCATTTTGTTATAAAACCACATCTTTATCCAGTTTCCAGTTGATGGGTATTTGGACTGTTTCCAAGTTTTAGCTCTTACAAACTGTGCCACTATAAACATGGGTGTGCATATATGGCTGTGGTATGATGCTTTTAAATCTTTTGGGAAGATACCCAGCAGGGAAATAGCTGGGTCAAATGGGACCTTTAATCCTAGCTTTTTTGTTTTTGTTTTTTGGGTTTTTTTGGGGGGGGGGGTTGTTTTGTTTTGTTTTTTTGTACTGGGGTCCGAACTCGGGACCTTGCGCTTGCAAGACAGGCGGCAGAATCACTGAGCTAAATCCCCGGCCCTAATCCTAGTTTTTTTTGTGGAATCTCCACACTGATTTAAAACTAGACCCATATCATTCACCATGCACTGAACAAAAATGGAAATGAATCAAAGATCTAAGTATTAAAGCAGAAACACTAAACCTGCTAGAAGATAGGTTAGGTAGAACTCTTGAAGACATTAGTGTAGGAAAAGACTTTATGAACAAAACTTCAGTCACACGTGAATTCAATTTATTTTTAACTGACACATAACATAGTAGCTACTAATGAGGTACCATGTGATGTTTTGAAACATGTATACAATATGAAACGTTTAAATCAGGTTAAACATGTCTATATCACCAAATATATATCACTTATTTTTTATGAAAAAATTCAAAACTCTCCTAGTGTTTTGAAATATACAGTATATAACTGTTATCATAGATACCCTACTGTTCAGTAGCATGCCGGAAATTCTTGCTCCTTTTATTTAATGCCTATTGATCAGTATTTTCCCTTCGCATCTCTCCCTACTCTCCCCAGTTTCTGATAACCACCATTCTCCCCTCAACTTTCATGAGATCAATTTTTCTATCCTCTACCTACGATTGTGATGTTGCTTCCCACTGAAGTGAAATAAGCCTGGCACAAATAGACTCTTTACATTTCAGATCACCCATACCTAAGAAAGCTCTCATGTTTCTAAGTACCTCAGTCAATAGTGACAAGACACCCATTCTAACAGCTGTGCTGCAGCCTTCTAGATCTAAGAGTAAAGACTGGATTCTCTGTGGCTCCTTTGTATGGGGTACTTGTTTTCAGTTTTCATCATTTAGATTGTTTGCATTGTTTCCTAAAATTCTATGGGAGGAAAATGCCACATGATTCTGAACTCTTGATTTTCCCTCTGCAACCTGGCAGAGAATAGACTGTATCCCAATAATGATGTTCCATGGAAAAGCTGAAGGAAAATGCAGAGAACTGCTCTATACCTTCTCTTCACCAGCTAGCCTTAGCTTCTTACATAATTCTGTTCAAATATTCATATTTTCTACAGGGAAGGGGATGAGCCAGATAGTTTTAGGAGCCCCTCATCTTATGAAGTTTACCAACACTGACCCTGAAGATAATATTTTCCTGAAATATCCCTCCCCTTTTATTCATAACTCACACTTATTTTGGTATTGATGTTGCTTATTCCTAGAACTATGCATACAAAACAGTACTTTTATGTTTGAAGTCTTATGTTTTATGTCCTGAAATATATTTTGACAGGATAAGTACAAAATGAGTAAGTGACATAAGGTGTGCCTCAGGCTTGAAGGGGTTCACCGATGTGGACTCTGGAGGAATTCAAACCCAGGGTCTAGTCTATCTCTGTTCTTAATACTTTAGGGAACTTGAGAAAGTTGCAAGTTCTCTCTCTGTAAAATGAATCTAATCAACCTTATCACACACAGTTCAGTAATATATGTAAGTTATGTAAATCATCTGGGACAATTTTAGGCAAATATTATTTTAATAAATAGTTATTACTAAAATTATTTTGACCCAGTGGTAACAACATTCTCTCATATAATTTTATTTTCAGAAGATTTGAAAATATACAAATTCAAATGCCATAGAAATCAACATCATCTCAAATAATACTAAATTTAAAAAACTAAGTATCATTTCCCTATTAGAGAATCTGTTATTTCATTTCAGTGTGGGGTTGTTATTTTCTAGTTGTAGGCAACACACAGTTCCTGTTTTGTGTCAGTGACCAACAACCTCCCTTCTAGGTATCTTTCTAGCCAATTTATCCCCTTTTCATTCCTTTCTGTATCACCAGGTGTTGAGCCCTCCCTTAAAATTTGACAAATTATACTCTAGTAACCCAATTAAAATGTCCTTTTAGTGAAGCAGAACCTGATTCTGCCAGCACATGATGAAAGTGATAGTTCAGTTGCTTCTTAGAATCTCATGTCAATGGAGTATTATACATATGTCTTAGAAGCTCCCCAGACATTGTGTTTAGTTTGTATACTTTACTCACCCACACCGTGGAGAGTTCAAACTCCCTTCATTTCTCTGCCTAATAGATTTCTTTCTGATGCCGTCACAATTTCTGAGATTTCCTTTCCATTCCAGCTTCAGTCTCTCGAATCTGAGATATATAATGGGAAGGCCTGACCCTTGCTCACCACTCCTACAGCCTCATCCAGACAATTATGCAGCCTCAATAAAATCATATCCCACTGAGTTTCTTGCAGTTTCCTAATGCTCCAAATTGACTGGGTCAGGTAATTTACACTGTGCTTTCATTTGAAATCTCCTCTTTTTCATTCATCCCTTCTTTTTACTTTTCTTTTATGTCTTAGGTAAAATATCATCATTTGATTATATATAATAGCTGCTGCTAGACTCAAAAATCCTATGGACAGTGGCTGGATCTCCTGTTTCTCATGATAGTATGATGTACTATTGGGGAGACTTCTACAGAGGAGATAATTAATGCTTAGGAAAAAGTAAATTAAGAAATAATAAAAAACCATAAGCAAGGAGTTTAATTTGTTATGATTTAAGTTCTCAAAGTTAGAATAAAATAAGTAAACCCAAGTTTATTTCATTTAATGTTACCAGAAAAGGGCAAAGACAATAGAATCAACTATGAACAAATCAAAATACTTTTCTTCCACCATTCTGTGATGCCAAAAACTATTTTCTATAGGTGTTATCTTACATTTCCATGAAAATCCCTTTTCCAATTTCACATTATACGGTATGATACTATACTGTAAAATATAGTATATATACTATACTATACTAGATGGTATACTATAGGAAAAGTATTAAGGTTTTTCAACTTGATTAAAAGTAACAAAACTCTCAGCCTTAACTTGAAAAACAGCAATGAATATGTGGTCCTTAAAGTGACAAAATTAAGATTCTGAAACAAAATAATACTTCAATTAAAGTAACATCTAAAAAGTAGCAAATAAAGATACCTATACGTACTCATGTCTAACAAGAAGAAAGAACACATATTTTATTCCCTCTGCCCCCTAGTACTGTCACAGTTTAAAGGATAACTGGTCTTCAAATATCATGTGAATAGTACCTCAGAGCCAACTAGGTGTAGGATGAGTTACCGAAAACAGCCATGAGATAAGCTCTGACAACAGAACCAGTCCCACCGAGGAGTTTCTCTGTTGCTCTCTCTTGCTTGTTTTTCCAAGGCTCTTCATACAAAGTAGCAAAGGAATTTGGGAAGGTATAATTAATCTTGCCCAAAATGTCCAGGACTTTCATCTTAGTGGTTTCAGCATAGGCTCTGGGATCCCACAGAAATTCATAGTTTGGAAGATCACATTTGGGCACCTGGAGACACATGAGGTACTTTTCTGCACCAAATCTTGGGTTACCAGGGCTCCCCAAACATTAAGTGCCTCCTCCCATCATGTATGCCCCAAACATACAGGAATTCCCAGATCTCCTTCTCGGTGGCACAGTTGTCCTTCATGAAGATCATACCCAAAAGCATCATCAGGAGACCCTTCTGGGGCAACCCCCTACTGCCACTCAGGCTTTCCTCACTAGAGGGGCCCAGCTTGCTCACCAGGGCATAGAATTGACTTCTGGGATCGAATTCCTTTAACTCAAAGCCAAAGACCAGCTGCATGAGCTTGCAGGTTCTCCTTAGGATCTCAGAAAAATGCTACTTGTACATCCTGCTGTAAATTTGGCATTTTTGCCTGTGTAATGGGCTCTTTCATTTCATACTTATCTAGCAAGAACTATACAGTACTCTAGCTACTGTGGAAGATGCTGCTGGAGGATTGAAATTTTCCCGTGGGCAGCTCCATCAGAACTGCAGGCAACTATATCAGAGCTTGGACAGGAAGCACCTGCAGCATAGGAGCCAGAGGATTGTGGCCCCTGACACTCATGGGAAATGCAGGGGAGCTGGTTGGTACATCCCCACCAACAGCAGAGGAGGACAGGGACTCTGATTCCTCCTCTGAAGTGGCCTGAGGACCTCTGAGACTCTGGGTTTTACTGCAGACCTATTTGCATTTGCCATGGGAACAGAGCTTACTCTTCTGACGTTGAGACATGAGAATCTGGCTAAGGACAGCAAGCAGGAGTGTAGGCAGGAGGGCTGACAAGGCATTAACCTAAGTGGGTGACTGATAATTAGAAAGCATGGCCATTAGGGCATCTTGGATTGAACCAAGAGCCCTTTTGTGGGTTTCCTAGAGGGCACTGCTCTTAAGAACCCCCCAGGCTCCTGAACTAAATGTCAGCCTATGGCCTGGGGATATAGCTCAGTGGCACCATGCCTGCCTCACAAACGCAAGGCCCTGAGTTCGAGCTCAGTACCAAAAAAAAAAAAGTAAAAATGAATGTCAGCCTATCTAAGAACTCTATGGAGGAATTTAGAGTCTACTGAATGACTGCCCAGTTTGGAGCTTACTAAGATGGCAGCAAGAGCTGAGCCCCCAGGGTTCAGGTTTCATAGTCCTCTCGGATTACATTCAGGACCATCTTATCCATTGTAGGCAAGGTCAAGAACCCTCTTCCTTCTACTGATCGACATTTAACACTACAACTTCCAACTTACCTAGGAGGAAGAAATCAGGGCACAATTCAACCAACTACTTCATTCAGAAGTTATCAAGGATTCCTAGGAAAACAAGAGGAGAGATATTTAAGTATTTATTTATTTATTTATTTATTTATTTTTATTTTCACCAGGAGAGTGGCTCCCACTGAGCTCAGATTCCTCTTCATTCTCTTTGAATAACCTGAGACTCGTCCTCCCTTGGTGAGTTTTCATCCTATAAAAACAAAGTTCCTACTTCTCTGATTCTCCTGAAGACAAAGTGAGGGAGCACATAAGTTTTAGGGCTGACGTAGACCTTCCCACGAACATCATGGGTGGAGCTCTGTGTGCCCACCCCCCAATCCCCACATGAGGCATCAGTCTGCATGGACTTTTCCTTAATTCCATAGGGCCTGAAAGTTTTCCCTCTGCTAACCTGAGTCCACCATCCATAGACCTAGCCTTAATTCCTTGACACCTGAGGGAAAAGTAAGCGGCCTATGGGTCCAACTACTAGGCCTGGGGACTCTGGCTATCAGGGCAAGGCCGGCTGGTGTGGGGCCCTTTTATCTACTTTCTACTTTCTCGGGGGTAGGATGTCTGGGACTTTCAGGTGTTCATGGAAGTTTTCACAGTTTTAATTCAAGTTACCAACCAAGACACCTGGCAACACCTTCTAAGTCTCGGCTGACCGGCTGACCGGCGAGGACAGTTTGACCCCCACTGTGGGTAAAGGGGAAGTCATACTCTTTCACATCCGGCCCCGCCCAGAACAGCCCAGAAAGCGCTGTGTCCCTCCTCTTTTGTTCTGGGGCACAGAGGTTCCCAGAGAACTCACATCAATTCTGCTCATGAATTTGCACTGGCACTGGGACTTCTCTCTCTGCCAGGCTGCCTTGAAATAAGAACTTTCCCAGAGAATTTCCCAGAGAGTGCTCAGTAGGAAGAACGGTGAGGCTCAAGCTCTCAGGCTATGCTTGACATCTCCTAAGACTGACAGTAAAGGATCTGCAGTGTTTTTCCTAGAGTGGGTCATCTGCTCGTTCGTCGCTCAGTGTATTTCCTTAACTTCTTTTAGGTGCTTGGCTGCCTTCTGCCTAATCACCTGACACTAGCCCCTCAGATCAAAGAATTCTTGTGTAACGAAAATATAATTTCACGATTGGGATTTTCTTATAAATATAAAAAATTCTACAATAAATCATTGCAGTAATGGATAGTAAAACAGTTTATAGCACGATAAGAATTCAGTCCCTAAGACGTGCATATGCTTCATCTGGCTCCTACTGCCTGGTAACTCCCACACTTAGCTGTTGCTAAGTGTGCACTGAGAAATGTGTGTTTGGGGTTGGGGGAATTTTGTGGATCATGTTTATTTTTTTGTGTACAGCCCCATAGTTCTAAATTATGTCCTCACAATAAGTATTGTCAAGGTCTGGGATTTCTCGTTTCCTAATATGAATCCATTCTTGGCTTTAACAGTATCCTGTAAAATATCCAAGGAGAAAATGAGGACCATGTCAATCATAATGAAAACCTGTCATCACTGACATCAAAGGGATTTCTCAAAAGTCTCAGGAATAAATTCTTACCCTTTGTAATGTATGATTCACTATCATCTTTCTTATTTTTATTTTAGTGTATGCCTTATAGTGTATTATGATGAGAAGAAAAGTATATAGTCTTCCATTGAAGAAGTTTCAGGTGATTATTAATATAGTGTTTGGATTCACCCTGTGTCAGCAGCCCAAAAATTTATGTTTTCTGATATTCCCTCATGATTCTGGCTTACTGGTTGTGAGGTGCTGCTTCAGATACCTTTAGTGGGGCAGTAAAAATTTCTTCTCCAAGGCACACTAGTTGAAGTAAAGACTGAACTTTAAAATAATTCCTTTACCTGAGCCTGTCATCTGCCTTGTATTACAGGTTATATGCCTGATTCCACTTCAGTCCCATCCCCACTACCACCAGTCCTAATTCACCTGAGGCTGAGTGTTCCTCATGAGTTTCTCACTTTATTGTTTTGTTTACCTCTTCTTGAGTTTTTCCAGTGTTGGTTTTGAGCATGAGAAACAGTACCCCTAGCTTGGTTGCCATCTTGAAAGCTATGGATAAGACATTGTATGTATAAATAATTTAAAAATTGATATCTCGTTAATATTCTTTTACTCTAAATAAACATAGTATAAGGCTGTATTTAGGACTTTTTTATCCCTAACTTTTCAGTACATTTTTATAATTTTCTCCATAAAGGTGTTGTGAATTTCTATAAGATTTTATTTAGGTTCATTTTCAAAATCATGGCTGTTGTGAATAGTAATGGTTTTGTGACCTGGTCTATTCAGTGATTTTCTTGTGTGGCTAGGCTTATGGTTATGCTAAAATGATATTCTCTATGCTACCTTTGAAATTGTTCTTTAGATATTTGAATGCCAGTTATTTTAATATTTTAATTAGAGGACTTTGCCCATATTGTTACTATCTTTACCTCTTTTCATTATTCACATCTCTTCTTTATTTCGCATCTAGTGCATTTTTAATCACTATGAATTCAGAGACAACTTTGTGATATTACACCTTTAGGTATTTTCCAGACATTATTGGGTAGGTGTCTAACATTTCACAGTTAACATATTTGTTGATGATTTTATGATACCAAGATTCAATTCTTAATTAAATTTGCTAAAGTTCTTACCATTAACTTGCTTTAATTTTATATCAGGGGATTTTCATTCACTCTGGAACATGACCAAATACTATTTCTTGTCTACTATAATAGTAAATAACTTTAAAGTAATTTCTTCTAATGTGATATCATTGTATTCCTTGGATCCAGCTTACTTAATTTAACATTATATTGGATATGCTATGAATTTGATTATGGTATTTGTCTCAGACCTTGACATAAGTGTTGTTTTGGGAGGAACATCTTTATTTGGTATTTGTATCAAACAGAGCTAACCTGCTAAAGTATATCAGTAATTTGCCACACTTTTCTATAATTTAGAAGAGTTTACACAATATATTCATTAGTTTTTCCTTCACAATTTGATGTAACAGGCCACAAAACCTGACTAGTCTGGAAACATTTTGAGAATGCCTTCAGTTTTAATTCCAGGTTTAATTTGTATTATTCAATTATATTTTCCATCTTTATGAACATATTTAGCAATTTATATTTTGCTAACTTTTTAAATTCAGTTGTATTTTTAAACTTGTAGGCATGATGTTTGTAATAAATTATTTTTTTTGTTGTTGTACTGGGGATCAAACTCAGGACCTTGCACTTGCGAGGCATGGTGCCACTAAGCTAAGTCCCCAGCCCTATAATAAATAATTTTATCATTGATATTCCCAAACATATACAACAGTACAGAGAATAGAATTATGGCACTCAGCATAAATAATTCTCAGTAGTTGCAAGAAACTTGATCAGATAGCTTTTCGTTTATTGGAAAGATCACTAAAGAGGTGATATTGTGCACCTCCTTTCAGAGATACATAATGCCTATCATCTCCTTTCTGGTGTTGTTGGCAACATCAGATCATCATCCTCATCCATTACTTCTTTTAGGGGCTAAAAAATGATAATTCTATTATTCCTTTGTCTTTAATAGCTAAAAGAATTCTGTAGATAGAACCTTATCCTTAGTTACCATTTGTTTACATGATGTAATGGTAAACATTTGTAGTGTTATTTTACTGTTTTTAAATCTCTTCCACAAGTATATTTTGGAGTTTGAATTTTATTTGATTAGTGTCACTTATTTCTACTGCTATAATTGATAATCGCTACAAAAAGTGATATGGAAAATTTTTCAAAAAACTGGGCTTAGTTACTTGGATCTACTATTTTCTTATTTATCATTTCTGAACTTGGGTTCATTATTTCCCACCTTCTAATTTTTAGATGCAATGTACCATCAAATCTGTAGCTCTCAAATGAATTAGATGTTTTAAATTTTAAATTTTTTCTTTGATAAATATGTTTAAGGCTGTAATATCTGTCTGGATATCCCATGGATTGTTGCTTATAAGTTGTAGAGCTTTACATGTGATTTTCAAAATTTTTAAAAGTTGAATAAATATCTCCATTAGTTATATCATTAGTTATAATCTTAGTAATTTTGAATATATATGTTATGTGCATAAGTGCATATATAGAAGAATTTTAATATGCACAAATATGCACATGCACAAATGTGACAGACTTGAGCTTTTCCTAAAATTGAAAGGATTGTGATGCAAGATAGGAAAAATAAGATAGATAGAAAGGAAAAAAGAAAAATTGTACCCTTGTACTTTTAAAATTGTATGTTTAACAAAAAGTGCAGGTTGAGGACACAAGCCTTGTCAAAACTTGCTAAGGTACATAAATACACAGCAAGGCTAAGCCATTCCCTTTTATCTGTAAAGGGACTGGGCCTGTCTTAGTTACTTTTCCTGTTGCTCAGACAAAATATTCGACACCTGCAAGTTAAAGGAAGAAAGGTTTATTTCATCTCACAGTGCGTAGAGGCTTCAGTCCACAGTCAGTTGGCTCCAAGATGGGGCAGCATGGCAGAGGGGCTTCACAGAGGAGAAATAGTCCACAGCATGGCAAGCGGAAGGCAATGAGGGGCCAGGGATGTAGCTCAATGGCTCTCTCTGTCATGAGAGAAATACTTGCCAGGATGGCAGGATGTACAGAGGTTGAAATCTTGGCTCTGGTTTTGAATATTCTGTGAAGGAATTCCTCATGGTTCTGGAAGAATCTTGGTGGCTTTTATGGATATAGGGATTTGACAAGTCAAACAGTCCTAGGCATGCGGGATGAAGATTATGGACTGCATTTGCTGATTCTCTGGAAAGAGTAAAACAGCAAAGTCCTACTGAAGGCCCCAGTACAACAATAATGTCTTCCAAACTACAGCCATGTTCTGCTATCATAGCATTCACTGTAGCCACAGCAACACCTAACAAAGTATCTTTTCAACTAAAGTAAGCGACCCACAAGCTTTGACAGGATCTGCAAAAACTATAGGTATACATTTATGACCAAGAGCTGCTATCATGACTCTTCTCTGATTTGAGGTTATTCCATCATAAAATTCAAGCTCTTTCTTTCCCATAGTCCAGATTTCGTTGGGATGATCGGTCTTTATTGGATAAAATTTCTCTGCATTAAATTCTGCAATATTTGCCAATGTACACAGATTCACTTGAACAATTGTCTTGGGATCTTTCTGTTTGAAACTACTGAAGAGATTGGTATATAAGATACTCCATCTGTTTTGCAGTAAATACATGTATGAAAATGTCTGGGATCATAGGAGATGTAATAATAGTTAATTTCCCATTCAATGCTAACAGGCTTCTCAAATATGTTCCTATTTAATTCTGGATTTTTTCTAGTTCAGGAGCTGCGATCATTTTTATTTCAGTGGACTGCTTTGACACACTATCCCTCAAAGTCACCTGTAAATCTTCAAATTCAAAATTGTAAACCTCATTGAAGAGTCGGTCAATAAATCTTCATTAATGTCTTCTTGTGTACAGCTATAATCACCTTAATGTTGCTCAAATCTTTTTTCAACTTTTTGTTTCACAGTATATAAGGAGGAAGCCATTCTTGCATTATTAACAATCTCAGATTCCCTCAGGAGTGTTGATAATTTATTGCTTGTTTCCAATTCACAATTATCATGTTCACTATCCCATTCACTGCTGATCTTATTTCAACATATGCAAAGGCACAGTTTTCCTGAGCGTTTAATTTCAAACTAAAGAAATCAATCAAAACTGCTTTTACCACACTCCAGTAGTGGACAAAGTTTGTCAAAGACTTTTGCACCAAATAAATAATCTCACTGTGCCTGCACTACTGTCCTTCCAGGGGCTGGCACTGGGTGTGGAAACTCTACTGAGGCTTAAGGGCATTGGGAGTGGGGTGGGTGCTGGGGACGGGGCAGAGCAACGCCAGGGATTCCTGAGATGAGCTCAGCTAGGCTGGGGCTACCTCAGTAGTTCTGGGTCAGGGTACTGAGCTTGCCCTTGGAGCCGCGCCTAACAAAAGGATCCACCCTCTTTCTTTTTTTTTCTTTTTAGTTCTTTTCAGTTTCGTTATTCAGTGTTACATGACTAGACAGCTATCTTTCACCTCTTTGGTTCAGTTTATTCCTATGTATTTTAATTTTTGTAACTATAGCAAATGGGATTGCTTTCAGAATTTCTGTTTCAGGTAATTAGTTATTGGCCTACACCCTCTCTGTGTTCCTCAAGCAGACAAGTGTGTATTCTTGTTTGTATTTGCTTACAAAGAAATCTAGTCTTTGTGGCAAATTATTCATCAAGGGTTTTGGAATTCTCCTAATGTTTTCTGTAGCCATCTTCAGGAAAACAGAAATATTTTCCACTAGAGAATTCTATGATTATTTAATACGTAGATGATTTGCTGGTATCCTCAGAAACTAAAGAGTAATGCAAATCTGATAATTTGTTACAATTCTTTTCTTCTGGTGGGAATAAAAATAAGAATGATACTTTTCTCCACCCTTTTTATCTTAGAGCATTTACTTTTGAAGCTTGTGGAAGTAAAATCTTTCTCCTTTTAAAAGCTGAGTAAATCTTTTGCTAGTTTTACAACTCAGGAATATTTTCTCTTTGGTGAAAGCAATTACCTGACACAGGCGGCCACTCTAATTACTAAGTGAATTTAGGAATAACTACGTGTGACAAATGGTGTGATAAATTTCTTTTACTTAAGGACTAGTTCTCTTTTATCTTAAGAATAAACATTTAATAAGTCTTGTCTGCTTGGCTATATATGCAAGAAATTTCTGTTTTTGCTATCTCTTTAGCAGATTCCTCATAATGTGCATCATATTCTGGTTTAATAATTATTCAATAAACATTTTGTATGATAATGTTGAATTTTACCTAAGCCCAGTGATCCTGGAAAACAGAGGAATAAGAAATCGAACATTCCGGCACCTCCTTCACAAGCGCAAGGTCCCAAGTTCAATCCCCGGTACCAAAAAAAAAAAAGAAAAAGAAAAAGAAATCGAACGATTCGCGATTGTGTGTTCCTGGGAAAGGCTTACTGCATGACCCACTCTTGCCCCTATGCCTAGATAAGACTGATGGATACTTCTCTCATTTGTCTATGACAAACCCTGGGCACAGACCCTCAGGAGTCCCTTTCTTTGCCTTGTACATGATTATCTAAACTGCTTTGTCACCAGTGATCAATTGAAACAAAATACTTGTTAATCAAACTTGGGTTGAGATTTTAGTTTTTTCTCCAAACTTGTGAAATTTGTCCTAATATCCAATGAGTCAGCATACAACCCTTCTTGAGAATAGATTGGCCTCAGAATAAAACATTCTCTGGTCTAGTATCAAACTTTTATGCAATACTTTTATTCCATTTCCTCACACATCTGGTACTTACTACCTTTGTTTACTCCTCTTTGTAAAATAACTTCCAGTGTTCTATAGAACTATAGCATTACTACAGTTGACAACAATTAATTGAATATTTCAAAGTAGCTAAGAGGATTTCGAATGTTCCTAACATGAAGATATGATATGTCTGAGATCATAGATACACCAATTTATACTATAGATATACCAACTTGTGAGCTTGTCATTACAAATTGTATGAACTGCTACACTGTACCCCATAAATATGTACAATTATTATATATTATATATATATATTATATTCTTCCCATTGCAATAGTCCATCTCCACCTATTTTAAAAGTCCCTTTTCCTTCTTAGAAATAATTCTTTTTGATGAAAAACCTCTCCTTGCTGAATTAACTTTGTTTTTCAGTTGACATGTATTTTGTGGAGAGAGATTTTTGAGTCTGAAAGATATTTTG
Source organism: Heterocephalus glaber (assembly GCF_053883595.1). Classification (NCBI taxonomy): domain Eukaryota; kingdom Metazoa; phylum Chordata; class Mammalia; order Rodentia; family Bathyergidae; genus Heterocephalus; species Heterocephalus glaber. The sequence goes on from NW_028258369.1 coordinate 4,132,616, forward strand.
TTTCTAATCATCTGTTCACATGTAATGTAATCATGAGGTTGGTATTTCATCCCCTTTACCATAATCTGTTGGTGAGAAGCAAGTCACAGTCCTAACTACACTCAAGGATAGAGGCACACAAAGGCATGACTACCAGGAAGTGGAGCTCGTTGGAGGACCATGAAATTCTGTCAGCCACGCTCTCCCCTCAGGTTCTCAATGTTTCATGTCCATATCTTAGGAAGTCTATACCCACTCTCTCTCTCAAGAGCACCGCATCAGCTCAAAATCCAAGTCTCATCCTCTAGATCAGGTCCAACTTCAGATGATGAGGATCTTGGGGAGAGGTGAATAATTCATAAGCAGCTGGCACAGAAAACCAGCTGGGCACAATAAATCTGTGAGTGGGTCTGTAAAACAGAAGAGACAAGTCATCTATTCTGTTTTTGACTCCAAAATCTTTACTACTGATTTCTTTCATATTTCCAAAGAAATACTTACTTGATGCCACATTTTCTTGCTCCACATTATAACATAAGATGAATTTCAAATTCATTTTTCAAAAAGTATAGTTCTACTCTTAAACTTGATATAGTAACACTTATATCATCAAAGTGATGATTCGTATACTTATATAATGAAATTATTTAAATATTCCATCAAAAGGAACAACATTCAGAAATTAAGTAGAAATGAAATAATTTATGAACCATGAACAAAAGAATGAATGACAGTGAAACATTAACAAAGGAGAGAAATGCTGATGTAGAAGAATCACAAGTTTGAGCCCACCCTGGGCAACTTAGTGACTTAGTGAGACCCTGTCTCAAAATAAAAAATAAAAAAAGGCTAGGGATGTATCTCAATGTGAAGGCCTTGAGTTCAATCATCATTACTGTTAAAAAAGAAAGAAAGAAAGAAAATGATATATTTTGAGGTCCTTCTAGTCCAATACCAATCCATCACCACCACAGAGTAAAGGAATTAACTCAGACTCATTACAGATTTGTTGCACATAGCCCTAGAACATGTACAGTCCAACTCAATACAGCCAGTCTCACTCCTGTTCTCTCTTGCTCATCTCTCCAAACCTCTTCATACATATTTGGAAAGGAATTAAGGCTGGTATCATTTATTTTGGCCAAAACTTTTCAGGACTTTCATTTTCCTGGTTTCAGTGTGGGCTCCAGTACCCCCATTGGAATTCCCATAGGAATTCCTAGCTTAGAGAATCACCGTTGGGTACCTGCCAGTACTTCAAATACTTTTCCTGCAAGATATCTCTGGTGAGCTTCCTGGCTTCTTTGGAATGAGGTGATTCTTTCCAGCCTACACCCTCATCATAATAAAATATTCTCAGATTTCCATCTCGGGGAGGCTGTTGTGTCCAGAAGAAACATCAAAAGATCAGTCTCAAGCAACTTCTTATCATCATCAGACATCAATTTGCATTTTGCTGTGCCTTTCTTATGAGGAAAACATATGCATTTTTCCCCAAGATTGAATGTTCAAAGATGTTGCTTTCAGTTCTCTTAATCATAGCAACAATTGATAAATAACTTACAATTCCATTAAGAGGAAAATATATGTCAATTGAAAAAGTTCAGCAAGGAGAGGAAAACTAAATTAATTATTGTACAAACATACTTTAGAATTCTAGAAAGTAATAGAGTGAGGTGAATATGCTGTCATGGCAAATAGTCTGTGTTCATTTTAATAAATAACATTAAGAGACAGAGTAATATGTACATAGCCATGTATGTTAAAAAGTCAATATATTTTTAAGGCATATCTATATATAAAGTCCCAGATCAGCTTTAAAATGACATTAGATTGATAATTGTGGTTATATTTGGAGAGGGGCCTGAACTTTGAGGACAGGGAGAGATTTCAATTTATCTGTATTGCTGTAATTTTTGCAATAAATATATATGCCTCATTTGTGATTAAAACCTTTTAATATGTCTAACCACAAAAATAGTAGTTGGGCATTATTAATTGGATAAAGCAAATGCTAGCTGATGCAACAGAAAAAAACTTCAACTGAATGGCTTAAAACAACTAGAGTTTATTCCACATAGGCATAAAAGCTGAAGTGGGTTGGTAAGAGTCTTCACTGATGGATGATCCAGGAATTTAGGCTTTTTTCCACTTGAATGTCCACATCTTGACATGTGCTCTTAATGGCTTATATTTCAATGACGAGGGAAGTCACGATCCTTCCTAACTACAGATGGACTGGGAAGTGTGGTTTCTCATGAGCTCAGGAAGGACAGCAGGACACCATTTGGATGAACACTGAAGTCTCTCCTATAAACTGTTATATAGGAGGCACTTGATAAAAGAGCAACCATTGGAGCTTGTCATGAGACAACCCTCTTCATTTCTATGTGGAGTTGCAAAGGAGGCAAGTTTGCTATGCAATTCCCCAACATTTTTGACACCTCTTACATGACGGGTGTTTTAAAATACATGATTGCATAATTTATAAAACGACTTGAAATCTTAGCAAGGATAGTTCACCTTTTTTGTTCAGTAATACTTTTTTTTTTTTGCATTGACTTACTTCACTGAATCTCAGTAGAATGAAAATGTACTCCTTTCTATTCTGCTTAGTCACAATTATGAATTCTGCAAACCTCAACATGACTGATGTGCTTGATCAAAGAGCAACTGTTTGAATTTGTAATTATCCCTTCCATACCTGATAGAATTTCTAATAAGGCCAAATTTGTATTGAAATCCTCCAACAATTTTAAAGCCTGCTATGTCAGAAATGTTTCGTAATAAAGGATTTCATCAACTTTTCAAAAGAAACTTGTAAAATCCCAGCAGGAAAAGGCTGCTTCACTAAGTAGCACCTTTCTACATTGACCTTTGGAATACATTCTAGAGTCCCAGTAGGATAATGGTATGTTTGTGCATTGTGAATCCTGCAAATCCCAACATGACTGAACAAGCAGGATACTTTAACAGGTGTCATTAGACATAGGGAAAAACAAAGATTTTCTTTGGGCCGATTTTTGAGATGAGAGGCAGGAGAAATCTGATGGATTACTTTTAAAACTTCTGCTCAAAGACAGTACAACTCCCAAGAAACTATTTTTGCCATCTTAGAAGGACTTTGGGGTTGTTTGAAGATTTAAGCCTCAGTAGATATTTGCAGTGATTTCTATGGCCTTTCTTCATCCACAACTTACAAGGAGGCTTGATTTTGGATCATCTAGGCAAACTCACCCACCTGCATATTTGTTCAGGTGCTACTTTCAAATAATATGCCACTTTAAAATCCTACTGACAATATTTGGATTGTTTACAAAATTTTCTCTGGAACTTCACTTACATTCCATGCACCAGTATAGTCATTGCAAAATCAGCAATCAGGCTCTAATCATGAATTCATTTGGGATGAATTTAGAACCTATTGTAGAGATGTGGAGTGGCATTAGGCTGTGGAAATCAGGTACCTAAATTTTAATGTCAAGAATTCCACAGAGGGATAGGACCTCCAAGGAAGATCAAGAGGGAGTTGTACAGATCTAGTACCAGAGGAGAACAGGTTATTCTGGGCTGCCTACATTATAGGAAGCAAGGGAGCAGCCTTTAGATAAGGCAGTGAAGAGTTGGTCAGTAGATGAGGTTCCAGTTTGGACATGAAGGTAACCTGGCAAATATCATGGGAACGATGCTAAGAACATAGTGGTACTGAACTCATGTGCCAGTGTTTGGGCAAACACCATTCTCAAGGAAACCTGGGGCTAGGAACATGAGGATCCTCAGAAATTGGATCCCAAAGATAATCCTTACCTTGGGCTTTATTCTCATATTTACCTTCTTTCTTTAGGCTTGTTTTTAGTAGTTTGGCTAGAGAGGTCTTTCTTTTTAATTGTCTGTAATACACTTATGAGTAGCGACAGAAATAGTGAATTAAGAAGCAAAAGATCTGGCCCAGGTAGGAGGAACAGGAAAGTATGGGTTCTAGAAAAATTCCATCCAAACTAGACTGGGAGTCTATTCCCGGCTGTTACTTATTAGCCATGTGAATTTAAGAAAATTACAATTCTGAAATGGTATCTGGTAAGCCATATCTTGTAGAACAATTGAAATATATGCAATGGATATGAAGCATTGACAGATTGAAAAATATTATGTCCTTAATGCTTGGCAATTACCATATGATTACATTTTTCACAGATGAGACAATCTTCCCTTCTAGGAAGATTTTTTAAATAAATTTGGGAGTATATGTAGCTTTCTAGGGCAACTTACAAGAAATTAGCCATTAATGCTACATAGCAAGTAAATCTGTACAAAACTTTCCCCATTTGAGTGTAAATTACTTAACTTGACAATGAACTTCAGTACATCTGCCTTTGCAATTAGCTCTTTGTTTTAATACTTGTCTATTAGGAACCACACGGATGAAATCACTTTCTTGTTTAAAGAGTCATATTCCAGCTGTCAGTACCCCGAGAGGAATCTGAACTTTCCTCATCTTGATCTTGAGCACCTTCATCAGAACCCATGTGTGAAACAGCAGCAAACCACCTGCTGGTGCTCAGTATACCAGAAGCAGAAATATTCTGAGGACTACACCCAAAGAATGGACAGGCAGAAGAGGACTCTTCTCCCTCTATTGCAGTGGCCTAAACACCACCTGGACTTTGGTTCTCACCATTGATGGGGTGGCATTTTGAACTGGCATAGAGCTTAGTCTTCTGATCCTGAGGCATGATAACTCTAGCATGGACAGCAAGCTGTAATGCAAACAGTTGTGTTGATGCAAAGGTGACCTGGAAGATGGATAATGAGGTAGGGTATGCACAGGCTTGGTACGAAGATTCTACCTTGGCTCCAAGAATGGCTGGCTTTGCTGGTTGCCTTGAGACTACTGCTTTAGCAATCTACAAGGCAGGGGTGAAATGAGACTCTGTTCCAGGGAAGCTTGTTACATCAGTTCCAACTCAGGGGATTGACTTGACTCCTGCCCAGTTCTTGGACTCCTCCCTTTACTGACTTGAGGATGCCTCCTTTAGATCCTTTAGATTGGCTTCCCATCCCACAGATTGGCAAGAGGGAGTGTGGGGTGTTAGGCATAGCCACCCAAGGTTGACAGTGGGGACAAGGTGGGCTACAGTAGGGTGAGTTACTTTGGGCCTGCTTCTGCTCTGGGAGAGGACAATCTCTACAGATACTCACTTTGATGCCTCCTGGTTTGTAGGACTGCTCCTCCTGGCTCAGTTCTCAAGTTGAAACTTCAACTCTCCTTCTCCCAGCCAGGTGAAGTAGAAGTCAGGGTTATCCACTTGCAGTTCTGCCCACCTAGCCTTCCCAACAGAGCAGGTAGGGGGAGGGTGTGTTAGTCCCCTTTGTTTGAGGGATGAGAAGTTTACACAAAACTCACACAACGTCTTTTCATGAATTTTTGACCTATGCTGGACTTCTTTCTTTATGTGATGGCTCTTCTTGTGTGGATAGTGCCCTAAGTTCTCATCTGGTGTCTCACTGAACTGGGCTACCAACCTTCTGCCAACTAGAGGGCAATCCTAACATAGAAGGCATTACACCTAAAAATAATTTAAGTGCAATTGACATATATACAATACTCTATTCACTATGGATAGGCATAATACATATTGCTCTATTTAGGACATATTTTACCTAAGTCTGTCAATAATTTTTATATTAGCTTTGATAAAGATTTTGTATATTTTCTTTAGTTCTTTTCTTAGATATGTTTTGAAAGTTGTTGCAATTTCTTTAATTAATTTTAAATGATACATAAAACAAAAATTGTGCATATTTGTGGAGTATCATGATGTTTGATACATGTATATATTATGAAATATTTATGTATTTATTTATTGCAGTATTTGGGATTGAACACAGGGCCTCTGCAATGAGCTACATCCCTAGCCCTTTTTACTATTTTCTTTTTATGTTGAGTCAGGGGCTTGGTAATTCTCTGTTTCCCAGACTGGGATTGAACTTGTGATCCTGTTGTTTCAGCCTCCCAGAGTGCTGGGATTGTAGATGTGCAGCACCACACTGTGTCTATCTAATGTTTAAATGAAAGTAAATATATATATATATATATATATACATATATGTATATATATATATAGGTATCCTCAAACATTGAGTATTTTTTCTAGCTTTATGAGATATACAGTACATAATTCTTAAAGTCACCCGACATGCAACAGTGCAGCAGAACTTCTTACTCCAACCTAACTGTAACTTAGTGCCCACTGGTCAACCATTCCCTATCCTTGCCTCCTCTCTGCTCTCCTTGCCCTCTGGAGGTAGCTACCATTCGACTTCTCAACTTCTGTGTGATCACCTTTTAAAAATTATTCCAGATATAAGTGAGATTATGCAGTACTTGTCTATGTGTCTGGATTATTTCACTTAACATAATGAACTCTAGTTCCATCTATGTTGTTGGTAATGGTGAGGATTCATCATTTTTCATGGCTAAACAGTATTCTATTGTATATATGTACCACTTTTTTCATCCATTCATCAGTTTTTGGACACTTAGGCTGTTTCCATTTCTTGGCTTTTGTGAATAGTGATGCAGTGAATATGCGAGTGCAGATGTCTCTTCAATGTACTGACATTATTTCCTTCAGAATGTATACTGAGGAGTCATGTTCCTGGATCATATAATAGTAGTTTTGAATTTTTGAGCAACCTGTACACTGTTTTCCATAATGACTGCACTAATTTACATTCGTAATAAAAGTGTGTAAGAGTTCCCATTTTCCATACCATTACCAGTGCTTGTTATCTTTTGTATTTTAAGTATAGCCATTTGTGTCAGTTAATTGCTTGATTTTTTTTTTTTTTTGGTCCCAGGGATCGAACTCAGGACCTTGCACTTGCGAGGCAAGTGGCGGAACCACTGAGCTAAAACCCCAGCCAATTGCTTGATTTTGATTGTCTGTGTGACTGGTTTAAGAGACTCCTGGAGAGGTGTTTGGATTGCAAAGGTACTAAAGCCATCAAAGGGTTAATCTATTGCTTAGTTTATGGCTGGATATTTTGTTAGACGATAGAGCCTGTTTGAAGGAACTAGATAAACTGGGGGAGTAATCTGAAACAGTATATTCTTGTCCCCAGGCCCTTCTTGCTTTTGCTCTTCCTCGCTCTCTGCTTCCTGACTGCCATAGGTTGAACAGCTTTCCTTTGTCATGATCTTTTGTCATGCCATTTCTGCCTTGGAACCAGCTGACCATGAACTGAAACCTCTGAAACTGTGAGTGAAAATAAATACCTCTTCCTTTAAACTACAAGTGTTGAATATTTCATCCCAACACAGAAAACTGACCAATACACTATTCTTACTGGAGTAAGGTAATATCTCATTGTAATTTTGATTTGCATTTCCCTGATGATTAGTGATGTTGAGGAGTTTTTCATGTAACTCTTGGTCATTTGTATGTTTTCTTTTGAGAAATATGTATTTAGATCTAGTGCCCATTTTTAAGTCGGGTTCTTTGATTTTTGTTACTGAAATTTTGGAATTCCTTATTTATTCTGTACATTAACCCTCTGCCAGATGTATGATTTGCAAGTATTTTCTCATTCTGTGAATTATTTCATTCTGTGATTTGTTTTCTTTGCTTATAAGAAGCTTTTTAATTTGAAGTGATTCCATTGTCTATGTTTGTTTTTGTTTCCTATGCATTTAGAATACTGTGAAAAATATATCCTTGCTTGTTGTCATGTGCTGAAGCATTTCCCTGTATTCTTCTAATACTTTCACAGTTTTGAGTATTTCATTTAAGTCATTCATCTATTTTGAGCTGATTTTGTAACAAGTGAGGGATAAAGGTCTTGTTTGATTCTTCTTCATGTCCATATCCAATTTTTCCAGCAGCATTTATTGAAATGACTAGTTTTTTGAGTGCATGATCTCAGCACATTTGTCCAATTTGATGAGATCCATTTGTTTACCATTAGGGTTTTTATTTTGCTTCATAGGTATATGTGTCTCTTTCTACACTAGTACCATGCTGTTTTGTTTGCTACAGCTTTGTGGTATGTTTTTAAATCAGGTAGTACATTGCCTCCCACCTTGTTTTAGTTTGTTTGTTTGTTTGTTTGTTCAAGATGATTTAGTATATTCAGGCTTTTTGCTGTTCAATATAGTTTCAGTATTTTTTTCTAATTTTGTGAGGAATGCAATCAGTTGCTACTATTTAGAATGGTATATATTTTCCATTATATGTTTTAGTTATTTATTTCATGTGGCTGGATTACAAATTTTGCTCTGATAATCTTCTACATCAGGTTTGAAATTCTGTAAATAATTTATGACCTGATTCATTTGAACTTTAATTAGAAGGTTATACCTCATTCTTTTACTTTTATAACTTTTATTTTGGCATTCTCTTATATGAATGTATACTTATTATTGCAATTCATTCCAAATTTGATGAGTAACAATTGGTACCATTCTACTGTGTCTTACTCTGGACTTTATTGTAAATGCTTCTAACATTTCACAGCTATGTATGTTTGCTGTTAATTTTATGATATGAAAATTCCACTCTAACATAAGTTTACTAGAAATTATTAATATGAACTACTGTTGATTTTTTTAACCAAAAGGTTATTTTTTAACCTCCAAAAATGATCAAATGCTTTTTCTTCTCTGTTATCACAGTCGATTTAAACTCACATTTTTTTTCTAATGTGATATGTTTTTCATTTCTTGGAAAACACCTGTTTCTTTATGTCTTTGTGTAACTCATTGCAGTGTTAGATATTCTATAACTTTATTTAGAGTATATTTCTCCCTTTGAGTCTGCCTGACTTTTTTCCCTTTGAGAATTCTCGTCTAGTTTTTGCATCAAGAACTACTAGCTCGTTAAAGTGGTTGAATAATTTTCCATCTTCTTGTATACAGTGATAGGTTTTTCCTTCACCATTTGGTGTAGGAAAACATAGTTTGTCTTGGAAAAATTTGCAGATGCCCAGTGCTGGGTGACAGTTTCAGTTTGTATTGTTTGATTATAATTTCTATTTCACTATAGACCTAGCTAGTGATTTCTATTTTGCCATTAAGTGTCCCATTTTACTTGTATTTTCAAATGTAAAGATAATATTTATAATAAATTTATTTTATTATAGAAATCTCAATAATATACAACATTACAAAAATACACTAATTATCTGAATGTACCTGACACTCAGCATCATAATATTCAATAGTTATAGCAAGAAGTCTGTCCAGATTAAATTTTACCTCTTATCTATATGTTGGCAAGACCACACCAGAGGTGCTACTGTGCCTATCTATTAGGATATGCATAATATCTGTTGTCTCCTCTGTGGTGATGCTTCAGTTAGTCAAAATCATCACCTTCATCCACTAGGGGATGAAGAATTGTAATTCTCTAATTGTATCAATCTTTTTGAGATTATTAACTGAAATATATCTGTAGGTAGCACTCTTCATTATTTTACATTTGGTTTTATTGGTGGAAGTCTCGCAGTTACCCCAATTTACTGCCTAGAAAGGTACAGGAAACTAAATCTCTCCATTCATTACATATCAGAAAACTCTTTAGTCTAATATTTTATTATTATATTTTGTAATTTTAAATAAACAAATCTTAATGAGAAGTAAACTACTTGATAATTGGTTGAATAATTAATTTATCTCTTTTTAAAGATTATTAATAAGTAGTATTGGAATAATCTATGTTCAGGCCCAAGTCTGTTACATGACATGTTACTGTGCCTATAGATATTTATAATTTTGAAAAACATAGAAAATTTACTATTATTTCTTCAAAGCTATCTTTCTTTGAAAGAATATAATTTCTATGTTCTTCCCACATAGCTAACCAGTCACTGTGCCAGTTTGATTTTTTCTTTATAAATTCTAATGCAGATATGGTAAGAGATGAGTGTTGTTATTATTTAAGCTTGTATGCATGTAAACCTAAAAAGCAAGTTGTGTCAGTCTTCCCTTTGGGTTCATAAACTTATTCAATATAGGACAGTTCTAACGGAATTTATTTCAAGACTCTATTTATTAATGTGGTGAGTACAGAAACATCTCATTCATTTGAATAAATATGCAAATATGTTGTCTCATTTTATTAAAATAGTATTTCCCCCTTCTCACTTCACTCAGCAAATTAAATATTTAGATTTTTCAATGAATATTTAACTTAGTATGTAACATTTGGAGCATGTTTCTAGGTAATAAGCCTTTAAAGGTAGAATATTGTAGAGCAAAGACGTTCAATTGTGGTTAAGGAGTCTTAGGTTATAAACTTGGATTTACTGCCCTTCAGCTGTTAGAACAAATTTTTGAGCTTTTTAATCTACTATCAGTTTTCACTTTCCCTGTCCTTCTAAGTACACTTCTGTTCTAGTAATGATAAAATCATTCCTTCTCAAGGAGAAGAAGGCATCAAAAGTGGCCTACACTCAACTTTATCCTTTGGGTGGTTGAAGAATTTCTTCACCTTTATCCCAATTTTGGTCCAGTCCAGCTTGAACATATTGTCAACCTTTAAACTTGTTTCCAATATAATTTCAACCATCATGCTGCCAACAAACAACTGACATTCTGATGGTTTTTTAACCTTCATATCTCATTTTCCTGAGTACTGAGGGTTTTTTGTGTGTCTTCATCTTGAATTTTGAGCTCAAGGCAAATACTTCACTTGCTTCCTCAAAGCCTTATCCCTGGAGAATTTTAAATATTTAATACTAGGCCTGGCTTCACACTTTAAAGGACATCATTGCTTAAATGTACCTTGGCTTGGTTTAAATTTTATGCATAATTTCACTGTCTGCCTCTGTAATGTTGAGCAATAAATTTACTCTATATGAGTCTCCATTTTTCAAAAAAGGAGATTTAGAGCAAAGAACAAAGATATTCTTTTTAGTGAGTTGATGAGAGGATTAAATGAAAGTATATAGGTACACTCACTTTGTAAACTTTATTAATTACTACTTGCTTGTAAATATTTATTGGAGTGAGATTCTGAGAAGGTACTAATATCTTTATCGATCCTTTGAGATACTAAGTGTATTAGTTATCTGTTGCTGCATAAAAATCATCACAAACTTAGTAGCTTAAAATAACATTCATTCCTATTTCACAGTTCTGTAGGTCAGTAGTTTAGGTCCAGGTTATATGTACTTCCTACTCAGGGGCTCAGTTTCAAGGCAGTTTGTTGGCTGGGCAGTATTTTTATCAGGAGGCTCTACACAAAGTTCTGCTTCAAGGATTTAGACTATTGGCAGAATCAAGACCCTTGTGATTAGAAGACTGGATGCCAGTCATTTACCACTCTTAGTTCCTAAAATTTGTATGCATCCCTTGCCATGTTGCCCTCTCCATTTTCAGTGCCAGAAGTGGGGTGTCTCCTTCATGTAGCATCTCTGACAATATAAATCCCTTTAGTAATAAAGAGTTTTGTCCCTTTTATGTGTTTACCTACTTAGGTTAGGTGGATAAATGATAATCTCCCTTTTTAAAGTCACCTACATCCTGTAATCTAACTGAATCTTAGGAGTGATATCTGATCATATTCAGAGGTCTTTCCTGTACTCAGCAGGGTGGGATTACACCGGGTTGTGGGTTGTTGGATAGAGTTTTAAAATTCTTCCTATCACACTTATAAAAAATAAATTCTTGTAGAATTTCTCACCAAACACTAGCTGGGCCTTCTAAGTTGTAGGTATAGTATTAAATTTACAAAAACAGATTTTTGAACACTGTAATATTGTAGATTTTTTTACCCTCTTTGAAATGATTATATCTAATAAGTACTCATATCCATCATGAAACAGCTTTAATGGAGCATTTTTTTCCAGTAGGCAAAATTCAGGCCTATAATTCCTCAACTGAAAGGATGCATTCAGACATTGAACTTCACAACATTTGTTGTTCTATTATTGATGTCTTTGTCTTGTTTCCTCAGTTGAGTGACTACTTTCTTTCTGCTTGTAATTTACTTAACAAATACTAAGTACTATGCCAGGAGTAGGCATGCAGTTTGAATAAACCTGACAATATGTCTTCAGTGTACTAAATGGAAATCAACAGGGTTTACAGCACTTTAATTCATCTTTCCATAGCAGTAACTTTAAATATAAAAGCAACAAATTCCTTTTACATCCTAGTATTTTCAAAGGCATGGCAATGTTAATATAGCACAATGAATAGTGATACACTGAACACTAAACTGAAACCAAGATCCGAACTTCAGTGATGGCTTACCTCTAAAATGCCTCTGAACTTGACCAAAACTTTACCTGCCTAGGCCTCAGTTTCCATCGGAACAGACTGCTTATATAGGGTTGTACATTTGTCACTGGTGCTTACTAAATGCAAAAAAGAAATTTACATTTTATAGGACACATGTGAGTTATGTAAAGAAATTTTAAGTGAAACGACATTAATTTCCTTGAAAAGGAATAATTTGCCAAAACACAATAATGACATAAATAATAATGATATGATAAATTATGACTGAGTGGAGCTAAAATCTTCCTGAGCTGCAAAAGAAAATTATAGGAATGTAAAGGGGATAGAGTATACCACCAAACACATAAGCTTAATTAATTTAAACACTAGAGTCTTGTATACTCAACTGTAAGTATTATTAGAAAACTGTCAAAGAATTTAAGAAAAATATGTGTTGAATGTGTTTTAAAACAGGAGGATAATCTGATCCAGTATGCATATTGTAAGAACTATGGTGTTTGCAGTATAGAAAACAGATTTAAGGGAAACAGACAGAAACACAAACAAACGATGTAGGGAAAAAATTTGGATCCTTTTACAATATCCCAAGGTGAAAACATTTGAGATGGAGAAATAAATTATCTAGATTAGGAAGCTATGTATGCATAGAAATTGCAAGATTTATGTGCCAATTTCAATGTGGAAGATATAGGAGGTGACAGTGTCAAAGAGGCCTGTTTATATCTTCACCATATGAAACTACATGCATTTTTGTATCATCTACTGCACTTGAGAATTTTGAAAAATAGAGTTCATTGAGCTTGAAAATGGTAAGAATGGGTGCAATATGGAGGTATGATTTTGAATTTAATTCTGAAGGGATTGAGTTTGAAAGTACCTTTAAAATTTTGATAAGCATTAACATAAAGATAATCAGATAAGCAGAAATATACATGTGGCTGAATAGTAGATTAGAGCTCTGTTATTGAGATGAACATCTGAATTCATGAACAGGTATTTGAAAATGGAAACAACGGATATGAATGAGATTTGTACAGAAGTGGGTACTGCGTGAGATAAATATGAAGGAAATACAATATTTAAAGAATGGATAGAGAAGCATAGTCATTATAGAGGACTTAAAACACACAGAAAAGAATTTAATTAGCCACAATATTGCTGCACAAATGTAGAAATTATTAACATTTTTGTTACTAGAACTTATAGTCCTTGTGAAGATCCAATTAACATTTACTCTTAATTGGAGATAAGTGCTCATTCAATGTTAACAGAGAATTCCAAGCCCACTTATAAGCACAATAACGTGATGAATAAATATATAAATATATTCTATAGAGTTAAGCCTGTGTAATCAATACACCTTATTATGGCATCTAGAGAATTTGGCTAAATACAAATAAACATGTGGAGCTCTACAATTTTAAATTAATTTTATTGGTACATATTAGGTATAAAATATAATGACATTCATCATTGGAAAATAGTACCTTTATATAATGTATCTTGGTTCTTATTTTTTCCCTATTCCTCTGCCCTCCCTTCAACTCCTCCACCCCTCCCTATTCACAAAGCCTTTGTTCCCATTTTTTCATTTTCTCATATTAATTTCATTTCCTTCTTTCCTTTCTCCTACCCCTCTCACTTTCCCTTCTCCTTTGCAGCTTTTCTTCCTATTGCACATTATCTATTGTACATTTTGATCCTTATTTACACTTTAGTTTCTCACACCAAAAAAACTATTCAGTCATCTGTGTCCTATTTATTTCACTTAAAAGCATGGCCTCAGTGTGCATCCATTTAGCTATAAATGTCTCTAATTTCTCATTCTTCATGGCTGAGTAGTATTCCATTTTATTAAAAAAAACCCCACATTTTCTTTGTCCAGTCTCCAGTTGATGGGAAATTGGGCTGTTTCCAAGTTTTAGCTATTACAAACTGTGCTACTATGAACATGGGTGCACATATATCGCTGTGGTATGATTCTTTTAATTCTTTTGGGAAGATACCCAGCAGGGGAATAGCTGGGTCAAATGGGACCGCTAATCCTAGTTCTTTGAGGTATCTCCATACTGATTTCCACAGTGGTTGCACCAGTCTACACTCCCACCCACAGTAGAGAAGGGTTCCTTTTTCCCCACAGCCCTGCCAGCATTTGTTATTGGTTGATTTCATGATAGCAGCCATTCTTTCTGGAGTGAGGTGGAATTTCAGTATTGTTTTCATTTGCATCCCTCAAATGACCAGTGATGTTGTACATTTTCTTCATATATTTATTTGCTTTTTCTACTTGTTTGTCTGAGAAATGTCTGTTCATTTCAGATGCCCATTTTTGGATTGGGCCTTTAGATGTTGAAGGTCTGATTTTTTAAAGTTCTTTATATATTCTAAATAGTAGCCCTTTGTCTGAGGAAAGCAGGTGAAAACTTTTTCCCACATTGTGGGTTGTCTCTTCACTCTGTTGGTGGTTTCTCTTGCTGTGCAGAAGCTTTTTAATAAGAAGAGATCCCACTTGTTGATTCTTTGTGCTAGTTCACATGCAACTGAGGTTTTGTTCATAAAATCTTTTCCTACACCTACACCAATGTCTTCAAGAATTCTACCTAACCTCTGTTCCAGCCAGTTTAGTGTTTCTGTTTTAATATTTAGATCTTTAATCTATTTTGATTTTAGTTTAGTGCATGGTGAGAGATATAGGTCTAGTTTTAATCTTTGGCAAATTGAAACCCAATTTTTCCAGCACCATTTATTAAACAGGCTATCTTTCCTCACTGGAGTTCTATTTTATATTTGCTTCAGAAAAAAACTGATGATCACCATTTGCAAAGCAGCACAAAATGTGTGTTCTGTTGATGATGGCATCATGGTGATACTTCAAGGACAATATGTTAAATGAACGCTAGTATGGCAAAGAGCAATGAGTCATTATTGTCTTTTCCTAGACCAAATCGTTTTGTTCTTATTAAAAGTTATTAACTGATTTGTTCTAATTTGATTTCAATTTCAACAGCTTTTAAAAGTACCAATATATACAACATAGTGTTTTAATGGACCTAAAATTCATTCAGTTGTAAATGGTTGTGTGCAATATGTAAATACAAAATTGATAGCAAATTTTATTGTTAATTAATGTTATGTTATTATTACTAATGTGTAATAGTTGACATTGAGAGTTCCTTTTCTACTTTCAGTATTACATGGTTCAAGGGGTCTGTTGCAATCATATATGAATAATGTAAAACACCAGCTGAGCCTTAGGATGAGGATGGTATTTAAAAATTTATTTTCTCTGAATGAAAAGACAAGCTTTAAAGTAATTACCTTCTTTATTGATTATAGTCATGCTTTTCCAGAATTTAAGAAACTCTTGTAAGGATTATTAATTTCAGGTTCTATCACATAAGCATTTGATGTTAATTATGATAATTATTGAGCCATGTGTACATTAATTGTTATTTTGATTAGTTATTCATGGAACACCTTTGACTTTTAAATGAAAAAAATTTATTAAATGTTAGATTTAACATATGTCTCTAAGTGTTCTTTTAGCAAATAGTTTTTAACTCAATTTTTAATTTGAAAATTTTAAATAATTTTAACTAAAAATTAAGAATTCTCATGGTAGTGTGGTATAGGATATATAGATAACAAACTATATGTAGATAAACATATAGTGCATATATAATACTTGAAAATCTCAAAACTGGTTTTAATATACTACAGATATAATATTTAATATATAGTCAAACTTTACTTTTGATGCTTCCATTATACTAAAGCATTGGAAGTTTTCAGCAAAAAGACATGTAAACATTGGAGGAGATCTATATATTTAATCTGATTTAAACATTATACAATGTCTACATGTATTGAAACAATGTTACCTCATTAATATGTACAACTTTTGTTTTTATCTATGACTTAAATTGACTTTAATCTAAATTTAAGGATTTATTATTTACATTAAATTATACTTTTTGTTTTATTTTAAAGTTAAAATTTACTATTTGAGTGAAATTGTTTTTGTTTGGAATGATAACTGAATAAATAGCCAAAAAACCAACACACACACACACAAAACAAAAGATCATGTAATAATCACAAAGTTATAGCTAAATCAGACACTTCTACTTCAAAAGCATCATGGAAAATAAAAAATGAGCACAATCAAGTAAAACAACTCACTTCCATATTTTGTGATGCCTCTACAAATATAGTGCAAAATTAACTATAATCACATAGCAGTGTGCTCATTGATAGGACTTAATTTGGAACATTTGGGCCATTTGGACCATTGTACAGTGTTAAACTCACTTTAAAGCATATCCATATCTTCAGTGTTAGGAAAGCAATCTTACAAACCATTTCGTATATAAAAAATTTCCCTTGATTTGTAAAGAGAAAACTTCTTTAATTTTTTATGTTTAATGTTTTAAACCGATGCATGAAAAATAAAAATCGTACATATTTGAGAGTATTGGGAACTTTTACTTATTGGAAGAATCTATAAAGTGATATATTATCATAATAGCAAAACCTATTTGTTCTAAAGGGGAGAATTTAGTGTAACTGAAAAGTGCTCCTAAATGAAAATGTACAAATGACTTAAGTGTTTTCAGACACAGTACTTGATCATCTCAATGCTAAAGAATGTGGTAAATAGTATTTTCTCATTTCATGGTTAAAGAAAGAAACAGACACAGAAGCTAAGTCATTTGCTTAAAGTCAATAAAAACCTATATTTCATGGAACATAGTGATAAGAGTTTGCATACTTTAACATTATTTCCTCCTGTTTTTAGGAACAAAATTAAATCAGAACATGAGTTATCTAGGACAGTTTTCTTCTTGATGGAACTTTATTACAAATTCTATAAACACAAAAAGTAGTATGGAAAAGGTAGAAATAGAGTGAACAGTAACTACCTGCAATAGGCAAGTCAGCAGGAAAGAGTGTAGTAAGCAGTTAGAGATAAGAGATGTGGAAAATGGGTCAGAAACCCCCAGGTGGGTCTTCTTTCCTATGCCTGATGACCTATTGAACTATTGGCTGTTCTTTGTTCACATCTGATTTGGAGCTTGAAATGATGTTCACATGTGCCTAGTAACTTATAATAGGCATTACTAAATATATCTTGAAAGTCAGGATGGACATGTAGTTGTTGTTGACTCTCCAGAGAAACTCAGTCAGTAGGGCAGAGGCACAGAGCAGAGAGAGAGAGAGAGAGAGAGAGAGAGAGAGAGGAGAATGAAAATGAATGGAAACTGTCTCATGCAATTATGGAGGTATAAATGTCCCATTACTGTAGGGTGGAGAACCAGGAAAGCTAGCATAATCATTTAGACAAAATTGAAACCCTGAGAATGGGCAGGCGTAGAGGGCTGATGGTGTAAGTTAATGCCAGGTCCAAGTCTGGAGGTCCAAGAATCAGGAGTGCTAATATATGAGATCAGAAGATGGATGTCTCACCTCAGAGAGAGTGAGCAAATTCACCTTTCCTCTGCTTTTTATTCTATTTGCGCCTTCAGTGGATTGGATAAAACCACCCACACTTATGGGAGCAATTTTCTTACTCAATCTACTGATTCAACAACTAATCACTTCTGGAAACAGTCGCAGATACAACCCAGAAATAATGTTTTACCAGTGTTCTGGGTATCCCTTAGTACAATCTAGTTGGCACATAAAACTAACAGAAGTATAAGATAAATTTAGATGTATTTTTGCTTTGTTTATTTTAATTAATTTTATTGGTAAAATTTAAATATACATAACAATCCATTCTTCAAAGGGAATTTGTACCTATATGTGATATACCTTAACGCTTTTTTTTTTGTACCGGAAATTGAACTCAGGACCTTGTGCTTGTGAGGCAGGTGGAGGCACCACTGAGCCAAATTCTTGGCCCTCTTGATGCTTCTTTTGCTCCCAATCCCTTCTGTCTCATACAAGTTGGCAATAGTTCATGATTTTGATTGAATTTGTTTGGGCTTGGCTACGAAATAATCTTAGGACTCAAATCTATTACATATGTCCCTAGTCCTCTTTTCACCACAGGCTATGATGGCATTTCTTCTGGCAATGGTAAGACACGCAAGAGAACAAACTGAAGCCTACAATCACACTAGCACATTTCAAGTATCATGAAATGTCCACTAATATCCCATTGACCAAAGCAAGTAATTTGGCTCAAACCAATATCAGTAGGTTGTGGATGTATATTCTTGCCATGTAAGTGGGGGTGAAGGATATAAGGTGTGAATATGTGCTCAACGTAATGCAATCTGCTTTGAGGTTTTATTATGGGTACCCAGAAGGACACAAATTATTTTCTATTTTGTTGCACTAGTAAAATAATTGTTTAAATGATTTAATATCAGCACAATATTATGACTTTTTATTCACAAATCATGCAAAAATGAAAGTATATGTACACATAACAGGCCTATATCATCAAAGTTCTCTCACATACAGACAGACACTTGGAGTACTTTATTAACATTTATAAAAGGTAGGCAGGATACTCTAAATGGTGAAATTTCATATTAATATTTATAAACAAGAAGGAATAAACTGCAGTCTACTGCCTTAGTGTGATATTCAAAATCATTGTATTTGTAATTAGAGATTTGTCAGGGAGATGCAAAAATAAAATTGAAAATTTAAATTTTTGATTGGGCTCAATAAAGTCTTAAAATTTTGAATACACTGAAGATTGACAATTTTCTAAACAGGGCCATCATTACTTAGAATCCAACATTTGGTAATCCTAGTTCTGTGATGGAAAGTGAGTGATTATGATGCTTTTTTGTGAAGACACAATGAGATTGATTTACTACTTTATGTTTTGAAAGCCACTGGGAACCATGAGACCTCCTTAATGTCTATTGAGTTGCTTAATTGTAGTGCTTATTTATATTTTATCATTTTAAGTTTTAAAATATGAAAGTTTCTAGTGGTCACCTTATATTATATATCAAATATTTCTATATAAATAATTACTTTAATTTGTTAAAGGAATTTTAAAACTACATACCAAAATAAAGGAATTCTATTATTCCTGAAGCTCAATATTGTATTATTATACTTAGTTTTGTTTCTACAAAGAAAGAAAAAATTGTCCTTCATTGTGAACATTTCTTTTGGCAGTTGTATCACATTATTTTCTATAATGAAAATTATTTTTCTGTGTGTGAGGATGAGCACACACAGAACTGAGTTAACTGCATAATTAGGAAAAGAGTTACCTCAGGCTTAACACTTAAGGAAAATGCTTCTGTACATCACTGGCTCTGTTCTGAATGGTCAATAAAGAAGTTTCAAGTAAGAAGGATTCTTTATGGCTGGGAATGTAAATCCATGATAAGAGTATTTGCCTAACATGTGTGAGTCCCTGAGTCCCAACCCCATCTCCCTCCCTCACAAATTCTCTAATACATCTGGCTAAGGAATCACAAAACTTCTTTAAAAAAATATTTTAATATAATACAAGTAGATATTAGTAAATAAAGTAGATATTAATAAAGGCATTTTGTCTAAGTATATTTTATGTATGTGCATGTTTACTTATACTGGGGATCCCTGAAACGTTATTGGAAACCTCTGCAGTCGGCTCCAGTCTCCTGCCTAGTATACAACACAGGCCTGAGG
The DNA here is from genome assembly GCF_053883595.1 of Heterocephalus glaber. Lineage (NCBI taxonomy): Eukaryota > Metazoa > Chordata > Mammalia > Rodentia > Bathyergidae > Heterocephalus > Heterocephalus glaber. The sequence continues at coordinate 4,152,486 of NW_028258369.1, forward strand.
AAAAAAAAAACTAAAAGACAGAACTAAGAGAGACAGAAAGTGGGGTGCCAGGAAGACCAATGCCAGTACAACTAGCAAAGGCACTAGTCATTCCAAGCCACTGATTTTTATTGGTAATTAATTGGGGTAAAGGCGAGCTACATGCAAAGGCAGAACTATGTGCGAGGATGTGCAGTCATGTGGTTTCCATGGAAATTAATGTAAGCAAGGCTCGTAAAAAACAAGACAAAGTATTCTGGAATGAGGAACAGAATAGACAAAATATATGGTTGTACTTAGAATATTGTCCTTCTAGTAAGAAGGTTTTAGTTGTGGGAACAGGATTTGGGTATGAGTTACTCCAACCTTGGCCAGGCTCACTTCTATAAACAAGCCAATTGCAGGGTTAACTGCTTACATGCTGCTTTGGGGAATAATCAATATTGCAGTCTCCTGCATACTTATACATATATAAATGAACATATTAACATTATATAATCAAGATTTAGATGATTTTATGGTTAAAATCATGTATAAGTCAGGAACAGATATATAATTTGCTTTTCCAATGAAAAATGAAAATCCAGGACCTTTTGTTCAAAAATCATTTAGGATTTCTATTTGACAGCAGAACTTTAAAAGAAGAATGAATGAAACCTTGGAACTCTGAGCCCTTTTTGACAACACAGGTAGCATGCATGTGAAGCTGGCCCTGATCAAAATGCATGTAATTTAAAAGCTAATTCTGCAGTGTTATTTCTTACATAAAATAAAAGTAATAAATCATTGTCTTTTGGAAGTCAAAAGAATGAATAATTTAAAAATATGTATGTATATGCATATATACAAAATGTATCAGATAAGACTACCATTTTCTATTTCTATTTTTAATTTTCTATTTTTAAATTTTTCATTTTTAAGTTATTTTAAAAATTAGTACATGTTTTCAGTACATAATGATAATATTCTTTGTGGAGATTTAGAATATGTATATAACACATCTTAATTCTTTTTTTTTAGCCTATTCTCATTTCTCCCCCTTCTCTCCATCTTTTTGTTCCCTTCACATATGCAAAAGAATTATTACACTGTTTCCTATTATCTGTCTGTTGTTTTGCTCTTTATTTATATTTTGAGTTTCTCATATGAGAGAAATCATGCAACATTTAAATATGTGTATCTGAATTATTTTATTTAATATTATGGTCTCAAGGCATCCATTTTCCCATAAATGCCTCACATTTAGCCTTCTTTATGTCTGAGCAGTACTCTATTGTGTATAAATGCCACATTTTCTCTATCCATTCATCTATTGATGAGCATATACGCTGCTTCCAAGATGTAGCTATCGTAAATTGTGCTGCTATAAACATGAGTATGTATTTATCTCTCTAATATGATGGCTTTAAATCTTTCAAGAAGATATCAAAGACAGGACTAGCTAGATTGAATGGAATTTCTTGTTTTAGTTTTTTGAGAAAACTCCATACTGATTTTCATAATGATTGTACTAGTTTACATTCCCACCGACAATGTAAAAGAATTCCGTGTAATCTATAGCCTTGCCAGTATTTGTTACTATCTGATGTCTTGATGATAACTATTCTCTCTGGAGTAAGATGAAATTTCCACATTTCACTTATGGCCAGAGATGTCCATCATTTTTTCATGTAGTTATTGGCCATTTGTATTTCTTCTTCTGCTAAGTATCTGATCATTTCAGTGGCCCATTTTTTTGCATAGGTATTTTATTTTGGTTGGTCTAATTTTTTTGAGTTCTTTATATATTCTTGATACTAATCTTTTGTCTGAGGAACAGCTGGGGAAATTTTCTCCCATTCTGTATAACATCTCTTAACTCTGTTGATTATTTCCTTTGCCATGCAAAGGCTTTTTAATATGATATGATCCCATATGCTGATTTTTGTCATTATTTTTTATTCAACAGAAAGTCCTTGCCTATGTCTATGTCTTCAAAAATTTTACCTATTTTATCTTCCAACAGATTGTGTTTCTGTTTTAATGTTTAGATCTTTGATCTATTTTTACTTTAGTTTAGTACATAATGAGAGATATGTACTGCATGTGATAGCCAGTATTTCCAGTACCAATTGATAAAGAGACTATCTTTTCCAGTGCAGGGTTTTGGTCCCTTTGTTGAAGATCAGATAGTTGGATGTGCTTAGTATTTTTTCTGCACACTCCATTCTGTTCCACTCATCCATATGTCTGTTTATTTGCCAATACCATGCTGGTTTTATCACTGTAGCTTTGAAGAATTAACTTGAAGTTCAGGACTGTGATGCCTCCTGCCTTGTTATTGTTGCCCAGGATTGCTTTTGCTATTCTTGGTCTCTTCTGGTTTCATACACATTTTAGGAGTGTTTTCTCTAGTTCTGGGAGTTCTATTTGTATTTCGATTTGGGGTTGGATTAAATCTGTACATCAGTTGTGAAAATATAGCAATTTTAACTATATTATTTCTGCCCATCCAGGAACAGGGGATATCTTTCAATTTTCTGATATCCTCTTTGACCTCCTTTTTTCAGAGTTCTGCAGTTTTAATTATAGAGATTTTTTACTTCCTCCGTTAGGTTAATTCCTAAGTATTTAATTTTTCTTGGTGTCATTAGGAAAGGTATTGTTTTACTGATTTTCCTCTTGGTGAGTTTGTAATTGGTGTACAGGAATGGTATTGATATTTAAGGGTTGACTTTGTATCCTGCTATGCTATGGAATGTGGTTAGTTGTTCTAAGAGTCTTTTGGTGGAGTTTTGGGGATCTTTTTTATTAATTTTATTACACTGTGTACCAATTAATCTTGATTATCAACTTGACTTCTGGAGAGGTGATTGGATTGTGAGGGTACTAATTTCATCAATGGGTTAACCTGAATGGATTATTAGGAGGTTGGGCCTGGGTAAAGGAAGCAAGTCATTGGAGTGTGGCCTAGTAGACTATATCTGCTCCCTGGCCCCTTCCTCTAGGCTCTTCCACTGGTCTCTGCTTCCCAGATGCCATGAATTGCGTACCTTTTCTTCACCATACCCTTCTTTCATTGTAGCCAGCCAACCATAGACTGAAACCTCTGAAGCCATGAGCCAAAATGAACCTTTCCTCCTTTAAATTGCAGGTATGAGATATTTTGGTCCATCACCGGTAAAGTTTACTGTTACACGCTTCATTACTTAAAACTCTGATGAATTAAGCATATGTTCACAAGTGAATTCCCACATTGTTTATATTTCCTTGTAGTCCCGTAAGGGGAAGGTTTATACAAGGTTGTGATTTGTTGAGGGCAACCTAAGCATGTGTCTTTCCGTGAATAAGTCAAATCTAGATTTGGGGGCCTCAATATTTATCAAATTTAGAAGTCAACTTGAGAAAAGCAAAAATGATATAAATGTCCACATGTAAGTCAACCAGGTATATCTGTAAGCTTCAATGTAAGTTAACCTATATTTGAAATACAATACCTCCCTGGACCTTATATTTCAAAGAAAGCTATAAAAATTAAATAATAAAGTACTGTCCATGCAGAAATTATAAATAATATAAGGGCAAAATGATTGTGATGAGAATAGAGTTGGAGGTGTGGTGCCAACACTAAATCAGAGAAGGACTTCAAAGGTATCTATTAAGTCACAACCTGAGGACAAGAAAATGTATTTGCAAACATCCTGAAGATGGGCATGAGCTACTGAAGAAGCAGAGCAACCAGCGTGTTTTCCACTGTGTTTTAAAAATTAATAAAATCATCTATAGAAGCTTTCTAGGTATGAGATATGGGTGGTTTTCTTTGCTTCATTTTTCATGGTTCATAAAAATTGTTCTGGGCCACACTAGCATGGACTTGGGACTAAACACTTTTCCTGATTTGATTATGGCTAACAATTTAATGTATAAGTTTATGTTCTGAGAAATATAATAGGCTTGGATGTCTACAAAATATTGCTAACATTTTACCTTGTCATTGATAATGGCTATTTTTATGAGGAAGGATCTGATTACTCCAAGAAATACATTATTCAAATAATGGTGACATAGAATTTCCCAGGTTTTCCCTAACCTAAGTCATATTAAAGAGGATTTTAAAAGATTCAACTCGTTGCTCACATTGAAGTATATGTTTTTAATTTTTCTTTTAATTCTTTTAGTCTTGCTAGTGATTCATAAGCCAAGAAGTAAATCGATAGCTCTTCAAGGAAGACTGAGTTTATGGGAAAATCTGGGCTCAGAAAAATAATTTGTTCATTCAGGCGAGAGTGTTCTTTTCTGCCAACACCAAATTTTCAAGAAAGATTCTCTGTTAAAATGATGCCTAACAGAAAACACTTCATAACTCACTTCCTATGTACAATAAATCTATTGTAATCCTCTTTATGATGAAACCTGGAAGTTTCAGAAGGTTTCTGGCTCCTTGGAAGAGCACTATAGTACCAGTAAGTTGTTATATATCCACTCAGAGCTTTACAGTAGAAAACACAGGGAAAATGGGAATTCATATATGAAATTTTACCTCAAAAAAAGTCTGTATTGTATTAAGTAGATTATTGAAAACTTGGGGCAACAGCATTCCTTTGGAGCTGTACTGCAAAGAATTTTCAAAAGTACCAGGGCCACTATGATTTAGAAACTTTGCCATGGAAAAATAATTTTACAATATAAAGTTTGTCTATTAGCACTCCTGGCTCTTCACCAAGTTGAGTGCTATATTCTTTTGTCAGTTTCTATTGGTGGAGTGACATGAAGCTTGACAAACCTAAAAATAAGAGACATTTATAAATGAATATATATGGTTAGGCTAATTTCATTCTTATGAGATGGATAGTATGTTTCTCACTTATGGGATCACTAAGGAAGATACCATGGTGAACGGATGGACATAGCTCCTATAGCATGACAACGCTAGACTTGATCCTACTACTTGAAATGTACCTCATTCTTTGTGGTTATGTCTTGGCTGACTAATCACTCTCCTCTCACCTTGAATCCTCACTGTGGGGAAGCAACATACTGCACACATTGAAGCTCTCTAGTCAGAAAGTTTGAGGATTTCAGAGCCAAAAAAGTACTTTTGAGACCCTGGAAGTGGCAATATATAACTAGGGAAAACATGGCCTTGAAATTAAAAAAACCTGGGTTTAAATCCAAGCTAGATATCTCAACACCAGTCTTAGTCAAGGCAATTTGATTACAAAAGCTTGATTTCATAATGTGTAAAATAACAATATCAATGCAGTACTTGTCATAGAAAACACATTTTTCAGAAATTAAAATGTTTCTTTGTGATTTGTGTGCGCATGTGCTTATATGTGTGTGCAAGTGAGCTTCTATAACAAGCAATGCTTGTTATAGATTTTAAGGATGATTAGGATAATTCTGAAATCTGGAGGAAGATATTTATCTTCACAGTACCATTGTGGAAGCATTATATATATCCAATTGCAAGTGCACAGTGATAGAATTGTTAACTATCTTGATTTAATCATTTCACAATGTATACATATATCAAAATTTCATATCATACCCATAAATATATAATATATGCAATAAATTAAAATTTTAAAATAAAATAAATCATATGACCCTAGTAATAGTCTAACTTTTATTATAGGAGAACATTTTCCATGTGTGAACTCTAGTATTCTTTGGGTGCCAAACTTGATTTTAGCCCTTCCCACATGTTCACAGTTACCCCACTGGGTTTAAGAAGATATCACATGGCAATCCAGTGCATCTCAGAGGAAAACAAAAACAAAGTAAGAGGTGTCTCTACAATGTTCAGATCATCTTGTTCTTTCAACACTGATTAATGTGTATAGTTTTCTTTTATTCACCGATGATACAACTTTACATATTTCATTATTTTGAATATGTCCTTAAGTCAATAAGCTCACTCCAGACAACATTACCTCAGAATTGTTTGGAAGGCCAAACTAGATAATATTCCTGGACATCCTTGAAAATCACAAAATGAAAAGAATTTCAGAAAACATGAATGTATTAATTTCCGATCTGTTCTAACTTATGTTTAATTTACCTCCTTATTGCTTTACTTTTACAGATATTAAATGATCATTCTAAGTTTTAAGAAAGAAGAAAGCATTAATGAATAAATATAATTTCTTTCTAATTAAAAATGACCATCAAAACTACTATTTTAGTCAGATTTATGTATTTTTTTAAACAAATAAAATGATATGAAGTCAAATATGTGTTCATATGTAACGTAAATTTACATCATGGTCTGTTATGGCATATAGCTCCATTATAATAGTGTGACATAATTTAATTATTCTATTCCCCTTTTAAATATTTATACTGCTTTGATTTTTCACAGTTTAAGAAATGATAAGAATCCTTCCATCTATTTCTCTATGTATGTGCATATACCCAGAGATAAATATATAATTAGATAAATTTAAAATATTTTAAAATAGTGCATCCAAAAAATTGCCAGAACATTACAAATACCTATTTCCCAACATTCCGATCAACATTGGCTGTTTTTCATTGACAGTTTTATTAATTGAAAATTATGCTTTATGGCTGTTTTTATTTGCATTTGCATTTCTCTGGCCACGTTTAAGACTGTTTTTGATATTTACCGACCACTAATATTTTTTCATTAAACAATCTACTTCCTGAAATATGTGAGAAATAGTTTTAATATGAAAAAAACAATAAACTGTGAAGCTTCAGATATTCTGCATTATTGTCGATATTTAACAACATAGCAGGCACAAACCTGCACTCAATATTATATTTGTATTCCATATGGTGATTTATGTCCTTGTTATTTTCTAGCTGGAGAATTTGGAGTTCATAAAAAATTCTCAAGAAACTTTAACTTATGAAATATTTTAAAATTGCATCAAAATCACATATAATGTGTTTTCACATACTGAATTTTTTAGTTTATATGAATATATATATGTATATCTAGCAAAGTATAGATATATACCAACTGTACCAAAAGTTACACAATATTTGTCACTTGCCTTTTAACTTATTAAACATGTTTTTCTAAAAATATTTATCATTATTAGAAGTAAAAAATGTTTTAGTATAATGGTTTGAAAAATTGTTTTCATCCCCAAATTATATAAATATAAATATATATTTCTGTTTTAGCCTAGTAACTACAAGATTTAGCTTTTCAATGTTGAATAAAACTTATGTGGTACTTGTTCTAGGATGTGAGAAAGATTTTGAGTGATTCAGCAAAAACTTATCTTTTTGCTTTCCATAGCAATAGCACATCTACCCATTGGCCCTAATGAACATGCAGATCTTTTTTTTTTTTTTTTGTACCAGGGATCTAACTCAGGACCTTGCACTTGTGAGGCAGGTGCAGAACCACTGAGCTAAATCCCTGGCCCTGTAGACCATTTATATCAAGGAAGCTACCTTGAATTTTGTACCAACATTAGACAACCATGACTAGTTCACGTCATCACTCAGTACAAAGAGCTCAGTAGCAACCTAATCTCCTGGCTCTAATCCTACCTCTTGTGGCAATCCAGATAAGGAAGGACCATGCAGTGAATACTTATCATTGGTTGACATTTGGCTTTCTTCCCTACTCCCTGCTCCACTCTGATTGCATCCAAAGATGCACCACTAGAAATTAATACTGTCACCTGGCCTTTTCTGGTTCTTGGCAACCAGATAAGAAGAATTTGCTTGGACCACATCACAAACATTAAGAGACCACACAGAAGTGAGGAAATGGTTTCAAAGTGAGAGTTTATTGCAAAGTAGGATACCTCTAACAAATAAGACGGTTTGCCACAAGATTATTAGCAACCCTAGTTTCTTTGTTCTGATTTCTTTTATTTTTCTATATTTCTTGACTTTGGGTATTTCCCACCCTACTCCTACATATTTATGATTTATCCTTACCCTATTTTTAGTTTTGGAGTGTGCATGCATTTTCCTGTTGTTCGTCTGTAATTAATGCCATACATGATATACAATGCATATGTATGAAGTCTTAAGCATATGATAACGAAAATAGGTCAACCCATGTGTTAATTAGTGTGCATGCCCCACTGGATAGAAAGACCCTAACTCTCCTTTGTGGTTAGGCTGTAGTCTGCTCTCCACTTATTATTGTCCTTTTTGATTGGCAGAGACTCTCTCATACCTTACCCACTTCCAGTTATAAAAAAAAGAGCTGGCGCAGTTCTACCATTGTCGACCACTTGTAGAACGAACTGTCTGTGTGGGGACAACAGTTCTAGAGACCACCTCCCCCTGCTCATGTCTGGCTATCTGCCCAAAATATCACTGTATATTTGTTGCCCTCCGGTGGGAAAAATCATCCCAATAACTGCAAAAGTCTTCTAGTAAATAAGTTGCAATAGCCTCCTGACTGTATTGTGGGAAAAGTGTCACTACAAAGATAAACTAGAAAACTGAGCTGTGCCAAGCTCTCATAGAGCAGTTCTGGTGGGAGATACAGCCTTGTGGCTACCTTTGGTTTGACTTCATTTTGCAAACAGTGGAGCCTAAGCCTGGCAATAGCAATATTACAAGGGAACAATTGAGAAAAAGGCAAATCAACTAGCAGGAGGAGAGATAAAGCTGCTTGATGTTGGTCACACACATTGTATTATATTGTACTGTAACCTAGTTACTGAAAAAAGTATACTGTGATTCCATTTATATAGCATTCTTGAAATAATAAATTGTGCAGATGGGAAACATACTAGTAGTTGTCAGTCAGTAGGGACAGGTGTGTACTCTCTTTTAAAGTGCCATAATAAGGGCATTCCTTTTTTAATATGGAACATTTGGCTATCTTCATCATGGTTGTGGTTACAACAACATACACATGTAAAATTTGATGGAACTGTACATACATATATGCACACAGAAATGCATATAAAAACCAATGATATCTGTTCTGTAGTCCCAATTATGATATTATACTATAGTTATATATGATGTTATTATTGGATAAAGCTAGACGAATGGTACATGAGGTTCCTCTGTACAATTTTGCAACTCTCTGTAACCATAATTATTTCAATTTTTGCTTTTATTGAGGTAATATTTACATGACATTATTAGATATATTATGATAATTTGATACATGTATACAAGGTAATAATCAAATCATGGTAAAGTACATTTCTGTCTTTTTAAACGTTAGTCAATTTGGTGTGTTGGAAATTCTGTATTCTTTTCTAGAAATTTTGAAATATATCATAGATTATTTTAACCAATAGTTATTCTATTGTGCTATAGGCAAACCACAACTATTTTCTCCCCTCTAACTCTTTTGGTGCCACCGATGGAACTTACTGTTTCCAAGTACCCCCTACCATTTGGACCTTGCGAGATGATAGTGACCACTACTCCATTCCATTTGTCTACGAGGTTGACTTAATTGTTTCCACATTGAGTGAGAACATGCAGTATTTGTCTTTGGCTTCTTTATGCAACTGAACATAATGACCTCCAGTTCTATCCATGTTGCTGGAAATAACAGGATTTCATTGTCATTTTATGAAGGAATAATATTCCATTGTGTGTATACATACCACATTTTCTTTATCCATTCATCCACTGATGGGCATCTAGGTTGAATCCATATTTTAGCCTAGTGAATAATGTTACAGTAAACATGGCAGTGCAAGTATCTTTTTGGTATAAATATTTCATCTTTTAAAATTCATACCAAATAGTGGAATTTTTGTTCACACTATAGTTCTATTTCTAGGGTTTTCAGGAAATTCTATACTGTAACTCATAATAACTACATAATTTACATTCCCACCAATATTATATAAGAGATCCATCAGAGTTTCACTTCCTGTACATCTTCAGCAACATTTGTTACTTTTTGGGTTTTGTTTTTTATAATAGCCATCTTACTGTGGTGAAATGGTATTTCATTGTAGTTTGATTTGTATTTCCCCAGTGATTAATGATGTTAAGCATTTTTATCATATACTGTTGATCATTTGTATGTCTTCTTTTGAGAAGTATCTCTTTAGTTCTTTATTCCATTTTAATTGGATTTTTGTGGTTTTATTTTCCTTTTTGATTTCAGCTTTTTGTGTCTCTTGCATATTCTGAATATTAACCCCTTGTTTAAGAGATAGTTTGCAAACATTTTTCTCCCATTCTGCAGTATATTGTCATTTAATTCTGTTAAGTAATTCCCCTGCTGTAAAGGAGCTTCTTAATTTGATATAATCCCATTTGTCTATTTTGATGTTTCCCCCTATGTTTTGTCATAGTAATTTCATAGTTTCAGGTTTTAAATTTAGATCTTTGATCTATCTTCAGTTGATCTTTTTGTACAATGAGAAGGAATCTAGTTTCATTCTTATATACACACATTGTGTGCATACACACATATATAATTTTGCCAGCAAATTTATTGAAAAGACAGTTTTTCTCCACTGTATGCTATTGTTTCCTTGATTAAAAATTAGTTGGCAGGGCCGGGCATTTAGCTCAGTGGTTCCACTGCCTGCCTCGCAAGCTAAGAACCAGAGTTCGAGCCCCAGTACCAAAAAATAAATAAATAAAAGTAAATAAAAATTAGTTGGCTGTAGGAACAGAAAATTATTTCATGGTTCTCTGTTCCATTGCATTTGTCTATGTGTCTGTTTTTTGCCAGTACCATGCCATCCTCATTAAGATATCTTAATAGTGTACTTTGAAATCAGGTAATGTGATGCTCTGGCTTTTTCCCCCTTGGGATCATTTTAGCTGTTCTGGCACTTTTTTGGTACCATATGAATTTTAGTATTTTTTCCATCTCTTTGAAGAAAGTCATTGGTATTCTGGCGGATATTCCACTGAATATATAGGTCACTTTGAGTCATATGGTCGTTTTAACAATATTCATTCTTCTGTCACATTAACATGGGATATTTCTCCACTTTTTAGTGTCCTCCAAATTTCTTTCATCAATGTTTTATAATTTTCATTATAGAGATATTTCACCTCCTTGGTTAAATTTATTCCTAAACATTTAGTTTTTGGTATCTATTGTGAGTGAAGTTGCTTTCTTGTTTTCTTTATTCACCAAGTTGATTTTTGGTATATAAAAGTGCTAGTCTTGGGTATGATAGTTTTGTATCCTGCAACTTTACTGAATGTGTTTGTTCTACATCTTTTTCAAAAATGTTGAGGTTTTTTATGTACAAAAATATCTACTCTATTCTATGTATAAAGTCACCTACTAATATGGAAAATTTAAATTCTTCCTTTCTAGTTTGTTTTTGCATTTATTTTTTAAAAATTTTAATTGGAATATGTTTGTGATACATGCTGACTATATTCATCATGGAGTATTGGTACATCTACATACTGTATCATGATGTTTCTTATTTTCTTTTTCTTTTCTCTCCTTTCAATCTCCCCCATTCCCAGATTCCTATCCATCTCCACAAAATTTGTTTCCTATCATCTTTTATTTTACTCTTTAAATTACTTATACTTCAAGTGTCTAATATAAAAGAAACCATACAATATGTAACATTTTGTATCTGATATATTTCACTTAGAATTATGGACTCAAGGTACATCCATTTTCCTACAAATGTGTCAAATGTGTACTTCTTTATGGCTGAGTAGTGCTCCATTGTACTACTTTATTCATTTATCTGTTGATGGACATAAAGGACACTTCCAAAATTTAGCTATTATGACTTGTGTTGCTATAAACATTGGGTACGTATGTATGTATCATGGTATATGATGTCTTCAACTCTTTTGCAGTCTACCCAGAAGATGAATAGCTGGGTAAAATAGAATTCTTGTTCTTTAGTTTTTTGAGAAATCTTCATATCGATTTCTACAGTAGTTGTACTAGTTTATTTTCCAATTTGAATACTCTTTATTTCTTTCTTGTATTGTTCTTGCTAAAACTTCCAGTACTATATTAAATAAAATTGATAAAAGCGGGCATCCTTTTCTCATTCTTGAAAAGGAAATGCTTTTTTCATTTCCTCATTCAACAGGTATTGGCTGTGGGTTTTTTCATATAGTCTTTAGCATTTTGGGTTATCTTCATTCTATGCTTAATTGTTGAGAATTTTCAAAATGAAGGGATATTGAATCTTATTGAATGCTTTTTCTGCATCTGTTGAATTAACCATATGGCTTTGCCCTTCATTCTGTTGATGTATTGTATGACATTAATTGATTTGCCTATATTGACTACCTGAGGTGAATCTCTCTTGATCATGCTGTATGGTTTTTTTGATATGCTGTTGAGTCTATTTTGTAGTATTTTATTGAGAATATTTGCATCTTTGCATCAGGAATATGGGTCTATAGTTTCCTTCTTTTTTGACTCTTTATATGGTTCTGGTGTGAGGGTAATGCTGGTCTCACAGTAAGAGTTCCGTTTCAATTTTTGGAATATTTTGAAAAGTAGAAATAATTCTTTGTTTTGTAGAATTCAACAGGAAAGTTATGGACTTTTCTCTTTTAGGTGGGTGATTTTTAAATATAGCTTCTATCTCATTACTCATTGGTGTGTTTAATTTTCTAGTTCTTCTTGATTTAACTTTGAGAAGTTGTATGTGTTTGGGAATTTAGCCATTTCTTTAGATTTTCCAGTTTTAAAATATATAATCCTTCATAGTAATTTGTAAACCTTTGTATTTCTGTGGCATCAATTACAATATTTCCTTTTTCATCTCTCATTAATTTGGATCATTTTTATCTTGGGTTGCCTAGAGGCCTGTCAACTTGTGCACACACACACACACACACACACACAAAACTTTGTTTCATAAATCTTTTCTATTTTAATACTTTTGTTTAGATGCATTTATTTCTGTTCTGATTTTTTAATTATTTCTTTCTACTAATTTGTGGTTTGCTTTGCTATTGATTTTTTTCTTGAGGTGCATTTTTAGAATTTTTTGAAATTTACAAACATCATAAAATTTTTATAGGTTTAAAACTAATAAGAAGATCCTTTCTTCAAATAAGAATGGCATTTAAGAGTTATTTCCAGACCCCTAGCTGACACTGCAGCCTTCCAGGGACCTGAGCCAGAGCCAGGAGGATCCAGGAAGCCCCCATCCTGCGCCAGCCAACAACATGGCCTGCCAGGCCTGTGCTAGAGCCCAGATGAATCAGGAAATGAGTATCCTACCTCCAATTTTGGGGTTCTCTACAGCACAGGACAACAAAGTTGACAACCAAAAGACCAACCTGATTGAAGAAGAGACCAGGAAGATAGTCTAGCTTCAGGACTGAAGTAAGAGCCTCCCACAGAGAATGAGTGAGAAACAGCCTTGGGAGGCAGGCTTGGTGAAGATGAGAGCTAAATCGGGATCTCCTGGAATGCCCTGGCTCAGAGCAGGAAAATCACAGGGACTGTATTCTGTTGGGGGAGGCCAGGTTTGGTGGGAGTAATCATCAGAGGGGGAAGTCCTAAAGAAAAGGCATATAATCTAGTGATATGTGCTTGAGCTCAGGCACTGTTGCCAACATCCAGCAGAAATCAGTGTTCTGAGTTACTATGGATAAATTTAAGGAAGGTTCAATTGTCTTCACTAAAACCAGAGTTCTCTTTGTCGTGGTGAAGGGTTGTTCATGAGTGTTTCCTAGGGTTTGTCAATATCCAGTTGATAATTGATGTTATTGTCACTGAATTTACTACCATAGATAAGGTAAATTAGTAGTGGCCTCAGGATCATAAACAATACCGGGGCTTGCTCCCAAAGAACAGGGTACTGGGCCAAAGAATTTTCAAAACCCAGCAGAAACAAACAACCCAGAAACATGAAATGACAAGGCAACAAATTGCCTCAAAAAACTTCCACTTTGCCTAAAATGATACAGGGAGCAATGAGGCAGAGGAAATCACAAGCTACATAGCACATACATCTGAAAGGGTGCAAATGGAAGTAAAACAGTTTGATATAAGGTGGTTGATGAAATTAAAGAAAATACGACTAATATATAATGACTAATGAAACAAATGACCAGCAAGTCTAGAGAAAACACTATTAAAAAGCAAATGGAGCTAATGAAAGAGATGCAGAACACAAATACCCAGCATAAACAAGAGGGGATTCCATAAGAAAGTTCCAAATAGAAATCCAGCAAATTAAAAACATATTTGAAATTACAGGTTGCAGAAGTGACCAATGAAAAAACAGTATTAGACCAGGAGGACATGGCCGTGGTCAATGATTAATCAATGAGAGATAACTTAAAAACCACAAGGAAATATGAAAATGGATCCAACAACTCTTAGGTAACTCAAAGAAGTCTAATATAGGAGTAACTGGAATTAGTAAAATATTAGAATACAGCACAAAGGGCATAAAAAACCCTGTTTACACAAGTAATAACAAAAAACTTTCCAGATATGGCCAAAGAGTTTAACATACAGATAAGTGAAGCATACAGAGCCATCAATAACCATAATCAGAAAAAAAAACTCTACATGCACACACAAGTAATAGTAGAAAACTTTCCAGACATGACAAAATAATTTCATATACAGATAAGTGAAGCATATAAATCCATCAATAATCATAATCAGAAAAAAACACTCCATGCCACATAATGATTAAAATAACAGAAATACAAGAACGGCATCTTCATGGCTGCTACAGAAAAGCAACGAATCTCAGGAAAAGCTGTCAAAATTACAACAAAAAACTTAAAGGCAAGGAGAGTATGAAATGAATTGTTTCAAGCTCCTAAAGAAAACAAATGTCAACTTAGACTGTTATATCTTGCAAAAATTATTTTTCAAAATTGATGGAGAAATAAAATACTCCTATGATAAAGAAAACTTAAGAAATTCATGACCACCAAACCATCATTCCAAAAATTTCTTAAGCATATCCTAGAAGGAAACAATGGATTTAACAATGCCAAAATGTCCAATAAAATCAATACATCAAGTAGGGCTAGCAATTAAATCGGAAGGAAAGAAAGCAAAACAGCAACAGGAAATTAATTCAATGACAGGAATGTGGGTACTTATCAATTACAACTATCAATGCAAATAGATTTAAATTGCTCATCAAAGGACATAGATTAGCAGAATGGATCAAGAAATAAAATCCAATGGTATGCTAATACAAGTCACATATTTAACACAAATGAAATTCATTGACTAAAAATCAAAGGATGGAAAACAGTATTCCATGCAATGAGAACCTTAAAGCAAGCAAGAATAGCTATCCTGTTTTCACACAAAATGGATTTCAAGCCAAAGCTGATTGAAAGAGGTAAAGAAGGACATTACATCTTGGTTAATGTTCTCTTTCCCATGATGTGACATTCATGGGAGTCTAGCTTCAGTAAGACCGTGACTTACGAATGAATTCTATTCTAAGAGAACATTTTTAAGTCAGATTTTTTGTAAGTCCAACAAAGTGAGTCTTATATACCTTTGACACAAACATACAATGTAAAGGATAAAGAACCCAAACATACACAAAAAATACAGCAGCATAAATGTGACAATGTCCAGCAGACATGTGAGCTACTTCTGCAATTTGTTTGCATCTATGAATGTTTGTAATGCGAGGTCCCTTTGTATCTGTGAAAGGTCACAACTCAAATGTTTGTAATTCTAGGACTTATTGTATTGATAAAATTGAAATAAACTGGACACGGTATCACATACCTATAATCACAGACTCTGGAAGGCCGAGCCAGGAGGATTGCAAGTTCGAACCCAGCCTGGGCAACTTAACAACTAAGCAAGATCCTGTCTCAACACAAAATATCAAAAAGAGGTTTCGGATGTAGCACAATGCAAAAGTTTTGGGCTCAATCTCCAGTAACAAAAAAATAGTAGTAATAGTAGAAAAGAAGAACTAATGAAATAATGTGTTAAACCATAAAAGAGTAAGAAAAAGAATTGTCACATTCTATATTACCTTGTAGAATACACACTTATGTACAATAGCATCATGATGTTGCAATGTGATTTCTATCTCCAATTTCATATGTTAATTTACCATACATTTTTAGAGTTTCTTATATTTTGTGAGACTTGTAGTAATAAATGTATGAGTGAGGTCAAGATCAAGCTTGGGATTAAAGCAGTGTGGGGGGATAGATGTCAGTGATGAAAAGCAAATAACTCATTCATGCTAATTAAAGTTTAATGTTTTCACAGAGTGATGATAGAATATAATAAATAGTAAGGGATTGACTATTATTTCTTTGTCACATGACAAACAGACCAAAAGTGAGTTGTCCAGGACAACAGGAGAGAATTGTAGCACAAACACATTCAGGGGTAAGGTTCCTTCCATTTTGTTCCACTGCCTGTTGGCTGCTTCCCTGTTTTCAGGGTAGAGCTTGGCCACTGCCACATCCAATGTCATGCCTACAAAATAGAAGAAAGAGAATGTTTATGATAAGCAGTTTTGCCTCTAAGGAGATAATATGAATAGTTTCATGCAAATGCCCTGTGCCTACCTAGCTACAAGGGAGTGTAGGAAACCTAGCCTATAACTGAGAAATGTCATGGTCAGCTCAAGGTTTGGAGGTTCTAGACAGATGTGAGAACAGTAGACTACATTTTTCTACAATATTTTAAGATGGACGATATTTACCAAAGAATAAGCTCCTAGATCTGCAGCTCTCTAGGTATATTGAACTTGACTCTAAACTTCAGTTGTTCTTCATCCTTAAATGTTATACTGGCATTTTTCATAATTACTATTGTGATAAATTAGATTGTCATGACAGTTACATGTGACAACAAATGTAAGTTGCTTATCATACTTTCTGTGTTTATTTTTAGTGATAGCTATTATTTGTACATGGTCACATTTCTTTGTTGTCTTTTCAATTATCTGCTACATTTCCTACTTTGCAAAAGCATTGCTGAGGAAAATAATCTGTGCAGTTTGATAAAATTTATACTTTTGGCTTGCTAGTTTTAGTAGAAGTTTGAGGGTTAAACTGCTCAACTTACCGACTGCAGATAAAATAACTAACTCTCGTGTCACTAGATGCAGAACCAAATGCTTCACCAATCAGTATATTTCATAGAATAAAGACAACCACATCTAAGAAATATCTTCCAATATTTTTCAAAGCCTAATATATTCCTATATTTTATCCATTTGAATATAGATGAGAGAGAATATATTCTGGGAAGTTTTTAAACTATGCATTAATCATAATGATGACTCTGCATTCTGCATTTTTGCAAATATATCCAATGTATATAAAAGGACAATATGAGCACATTTAGCATATAACCTATACAGCAAGAGACTATGATGCAGTAATGCACATCTGATTACTGTGCTTTAATTAAACATGTATATATAAATTTAAATAAAAGTTCTGAATTATTATAATAAATCTATAATATTCATACTTATCATAAAGTGAATTTCTGGCTTATGCACAGCATACTAGATAAGGAATGCTAAATAGATTATATTTTATATGCTAAATTCTGATCAGTGGTTAGTGGTAGCCTGTTGGGCTGCATTGGTAACGACTCTGAGGTAATCTTTGGCATGAGTGGGAAAGAGGTACAAAATCAGTTGGTGATGTCTGTTACGGGCACTGCATGGGGACAGAGCCATTTCTTTGGGTTCCTGTCACCTTGTATTATAATACAGGGTGACTCTTCCATGATTAATGGAGTGCCTGGAATGAATATGGTAATTTATATCTGAATGAATGGACAAATGAACACCCTTTTGCTAATTTCATTTTTCCCCAAATAATTTATCATTTTGATTTCATTTTAATTGTAAGCTTCTTATTTCTTCTTTTCCTAGCCCCTAAGATAATGCATGTCACATTTGACTTACAAAACACATATGGCAATTTATAATAATGGATAAATTTTTAGAATTGACAGTGCAGCTGACACTTATTCAGTGGTTCAGATACTGAGTCGGAACATATGGTGAAATATAGGCACAGTTAAAATGTGCACCACTGACTACTATAAATCCCACTCTGCAGTATTCCAGGATAGAGTCCTGAACAGTAAGACTGTTATGTTAAAACAATGAGAATTCATGAGTTATACCAAAGATAGAAACAAAAAGAAAATCCATATAGACATATCTTGGTATTCAAAATGTTCTACCTTTAAGATAATGATAAAACTGTAAATGGAAACGGGGAAGAAAATCCTAAATTATTTAAGTTTACTTGTAGGGTTTACTCCACTCCATATTAATCGTAAGCCTCTATAATTTTAATTTGTATGATAATATTTAAACACTGCCCTGAGGAGCAAGGGAAAATACATTGGCATTTTGCAGAAACATTAGGCTGTTAATTTATACTCAGATTGCTAGGAACAATGAGCAGTATCACATATCTTCACCAAATGTCTATAGATTTATGGATGCACTTTTTTATTATTAATTATAAAGACCTGAAAACTACCTACAATCCTATGTTCTTTGGTCAGCTTTCTCTCTCTAACTTCCTTCTTCACCATAAAAGCTATTTCAAACTTTCCTTCTTCATGTATTAAACAATGCCTGGATTGTTTTTATATGAAAACATGCCTGCATCTAGATTGTTTTTATATGAAAAAATAAGCCTATGTTTTCCAAGCTGGTTTTAGTCATATTTTCTGTTTTATAGTGTTAAAAGTCTTCATTCAATAGAAAACCTGCATTGCTTTCCTCAGTGCCAGAACTAAACTGTCTACCAGCATCTGCATTTGGGTTTCTCTGAAATACCTCAAACCCAGTAAGTTCAGAATAAGTATATCATTTTCTCCCAGACAAACTGCTTTTCCTTCTGTATCTTCTCATTAGTGAATGACACCAAAATTTTGGTGTCATCCTTGCTGCCTCATTCCTGCTTCCTCAGTCTCACATCAAGATCAGTGAAGATTATTGACACTTCTTCCTAAGTATCCCTGACATTTGTCATCACATCTCTACTTCTTGCTCTTATTTTAGAACATTTCATTTGATGTTTTTAAAAATATGAAGTATAAATATATACAGACAAAGGGCTATAGGTAGCTAGCTGTACAATAGAATATATTATTAGAAAGCAACCATAAGTCTCTCATTTCCCTCTCCAATGCTTTCTTCATGTGGCAGCCCAAGTAGTATATCTAAACTGTATTGCCCATTCCAGCATTTTAAAGGATTCCCGCTGTGACCAGAATAAAGTTTATATGCTTTAACAGTTTGCACATTGCATTTCTTGCACTTTTCTCTGTTTAAACTCTCTTGCCTTGCTTCTGGAAGTGACCTTTCTGTCTACCTAGAACTTTGTACTTAGTTGTTTAACAAACAGAACTTAACAAACTTGGCTTTACTTTACATCTTCCACCAGACTCTGACCGCCAGCAGGTCAGGGATAATGTGTCATTTACTACTACTCTCTATTCAAGCCTTAAATTTTCCAGGCCCATAATAAGCAAAAATCTATGCTTAATATATATTCATATAAACGTGAGGAATTCTGAATGAATGAGAAAATTGCACACTTCTTTAAAATCAGGTCTCTATAATATGCTTTGTACTTTAAAATGATTTTATGAAATACTAAATTAAACATTCATCCTCACTGAGCAAAATTTAAATAGAAAAATCCAAGAGAAGAAAATAATCTCCTCCTCCTCAATCCTTCTCCAATTCAATGTAACCACTTATATCAGTTTGACGTGTAAAAAAGTAGCTTTTTTTCACTGTACATAAATGGGCTCTGTACTAGTTTTTATTGTTTTTACTTTTACTGCTACATATTTGTAGTACATAATGATTACATTATTATTGGGGACTTGGTACATGTACATAACAAATCTTAATTCTCTTTGCATACCTTTCCCCTTTCTTTTTCTCTCCCAGAATCCAATTAAAGATCCCATATTGCATTTAGACTTCAGATTCCTTAGTATCATTCTGGATGTTCTTTAAACATAAATTAGAGATAATACTCACATCAATTTATAGATTTTTCTTGGGAGAGGCAGGTAAGTGTACATAAGCCAATTATTTAGGAAAGATTATGGCATATAATTCTTGCTACATTAAAAAAATAAGGACCAGGCCGGAGATTTAGCTCAGTGGTTCTGGCGCCTGCCTCGCAAGCACAAGGTCCCGGGTTCGATCCCTGGTACCAAAAAAAATAAATAAATAAAATAAAATAAGGGCCATAAATATTTTCATATTTTATTTTGGTGGTCATATACATTATTTCCTCCAGATTAAATACATAGAAATGGAATTGAAGTTTAAAAAGGTACTTACATTTAAATGTTAATGAGAACAATCAAAACATCTTCCAAAATTATACAACAACGTGTATATGAATATGTACTTCTCATGCTCTTTTCAATAGTAAATTTCACCAATTTTTTTCATTTTTTCCAATTTTGTGAGAGAAAAATGATGGCCCCTACCTTTTGAAACTCAAAGATCTCTGACTTCTCATGAAATCAGGCATTCTTTTAAGTTTATTGGCTATCTGTCTTTCTCCTCCTGTGATCTGTCAGTTCCTATTCTAGTGCATTTTTCTATTGGGATGTGTGTTTGTCTCTTACTGATTCATAGTTCTTTAAGTATTCTGGAAGTTGATATATGTCATTTGATTTGTGAATGTCTTCCTTCAATCTGACACTTAAATATTAACTTTATAACACTTTTTAAAAAATGGTGTCTATGATAACATTAATGTAATTAAATTTACTAATCTTAATATTTTCGTTTATGGGTTCTGGATCAAATGCCTTATTTAAGACGGTCTTTCTCCCCTCAATAAAATGTCATTTCAACAACTTTATAGGTATTTAAAACCTAGCTGTGGTATTAATTGATCTGAAATTTATTTAGTATATAAGGAAAAAGAAGATGACTCCATTATGTATAAATAAACCCCCATATGTGCCACGTATTGTATCTAATTTCAATATAATCACACATTTTTAAATTCAGACAAACTTGCTAGATCACCTGAAAACTTTTCCCTTCAATTAGCCCTGATCATCAGAATACTCTACTTACATTTTAAATTTGTATTATTATTACTAATAACCAAGGATTAACACACTGAGAAACAGAGAGGAAGAGTGACAAAATAAAAACGAGGGTAAGGGACACACTCTAAAAAATGAAATAATTACAAGCAAAATTATGACTAGGCTCAATAATTATTTTCCATTTGTATGTTGGTAATTAATTGTGTGAATTCTCATGGTCGAATACATGTCTTCTCCTCCTACTTCACTTGTCACACTGGCCCACAAAAGTACACATACATTTATGATCTTAGAATAATATAAAAAAATAAGTGTTCTTATAATACATATGGTCATTTTATTGGTTAAAATGTGAATATAATTATGACCTTCCTATTCATTTGGGGCATTAGAAAATTCAACATAATTCTGATTAAGGCATACATTTTACTACATAACCATCCTTATATATGCTACATTAAATTTAATATGCAGAAACAAAGCAGATTTTACAAATACTTCACTATATGTGAAAATGGTAACATCTCATACTCCAGGATAATAGTGAAAAGCCACTCTCAGGACCTCCTCTCCCCTACTCAGTAGCACTTAGAATTTTTTATAGGCTTCTTCTGAGCAGCACCTATATGACTTGGGTATAGACAACGCTATTTTGTGATGCTGATGTGCTGATGTGTTGTTGTTGTTAAGAAAAAAATAGCACCTAATCCTCCGTCACTGTCAGTTTCACTGTCAGTACAAGGCTTTGCTAGACATAAGCATGCTAGACTTAATTTGTACCCCAACTCAGCCCAAAACCAGGTGACAATGGGTACAGCTAAACTACACAATCACATGCAGTAGTACTGAGGCCTCTGCCCTCAAATTCTCATTATAAGCTTCCTTAACTCGTCAGGTTGAAGTTTGACATGTTGGTAAGACATGATATTTTCTAAAATCAAATACTGTATACAAACTGTAAAAACTAGTAATGAACATAACCGATCTCAGCTAATTTCAGTCAAGAAAACCTGACCCTAAATTTTCAATATCTGATAAATTATCATTGATAATTGATAATACAATTACTCTTAATGCAGATAGAGATACAGCTATTTATAAAACCAATCAAAGTTAAATTCACTTTTGTAGAAATACTATCCACCAACTTCATGTGATTTTGCATTTACTTCCAATTCAAGTCTACTATTACTTTGGATGGGCTCTATAATGCCTTATTTTATTGCTCCAAAAATATTGAGACCTAAAAATTGCTTTACATAGTTATGTGTATGAAGTAGAAAAGAAGGAACATGAGAAAAATTATTCTCGGTCAACAAGAATAATATTTTATCAAGGGCAGTAACAAAGGAAGGAGAATTGTTAATCAGAATTGGGAATTAAGAGTTGATCCCCCTTTTATGGTGGGATTCCATCATGTTCCTCAGCTCCTCTCTAGATTAGAGGCATTTATAGCTAAGTGGATGCACATTGAGGCAATACTCTTAAGTGACATAAATAGGACACACATGTGTAAATACCAAATAGTTTCTCTGGTGTGAGAAACTGAAAGTGTAAATAAGGACTAAATGTATAATAGGTAATGTGAAATAGGAAGAAAAGGGGCAAAGGGGAAGGAAGTGGAAGGGCTAGGGGAAAGGATAGAAGGGAATGGGATTAATATGAGAAAATGGAAAAATAGGAAGAAAATCTTTGTAAATAGGGAGGACTGGAGGGGTTGAAGGGAGGGCTGGCCAAGGGTGAAAAATAAGAACCAAGAGAGAATATGTAAAGGTGCAAATTTCCAATGATGAATGTCATTATATTGTATACCTAAAATGTACTAATGATTAGAATGAATAATCGATAATGTAAAATAAGAAGAAAAGGTCCAAAGGGGTAGGGGTAGTGGGAGGGGCAGGGGAAAAGAAAGAAGGGAAAGGAAAAATGATGAGAAATGGAAAAAATGGAAATAAAGTCTTTGTAAATAGGGAAGGGTGGAGGGCATGAAGGGAGTGCTAGGAATGGGGAAAAAATAAGAACCAAAATGCATTATGTAAAGGTACAATTCCCAATGAGAAATGTAATTGTGTTGTATACCTACAATGTACCAATAAAAGAATTTAATACAAAAAAAAAAGAGTTGATCCCCCAAGATTTTAAGGAACTCTGAAGGGCCAAGTATCCTTCTCCCTCTTTTGCTGATTTAATATCTATATTGAAACAGATTTTTAATTGGCTTTTTACAGAGCTGTGTAAGGTGGAGCACCACAAAAAAGTAAAAACAACACCACATGAAGGTCATTAGTCAGCCTCACTATTATTCTTTCAAAAGATTCCTTGAGATACATCTCAGTAAATGATTGTTGACTAAAGAAATATTTTATTCCTGCTTTTAGTCTTGACACTTAAATGCACAAAATCTTTTAATAGATTAAATAGATAATAACTTTTGATGCTGACAATCCAGAAATATATTTCGAGATAGATTACCCTTGTATTTAAGTAAATTATGTCTCTGTGTTATATTCAAAGTTTACTTTTAAACCAAACAATACTCTTATTTCCTTCCTCATAAAAAAGGATTTGCCACGATGAAGAAATAATTAAATAATCTCCTTTTCAAAGCTGAAATTTTTTATTAAAAATGAATATGATAATAAATGCTTGTAGCAGATACCACATATTGCAATGTAGAGCAATAATGGGCCAACAGGGACCTGAAGTCATCTCCAGTACACTATGTTAGTGCAGCAAATACTCCAGATAATTCTATTATTATAATCTCCAATATGGCCTTCTCATGTAATTAGTTGATGGTCTAAAATGTTTTATTTTGGTGGGAATGTAAATTAGCTCAACTAATATGGAAATCATCATGAAGATTCCTAAAAAAGCAAAACATAGAAATAATATTTGGCCCATGTTTTGGTTATCTTCCCCACAGAGTTAAAGTCATCATATTACAATGATATATGCATACCTGTGCTTATAGCAGCAAAACTGACAAGAGCTAAATTATAGAAGGAGCTTATATGCCCATCAACAGATGAATGGATAAAGAAAATGTGGTTTACATATACAATGGAATATTACTCAACATAAAGACAAATTGAGTCACTCGTAGGAAAATGGATGGAGCTTGAGACCATAATACTAAGTGAAATAAATCAGAAAGTTAAATATCACGTTTTCTTTTATATTAGACATCTAAAGTTTAAATAATTTACAGAGCAAAATAAAAGATGGTAGGAAACAAATAACCAAGTAGATATCCTTTGTGGAGATAGGAAGGGGACCTGGGGAAGGAGGGAGAAAGGAGAAAGAAGGACCCAAGGTGGGGAAGGGCAAACAAAAATAATCAAGATGTGATGTGAATATTACAAATTCCCCATGATTAACTTATTATATAACACAAACACATACTAATAAAAATTTAAAATATTTAGTTTTTCACTGCTTTATTTAGACCCTATCATTATATTTCACATATATAGATCTCTATACATATTTTTGGTCACTTTCTTTGTAGTCACTCTGGAACCTGAGCTATCAAGTATGTATTTATTGGAAATTTTGATCAAAATATACCATGAGGCCACATTTATGCCCGCTATGCTTAATTTAATATTAATAGATTATTTGAAATATGTTTTATAATGCAGCAGTAAAAATGAATTTTAACATCACACTTTTACAATAAACATCACTACCTTGCTTAAGATATTATAAGTAAGGAACAGTTTTAGCCTGATACTCAGAGTATGTCTGAATCCAAAATGTGTTCTCTTCCTCCACACCTAAGCCACTCTGCATTGTTGGGGAAAATGCAGTGGAAGAGAATGAACCCCAATACATGGAGACTCATTAAGGAGCTAGTGTAAATGATAGCAAGGGATTCTGCTGAGGAACCTAAGCTGTAGAGGTGTGAATTGAGAGAACAAATTTAAGAAATATCTAAAAGAAAATATCACCAGGAATGCAGAATAATTGGATATTGAAGCACAGGGAGTAAAGAAAAATGGCATCAAATTTCAGCTTGGGTGATGAAATGATAGATGATTGTTATCAAGATTTTAAATAATGCCTAAAATTGTCACATCTTTGGGAACAGGACAAAATGATGATTTGATTAATGCTGTTTGTGCTGAATTTGAGGTGTCTATTTCAAAATCAGATAGAAACATTAACAATGATTTTGGACAAAAATACCTAAGGCTGATTAAAACAAGGGATCTGATCCTTTATACTGGGGATAACTGATCAGGTGTGGAGTCTGTGTGAACTGAGATGAGAAGTTCATGGTAGTATCCTGAGAAATATGAATATTTAGGGAGAAGTCCTCAGTTGTGCTCTGAAGTGTGAATGAATCTTCTGTCATTTGAAACATTTGGACATGGAGGGGGTCTGTCTTCCATTTTGTAAACAGTGCCCCAGACTAATTAGTTTCTCAAATGTATGTTGGGAGAGATAATCTTCTCTGTACTCTTAGCGTCTTTGCTAATTTTTGCTCAGAATTCCATGAATGCAAGGCTCTCTCACCATTCTGGCCATTTGTAAGAGTTGGGTTAGCAGGAGCAAATTTGAGTCATGAGCAAGCTTACTTTTTGCTTACAATAAGAAAGACTCCCAAAGCTCAGAGATTTTCAGCTCCAATGCAAATCGGTAGCCTGAGTAATATCAATCTGGGCTCCTCCATGTCACTACCATGGGACTTTGGGAAAAGGAAAATCAAAATTATCACACTGATGTTCAAGCATCTTACCGTGCTGTGGATAATGAAGCCCTTTGTCTTTTGCTTATGAGTTTCAGCATACATGACATACTTTTTTAAAGTCTAACTTAATAATGTATTTGTTTTTTATGAGGTAAAATAAAATCTAGATTCAGGAATAGGTTGCAATGTATTTAAAACAATTTTGAGTATGAGGTGGGAAATTAAAGTTGAGTTTATATATAAATATGAGAAATGATGAAATTAATTTTGCAGAAGCACAGGATATGAGGACTTCTGCAGGAAAACAAATAGGAGAAAATGTAGTAGGGCAAAGTTACAGAGTTCAAGGAAAGAAAGAAAAAGGATAAGTAACATTGACAATTAAGTTAGCTGGGACTATAATGGGGGCTGAATTAGAGGAATAGTATGGGAAGTATACGCTGAAATATCTAGGGTAATGGATCTCAAAGACTTTGATCTCAGAACTGTTTCTCTTTTTTTAGTTCTTTTATTGGGACATTTTAGGTATACAAAACATTTACATTTCTCATTGGGAACTTGTACCTTTACATGATGTATCTTGGTTCTTATTTTTTCCCCATTCTCTGCACTCCCTTCACCCCTCTACCCTTCCCTATTTACAAAGACTTTGTTTCCATTTTTTCCTTTTCTCATAATTTTTCCTTTCCCTTCTTTCCTTTCCCCTACCCCTCCCTCTTCCCCCACCCCTTTGGACCCTTTCCTACTCACATTATCGGGGACTCCAAAAACCTTTGTTTATGTGTAGTATATATATCAATATTTACATATTAGAAATAACATTGACATTTAAATTATTAATCATTATA
Organism: Heterocephalus glaber; assembly: GCF_053883595.1. Classification (NCBI taxonomy): domain Eukaryota; kingdom Metazoa; phylum Chordata; class Mammalia; order Rodentia; family Bathyergidae; genus Heterocephalus; species Heterocephalus glaber. The sequence goes on from NW_028258369.1 coordinate 4,178,953, forward strand.
AAATGATTATAAACTCATGGAAACATAAATAGCATATTATTACAAAATTGTATTTCCCAAAGGAAAAATAATGAAAAGAGTGGCAATGTTTAACCTTTTTATAAGTTTCTTAATACATGGCTTAATTGAAGGCCACTAAATCCTCATAGCTGGAAGGCAGCTATGCTCACCACTATACCACCAATGAAGATCCTCAACTTTGGCTCTGTTTTCAGTCCGCTATGATATCACAGGTTGTGCATTCTCTGGGAAACCTTAGTAAACATTCTTGAAAGAGTTAGTGAGGAAGGTTAATAGTGTCTCAGTATTGTTATGAAGATAGTTTTGACCTTAGGAACCCCTGAAAGTTTCTTGGCCATCTCTCCAGGGTCCCTAGATCATCCTTTGAGAATTTCTGGAGTGCAAGAAGTGTGGATATTTATATCTGATACATTTCATTGGCTGGGCCAGACCACAAAACAAAACATAAAGATACTGTCATCTTGCAAAGGAACATCATAGTCAAAGAAAGCTTGATTAGTATGTTTCATTGATTACTTTGATTTTTCTACTTCTTTTTAATATAGCATGAAATAAAGTGAAACTTCTGTCAGAAGACAGAGTAATAGTTATTTTTGAGTTAGGACCGTGGCAAATAAAAAATGGAGGGGACAAAATAGCCTTCTGGAGTACTCATCATAACATTATTTCTTCATCTGAGTGCTAATTCCAACACTTTCTTAGTTAGCAAAAATTAAATAATTCATATTTACTTTTTCCCACCTTTGCTGCATATAAACTATACTTTATTTTTAAGTTTTTATTTTACATATTTGCAGTACATAATGATCATATTTATCATGGAGGATGTGTACATGTACATAATACATCTTAATTCTTTTTTTGTCCCTTTCCCTCCCTTCGTTCTAACCCTTCTTCCCCTCTCCATTAGTCAAAGCTCTATTTTCATTTGTTTCCTTCAATTATTTTTTTCTTTAAATCCCCTTTCCCTTCCTTTCTTCTCCCCTTCCTCCATCTCTTGTTCCCCTTCCCATTTGAACATTTTCTTCCTACTTCTCAATGTCTATCACCTATTTTACTTTGTATTTATATTTCAGGTTTCTCACACAAAAGAAACAATGTGCTACTTAAATTTATGTATCTGATTTATTTCACATAAGAATATGGTCTCGAGGTGCATCTACTTACTTAAAAATGCCTCAAGTTCATCTTTATTTATGGCAGAATAGTACTCCAGTGTATATAAATACTACATTTTCTTTATCCATTCATCTATTTATGGGCATATGAGCTGTTTCCAAGATTTAATTATTATAAATTTTGCTGCTATAAACATGGGTGTGCATATATCACTGTGATATGACTTTAACTCTTTCAGGAAGATGTCTAGGAGAGGAAGAGCTCAGTCAAATGGAACTTCTAGTTTTAATTTATTGAGGAATCTCTACCAATTTCCACAGCGGTTGTACCAATTTACATTCCCATCAACAATGGAAACAGGTTCCTTTTCCCTCAAAGCCTCACTAGCATTTGTTATTGGTTGATTTCTTGATGATAGCCATTCTTACTGGAGTAAGATGAAATTTCACTATTGTTTTAATTAGCATTTCTCAAATGGCCAGTGATGTTGAACATTTTTTCATGTACTTTATTGGCCATTTGTACTTCTTCATCTCAGAATTGTCTGTTCATTTTTATTGGGTCTTTAAATTTGGAGGGATGTAATGTTTTCAGATCTTTATATATTCTACATACTAGTTCACCCTCTGAGAAGTAGCTGGCAAAATTTTTTATCCCATTTTGCAGGTTGTCTCTTCACTATGTTGGTGGTTTCCTGTGCCCATCAGAAGTTATTTAATTTGATGTGATCCAATTTGTTGATTCCTTGTAATATTTCTAGTGCAACTAAGGTTTTGTTCATAAAGTCTTTGAGTACACCTATGACTTCAAAAGTTTTACCTATTTTATCTTTCAGCAGATTAAATATTTTTAATATTTAGATCTTTGGCCTATTTTGATTTTAGTTTAGTGCATGGTGAAACATATGGGTCAGTTTTCCCTGTACCATTTGTTAAAGATGTGCTTTTTTTCTCCAGCAAAGATGCTTGAACTCTTTGTGAAAGACAAGGTAGCTGAGCCTGGAGTTGTTTCTATACCTTCTGTTCTGTTTCATTGATCCACAAGTTTTTTGTTTATTGTTTGTTTTTTTTTTCTCAATGCCATGCTGTTTATAGCACTGTAGCTTCATAGTATAACATGAAGTCTGGGATTGTGATGCCCCCTACCTTGCTCTTATTGCACAGAATTGCTTTTGATATTCTAAGTCTCTTCTGGTTTCATATGAATTTTAGGATTGTTTTGTCTAGCTCTGTGAGGAATGCTATTGGTATTTTGATTGGGATTGAATTAAACCTGCATAACAGTTTTGGAAGTATGGCCATTTTGACTACTTGTTCTGCCTATCCAGGAACAGAAGATATGTTTATGTTATAATTTATTAAAAAGTTAAATAAAGAAAACATAAGAGCTAGTCACATGATATCTTCTAATGTTTGAAATAGAACTTTATCAATGAAATAAGATTGCATAATTTGACAGGTAATGAATGCAGAACATGTATTGCAGAGTTATAATTTATGTTTATAACATAGTACACGAAACTTAACTTCTAAATTGCAACTCGGCAAAACATTCGTTAGTTATCCATGAACTTCCAATATTTTACAAAGTGAATATTTCTTAGTTTACGATAGTCATTACTGCGTGTTTCAGAGGTAAACTGATTATTTCCCAGATCAATTAAAATGAAGTTTCCTATAATGAATGTGATCTCTATGTATATCAAAAGTGTAACAATAAAATTAATTGAAAAATTAAATGGAATTGTACTCATCCTTTAATTTAGCATAAATGGCTTCATGCAGTCAATAGTTCTGTTCCACAAAAGTTTTTTAAAAGGTGGATTCTCAGCTGAGTTAATAATTCTTTTTACTTGAATTTTGAAAGGATATTAATCAATAGCTCCTATCTATTTGTATCCATTAATTCTAACCTCAGTGTGAATGTGTTTTCAGTGTACTCTGAGAAAGTGTCAAAAATAATTTTTAACATGACTCAGAAAAATCCCCACCAGGATGGTTTTCTTTGCTCTATATGATTTTTACTTAGTTTGGAAAATTTGTAGGAAAGTCTTGACATATCTCTACAACACATATAAAGCTGTAAGTCTGCAGCACTTACATTAATGTAACCCTGGTTAAAGATAGCAAATGTGTCATAACTAATAGGTGATTCTTGTGGGTTAGTGAAATTGAATGTGCTTAATGTTTTTTCAAATGTGCCAAAGAAGTGATCACTTATCTTGGGTATCAAGACTAACTTAACACTTACACAAAAGGGAAGGAATTTCATACTTAGAAACAAAATAAACATTGTTGAAAGTAAAAGTGACTAATTCAATGCCATAATAGTGAAATTAACTAAGAGTCAAACCCTGGGAAAGTATTTTGGAAAAAAAGAGCAATTTTCTTTTGTTCTGCACTATGAAAAGGCTTTAAGCAATTCCAGATAAATTACTTGAATAGTGTACTCTTGCCTAGCTGTTCTCTGAATCCATTGTCTACTCTCATAATAACACTACAGGAATAATAAAAATATTATAACCATTTCACAGTTGTAAAGTGCTTCCTTCTACAGTGCGATCAATACCATGAGTAATCATTCATACTTTCATATAACTCTTGTTTATAATTGAATTTAAATTGCATTAACCACTACTCTTTCTTGAATTGAAAAGCACATTACCTAGTGGAGAATATCTCCTTTTAGTGATATTTACTAGCGATAGACTATCATCTGAAGCAGCAGTTAATACACACATACACAGAAACAGTTTTATCAGAAACTGTGTAGATACTAATTCACATCAGAAAATAGTGTTAATATATTTAAACATGTGGCATCTGGGCATTGATGGTTGCTGTAGAAAAGATACAGTTTTATTTTGCAGAAGATTTTAAGTACTGAAGTAATTCCAGTAAGTCAATGATCTTCTCCATGTTATGGGTAGCTAATTAAAATTGCTATACAACCTCATGTCTCGTTAGTGTGAAGTTTCACAGGTTGAAATAGCTAAAGTAATGGAGCAGAATCCTTGAATTAAAGCAATTGGTATCCAGGGATTTACTGCCAGAAGACATGAAACAAGTTAATGACATAATCTGAAAAGCAAGCATAGGGTGTGTTTGGAAAGTTCTTGAATTTCAGGATTATGCAGGTTGGAGGAAAGCCAGGAGGCATATGGAATAAAACTCCTACCTCTTCCTACTTTTTATGGTAGATTGAGCAATTTAAATTTGAAATTAGCAATTCCTTATGTACAGATGCTCTACAACAGTGGTCCTCAAATGTGTTTCATGCATCAGAATCCCCCGGAGAGCTTGTTAAAACGGATGGCTGGGCCCTGCACTCAGTGTTTCTGATCAGTAGGTATATTAGTCCATTTCCTGTTGCAAACAACACAATACTACAAAGGCTTGCCAGATATGGTGGTAATGCAAGCCTATAGTCTCTGCACTGGGGAGGCTGAGGCAGGAGGACTGCAAGTTAGACAGCAGCCTGGGGCCTGGTGTGCATAGTAAATTTAAAGCTGACTTGAACCATATTTTCAAATGAGAGAGAGAGAGAGATCTCAAAGAGAATATAAGAATGAGGAGAAGGAGAAGGGGAGGAGGAGTAAGAAGGAGGAGGGAAGGGGAGAGGAGGGAAGAGTTTACTTCAGTTCATGGTTCTGGAGCATTAAGGTCAAGGGGCCATGTGTGATGATGGACATCACATGGCAAATACAGGGAGCATATGCACATGCATCTGGTTCTTCTGTTTGCCCTCTTCATATAAAGTCACAAGGATTCAATCATTAAGACTCTACCCAAATGGGCCCACGCCCAGGTCCTAATCACCTCCCCAAGGTCCCACCTCTAACCACCATGATCAGATTAAGTTTCCTCTCTTTTAATACAAATTTCAATGCATGAAGCCTTGGAGGAGACATTCAAACTATATCCAAGCCACAGTAATAGTTTTGAGATGCGGCCTGGAAATTTACATTTTGAGTAGTTTCCCAGGTGATGCTAATGCTACTTGCCCAGGGTTCATGCTTTGCTCCAGAAAACAGCAAAGTCTTCACCGGTGTTCCTCAAACTTGAGTGTCCATGCAAATCTCCTTGTTATCTTATTAAAATATACAAAGTACATGAGAAGCCTATGGAAATGCAGATTCTGACTCAGTAAGTATGGTGTGCCAATTTCTCTGCTCTGTGGAGCACAATTTGAGGAGGAATGATCTTTAGTATACTAGTATGTGTGAATCTTTTTCTCATTATTTTTGAAAATATTATTATTATTATTACTATTATTATTATTAGACATGATGCTATTTATTCCAGGCTGGTCTTGAACTTGCAATCCTCTTGCTCACATTCCTGAGTGTCGGGATTGCAGGCATGTGCTGCCACACTCCTGGCCACCATTCTTTTCTTGATGGGAGAAACTCTGCAAAATATAAAAGCACTACTGAGGGAAGAAATGGGAGGGAGAAAGGCAAGTATGCTGCAGTTGGGTTAGGTTTAGGAAGACGTTGTCATGCTGAAGACAAACTAAGCCAGCATCATAGTTTATTTTTATTTGGACACTTTGTTGAAAAAAAAACGACCTTTAGTATAAAAGATAGACCTTTTAATGTTTTTCTACTGCATTTATCTGATCTTGAAAATTAAGTGTTTAGAGCACAGTATATTTGAATCTTCACTTATCTGTGCTTTCTGGTAGGTTCCTTTATTTTTAGAACTGAAAAAAGGGCACAATGAGATGTACATGATTCTCTCTTTCTCCTCCCCCTCCCCTCCTTTCTCCTTCTCCTTCTCCTTCTCCTTCTCCTTCTCCTTCTCCTTCTTCTTCTCCTTCTTCTCCCCCTCCCCCTCCCCCTCCCTCCCTCCTCCTCTCCCTCCTCCTCCCCCTCCTCCTCCTCCTCCTCCTCAGTGCTGAGGATTGAACCCAGGATCTGTTACATGCTAAACACATGCCCTACCACTGACCATTTTGGTACACCCCAACCTTTGTGTACTCCTCTGAAATGTCCTTTAAGAAATGGCAATTTCCTGTTGAACAGTTGACGTCCAGTCCAAGCTATAGTCATCTTGTTAGGACTTTGTCCAATAGGGCTGTGTAACAGTATGAGGGGATCCACTGATAAAAAGTCAGTGAGCAAGTGCTTAGAGGGATCACACAATAAGTGAAAATCACATGGCCCGTGAAAGGGATGTATTTGAGACATCCCTGTGGGTGGAATGTCCAAATAACTCTCAAGCACTGCCAAAGAGTAAATATTCTAGTTGTTTTCTGTAATAGAAGCCACACCAGTCAGCCTTTGTCAAGAAAATACTATGATGCCTAGGTTAGTATAAAACATTTCCACCTCTTCTTCTGCTTCTCCCTCACACCTTCTGTGACAAGTAGCTAAAAATAGCACGTAAATAGGTAGAAAGGAGTTTAAGAGACTATATTCTTCACGTAGCCCATACTTGTCAAGGCAGAGATTGGGATAGTAAAGAAAATTAAATTAGATGTGAGTGAGGTTCTAATTTAACCTGTATATTCAATAACAGAAAATAATTAATAGATATTAAATGAGATTATTCTTATTTTGTATATTTACAGGAAAGTGAGGGGAAGTGTCTAAAATGATCACTGGGGTACAAAAGGGATCATAGCTGATAAAAATAAACAAAAAGATAAAGACATTAATTATTTGTATTTTATAATTAAGCTAATTTGATAAACTGGTACCAGTAAATTCCTATAACTAAACATGGAAAGTTAATAAATATAGGCATATATTCTACATCAATCTCCACATTCTGTTTTTACTTGTAGGAAAAGTTATGTTAAATAAATTTAAGTATCTTATATTTTGATTGATACTTAAACAGCTACACTAGAGAAGGAGTGGGAGGTAATGGTAAAAAATAGAATGTCTTGGTTGGAAATATTACTTGTTTCCTTTTTTCCCCTCACTTAACTATAAATAAATAAATATGTGACAAGGCCTGAGAAAGGAATTATACCTAATTTTTTAAAAATTGGGATTAAAGATAAATTGAGGAGGTAAAGAGGCAGTTATTATGCAAAAATCTAAATGTAAGTCCCATGAAGGTACATTTAGGTTTGGATTCCCCTTTTCTGGACAAAGAATAATCTTTAACAGTTATACAGTAAGGCTCAAAAGTCACCTTTAATCAGAAGATTGTTACTAAATAGAGACATATTGACAATCATATTTAGCAAGACTTTGTGGAGGGCTCTAGATTCTTATGTGTAGTAAAATAACATGCTCAATATGCATTGTAATGTAATAGGGAAGACTGGTTTCCAAATTCATAGTTATTAAAAATTATTTTTGATGCCAGAACAAAGTCCAGTGCCAGAGAGAGTGATTGATTATGATGGATGGGAAGATAGAGGAAAATTACAAGAGAGGGTGAACAACTTGAATAGAGTAGACCATGGCTTATCTTTATGTCTCCAATGTATTGTTTTTTGCCTGTGAGTTAGTGATAAATGAATGCATGACGGAGTTAACAGGGTTAACTACTTCTCCCCTCCCAGGTTATATGTCTGCTAGGGTAGAAGATCATCGTATTTGACTAATATTATATCCCTTACAGTTCCTGGAAAAATATCCCTTTTATAGTAAGAAAACAAATTCTTAGTGAATATAGCTACTAAACACTATGCAACAAAGTTACTTCACCTATGTATTTTCTGTTTTATGTAATTTGGATACTTTATCTTTTGAAGTATATTATTTCGTTTCCTGAGATGACTTAATGCAGGACTTCAACTGAAAGTTTAAGTTAACAAAGTACTTCACTGGCTATAACAAGGAGATAAAAGGCCTCATGAGATACAAATTACTCATAAAAGGATGTAGAGATCCTCCACAGAAATTGAAAAATAGGAGTGGTAGAACATTTTAACACCTCTCCACCTTGTTATGCTAGACTATTCAAAGGAAATCTGAAATTGTATGCGCCTACAGAAACAGTTATTGACTCTCATATGTAAGTGCAGTTTCATCTCAGTTTCTCAAAGTTTTTGTTTGTTTGTATGCTTGCTTGCTTGCAGTACTGGGGATTCAAGTCAGGGCCTTCACGCTGAGCTGCATCCCATCCTTTTTTTCTTTTTCCCTTCCTTCCTTCCTTCTTTCTTTCCTTCCTCCCTTCCTTGCTTCCTTCCTCCCTTCATCCATTCATTCATTTTTGGCAAGGTCTCATTCATTAAGTTGCTAAGTTGACTGGGATGGGCTCAAACTTGTGATCCTTCGGCCTTGGTCTCCCAGAATGCCATTAGTTCTTCAGGAATTTTATCTGACAGTAAGAAGTAACACTCCAACCTGCTTTAGCCTCCAGAAAATGGTTCAAGACCATATTCTTAGAATTTTATGCAGTGTTCTATATGCTCATTGCCTAGAACATATCAAATCCTTAGCTACACTGAAAAGGTAGGGAAGGCCTGAGTGCCCGTATTAAGAGTAGGTAATCTGACAGGCTTGAATACATTCATAATTGTAACTGAAATTGGGTATAATAATCGTATATCTTACTCATTTAAGTTTAGGAAAAATTATATTGTGAGAGAAAATGGAAACAAAAAATTATTTCAATACTTCAGATAATTGTGAATCTAGTTTTGGTGGATTCACATTCAAAAATCATTCTTACCATTTTATTAAACATTTTTTGAGTACTTGTGATATAACAAAGTACTTGTAAGAGCTCAAAGATAAATGCTTGTCTTCCAACAACAATTTCAATGATTTATAAAATTCTGAAGCACATAATACCATCAGGACACTTTGCCTGTTCTCTCATCTTTAAAAAGAACCCTTTACTCTGGATTCTATTATTCTTCTTTTACAGATAATGTCACAGGTTCAAAGAAATTAACTAGATGGCCCAAATTTATAAAGCCCATAAGTGACAATTAGAAGTAAAATCCTGCTCTTTCTGACTTTGAAGCATTGCCTATTTTTCCATTCTGCCTTCTTGAATTTAATTCCCAATTCCTTCACTGTTTTCATATTTTTTAAAGAAAAATATTGCAGTCAACATAATTATGGTGTATGAGTAGGATAAATATATAAATTATCTTCTAAACCAGGATACTTTTGAGAGTGAAAGGAGAGTATGAAAAATTACCTGAGAGCAGTATGTATAACCTCCAGCATATGGGTGCTTTTATATTAAAGTTCCAGGCAGAAAATAAATGACAAACTGGGAAGGGATTGACTGAAAACCATTCAACAGAGACATAAAGTACAGAGATACGGATAGTGTATGGGATCCATTTAGGTATGAAGAGACCCCATGGATTAGCAACAGCAGTCCTAGGAGATAAGAAACAGAACAGCATTCACTACAGTCACGTGAGAGCTGGTGCTGTGGCCAGAAAAGAATGGCTGCCTTGGGCCCAGGATTTAGCTCAATGACACTGGGCCTGCCAGGCAAGCGCAAGGTCCTGAGTTCGATCTCTGGTACCAAAAAAGAAAAAGTAGGGGAGAGGGCTGCCTTGGAGAATTATACATACGAAGGAAGGCACACATTGTGAGGATTGGGATGAAGGACACAGAAAATAGACAAGACTATTTTCCCCACCTTCTCTCTCTTCTGATCCTCCATGCTTCTAGTGCTTCTCATTGGTTCAAAACCAACCAGAATACAGACAGTATCTCCAATGGACCTAGAGTAGAATGGAAAAAGTGAAGAATGGTTTTAAGAGAAGAAACCGAGGGACCAGATCGGGAGGGCTTCTGATCATATGACTGATTTTAAAATCAAGTGACTATATCTGAAGTAAGAAAGAACAGTAAAAACAATAACAAATCATGTTAGGCAATAGGTGTGTTAATTAACATGATTGTGATAATCATTCTACAATGCATGTCCATATTAAAACATTGGTCTAACAGACAAATAAAATATATTATTTATCAGTTAATTTGTCAATAAAGTAGGAGGATGGGGAAGAAACCATGCAAAGTAATTCAAAAGAAAGAGTAAAGCAGCCCTAATTCGAATATCTTGGGTTTGGCCTAATAATATGGAATTAAATGTGAAGATATTTTTATTATTTGTCCTACTCTGAATTTTAGCCTCATTACTGACAAATGATCCTAAGATAAATATCCCAATTCTGATAATCATTTGTTTTTGTTTTTGGCCATATTTCTTGTATCCTGTCTAGTATTCAAGTCCTTCTAAGAGGTGGCATTCTTAGTGATAAAAACTAGGAAACCAGAAGTCCTACAAACATGGGTTTAAACTTGAGTTCTCCCTCTAATTAAATGTAACATTAAGTATTGTTTCCTTTTAGTCTGGTTTCTCTTCCATAAAATGGGACAATAAGACTGACAAGAAATACTAGTTATTGACCACTATTACTATGTACATTGTTAGTATAATATTATAACATTTTATTATAGAGTAGAATATTAAATTTCTTCAGTATGTTGATCCTAGTCTGACTCCTTGTTGGTCTAGACATCTGTTAACTATAGCAAATTGTCTTCTACTTACTGGAAGAGATATCTAATTTCCTTTCTATGCCACCTTATGATGCCTCATTTTATATTCCATCAAGAATTAGGTCATTTGGGCTGGGGATTTAGCTCAGTGATTCTGGCACCTGCCTCACAAGTGCAAGGTCCTGAGTTCGATCCCTGGTACCAAAAAAAAAAAATTAGGTCATTTATTATATGTATCTGTGTATACATAACAGCCACTAAGAACAAGCAATAATAGAAACAATGTAGAATATCATAGTGTCAGGGAATATATAGGTAAAATCATGGGTTCATTCAACCCAATAATTTCTTGTTAAACCTGTAGTAATTTATGATTAGCTTAAAATTTTTATTCACTGTAGGGTCTTAGCAAGTCTCAGGCTTATCTTTTGAATATCTATGGAGTTCACTTGATATATTTCTTTGTTCAACTTAGACTTAAGAAAAGCACCTTTAAAAAGCTTCTACAGCCACGTGCATATGTAGCTAGACCACAAGCAAAAAAGCTGGGTAAATACTTTTGACTGTCATTCAGTTATGGCAGTGATGCCCATTATGTATTTAAGGTTCTTATACAAATTTTAAAGATGTCTTCTCTTTCATTTTTTCATATTTGAAAAAGCAAAACTAAACTGCTATGACACATTTTGCTTTATCTGTGGAACTAAGAATCTATTAACTCAATAGTCTCCAAAAAATAAAACACATTTTCTCATCAATTTTTAGCCACAATTACCATGTTTTATAATATTTATTTCCTCTTATCCACCTTCATATTGCTTCTCCCTCAAGGTCTCCATATAAACTGACTTAGCCTCTAGCTCGTGAATACTATACCTGTTAAAAGTAGTGACAAATGAAAACTATTCAAGTGATGGCATTAATTGGCAATGAAACGTACATGATTTTCAGTTAGCCCTACGTTTTTTGGGGGTTTTTTTGTCCATTTCCTTACAGTTCATTGTGTAGTGGAGATTTTGGTAATTCAATCACTAAAATAAATTCTAGGTTTGCTTTAAAAAACAGACTCTATAGAGCCCAGGATTTCCAGAACTGATTGTCACAATGCATGGGGGAGAAAAGGAAACATTCTAAGTTGATACAAGAACAAAAACTCCATTAAATATGAGTGAGGCATATAGGACTCCAAATAGCCTTGATCATAACGGCATTCTTAAACTGTGGTTTTATACATAGAAAGGTAAATCGATAAGTCAAATGGGGAAAGTATACAGGGCTATATTATTCTTTGTCAGAATCTTTAAGAAATAGAAATCGATATTTTTAAATTCATTAAGTTTATTAGTACATTTTAGGTATACAATATGATCGTATTCATCATTGGAAATTTGGGCCTTTACATGATGTATCTTGGTTCTTATTTTTTCCCCATTCAGCTACCCTCCCTTCCACACCTCCACCCCTCCCTATTTACAAAGACCTTGTTTCCGTTTTTTCCTTTCCTTTCCCCTACCCCTCTCACTTCCCCTTCCCCTTTGGGCCTTATCGTCCTATTTCACATTATCTAGTCTACATTTTGATCCTCATTTACACTTTCAGTTTCTCACGCCAGAGAAACTATTCGGTATTTACACAGGTGTGTCCTATTTATTTCACTTAGGAGTATGGCCTCATGTTTAAAGAGCTGATAATTTTTCTAAGGCAAAATAAATGAGAAAATGGGAAGCTGAGGTAGGCAAAGATCTGAAACAAATTTTGTGCTACTGACTAACGTTTCATGTTAAATCAAGAAAAATTGCTACAGGGTGCTCAGAAATTGGATTTACTCAGTGTCTGAGATTTCTCTGGATAGACTTAGATGCGAAATTGGAACTCTGAGTAATCTCTAAATCAGTATTCATCCCGTGGTATAGTGTCTCATCCAAATATGGAAGCAATTAGAGGAACTAGAAACTGGAAATTGCATTGTTTCACAAGGCTATGTGATAGGAGACAAGTAGCAGAATCTAGCAGAGGCAAAAAACTGATTGGCCACTCTCATGGGTCAAAAAGACTGGGGACACAATTGGAAAGAAGAAAGCAATGGAAGGAATGTGAGGAGGTACATGTGATTTGTGTTCTATATATCAATAGGGGCAATCTGAAAACCTTAATTTTGAGTGAAAAATTAAGCTGGAAATTTGTACTAGTTTCATAAAAGTTAAAATAGTAGCATAATGCATTTTCAGAAAATGCATACATAATCTGATAAAGTATAAAGAAAATAGTAGGATGATAAACATAAATGTTAAAATAGAGATTTCCTCTAGTAAGAACAAGGGGACTATGATATAGGAAAACTACACAAGAACTGTTAAGTATATTTTTAACGTTCCATTTCTGAACTTGATTGGTAGAACCCAGGTATTTTTAAATGATTTCTACATACTTTATTTCTATAATGAAATGCTTCATTAGATAAAATGAAATGGTCACTAAAACTTAGAGGACTTTAGGTAAAACTGTACAAAATATAAAGAGAAATAAATAGAACAAAAATGAAATTTGAACATACAAATGCACAGCATGAAAGAAGCTAAAAGAAACAATAAGAAATCATGTAAAATAGGAAAAAAATAGTGTAGCAAAAATATATCTAAACATATCAGTGATTACTCTGAATATGTATAAGTTAATTTGTATATTTAAAATACATAATTTCAGATTGGTGCTTAAAACAAGAAAACTCAGCTATACTTTTTTACAAAGCCACTCATAGGCTAAAATAATGGTAAAGATTGATAATGTAAAGATAATTATGTTTTAATATAAAAAAGGAGGCGGAAGCAATAGCAAATCTGTAAATAAGACACAAAATTATACTTTAGGTCAAAGAGGGACAAAATTGATAAAAAGTGTTAAAAATTCTGCAAATATCTTCATATAAAAAGAAAAGAACTTTTATGATGATTTCTGCATCTGTGAACTGAACAATTTCAAAATATACAAAGCAAATGTGAGAAATTCCTTCAAAGTACAAAGGACATGGAGACAGAAATAATGTCAGAAGGAAGTATTACAGATGGTAAGAAAAGAAAACTGTAAAATGTAACCCAACAAATCGACAATTGGTTTTTCTAAAGGAAAGATAATAATAACAAGAAAGCAATAGTGAAAGATTTAATAGAGTAATCTTTGTGATCGCAAGAAAAACAGCAACAATAAAAAATGTAATTTGAAAAGGTGCACATATTATACCTGGAAAAATTATTGAAAATTGACTAAAACCAGTATACATCCTAATTATTGTTAGTTTCAAGTTTGAACAAAGAAATATCATAAAAATATTCAGCAGAAATATTAAATAACACACAAAGGTAAATTAATTAAAATTCTTTCAATGTTTTTTCATGATGCTAATATTGCAAAAGCTAAATTTTCAGAGAAATATGTCTGACTCTTTACTCCTTATAAGTATTCATCATATGTTAAAACAAAGTAAATTCTCTTTTCACATGAAAGTACTCAAAGCATCTATTACCAAAGCTGTTTCTGACAAAATTATTCTAACATGGAGAATGGACTCAAACTTGTAGACTAAGAAATGAAATTTTGGATTTTAAAGACAGAATACAGTTGTTCCCTTTTATCCAAAGTTTCACTTACTTTAGTTTCAGTTCCTCTCATTCAGCTGTGTTCTGGAAGTATTGAATGGGAAATTCTAGAAGTACATAATTTGTAAGTTTTAAATTGCACAGAGATCTGAGTCCTGTGATAAAATCCCACTTCATCCAGCCTGGGACATGAACCATCTCTGTGCGCAGCATATCCTCACTCTATACACTACTCATCCATTTGTCATTTAATAGCTATCTTGGTTATCACATCAACTTTGCCGTATGCAGTGCTGGTATTCCAGTAACGTTCACTTCATCCCATCACATAGGCATTGTATTATTTCACATCATCACATGAAGACAGAATACAATACAATTTTGAGAAAGAGAGATCATAGCAACATAACTTTTTGACAGTGAATTGGTCTTATTGTTGTTGGTAATGTCTTTCTGTGAGTAACTTATAAATTAAGCTTTACAAAATATATTTATGTATAGGAAAACACATAGGATTTTGTATTATCTGTCGTTTCAGCATCCACTGAAGGTCTCAGAATGCACCACCTTCAGATAAGGAAGGGCCAACTCTATAGTCTACTCAGGCTACTGTAACAAAATATCAAAATTGGCGTGGATTAAAAAACACAACTTTATTTTTCTCACAGTCCTCTAGGCTGAAAGTCCAAGACAAAGGTACCAGAATATTCATTTCTTGTTAGGGCTGTTTTCTGTTTTACAGATGTCTCATTCACTTGATGTCCTCCTCCCGTGGCCTTTTCTCAGTGGGTGTTTGGTGAGAGAATGAGAGACAGAGCTCTCTTGTGTTTCTCCTCCTCCTCCTCCTCCTCCTCCTCCTCCTCCTCCTTCTTGTGCATTAAGTTTATTGGTGCATTTTAGGTATAGAATATGATCACAGTCATCATTGGGAATTTGTACTTGTACATGATATATTTTGGTTTTTATTTTTTCCCATTCCCCTTCCCTCCCCTCCCTTCAAGCCTTCCACCCCTCCCTATTTACATAAGCTCTGTTTCCATTTTTCCTTCTTTTTTCATTTTTTCTTTCCATTCTTTCCTCCCCCACCCCAAGTTTCCCTTCTCTTTGAACATTTTCTTCTTATTTCACAATATCTCTTAGAGATCCCATTTGACCCAGCTATTCCCCTTCTTGGTGTCTTCCTGAAAGAATTAAAAACATCACACCTCACAGCACAGTGATATATGTGTACCCATGTTTATAGCGGCACAGTTTGTAAGAGCTTAATCTTGGAAACAGCCTAAATACCCATCAACTGGTGATTGATTAAAGCAGATTTTTTTTTCTTTCTATAAAATGGAGTACTACTCAGCCATAAAGAACGAGAAACTAGAGACATTTATAGCTAAGTGGATGCACATTGAGGCCATACACTTAAGTGAAATAAATAGGACTCACACGTGTAAATACAGGATTGTTTCTCTGGTGTGAGAAACTGAAAGTATAAATGAGGATCTTGTGCTTCTTCTTACAAAGATATCAATCCTATTCGGTTAGGATTTCATCCTTATATTCTCATTTAGCCTAAATTTCCTCCCTATAGTTCCTACCTCCAAATGCAGTTAAATAAAAGGTTATGGCCTTAACATGAATTTGGAGGGACCCAAAATTCCATCCATAAGATAGGAAATGGACATTAAAACATCCCAACATATATTATGCATATATGTATATGTCTAGTTAAAACAGCATCTTAATTCTCAAAATGTGAATGAGACTATACCAATTAAAATAATATAATAAGTAGATTTGGATTCTATGCTGTGTCATTAAAACCCAGACATGAAATAGGTTTGTATTATATATTTATTACTGTTCATCATCTCTAGTGTACTTTTCTGACTTCAAACTACTATGTATAATAATTTTATGGCAATCTTTTTCATTTTTTCTGTAATTTAAAAATTCTTATTTTATTATGAAAAGACATGATTTATTGTTTAAAAAATGCAGGCAATTATGTGAGATGATGGGTTATATTAATATGATCAACTGTAGTAACCATTTTACTACATAATATATAATAAATAATAAATCTATTTTTAAAATTGAAATAGAAAATGCCACATTGTACTGCATTGTATAATTTGATAATTGTTATTTGAATTTTTACAATTTGTCCTTTGTACCTCTAAATTCTTTTACTACTAATAAAAGAAGTCTCTTAAGTCAGCAATTTCATTGAACTACTTTAATTCAGCTCCCAAAGCACTTGCTATAACATTTTGTTCATTCAACAGACTGTCTGAACCTCTGCTAATTTGGTATACCCTAAGAAAAGTGACAAATATAATAAAAGACCCAGACACCTTGGAATGAGAATGTTTCAGTTATTTTCTCATCCCTGAAACACAATACTTGACACCCACAACTTAACGTTTTATTTTGCCCCACTGTTAGTAGAGGTTTCAATCCATGGTCGGCTGGCTCTGAGGCAAGGTGGCATGGCAGATGGGCATGGCATAGGGAAGCAGAGACAGATCAAGGGAGAAGGGAAAGAGATAGAATCTTCCAGGCCACGCCCCTAGTTACCCACCTCCTCCAACCAAGCTTCAACTCCCAACATCACATTTAGCTATAAACTCATGAGTGGACTAATCCACTGATGAGTATCACACCTGCATGATCAAAATACCTCCACCAAGCTCCAGATATGAGTGCATGAAACTTTTGGGGGGACATCTAGACATAAACCATAACAGAGCTTGTCACTTTTTTTCTGAATTCTCCATGTATTAGCCTTTTTTACTGAAATTTAATTTATAAATTTAGTTATAAATGTCCGATAAATAAATAAAAAATGTTCAACATCACAGGCCATTAGAGAAATGCAAATTAAAACAACACTGTGATTCCATCTTACTCCAGAAAGAATTGGCGTCATCAAGAAATCAAATAATAACAAATGCCGGTGGGGCTGTGGAACAAAAGGAACCCTTCTACATTGTTTTTGAGAATGTAAAATAATACAACCACTATTGAAATCAATGTGGAGATTTCTCAAATAGCTAAAACTAAAAATTCCATTTGACCCAGTAATTCCCCTTCTATGTATCTTCTCCAAAAAGCTAAACATGCTCATATAACAGCTATACATGCATATCAATATTTATAGCAGCATACTTCATAACAGTTTAATCCTGGAAGCAACCTGTATATTCATCAACAGATGAATGGACAAAGAAAATGTGGTATCTATACATAACAGAATATTATAAAGAGATAAATTCTAGTCAGTGTAGGAAAATGGATGCACCTGGAAAACATTATGCTAAGTGAAATGAATTTGACACACAAGCTAAAATACTGTGTGGTTTCTCTCATTCGAGTGATGTAAAGTATAAACAAAGAGCAAAATAAAAGATTTACAGAAGAAAACATGGAGATAGATCTTTTGCTAAAAGACTAAGGGCAAAGGGTGGGGAGGAGGAAGGGAAGTAAAAAGATTTAAGATGTGTCATGTACATGTACCGAATACCCACAATGAGCATTATATTATGTAAATGTGAACAACTGCTACTATTACTACTAATACTACTAATAATAATAATGGGGAAAGGAGATCTAGAAACAGAAGGAAGAAGGTGGGTAGGGAGGGGAAGGGGAATGAAAAAAATCAAGATGTGTTGTACACATGCACCTACTTCTCAAGATGAATGTAAGCTTCATGTACTGCAAAGATGTACTAATAAAATAAATTTTTAAATATTTACTTGTTAAACATACTATATTAGGAGTAATACAAAATGATTTTAAGCATATTGTGTAAAAAACCATGATTTTATTACAGTTTAATAATAGGAAGTAAGAATCTATATGATAAAAATTACAATTTAAGTTATGACTGACTCATTTGTTCATTTTTCTTTCTTTGTACTATAGCAAGATATACAAAAGTACAGGATATACAAAAGTGTATACAAAAGTGCTAGTTTTTTTTTTCCAAAATTGCTGAAGAAAGTAGAAGATAAATATTAGCTTATGAAATACAGTTAAGTAAATTATTTATGTCTACATTAATCATATCAACTATTAAATTCCAAAAGTATACTTTGCTTTGTCATATACATCAGCAATTCAAAAAAGAAAGATTAATAAAAGACTAAATTTACTGCAGCCTTTTTCTTATTTCACGAGTAAGATCAAACTATAAATTTAAGCATTCTATGTGGTAATTTATATACAGTTTTTATCCCTAACATAAAACTCATTCTAAGTAGAACTTTGACAAACATGTATAGACACAAATTATGTATATATGTACATGTATATGTACATGTTTATATATACATATATATGCTATATAGATATAGATACTCTATGTCATACTAAGTTTGAATCTGAAAAGGCATATGCTTGAAAATTCATTTCACCTTCATTCATTTATTTCTCTTACAAAATTACAAGCTTAACTCATAAAGGAAATTCAAGCCAGAACTTCCTTTGATCACATGATTTCATGTCTTAATCACTCTTGGGCTTCTGTGTGTGGCCAATGAATAGACTAAAGGAAGAATGCATAAACATTTCTCCAGATGATTTTTAAAACTAGTCTTTGAACTAATGCATCTCACGTTTGTTCATTTTTCATTTTCTAGAATGCAACCACGTGGCCCCACCTAATTGTCAAGAGGTAAGGAAATGTATGTCTTTCAAAGGCAGAAAAGTTGATAAAGTTTGTACTATAGATTGTAGAGCATTTTTATTATTTTGGACTAGCAGTAATTCTTTGTTTTGGGGATTGATGTTTTGTATTTTTAATTACCTAAGAGCACACATTTAACTAACATAGGGAGTATACTTATGAGATGATGAAGTAACAGAGGATAAAATGTAAGTGGTATTTATTTTTTGTTTTCACAGAATTCATGTGAATTAAAAAGTACAGAAGTGGTCAGTCGATGTCACAATTAATGGCTCCCCAATGTAGAGGCACTCATCTGGCTCAGAGCTCAGCTTCTGTATAAAAAATATAACCACTTTACTTATGTATGCTTGCATTCAATGTTTTTGATCAGCAGTCAACACTGCTTGTTCTTTGGAAATGAACTATTAATAAAGTCAAGCCCATTTGTTTATGTACAGATTATGGTTAATTTCAAGCATGACAGCAAAGTTGGGATTATGACAGAGACTATGTGTGCTCCTGAAAGTATTTGCTATCTGTTTTTGTGCAGAAAATATTTGCCCACTCCTGCTTTAAATCCATGGAGTGTGAACACTAAGCGTCCTTTTACCATTACAAAGATTTCATTTTTATGCCACAGAAAGCAAACTAAAAGCTATTAAACTCTAACAGGAACACCTGGTTAACAATGTTGGTTGTTTAGTTATAGAAAGTTCAAACTGAAATTGAATTAAGGAACACTGGGGAACCTTTAGCAGTTCTTTGTAATGATTCCTTCCCTGTGGAAGCCAGATTTGATTGTATTTTGTAGTTTTCTTTTAATTATAAATATATGAACACAAAGACAAGTTGTCTATAAAAATTTCAGTTTTAATCTCTGATATTTCCTATCCTAGTGATGTAAGTTTCAATCTTTGTAAATAATTAGAAAAATAGATATAAAGGGGATTTAAAATGTGGCATAAATCTTACTGCTACCTGGGGCATGTTTTAAATAGTAAGCCTGTAAAGAGTTGCTAAAATAAGGCATTGCATCCTCAAATCTATTTATGCATTAAATAATGCTTCACAAAGTCCAATTTAAATGGAACATACTGAGATGCTTAATTTGCAGTTTGATTATAAGTTTTAAAATTGCGTATGACATTTTATTATTTACAGATGTCTAAAACAAAATGTAATGGTATGAACTATTCTTACCAAATGACTCTGTGTGTGTGTGTGTGTGTGTGTGTGTGTGTGTGTGTGTGTGTGTGTTAACTCCATATTAAGGGCAATAATCTCTAGTTGTTAGGACCATTAAAAAGTAGGAATGCTATTTCAATTTTTAAGGTTATCATGCTTAATTGTTAAAAATTAAAATAAGAAATCATGAGGATAATTGTTCACTGCAAGCTCAAAATTAAAATGAATTCTCTTTATTTCACTTGAAACCACATGTAGTTTATAATATACTACCAATTGACACTTAGGGTTTTTTTCCTGTTAAAGTTAGGGTTCCTCTGTATTTGGTCCTGGTGATACAGTGATGAAAACAATAGATTCAATCTTTGCTCTCTTGGAGCTATATCAATCAGGAAATTAAAGCAGATAATAAATTGGTCTTCATAAATAAGAAGAGAATTTTGAATAATAGCTGAGTGCTACAGAAGGTTGCCTAATCCAAGTTTATAGAATAGGTTTTCCCTATTTTCACATAGAATCCATGTGAAAGGTTTTTTTTAAAAAAAAACCCCAGCAATTTCTTTTACTCTTTATAGTCACATTTATGCTTAAAATGAATGAAAATGAAAAAATTTAAACATGTAAAATTTAAATTAAAACATAAATTTGGAATCTGCCTTCTTAACATGTTGTATTTTAAAGTGATTTTGTTTTACTTTTATACATATTCTCATAGAGTTCAGAAACCGTTAAGAGATGGCTATACAGTCTAAGAAGGAATCCATCAGAAACAAACTTTGATCCAAACTACAAAATAAATTATTTGCAGCCAAATTTCTTGTCTATTGTCATGGAATCACTGTACAACTTTAAATTCCTTCTAGGTGTTTATTAGCTTTGTGTAGCAATGCTTACTTCCTTAGCAGCATATCTAAGAATATACTTGTAGACCAATGACAACAGACTAAATAAGGGAGCTTGGTACAATATACATATTCCTTGGCCAAAGGTTGTGATCCAACAATAAAGAAGTTTCTGAAAGTCAGGGATTCATGAAGAAATGAAAAGTAAAGAAATCAATCAAAAGTAATATCTATTCTCAATACAAATAGGATAAAAATATACAATGAAATAATGTCACAAAATAGCTTAATAGCAACAAAATAAATTACAAGGTAGTTTAATAATATGAAAGATTTCTGATTTTTTAAATTACTTGTGAGAAATCTAAAGGAATCCATTAATATATTTTAAGAGTTAAGAATCATAAACATAAAATATGAAACAAACACACCATTTTGAGTAGAGATTACTTCTGACAAGAAAGTAGGATGAGCTTATTAAATAGGGTCCACAAGATATAAAATAGGACCCACAATAGCAGCAGGGTGTTATGTTGTAGTTCTTAATTTGAATGGTGGAGTCTTGGCTATTTATTATCATGCATGCTTCTTTAATCTATACATAAAGTGCAGACATCTTAGTATGCATGAAATTGTGTATAATTATATTAAAAGCAAGTTACCAATACCATTGGCCAAGAAATGGAAATCATATTTCACAAATTGATGGTGTAGCATATGAAGGAGGGAATAAATGAATTGGAGTTTGAAAAGTCTGTTAACAACTGATGGGCATATGGACTGTTTCCAGGATTTAGCTATTACGAACGGTGCTGCTGTAAACATGGGTAAGCATATGTCCCTGTGGTGTGATGCTTTGAATTCTTTCAGGAAGATACCCAGGAGGGGAATAGCTGGGTCAAATGGGACCTCTAATTTTAGTTTTGTTGAGGAATCTTCATGCTGATTTCCAGTGTTTGCACCAGTCTACACTCTCACCAACAGCGGAGAAGGGTTTCCTTTTTCCCACAGCCCTGCTAGTATTTGTTATACCCATCAACCGATGAATGGATAAAGATGTATTTTTTTATACAATGGAGTACTGCTCAGCCATAAAGAAGGATAAACTTGAGACATTTCTAGGTACATGGATGCACCTCAAGACCATACTCTTAAATGAAACAAATTGGACACACATGTGCAAATATCTGGTTGTTTCTCTGATGTAAAAAACCAAAAGTTTAAATAAAGACCAAAATGCATAATAGATATTGTGAAATAGGAAGAAAATTTTCAAATGGGAAGGGGAACTAGGGAGGGGGAGAGGAAAGGAAGGAAAGGGGAAAGAAAATTAAGAGAATAAAGGGAAAAATGGAAACAAAGATTTTGTAAATAAGGAGGGTAAGAGGGGTGAGGGAGGGGAAGGGAATGTGAAAAAAAGAAGAATCAAGATATATCAAATCCAGGTATAAATTTCCTCTGATGAATGTGATCATTATGTATATCTAAAATGTACCAATAAACTTAATTACTTAAAAAAGAAAAGTCTGTTAACAAAATAATTAAATTATCTGTATAACACTAGTCAAGTAGGCCAACATATTTTGATGATTTTATGAGTTATCGGTACAGACTACTCAATTACTATTTCTCCAGTACTTTGTGATTTCCTTAACCTACCAAATGTATATCATGATACTTTTGTTCTGTACTTTTCAGAGTACAAAGTTATTTAGGGAAAGCATTACATATTCTAAATTCTTATATACTTCTGAAGTTATTCTACACCAATGCTGCATATTTAACACTTACACAAATCACAAGTATATGTCCTATTTTATTTTCCTTTATTTATTATTGTGGTGCTAGGGATTGAACCCAGTGCCTTGTGTATGCTATGCAAGTGCCCTACCATTGAGTTATATCTCCAGCCATATGTCCTCCATTAGATTGAACAGATGCATTGGTATAAATTGGTTACCATTTGTGAATACACATGCTCATAACAAGCAGATATATTTTAATTTTCATAAATAAATACGTACTGGTGGATTTTATATCATGTCTCTGTCAAACATTTAAAAGCCATTCATATGTAAAATAATTATTTTGGGTTCTTTTATTGTTTATAGCTTATTGTTGCACATTTTATCATATGATTTTTTATATTTTACATTTTATCTAACTTTTAAACATATGTAAAATATATCGTTCAAAATTATTTGTATTATATAAACAAAACTTATTAACTCTATGTTATAAGAGTGTGTCTGGTACTTAGTTGAAAGCAACTATTGTAATATGCAGCAATTAATAGCTGAATTCTAAAATAATTTTTCTAGGTTTTCAGATAATCTTTGAACACCGTTATCATCCTAGTAAGAATTATGATCCCCTACAAGTCACTTTTACATTTCACTGGAGTATGGCACTGTTTCTTGCACTGACATTCATGTGTTTTAGAATCTCAATAATTATGAATACAGCAGAAAATAGATACTTGAAAAAGTTCCATGTTAAAGAAATTACTTCACAAGTAATAGGTCTTTAAACTCATTGCTGTTTGAGATATGACATTTCAAGCTTTTGCGTTCAGCCTATTTGTTCAGAGTTGAACTTCCATTTTAACGAATTCGGGTATTTTGTTTCCCAGGGGAAAAAAGTGAAAGTAGAAAGTTGCAGTGTTTGAGGGAATAGAGGCACGCTTAAAGACGCAGTCATAGCACCTCTATCAGATACCTGATGGCCCAATAGAGGAAAGACTTAGAGGAAGAAAATCTTTATAAAGCAGAATCCACTTTTGAACAAAAAGTATGTTCCATTTCAACATGACCCAAAAGAGAATTCAGCAAACTATGAAATTAAAAAACATAGAACCTAAACTGTATGTCAGACATTATTGAACCACACGTAAAAAATAATAAATTCACTATTTAACCTAGAACTATGACTACTTAGTAGAAAATTTTCAAGGACAATATCTACAAGGAAATGTTGAATCCTCCATAGCAATTTTGATATTAGTGATATTTGCCTAGTACTTCTAAACAATATTGTGTATATTGTAGTAGAAAAATAATATTCTATTTGTATCTGTGCAAATGATTACTATATTGATGTTATTATAAACCAAGTTCTTCATGGTGAGAAAAATGAATACAACTATGAAGTGGAGGAAATGAGGAACAGCCTGCCTGTCGGGTTGCATTGAATTAAAGATAATATGAGTCCCTTATGTATGTATTCTCTATCTGCCCACTAAAAGAATCTGGAAATATCATAGCACTCATTGCAATGAGCTCCCCTACATTACACTGTGCTCACTGAGGATATAGAAACCACAAGGTAAGCTAAAAAAGGGAAGTTTAATAAAAATAATTCTTAAACTTTGATAATAGAATGACTACAAGACATACAGAAACTCTATATACTATTCTTTGACCAAAGGAAGTACACAAGGGAGGACAAACTTGGAATGGGGCCTACCTGAAAACCAGGTTTCAGATCTTGTGAGTAAAACTGTAGTTCACCTCACTAGCTCATAAAGAAGTTTGCTAGTATGTCCAGGTCTGAGCTCATTTGTAGTCATCTAGACAAGCACGTTTGGGCTATTTCTTTGTCTTCTTAATATGAAATATTCTCTTTCCTAATCAAAGGTCAATTTTTCTTCTTCCTGTGTTTCATAATTATTTACTTAATGCCAGACATTGTGTATAAATGGACAATAGAGGCTGAAATAATACTATTTAACCACTAATTTGATGATGCTCCATCTCTCAGGTCAATAGATTGGGTGACAAAATCAATCCAATCTGTTTGATCATAGTTTGGATTTTGTGTCAATTTCAATTATTTTCAATTTATCTCTGACTTTTGATATTTTGTGACAAAGATCATGAGCAGGACTTTAGCAACAT
The DNA here is from genome assembly GCF_053883595.1 of Heterocephalus glaber. NCBI lineage: Eukaryota > Metazoa > Chordata > Mammalia > Rodentia > Bathyergidae > Heterocephalus > Heterocephalus glaber. Next base: position 4,203,714 of record NW_028258369.1, read on the forward strand.
TTGTAATCTGAACACTGGTAAGACATTGGGGTTTTTGTTATGCTTTTCAGGTGGAATACTATCTTCCCATACTGGGAGAGATCATGCTCCACTTGCTTTCTAGAATTTTGGTTCTTTATACAGTTCTTTTTGTTTTCCAGTACTCATAGTAAACTTCCTGCACATCAGGTCTTCTCTCAGCCTTTTAACAGTTTTCAGAGGTCTATTACAGTTCACTCGGTGGAAATTCTCTCAATTGTTTTCAGCAAATGGAAATCTACCCGCAAGGTCTTGGTGTCTTGAAGGAATTATTCTCAGTATACTTAGCCTCCTCTCAGTTATGGTGGTCAGCTTCAGTTCACTTGAAGATTTGCTGTGCCTTGGAAGAAATTTTCTCATTTGTCCTGCTTTCAGCTCGGTCATCACATTACTGCTGCCTTGAACATGGAGAAGACCCTTCACATTTCAGGAATTATCTTGCTCAATTCTCCTTCCTTGCTCTGAGACTTTGATGCATTACTTCTGTGCATTCAGGGAAGTTTGCTGGAAAGGTTTGGTAGGTCAGGACAGACTCATTTTGTATGGAGCTCTTTGGGATTCTAATCTATCGTGTCATCCCAGTCACGGCTATTATAAATCTAATTGGTTTTTCCTTAACACCATCTATGGCAAATATCTTCTACGACTGCTCCCTTAGAGTGAAGCAATTTAGTCTATCTGGATTCATTCACATTCTCATTTCTCAAAATAGCTTATGAATTAAGCATTTCTAATTCATTCAGCTTGCTTTTATTTTTAAAATGGGAACAATTATTTCTTGGCAACTTTCATATACTGCCAAGAAGGAGAATTCTCTCGTGATTTTCTTCAATGTCTTTAGAATAGCTTACTGCTCTTTCAAACAGCAATGCCCTAGCTACTAGAAGTAGCTATCATTCATATCTCATATTTGTCCAAGTTCTAAAGTATGTCTTTTGCACATATTCTTAACAGAAACTTCCTTGGAAATACTTCCAACACAGTGGCTAACAGCAAGCAGAAAAATGTCAGCATTTGGAGAATGGCGCACCTGCAATGCTTTTCTATTGCTACTATAAGAAATTATCACAGTATCTGTTATACATTTTGGTCCTTATTTACACTTTCATTTTCTCATACCAGAGAGACAATTCGGTATTTACACATATGTGTCCTATTTACTTTACTTAAGAGCATGACCTTTATATGCATCCTTTTAGGCATAAATGTCACTAGTTTCTCATTCTTTATGGCTGAGTAGTACTTTATTTTATTTTTAAAAACAGATTTAGGAGAGAGGAAGTAGGTGAGGTGGGGGAAAGGAAAGAAGGGAAAGAAAAAAATATGAGAAAAGAGGGGAAAAATGGAAACAAAGCTTTTGTAAACAGGGAAGAGTGGAAGGGTGGAAGGGAGGGAAGGAGAGTGGAAAAAAACAAGCACTAAGATATATCATGTACAATGAGTAATGTGATCATAATGTATACCTAAAATGTACCAATAAAGTTAATTAATAAAAAGAAATTATCACAAACTCTGTGGCTTAAAAACAACAGGAATTAATTATTTTTCTAGTTCTGTAGGTCACAAGTCCGATACAAGTCTCAATGGGTTAAAACTAAGGTTTCAGCAGGGTTACATTCTTTCCAGAAGCTTTAGGGAAGAACATGTTTCTTTTTATTTTCCAGATTTTAGAGGCAATCCATATTTCTTGGCCTATGTTCTCTTTCTTCTACCTTCAAAGCCAGCAATGCTGGATCTTTCTGACCCTATTTCACAGAGGCACATTTTCTCTTCTGACTCTCTTGCTTCCCTTTTGATACTGACTCACTTGAATAATACAGGATAATCACTCTATTTTAAGGTCAGCTGGTTAACTACCTTAATTCCATCTACAACTTCATTTTGTTGCGCCATGCAACATAGCACATTGATAGGTTTGGGGAATTAGAAGATAAATAACTTCAGGTACAGGGCTGATATTCTGCCTACCACAACAAAACCCCTTACTTCTTTTCCTTTGAAATTCTCACAAATTGATGGGTGTTGCTTCCCCAAGCAAACCATTATAATTCATTAGGATTTTATACATATTGTGATTAACCTTAATTTTACAGTCATAGAAACACTATGGAAAAGGGAAAATGTGAAAAGTATATCTACTCAACAAAAATAACAGTACCCTGAAAGACTAAAATTTAAAATCATGTTTTGGCAATATCAATAAATTTTATGAGATATACGTGCTTTCTGTATCTGTATAACATGACTTTATATGTAAACGCATATAGAAATTTAACCTTAAATGTATTTTTTACATAAATTAAAAGCTAAAAGTAAATTATAAGTAAAGTGCTTACTATTTCTAATATTTCATTGGCATGGAATAACTAGTTGAAGCATTATCACATATCCCTCTGATAAGAGAAGACTATGTCTTATTCTGGAGAAAACATATTATGGGGTAAATAATAAGCTGTGAATTGCCTGGCAGAAAGCAAGTCATTTTTTATAATAGTCCAGGCATTTTAATGGAGAGCTATTTATCATGCTTTTCTATTATCACTTGGTTTTTGAACCGTAAAGGTAATTAACTAGGAATAAGTGAACCAAATAATATGGCTACACCTGTCTACCCTTTATCAGCCTGACTTTATGATACACAGTGGTAGCAGAAATGCTTTAGCTGGGAGGCAAAAAATAAAATATTAATGTTTTTTAATATTGAATGCCTCTATGCCTTTGGAACAATGATTCAATAATATGAGTCAGGCCTTGGGATTTAAAGGTGTTATGGTCAGACCTGAATAGTGCAAGAATTTCTTTGCCAGCCTCAAGCACTCTGACTCAAAATTTCTATATGAAACTATCCCTAAAATTCCTTACATATTTAAATGATACTTAGCATTACTTAGCAATATTGTCCTGTCCATTGGCTATAAAAATTAATAGGTAGAATTTAATTTATATTATCTGTGAGATCCTTACAAATGCATAGAATATTTAATTAAGAATAATAATGAAGGCCAGGGATTTAGCTCAGTGGTTCCACCGCCTGCCTCACAAGCTCAAGGTCCAGAGTTCGATCCCTGGTACAAAAAAAAAAAAAAAAAGAAGAAGAAGAAGAATGAAAACAAAATAATAAATTCTCAAAATAAATAAGGGGATTTTGTAGGGGGTTTTCCCCAAAATTTGAGATGATAATCCAGAGGATTATCATTTTTTTCCATTTAGTTTATTGGTACATTTTAGGTATACAATACAGTTAGTTACATTCATCATTGGGATCTTGTACATTTACATGATGTATCTTGGTTCTTATTTTTTTCCCCATTACTCTGCCCTCCCTTCACCCCCTCCATCCTTCCCTATTTACGAAGATTTTGTTCCCATGTTTTTCCTTTTCTCATATTTTTTCTTTTCCCTTCTTTCCTTTCCCCTACCCCTCCTACTTCCCCTGCTCCTTTAAATGGATGCACATTGAGGCGATACTCTTAAGTGAAATAAATAGAACACACATGTGTAAATACCAAAAAATTCCTCTAGTGTGAAAAACTAAAAGTGTAAATAAGAATCAAAATGTATAATTGATATCGTGAAATAGGATTATCATATTTTTGAGAAGAAAACGGACCTGGAAATTTTTTTTTTTTAATTTTGGAGGGATGGAGAATTGGGAATTAGGAGAATGACATAGAGGCATGACCCTGGAAAGTTGAAAGTGAAACAAATAAATTAACCAAATAATTTAAGAACAAAACAACTAAATGTTTTATCCATCCAAACGTAGGGATATTGGGCAAAGAGCCTATATCTAAAGTGAAAGGTCAAATGTCAAGGGATAGAGAGCAAAAAGAAGAAAGAGAAAAGAAAATCACAAGTTTAGAGCTGTCCTATAATCATTAACACATAATATATATGTGAATTTATTTTTACCATTGCCCCATACCTACATTTCATCTTTTTATATGATGAAGAACAATGCAGGCACATGCGTTTCTGGTACAATATTTCCAATGAATAACCTGTCTGGAGAATTTTATATTAATTTATTATTTGAAATTTCTGAATCTAAATTACAGAGTGCAAAAGTGAAGGGTCAGGTATATTTAATGAGCTTTAGAAGTAATCAAATGCATGAGTTTGATTAAACTACCTATGACTTTTCAGACTTTCTAATATTCCACACAGGTCAATTGTTGACGTGGTATTATTTTGGGGGAATAGATACACTTCTATTCAAAGGTGTCAGCGGTGAAAGAAGATCATCCTGAGGAATCACTATGTAGATAATTTTCAAAATAAAATAGATTATTTGACATTTTAGAGATAAATCAATAATTTGGGAGATTGATTTTTTTCGGCACTGGGGACTGAACCCAGGCCCCACAATGAGCTACATCCCAAACTTAGTAATTATTTTCTTCTAAATTTTGAGACAGACTCTTACTAAATTGCCCAGGTTGGCCTCAAATTGTCATTCTTCTTTCTTAGCCTGGTGTGTAGCTAGTGTTACAAACATGCACGACCATGTATGACTTCATTTTAAATCTTTTCTTTGGCTTTGTCCACATCCAACACATAAGAAAATGCTTGACACATTGAAAATAACTTAGCAGAACCAATATAGAAACAACTGCTGTGAAAATTCTACCCTTCAGATTAGGAGAGTAAGGAGTTATACACAAAAAACAAGGCCATGTGTTTACTTATACCTCTATAATAAATTATATATTACTAGAATAATACTTTCTAATACAACTGTAATATGTAACCATATCTTGCTCCATTCCATGGACTGTCTTAATGATTTTATTCAAATTATTTGCTATATAGTGTTGAATATATATAAATTAAAATACATACTACATAAAGGAATTAGCAAAAGAAAAAGCCACAGAGTAAATGTACTGTTCTAAACAGTTGTCCTATACTCTTTTAATAGGCAGGTTTAATATTTAAAATCAGTAGAGTAAAATTATCATGTTTATTCACATTACAAAATAATAATAATATTTTGAATAAATATGTTTTTAATCCCCTCAATTTATTTAAAATATTTAAATCAAATGTACACATAAGCACACATCCATGTGCATACACACACACACACACATCAATCAATGCCCAGCCTTATAAAAGCAGTTATACTTTACATATTAAGGATGCCCTTTTGATAATTGTCTCAAATTGCAAAATATCTTTTTTGAAAAATAATTTTAGTCTCTCTAGATGTTTTCTTCTTTAAACAAAAGTGATGTGATTACTATAATAGAATGATACTATTAAAAATGCAGTTATTGCCCTTCTACTTAGCACACAGAATTGTTTGTTTTGCTATTGTCTCATCCCCTTTAAGGATATCAGTCCTTTTAGTCTTTCTCAAGGACATACATAAGAGAAGATAGAGCTCATAATTTCTAATATAAAATATTAGCTATGTTTTTAATTAGCTAAATACTATATTCTGCATTTGCTTATTTTTTGTGTATTTCTCTTTTTTCTCATTATAATCACTGACTTTCTACTCTGTCATTATCTTGCATGCCAAATATTAGGATTTTCCATTCTTTTTTTTGTTTGGGCTTTTGATATTTTAATCACATTTAACTAAAAAGCAAACTTGTACATGGTTTTATCTTTGTTGAGTTTTGTCACATCTCTCATAGTGTTTTCTAATGCTGAGGAAAAACATTTCCTTATCAATACAATCTAATTTGACATTTAAACAAAAGAAACAATTTTATTTTTATTGTTTTAATTCCAGTGGAACTACACAATTGTAAGTATCCTTGTACTCTGCTTTATTATTTGCCTCCATTAAAATACAAAATTCTTTAACACATCTAGCTTAATGTACACTACTTCTGACAATTTCTGACTTGACATATTAAGCATTCTATTATGTTAAAAAAGCATGAACTGGACACATTTATGTTAAATCCTTGCCACTGACAATTCATAGTTGTGTGAATTAAGGCAAATTCATTAACTTCTCTAAAACCCCATAGCCTTCCTTCTAAACTGGGGAAAACGTGCTCATTCTCTGGGACCTTATGGGGTTTGAATGAGAGAATGAATATATGGAATGGAGAAACAGTAAAGTTTTATTATAACATCGTCAGTAAGGTATAAGAAGGTCAATTCACAATGAATCAAAATGATGGAATAGTTGTAAATTTAATGGAATTTTAACCCATACAGACTTATATACTGAGCCCAGGAGAGTTGCTGGATTTCAGTTGGCAGACCCATTTGGTCCCATATTCGTGTTGATGTCACTTGATGTCTGTATATTTTGGCTTACATCCATGAGGAGACTTTGAGTCCTATGACTAAAGTGACCATATAAAACACAGGATGCCTAGATATATTTCTGCTTCAGATAAACAGTAATTTTTTTTCATGTGTATCCCAAGTTCTGCATGAAGAGGAGAGAGAGAGATAAATTGATAAAGTAAAGATATCTTTGTCTAGTCATCCTACTGAGATTGAACAATAAGTTTGTAGCTCCTTCAGAGTTAGGGGTGTCATTCAGAGGCCTAAGCTAAGGGTTTCCCCAAATATTCCATAGAAGTTCCACATCCTATATGGTATCGTATTTGAGATGCCACAGAAAGTCAGTAATACATGACAGAGAATCTATCAGGAGATTTGCAATCTCTTTTGTGTCACAGGGACAGTCTGATATCCATGGACTTCCCAAAGTAATGTTTTTAAATACACAAAACGTAAGTGTTTTTAGAGGAAAATAATTCTATTAGCCACAATTACCAAAGTAATTTAAAATAAATTATATTGTAACATATTTGCTTTTAATAAAAGATTTTTTTCAATTTATTTTGGGGTTTTTATTTTTGAGATAGGGTATTGCTACACTGTCCAGGCTGGTCTCAAAATCATGAGCTCAAGTGATACTCTTGCTGCAGTCTCTCCAGTAGTTGGGACTGCAGGCTTGTGCCAGCATACCTGGCTAAAATATAGTTTTAACTGATACATAGAAGCATATAAGATATGCATATTATGGGGTACCATGTATAATATGTAAATAAGTAAGCATGTCTATTCCCTCAAACATTTCTCATTTCTTTTTTTTATTGGTACATATTTACAGTACATAATGATTACATTCCTTTAAGAGAGTTGGTACGTATACATAACACATTTTAAATCTTTTTACATCCCCTTCTCCCCCTTCCTCCCCCTTTGCATCCCTTCCCTCTCCTGTTTCCTGGTCCCCTTCCCTTTTGCAAATGGTCTATCTCCATATTACCTATTATCTATCTTTTATTTTGCTCTTTATTTATGTTTGGGGTTTCTCATATAAAAGAAACCACGTGATACATAAGCTTGTTTGTCTGATTTATTGCCCTTAATATGGTCTCAAGATACATTCATTTTCTTACAAATGACTCAAATTCATCTTCCTATATGGCAGAGTAGTACTTCTTTGTGTATAAATGCCACATTTTCTGTATCCATTCATTTGTTGATGGACACGTAGGCTATTCCCAAAATCTATTATGAGTTTTTCTGCTGTAAACTTGGGTATGCATGTATCATTGTACTAATGTCTCTAATACTTTGCAGAAGATATCTAGAAGGATGATAGTTGGAAAAATGCAATTTCTAGTTTTAGCTATTTGTGGAATCTCCATACTGATTTTCATAGTGGTTGTACAAGCATACATTCTCATCAACAGTGTAGAAGAGTTCCCTTTTCTCTGAAGCCTCAGCAGCTTTTGTTGTTATTTGATTTCTTGATGACAGTCATTTTTTTCTGGAGTAAAATGTAAACTCTGTGTTTCAATTTGCATTTCTCCATTGGCCGGAGATGTTAAACAATGTTCATGTATTCATTGATCATTTGTACTTCTGAGAATCGTCTATTCATTTCAGTTGCCTTTTTTTTTTTTTTTTTTTTTTTTTTTTTTTTGGTACCGGGGATTGAACTCAGGATCTTGTGCTTGCAAGGCAGGTGGTGGAACCACTGAGCTAAATCCCCGACCCTCAATTGCCCTTTTTTTGATTACTTCTTTTATGTTAGGGGGACTAATTTTTTGAGTTATTTACGTATTCTAGGTATTAGTCTTCTGTCCAAAGAATAACTGGCAAAATATTTTCCCATTGTATAGGTTGTTTCTTCACTCTGTTGGTTCTTTCATTTGCTCTGTAGAAACTTTTTAATTTGGTATGATCCCATTGGTTGATTCTCAGTATGATTCATTGTGCCACTGGGGATCTGTTCATAAAGTCCTTCCTTATGCCCACATCTTCAAGAACTTTACCTATTTTATCTTCCAGCAGATTAAATGTTTCTGTTTTAATATTTAGATCTTTTAGCCATTTTTATTTTAGTTCAATACATGGTGAAATATACTATATGGATCTAGAGTTAATCTTCTGTATGTGGATAGCCAGCACCATTTGCTAAAGAAGCTATCTTTCCTCCATGGTATGATCCTTTCTTCGCAACTTTGTATTATATGATTTTGTAATCCATAGTCATCCTCCTATGCAATAGCACACTAGAACTTCTGACCCCTGTTCTGTGGCCAAAATATAGTTTTATAAGACTAATGTCCTTGTTAGATATGGATAGTAGTAAATATCGGACCTTGTTATTAATACATTCATTTAATCAAAAGTTATAAGGTAACTATGACATACTAGAGACCTGTATTTTCTGATTACTGAAGGAAAATTAACCTCCTTCCTTGCACTTTCTTACCAACTGGTGTGTATGGTTGTTTGTTCAGTTGTTTCTGTATGGTGGGTCCCACAGAAGTAGGTTTCATCCATTTTTGTCACTATCATTTTTTCCCATCTTGGTTGAATGTATTTACAAAGAGAGGTCATTTTCCTTCCTGTGATACTTAATGTTATTCCTAACAAAATATTAAATTTACCTCCTAGCCATAGTGTTACCAATAGAGACTCATCCAATATGAATTTGAGCAACACCATGGGATAATGGTTAAATGTGTGGCCTTTGAAGCCTGTGATTTTAGATATGAATCTAAATTTGTCCTCAGGGTAGTGGTGGCATTTTATTCAAATTACTTAACTTCCTTACTGTGTCCCAGTTTCTTTATCTGTTAAAAAGTGTTAATAGCCCTAGTTGGGATGAGTCAATGATTATATGCATCAAAGTTACTCAGGACACATAATCAGTGTTTAATGATGCTGATATTCTTTTAAGTGATTCTACAAATTAGCAGCTCAGGGCCTGGTAGAGGGAAGAAAGTGCTAATAGTTGGCTAGTCATGCAACTTCAATAGCCTGGAAAAGAAGAAAACTAAGAAGTCCAGTCCAGTCTAATGTGGGGCAAGTAAAACAAGTACTTAGCACAGTTCAGAAGAATAAAATCCCTTATCCCAGGAGAAAGGAACAAATCTGTTTCTAGGTTATCTCGGGGCTGTATAACCGTATGAACTTGGTGTATCTTTTGAAAGTTGTTAGTTTTATTTAGGCAGAGTCAAAGGGGAGAAAAACAAAAGTGGAAAATGAATTTATATTTGAGCTCCAGAGTTGAACAGTCCTAATGTTAAGAGCATACAAACATATCATGAGCTCTCTGGGTCTTTTTTTGGCTCACCTATCTGCTGAGAAAGTCTGGCTAGACGGTATCAAGAAATATGAAATGATTCTATATTATCTGCCACATCTGAGAATAAAGACCATAAACAACATGCCGTTTGGCAGACATAGACAAAAAAAGATAAATTTGAAAGGTTTTGAAATTTTTCCTTGCTTTGTGTAGAAGACAAAGATATGAGGATTAAACTGTTTCTAAGAAACTGACATTGCTTTGAGAAGTGATGTTAATTCACAGAAAAATCTTTTCATTTTTTATATCTAACATACATAATAATGATATCATACATCATATCTCAGCAACATTAGGCAATATAAAATGTTCCATGGTATCAAATCCACAAGAAGGGAGTGCTTTAATTCTTAGCCAAAAGAATTTTTTTGAAAATTAAAATTTATATTCTAATAATCAAAATTTTAGATTAAAAACTTTAAGAGGCATTTTAACACTACTATGATGAGTTCAGCAAAATATGTCAAAATTAGTTCTACTCTATTTAAAAAATGAAGTTATAGGGCTGGGGATTTAGCTCAGTGGTTCCGCTGCCTGCCTCCCAAGAGCAAGGTCCCAAGTTTGATCCCTAGTACCAAAAAAAAAAAAAAAAAAAAAAGACCCTGTCTCAAAAAATGAAGTTATAAGAACATGCATTCTTTATTTTACCATGCTAAAAAATACCTATTACATTTGATAGTTTAGGAATATGTATGACTCATTATCTACCCTCTAAATATACCTAGATTTCTCTTCTTTTTTCTCAAAGGATTTAGAAATGTTTTCTGATTTTTCATTAACATTTCAATTTAAAAATTACTATTTTAGACAATAACCAGCGTGTCCGTTTCAAGCTGCAGTTTCACGGTTTGTTAAGTTTCCCAATTTAAACAATCACAGAAACCCAATGAGAGAGAAAATACATTTAAAGAAAGAGGAAGTAAGCACGAGTGGTATCCTGGGAGAATTTTCTTTATGTTAAGGATTTTGGGTGCATGACATTGATTTCAAATTCTTGAAAGCTTTAAAAATATTTTCACATTTCTAACCTACATTCTCGGCAGATGAACCTCTCGGGAAAATAAGTCTTGCATTGGCTAAGTGCTAATGTCATGTGCTACACTATGATTACATGTTTATTTCCCTTTGGATTCAGTGCTCGAATGGAAAAAGAACATTCTGACTCATATTTTATGTCACTCACATATTAGCTGACCTAAACATGAAGACTGAGAGCAGATATCTTTTCCATTAAGCAAAAGGTCACAAAGCCACTTAAAAGCACCAGCCATTACAAAAATAATAGGCAGTAGAATTAAAAAGATTTTGAATTTGAGAGCACTGAAACTAAATGCCAAAACCACTTTCCACTGTTGTGACTTCTACATCTCTAAAATTCAGTGAGCAATAGGTATGAAATTAATCATATCACTGTGGATCAGAGGCCTTCATGAATAGTTCAGAGGCCGTATGTGTTCACACGCAACAGCGTGCACATGTGCTTTGGGAGAATATCTGTATATCTATACGGAGAGTAAGTATATGAGTCCCTTCAAAAGATTTGAATAACCTACATTAAAACTTTATATATTTTTAGGAACTAGACATAAAAGTTGGACAAATATGAACAGGTTGACTACAAAACTTATTAATCTTTTGGTAAAGAAAATATGTCATTTGTTCTCATTTTGTCATTTCTATTATTATTTCTCAGTGTTTCTCTTTCTAGGAAAAAGCTTGTTATTTTCTAGTATTTTTAGGGTATCATGGAAACAAAATCATTTAAAATATTGCTGTGCTATAATGATGATATAAAGTAACTTGTCCCTGTGATTCCATTTTATCCCGGATTCTAGTCTATTAACAAGTTATTTGATTTTTGTATGAAGTTTCTTCCATCCATTTTAACATGTAACTTACTAGAATTATTATCTGTATTTTCTGCATAAGAAACATATATTTCGTGCCTCCAAATTTAAAAAAAGACAATCAATTCATTTGTTGTTTCCTTCTTTGGTAAGATAAGGTGATTGAAGACTTCTAAAAATACTTATGTTCCACAATAGCAGAGTTTTCTTGAAGCTATTGCATCTGTTTTTTGTGTCTTTAGGATTCTGTCTTCATAAAGAAAAGATTTTTTTAGCAATTCCAAAAGTTTAGTTGATGATTTCCAAAGTTCTTGCCTGTGATCCAAACATATCTCATTCTAATTCAAACTAATGAGGCAGAACTGTCCTATCTATGGAAATTGTATTCTGAAATATTCAACTCTCTAGGAGTCATTTTAAAAGAAAACTTTTAAAATAATGGACAGCAAGGGATATTAAAATATGAATACTTCTGCCCCAAAGACAAAGTTGAAATATGTAGGAGAATAAATGTAGCATTAAGAATTGAAGAAAGATAATAATGTGCCTGAAAATTGGTGATTTTGTTCCTGTCACAGCCAATTATATTACACTATTTCTTTATGTTGCTATTTTATTTTCTTTTATTTTTATTCTTGGGTTTCAAATTATTACACTCATCACAATTTTGTCCTTTAATTATCTATCAAAGTGGAAGATAAAATAGAATAAAAGAATAAGAACAGAATGAAAAGACAAATAAATTTGTATATTAGATGATACTGTTTCCAATATCTGGCAGAGGGAATTCCTAACAAGATTTTTTTTCCAGGTATTCTTGGCTTCCTATATTACAACTCCTTTCTAGGAATCATGAGATGCATCTTCTTTAATCCACCTCCAGTATTCCCCAATACACAGTTCTCCAAGGCACTATGGAGAACTAAGAATGTTTAAAAATTATTGAAATAAAATTACCATATTTCATTAGTTTCAGAGAAATATAACCTGTGTATTGTTCTGAACTTTTACAGTTTGTATTTTTATTCAGCTTGACCTGACTTAAGTCCCTTTCAACAGTATTTTCCAAAAGAAAAGTACTTTCTATCCTCAAAATGGATTTCAAGACTCCTACTTTAGCAATACACAGAGCCTTTTCTTGAACAAACTCTAAGGTTTCAGATAAATTCATTAAGCAAGACTGAAGGTAAATGTCACAGTGCTTCTTTCCCTACATGCATGTGTTTTTTGGTCAAGGGTTCAGAGATTTATTTTCCTCTTTCCTAAACAAACATTAGGGATAGTTTTGGGTTTTTTTCCCCCTGTCCCAAAGCATTATATTACGTTAAGAATTTACTGTGGTGGGGAAATGAAAAACCAACAAATCTTATATAAATAGAGTTTTAAAAATAATAGAATATTGTTGCACTTTTAACAACTTGCCATATAGTTTTTCTCTTTTATTTATTTATTTATTTATTTATTTATTTATTTATTTATTTTTTGGTACCAGGGATTGAACTCGGGTCCTTGTGCTTGCAAGGCAAGCGACGGAACCACTGAGCTAAATCCCCGGTCCCAGATAGTTTTTCTTGAGAGATAAATCACCTATTGAAAAATAGGATATTTGATATGGCAATATAGCTTATGCCTACTACTTTCTGATTAACATGTATTTTCTATCCCACTGAACGTAAAGAATGAGCTGTGTGGGTGAAGTTAGACCCATCTGTCAAATAGTTAACTTTAACACAAATGGAAACTGAACATACATGTCATTGATTTTCTAAAGCCTGTTGGTCTTTTTTGAGACGTTGCTATTTACTCATTAATTCCAATTTTAAAAGCTTTCTTAAAAGTATGTAAAATTCTCAATTTCTAGAACCACTTTATATAAGTACAAATTGTGATCTAAAGTTTTATACACATTTTATTTTTCCTTCATTAGAATGTGTCTAGCATATAGTGCAAATATTCGTGAACACCAAATATACATGTGACCACGGTCTCTATCTTCAGCATAGATCTCCCCCTTGGTGAACTCATCTGCTTTAACATCTGCTATGATTTCTTTTTCTCTGAAAAAAATCTTGACTTAGGTTCTCAAAGCTAATACATGGCTTACTTTATGTATTTGTTTCTTGAACATCAAAATGTTTAAAACTCAGTATCTTTCCTAATGAAGTTGCTTTTTTTCTTTTTGCTTTCCTCAGTAAATAAATAACAAAAGAAAAAAGCTTCCTTTTTGCTGTTTGGCCAAATTGGAAACTTCAGAATCAAATGGTGATTTTTTTTTCTTCTCGCATGACTAGGTATCTACTCATATGTGGGTGGAATGTACCTTCTCAGTCTCTTTTAATTTCATTTTATTGCTTTCCCACACACGCTTATTCTATAGTACCCTATTTTCTCCTAGATTATTACAAATAAATTCCACACTGCTTTTCAGTTTCAATTTGTATTAAATCAGTTTAGTAAGCTAATTGTCCTTTGCTACAGCTTTAATGCTATTTCAAATCAAGTATATATAATGAAAGCAGGAATATAGTTAGGGAGATGGAAGAAGTAAAAACAATTCAAATTAAATTTACAGAAATTAAAATTATGAATTTAAAAATAAAAATTCCTCTGCCTGGAATGACACAAGAATAGAAGTACACAAGGAAAGATCAAAAGAGTTTGAAGAAAGGAACTCAGATTATCCATAATAAAACCCAGAGAGGGAAAGGCTTGGCATTTTCAGGTGGTACAGAATATATGCAATTGGTGTCCGAGAGAAAAAATGAGAGAGGAAAAATAAAAGAAACTTAAGGAAATAATATGAAAACAATCACAGATTTGAGAAAATATAACATGGTAGATCTAATAGCCTCAATGTTCCCAAATATAGCGGACAGATGTATACCATACTCACACTACCAGCAAATCTTAAATGTAGCATGAAATTCCATTCCTGGGCATTTCCTCTAATTAACTTCAACAAAAAGTAGTTTTATATTATTAGGTCAAAAGTATGTACTGAAAAAAAATGTAAGTACTGAACTGATGGAAGTTCCCTATTGTTTGGTCTTAGGGAGAAGAAGAGAGAGATTCAAGGACTAACTGGGAAGATTACAGGAATGTGAAGTTGTTACCAGAGAATAGGTGGATGATAAAGATTAGCTGAGGTTTCAACTAAATTTTTCCTATGTCACAGAGAATTTTGCTAAATTCTATAGAAATAAAAAGTGAACTTGACCAGTTTGAACCAAGATGACTAGTCTTGGAAGTTCTTTGAGAGTAAGAAAAGATTTTTAGGTTGAGTCAGCAATTCCCAACATGCTGTCTGATTATATATTTCTGTAACATGAGAACTACTCTGCTGAGGTGATTAGTGAAAAATTAGGCAGTAGATCGACTGTCACTTTCTGCACCTTTACAGAAGTTGGCTGGATCCATAGGATTATTTCTCTGAGAATCCTCTCCATATGAAGCAGTATTCCACACAGCAACTGCCTGAGAGCAGAAATAATTACCTCTGAAGTTACTTTCAGAAAAGTTCTCTTCAAAAATCACAGGAAAGTAAGGAAACTGTTCCCGGATACAAAACCATGACAAAAGTCCTCATAAATGAACTAATAGCATAGGATGAAAGTTTAAGAGTTAGAGTTTGGTAAGGTTAGTATGTCTCAGGATCAAACTAGCATTCCAGAAAATAAGTTGAGAGGAATAAAATTAACCCTGAATTTGATTTGCTTCTGAGAATGGGACTCTTGGCATACTCAGGCAAGACTGGCTCAGGACTGAGGGATGAAGCTGAATCTGCAGACTGGAGAAATATAAACCCTGCATGGAAGGTTAGAGCATTAGGGAATTGGAGAGGATAATAATGACTGTGATCTGTATGACCAGGAAATTCGTGTGTGTGGGGGGGGTTCCTGTCATATATATTTTTTTTCACCAAAATATGTATACACCCTTCAGCAGTTGGCTGTACTAATAAATGTTTAGAAGCTAATAGCCACCACTTTGAGCACCTCTTGTAATGTAAAGGGCAAAGATAACTTGTATTAAACTCATGATGTCTCAAAAATTTAGTATTAAAATATTTTTACAATTTTTTGGTGTATACATTTTCGGTGGACTTTCTCTCCATATATAGTTTTTTCTTTCTTTCCATCTTAAGATTGAACACAAGGTCTTCATACTGACCTATATCTTCAGCATTTTTTTTTTTTTTACAGACAGGATCTCCCTAAGTTGTTAAATTGTCCAGCCTGAGCTCTGAAACTTGCTGTCCTCTTGCCTCAGACTACCAGAGTACTGAGATTACAGTAATGTGACTCTTTTTTAAAAATTTGACTGCAATGCGCTTTACTTTTATCTCATTAGTTGATATTATGCAATCATGAGCTATGTTTTGGATATCTGGTGAATGCAAAAAGATTCTTTACAGTCTGCTCTTAACCAGATTCTGCCATTCCCTTTTAAAATTATAGCACATTAGACCACAGATTCTTCTTGAATAATTTATCTCTTGATATTTTCTTAGAATAACTCAATTTATCAAACCTTTCTCCTGAGTTTCAACAGAGGAAGCTTACTTTGTTGCCTAATGCCCAATATGCACCTAACTGAAGCATTATGTTAGAGGCTTTGGAAGTTTAGCACGCTCAGAAGTTATCTATACATGTGTAATCTATACATGTGTAATCACCAAAAATACTTTGTATTTCTTCTGTAAGAAATTCATATCACATTGTGATATTTCTTGTAAGTTTACTTAGCAGGAAATATAATTATTCAGCCTCTTTTCAACATAAATTCTTCTAATGGATTTTAAATTGTAACCATGTATAATGGATTATAAATTGTAACTATGTGTAAATAATTCCCTGATCTTGCTTTTTAAAGAAAAGCTTCTAATTTAACTTATTTTCAATATTTTTCTTTTGGTTAGAAATTATATTCAGGTTTTTTTTACCATGATGAATCAAGAAGAAGATCGCTTAATCTATCTGTTTGTACATGTTTGATGATAAGTAGAAAAGGGAGAAACAGGCCTAGATATAGCTGGTGTTTAAATTATGAAATATACATTTTCCATAAAGATAAGTTTATACTTTAAAAAATATCATCCAGTTTGATAATTGGTATGGTTTTTTGCAATGCAGGAACATACATGTGATAAGATTTAGTCATCCTGGAGTGCTACGAGACATGTTACTGTTTAACCTTTTTGCTGGGATATTAAAGTGATTCACTACTGTCTCAAGCTACATATTATTCTAACCCAAGTTTGATTGACATTTCAGACTGATGGTTGCACTAGGGTGTTTCCATTTCTTGGCTATTGTGAGTAGTGCTGCAATAACCATGAGAGTGCAGGTAACTCTTTTACAAACTGACTTCATTTCCCTTGAGAATATGTCCAGGACAGGGATAGCTGCATCATAGAGTAGTGCTATTTTTAGTTTTTGATGAACCTCCTTACTGTTTTATGTAGTGGTTATACTGACTTACATTCCGACCATCAGTGTACAGAGTTCCTCTTTCTCTACATCTGTTTTAGTTACTTTTCTCTCGTTGCTGAGAGAAAATACCCGACACCCAAAGTTAGAAGGGAAGGGGTTTATTTGGCTTATACTTTGTAGAGGTTTCAGTCCATAAACGCCTGGCTCCAAGGCTGGGATGGTAAACAAGCATCACAGAGGAGAAACAACATGGTGGGCACAAGATAGCAAAGCTAACAAGAGAGACTTAACAGCATCTTCCTGCCCCTTTTGTCTTATTCAGACTAGTTAGGGTGGGGTAGCACTCACACCCTAATCCTAGTGCACTTGAGCCTACCATTACATCATCATTCAATTCCAGCTTCACACACTCTAGACCAAGCCTATGACCACATGAGGCTTTGGAGGGACATCTAGACCCAAACCCTAACAACATCTTTGTCAGAATTTGTTACTTTTTAAATAACAACCATTGTAACTGGGGTGAGATGGAATCTCACTGTAGTTTTGATTTACATTTCCCTGGTACCAGAAGATATATTTTTTTAAATTTTACTGGTACATATTAGGTATATAATGACATTCATCATTGGAAATTTGTACTTTTACATAATCTTTCTTGGTTCTTATATTTTCCCCATTCCCCTGCCCTCCCTTCAACCCCTCCATCCCTCCCTATCCTTCCCTCGTTTGGAAACAAACAAGACTTTGTTTCTATTTTTTCATTTTCTCATATTAATTCCATTCCCTTTTTCCTTTCCCCTACCCCCTCCCACTTCCCCTTCCCCTTTGCCCCTTCCCCTTTGCCCCTTTTCTTCCTAATTCACATTATCTACTATACCTTTCAGTCCTTATATACACTTTCAGTTTCTCACACTAGAGAAACTATTTGGTATTTACACATGTGTGTCCTATTTATTTCACTTAAGAGTATTGCTTCAATGTGCATCCATTTAGATGTAAATGTCTCTAATTTCACATTTTTTATGGCTGAGTAGTACTTCATTTTATTTTTTAAAAAAACTACATTTTCATTATCCAGTATCCAGATGATGGGCAACTGGGCTGCTTCCAAGATTTAGCCATTAAAAACTGTGCTGCTATGAACATGGGTGCACATATATCACTGTGGTATGATTCTTTTATTTCTTTGGGGAAGATATCCAGCAGGGGACTAGCTGGGTCAAATGGGACTTCCAGTCCTAGTTCTTTGAGGAATCTCCATGTTGATTTCCACAGTGGTTGCACCAGATGACACTCCCACCAGCAATGGAGCAGGGTTCCTCTTTCCCCACAGCCCTGCCAGAATTTGCTATTGGTTGATTTCATGATAGCAGCCATTCTTTCTTGGGTGAGGTAGAATCTCAGTGTTGTTTTCATTTGCATCCCTCAAATGACCAGTGATGTTGAACATTTTTTTCATATGCTTATTTGCTATTTCTACTTCTTTGTCTGAGACATGTCTGTTCATTTCAGATGCCCATTTTTGGATTGGGTCTTTAAATTTGGGAGGTTTAATTTTTTAAAGTTCTTTATAGATTCTAGATAATAGACTGTTGTCTGAGGAACAGCAGGTGAAGATTTTGCCCACATTGTGGGTGGCCTCTTCACACTGTTGGTGGTTTCTCTTGCTGTGCAGAAGCTTTTTAATAAGAAGAGATCCCACTTCATGATTGTTTGTGCTAGTTCACAGGCAACTGAGGTTTTGTTAATAAAATCTTTTCCTACACCAATGTCTTCAAGAGTTCTACCTAACCTCTCTTCCAGCCAGTTCAGCATTTCTGTTTTAATATTTAGATCTTTCATCCATTTCAATTTTAGTTCAGTGCATGATGAGAGATATAGGTCTAGTTTTAATCTTTGGCAAGTTGAAACCCAATTTTTCCAGCACCATTTATTAAAGAGGCTATCATTCCTCCAGTGAGGGTGTTTGGCTCCTTTGTCGAAGAGGAGGTGGCTGAGTGTGTCTGGAGCTGTTTCTGCACCTTCTAATCTGTTCCACTGGTCCTCAGGTCTGTTTCTTTGCCAGTACCATGCTGTTTTTTTCACAGTAGCTTTGTAGTATTGTTTCAAGTTGGGGCTTGGCTTGTGATACCCACTGCCATATCTCTGTTGCCTAGAATTTCTTTTGCTATTCTGGGTCTCTTCTTGTTCCAAATGAATTTTTGGATTGTTTTCTCAAGGTCCATGAAGTATGCTGCTGGAATTTCAATTGGGATTGTATTGAATCTATATAGCAATTTTGGAAGTATAGCCATTTTCACTATGTTGATTCTTCCTACCTGGGAGCAAGGGAGTCGTTCCATTTTCTGATATCCTCTTCAATCTCTCTTTTCAGAGTGCTATAGTTTTCAGAGTAGAGGTCTTTGATTTCTTTTGTTGGGATGATTCCTAGGTATTTCAATTTTTTGGATGCTATTGTGAAAGGAATTGATTGACCCATTTCTCTCTCAGTGAGTCTGTTGTTCCTGTAGAGGAAAGCTATTGATTTTTGTGTGTTGCCCTTGTATCCAGCTACTATACTGAATTTGGTTACTAAGTCTAGAAAACTTTTGGTGGAGTTCTTGGCATCTTCTATATAGAGTATCATGTCATCTGCAAATAATGACAATTTGACTTCTTCATTTCCTATCTTTATTCCTTTTATTTCTTTCTCTTGTCTAATTGCCATGGCTAATGTTTCCAGAACTATATTGAACAAGAGTGGTGATAGTGGACATCCTTGTCTTGTTCCTGATTTTAGTGTGAAGGATTTCCGTTTTTGACCATTTAGTATGGTATTGGCTGTTGGTTTTTCATAGATGGCTTTTATCAGTTTGAGATAGAGACCATCTATTCTAATTTTTGTAGGGTTTTTATCATAAATGCATGTTGGATTTTGTGAAATGCTTTTTCTGCATCTATGGAGATAATCATATGGTTTTTGTCCTTGGCTCTATTGATATAGAGTATTACATTGATTGATTTGCATATCTTGAACCATCCCTGCATCCCTGGGATGAATCCCACTTGATCAGGGTGTATGATCTTCTTGATGATTTTCTGCATTCTATTTGCCAGTATCTTATTAAGGATTTTTGCATCTATGTTCATTAGTGAGATTGGCCTAAAGTTCTTTTTTTTTGGTTGGGCCTTTCTCTGCTTTGGGGATCAAGGTGATGCTTGCTTCCAGGAATGAATTCAAAAGTATTGCTTCCCGTTCAATTTCATTGAAGAGTTTAAACAGTAGTGGCAGTAATTTCTCTCTAAATGTCTTTTAGAATTCAGCAGTGAAGCCATCAGGATCCGGGCTTTTCTTAATTGGTAAGTTTTTAATTACATTTTAATTTCATTGATTGATATTGGATTGTTTAGAATTTTATGTCATCTTTGTTCAGTGTTGGTAATTCATATGTATCTAGGAATCTGTCCGTTTCTTCTGTGTTTTTCATCTTATTGGCATATACGTTCTCAAAGTAGGTATTGATGATCCTCTGGATTTCTTCTGGGTCCATTGTAATTTCATCCTTGTCATTCCTAATGGCATGGATTTGGGACTTTCCTTTCCTTTTTCTGATAAGATTGGCTAAGGGTTTTTCAATCTTGTTTATTCTTTCAAAGAATCAGCTCTTGGATTCATTGATTTTTTTCTATCATTCTCCTAGTCTCCATTGCATTAATTTCTGTTCTGATCATTATGATTTCCTCCTTTGTATGAATTTTGGTTTTCTCCTGTTCTTCTTTTATTTGAACCTTGAGGTTCAGCATCAGGTTGTTTAATTAGGCTCGCTCTGTTTTCCTAATATGAGTATTCACTGCTATGAATTTCCCTCCTAAGACTGGTTTCACTGTGTCCCATAGATTCTGATATGTTGTAGTGGCATTGTCATTTAATTGAAGGAACTGTGTGATTTCTTCTTTAATTTCCTCTGTGACACATTGGTTATTCAGGAGTGTGTTGTTCAATTTCCATGTGTGTATGAAATTCTTGTAGTTTCTCTTGCTATTGATCTCCAATTTCATCGTACTATGGTCTGATAATATGCAGGGGATAACTTCAATTCATTTGCACTTATTTGCATGCTTCTACATATTTAGAAGTTATATGGCTAACAGATGATAAAAATATATGGTAGCAATTCAGTGATAGAAAGGAATAATGTACTGATATATATAATACCATGGATGAATCTTTAAAAAATTATTCCAATTAAAAGAAAACAGTCAAATAAAAAACATACTTTATGATTCAATTTATATGGAGATCTAGAATGGGCAAAGGGAATTTATTGTGGTAAAAATTAAAACAGTGATTGGAGAGAGAGAGTGCAGATAAATTGGAAGTTATAATTGAATAAAACTTTTTAAGAGTGGAAGTAGTATTTATTTTAGTAGGGTAAGTGCATTACACAGGTGCTTGTGTTTTACAAAACTCAATGAAATGCACATTTAAGAACTGCATATTTGTATTTAAATTATATTGACTGAGGCAATTGCTGTTTTCTGAAACTATTTTATATTTTATGTGATTATTACTTTATTTCAGCGTGATTCTAACAGTAATATTATTTTAATTTAACAAGTAAGAAAAAAATGACATCAGAGTTAGAATCTAGGAAAGGCTGTAGCTGAATATTAACTGTTAATCATACTCAATTCTATTTCATTTTCATCTTTTATGAAATACAAGTAATTTGCAATTATCTTGGAGAAAGCGGTTTACTATGTGAAGTTGATTTTGAAAAAAATATATATATATAATTACTTAACCAAATAAGTTTTAATTCAATGTTAAAACAATGTAAAAAGTATAGTATAAATGAATGAAATGATTGTTCAGTATAAATAAAATTACCCAGTAGGAAGAACTGTATAAGTAAAAGCTGGGTAAATGTACTTAGCTTGTGATTGAACACTTGGGTAGTATTTTGAAAATGGATTAATTAGGTAGGGGGAGAAATCAAAGCAAATAATATTTTGTTCAAGTTCATATATGAAAAACATAAAATAATAAAAATTTAAAGAAAAAAATGGAAAAATTAAAATAATAAAAATACATTATTATATAATCTATTAAAATAAAAATATGTTGATGTTATATTGGTAGTGAATGTGCTATAAATTACTAAAATAAAATAGGTAAATAATAAAAGTAAATATGGTACTAAAATTCAGAATTATAAAAGTTTAAAAGTTACCAGAAATATAATGAAAGGACTCAGAGAAATAGGAACAATTTGAGCCTGACTCTATATGAAATGTGACTTCAGATACACTGTTAAATATACCTTTTCTCCAGTATTTCCCAAAGAATTGTTCTACCAAATTTTAAATATGGAAACACAAGTGTGAGGAGTTTTATTTTAACTTTGGAATTCTGGATGCACCAATACTCCCTAGAAATGGTACCCTGCTAAGGTGAAATATGAATCTGCTAGTCTAAAATACAGGATGACTGTTTTCAAAACATGTTTAGATATAAAACCATTTTTTAGATTATCTTAATGCAAAGACATTTATAAAATATACCTTAGAAACTTAGAGGATTTGGCTTCTCTTATAATAATCACTTACAGTAACTAAGAGAATCAAGAATGAAGATTTACTAAATGATCAATCTGTTTTATATTTATACAAATCTAATGAATATTTGAACTTCAATATTAAGAACCTTAGTAACTCAACCTCAACTGCTATTTTTAAGTTACTATTCTACAATAGGTAGCTTTGTGTGTTTAATTTTACTTAATGCTGAATGGAAATTTTCTAATAAGTAACATTATATTTAGTTTATTAGATTTAAGACAGATAACTATGCAGAAACTCAAAATCTATAAAGGTGTAAATTGAAGAAATAATAACTACTGTACCTGTTATGAAGAAGATTCAGTCTCATATTCTAGTAAATTATGTTCAAAGACAATGAAAATATATTAGAAATGACCACAGAAACATAATAAATCTATTTTGAAAAATACAATAGAAGTGATGCATAAGGGTGAAGGAGATCCATATACTAATTTTTAGAATAGCAAAAACAGATTATGTAAAGCATAAACAAGGAATTTCAATATAAAATCTCAACATAGTTGTTGCATAAGTTATTATTTAATTAACACTGAAGAACTAAGCAACAAAAATTTCAGAACAAATACTAAAAATAAATCAAATGGATGTTGAGAAGCATTTTCTATGGTGAATTTACTGCACTGATAACTGTAGGAATTTTGCAAGTATTATACTTTAATTTCAGGGAGACTCATTTTCAAAATCTCTAATAAGGCTCAAAACAAGGGGCAGCCACTTGGATTGCTATCGTATGTTCATTCCCAGTATGGATTAATTCCACACTGTCATTTGTGCCGTATGACACATCCCGGGTCTGTTTCCCTTGAGGCATTCTGCTTGAATTTATGACAATTTGAGCACAGGCAGAGAAATATCAAACAACGTTCAGGGAGAATAAAAGCTAAGAGTAATAATAATATAGCTGCCAGGAAAAATAACACTAAAAACTATTCAAACTTACTAAAATTATATACTAAAGCCCCCAAATGAAATTTAGCTCAAATAAATATATTGTCCTCCACTTTGGTTTTGAAATAGTAATCAATATAAAAGATAAGATGTGGATTGAGAGTAGTCAAAAGTCAGAGAACTTAAAGTTTCAATACTCAAAAAGTTTAGTGTAATGTGGTTAAAAAATTAAACCAGAAAAAAATTTTAAAACTGCAACAAGGCTACATTGAAACAGCTATATGTGGAACTAGTGAGCTCATGTCTCTGTGTTTTATAGTAACTAGACTAGATCATGAGTTTTATGTTTATTTCTAGTACCTCATTATAAAAGTCTTTGAAAAGCCATACTTTTAGAGAAAGGGGAACATGAAGAGTGAAAATACATGTGAGAATCATTAATAAAATTCAAGATAATTAATATGTAATTAATGTAATACTAGTTATGAAATGAATGGAGACCAAAAAATACTAACAATGAAATAACACTTCTTTTATAAATGAAGACATTCCCTAGAATTTTTTTTTAATTCACAAGTGGCCTGTTTCAAACTTATAATACTCAGAGTATTAATTTTCATTACATATAATCTGTTTACAAATAGTTTAAGAATTTCCATGTGGAAGCAAAATAAGACAAATAACTAACAGATGAAAAATTGGGAAAATATACGAATGCTTTGATTCAGCAATTCAACTCCCCACATTTTATCTTATGGGCATATTTGCACAAGTGGTCAATGGAAGTACATTATCAGTGTAAACTTGCCATAAAAATAATATAATAATAAAATGAAAATAGTCAAGTGGGTTATAACAATAATATACACCTATATGAATGGTAGCTTATTAGTAGCTAATAAGACTGAATTTGAAAAATATGGAGTCTCCCACAGAGCATAGAGCACTTTAGGAAGGCAGATTTTTAAATGTTCTAGGGACAATAGTTACAGTCCCATGTCTAAAGACACTGAAAGCAAATAGAATTCCATATGCCAAAAATAAAATCTAGGGCCGGGGATTTAGCTCAGTGGTTCTGCCACCTGCCTCGCAAGCAGAAGGACCCAAGTTCGATCCCCAATACAAACAAAAAACAATAAAATATATGAAAATTTAAAAAAAATAAAATAAAATCTAAATTTGTAACTTGTACACTTAAAAAAATATAAAGTCTTTTGTGTCACAGAGACCTAGAGGCTTGAATAACAAACACATGCCCAATGAGTAACTAAATCTAGTATACAGCTTGAAATCTCTGCCTTTATTTTGTGTGTTGTCCTTATTGACGTAAAACTTTGGGTTACATCCCTTCTCAGCTCTGCACATAGACATGTTAACCACTTGAAAGGAGTGTTTGTATTGCAGTGTTTATTAGCTCTATATTTTCCTAACTTATAACATCTCCTTTCAAAACTGAGAACACTGAGGAGAACCAAAATGGTGGAGTAGTGATCAGCAGCAAAATACAGCCTCTCTGGGACCCAGAATTCAGACAATTGGAAAATAACTTGGCAAAGAGAAAAAATGATGTACATCTCTGGTGCAGGAGGGAGAAGGGGACAAGGAGATAAAAAAAAAGAATTAAAATGTGTTATGTACATGCCCAAATTCCACACAAGATATGTAATTATTACATACTCCAAACCTGCATCAATTAAAAAAATGGTAAAAAAAAAAAAAACTGAGAACACCAAGAGTAAGTAACCAAAGTACTACAATTTTTAAGATTTTCAGGGATATCTGGTTGCCAGGTTTTATAAGGACCAGTCCAGACTCCCTGAAGCAATCCTGAGAAGTCTCCAGCCATGGTCTTAAACCTGTATTACCTAAAGTTCCAGGAAAAGTAGAGCCTCACAGAACAATGCATGATGATGTCACCCTCAAGAGGGCACAATTAACCCGTGACAGA
This sequence comes from Heterocephalus glaber, assembly GCF_053883595.1. Classification (NCBI taxonomy): domain Eukaryota; kingdom Metazoa; phylum Chordata; class Mammalia; order Rodentia; family Bathyergidae; genus Heterocephalus; species Heterocephalus glaber. The sequence goes on from NW_028258369.1 coordinate 4,229,040, forward strand.
AGTGGAGGTTGCCCCAATCAAAATCCCCAATCTCATGGAAGCAACCAAAATCTCATGGTGGGAATTGAATTGATGCCTTAAGCCAGTGATGGTGAACCTTTTGGAGCTTTCAATGATAACAAACAGCCCACTGTGACACATGTGCTATAGATTCTCCACCACAGCTCTAAGCCATGATGCCTCTCCTAGGACCTCACACAACTAGTCTGAGAGATCAGTTGACCAGGCCTCAACTTAACCAGGTGTATGTTACAAGTCATACAAAAGCCACAGAGATGCATATTGCCAACCCTTTCCTTTGTTCCCTTTTTCAGTACAACCCCAAAGTTTCTGTCATTTCCTTGGGGACACATCTTAAATCTCTCAGTGCTTCCCAGCATGGCCATGATAACTAAAGCTCCTTTCCTGCCCTTTACCACTATTTATCCACTTGATTAGCATTATGGTATGGGTGGCCAAGCCTAGTCTCTTGGAACCTCCAGAGCTGGAGTTTTAGCCCTAAAATTTAAGTAATATTTTCAGAAAGAAAAAGATATTTAGGGCAGACATAATAGCTCTAATTGTATGTCTAGATTGGGCAATGGAAGGGCCGGACAGGTGTTATGGTTTAGATCTAAAATTTCTCCCCAAACTCTCATGTGTGTGGAAAGTGATTGGATCACAGGGACACTATACTCTTCAGTGGATTGGTCTGTTGATGAGTTCATGAGCTAAATATGCTGTTAGGACATGGGGCCAGTTGGAGCTTCTTCCCAGCTCCTCTCTTCTCTCTATGCTTCATGGCTTCCATGAGAAAAGCAGCTGTTCTCTTCACATGGCCTTCCATCATGCCCTTTCTGCTTGGAGACAGCTGACTATATGGAATGAATTCTTTAAAAACCATGAACCACAACAAAACCTTCCTCCTTTCATTTGATGGTGTAGGGTAGTGTGTCCAGCAATAGGAAAGTGACTAAGATAGCACAGGTTAAATAAAGTTATTGAAAGTATGAACAAAATATGGGAAGGTCATGTGGAATCCAAAAAGGGCTTGTTCCCTTTAGTTCCAAATAAGGAAAATGGAACCAAAAAGTCCAAACTTATAGAAGAATAAACTTCAGGAAAATAGTATGAAATTTTTCCAATCATTTTTACTGACCAAAAATGGTTTGGTTGCCCAAGAAATGAATATTCCATCACTGGATATGTTTAAGCATAGGCTGAGTCTGCTTCTTATAAAACAAATAATATAGAGGTGCTTTAAAATTGTTTGTTAGAATAAGAAACGTTATAATACGTCATTGTACCTTGAACATATGGCCCCATCTCTAATCACTTATGTCAGCTTGGATAAGTCACATAATTTTTGGAACTCAAAACCTTTGTCTCTAAAGTTGAGTTTTAAAATAAAGGAGGGAATAAATTAAATTTCTTTTTGTCTTATTTGCAGTAAACTTCCAAAACAATTTATTGTTCAGTGTTAAGTTAGGGATAGCTCAGCTGATTATATTTCCTTAGTGTCTACTATTCTAATACATATCTCACTCAACTATCCATGTCAGAGGAGACAATTATTTAATTAAATATGTTCACCATTTAAGCAACATAAGTAATGGGAAACCATTCAGTTGCCACTACAACTGCACAGTTTTAGGGCCCTGAGGGAAAGGTGTTATCAGTGAAATTCAGTAGGAGAGAAAAGTTACTTTAAGGCAGACATCAGAGCCAAAAGTAAAGATGCCAAAATTGTCTTCTTTCAGCCTCTTGATATCACTTGGCTCTACTAGTGCCTCAACTTGACACTACATTCCTGCCTTTCTCGTGATGTGTTCCTCTTGCCTCCTTCAGTTTTAAAGTACAGGTACATTATATGACAACATGATTTTGTTATGCCAGTGAGAGTCCTTGCTAACTACTGTGACTAAAAGCAAAACTCATTCTCAATCTTGATGGTAGAGGTAGAACACCTATCACAGACTTGAAAATGAGCCTTCAGAAAGAAGGAGGGAGTGGAGTAAGCAGCCAGATCTTAGGTCTTTAATCATCCCATGCCCTTGGTTGGCTTGTCACCAAGAATGTATAATTCGCTGTAGTTCAGAGCTGATGTACTGTTGTAGTCGTCCACAGAAAAATAGAGAAGAAAAACATCCTTAGGAAAGTGTGAAGTTCACAAAGTCAGTGAATGCCTCCATGATGCTGTGGTTCCCTCAAAATAATTTTCTTGTTGGGGTCGGGTATTTAGCTCAGTGGTTCTGCCATCTGCCTCTCAAGCACAAGGTCCCAAGTTTGATTCCCGGTGCCCCCCCATAATAATAAAAATAATACTTTCCTTGTTATTTTATGGGCTATAAAATCTCTGAATACTCCATCCTTTCACAGATTGCTCTTTGTATTTAAGTGTGAGGTCATGACAATGAAATAATTAATAAAATGATTTTTAATGGATCAGCTCACTAGTGGGTCTGCAATACTGTGCATACCTAACTGGAGGCTGTAAGAGAGAAAAGGTACAAAGAGCACAGGGGAGCCCAGTTACAAACCTCTTCAGAATCTTATCTAAAGTCAAATCATACTTCAACCTTCTCTAGGTTTAGCATATGGAGAGTTGAGTGACGAGAAAGAGGAGAATCTCTATTTCCTAGTGAAGAGGAGATTTTATGGCATTTGATGATTTAATTGTTTTGATGTGCTTCATGAGAATAAGCTACAATATCACAGAATAACTTAAAATATTAAACCATTGACTGTGACATGTTTTTGTAACTGTGATTAACATTCTAGTTATCACTGGAAATGTGAAGCACACAGGATTTAGTATTAGAAGGCCAGGATTTAAATACAGGCCTTGATGCTTAAGTACTTGTTAGAAAAGAAACAAGACATTGAATCACTTTATGGCTCAATCTATTCATTGTTACAGAGCCAGTACTCCTTTATTTGTCTCATGAAGTTTAACTTTTTAGCATCTTTCTTTGAAAGTACCTTTTTTGTTGTTTTAAGAATAACTTTATAGGCTGGGGATTTAGCTCAGCGGTTTCGCCGCCTGCTGCGCAAGCACAAGGACCCGAGTTCGATCCCCGGTACCAAAGAATAACTTTATAAGGAAAAATTATGAGAAAAGAAAAAAATGGAAACAAAGTCTTTGTAAATAGGGAAGGGTGGAGGGGGTGAAGGGCGCACAGGTAATGGGGAAAAAATAACCAAGATACATCATGTACAGGTACAAGCACCCAGTGATAAATGTAAACGTATTGTTTACCTAAAATGTACCAATAAAAGAATTTAAGCAAAAAAAGAATAACTTTATTTTTTTACCTTATATAAAATATTTATCCAAAATTTAAAAATAAAAAAGTATTACAAATTACCAATGGGTTACTAAATCTGATTCAAAAAAATCTATTAACATTTTGGCATATTATCTTATGGTCTTGACATGTGTGCATAACTTTATATCTTTTCAAATAATGTTGCATCGCTTTATACAAAATGTGCTTTAATTTTTCTCACTCACCATTACTTTATATAATTTTTCTAGTTTATTAAATAAGGTTTTTTTTTCTTTTCATTAGCTTCATTGGTACATTTTAGGTATAAAATACAGTTACATGCATCATTGGGATCTTGTGCCTTTACATGATGTATGTTAGTTCTTATTTTTTCCCCATTTCCCTGCCTCCCTTCCCTATTTACAGAGACATTGTTTCCATTTTTTCGTTTTTCTCATATTTTTCTCTTTTCCCTTCTTTCCTTTCCCCTACTCTTCCCACTTCCCCAACTCCTTTAGACATTTTCTTCCTATTTCACATTATTAATTATATCATTTGAACCTTATTTACACTTTTAGTATTTCACACCAGAGAAACTATTCAGTATTTACGCATATGTGTCCTATTTATTTCATTTAAGAGTATGGCCTCAATGTGCATCCATTTAGCTATAAATGTCTCTAGTTTCTCATTCTTTATGGCTGAGTAGTACTCCATTTAATAAAAAAAAACTCCATATTTTCTTTATCCAGTTTCCAGTTGATGGGCACTTGGGCTGTTGCCAAGCTTTGGCTATTATGAACTGTGCCGCTATAAACATGGGTGCACATGTATCACTGTGGTATGATTCTTTTAATTCTTTGGGGAAGATCCCCAGCAGGGGAATAGCTGGATCGAATGGGACCTCTAATCCTAGTTCTTTGAGGTATCTCCATATTGATTTCCACAGTGGTTGCACCAGTCTGCACTCCCACCAACAATGGAGAAGGGTTCCTTTCTCCCCACAGCCCCACCAACATTTGTTATTGGTTGATTTCTTGATAGCAGCCATTCTTTGAAAGTACTTTTTAAGCTGTAAAATGACAACAGAGTTATTCTTATTTAGCTTCTTTGTGGAAAAATCTAGGAACTAAAAAGTAATCAGTTGATTCTTACAGTCTGTGTGGGTATAAGTCCTTGAATATGCTAACCACTTGAATAATTGTTCTAATTTTTCCCTTTTTTGAATTTGCAGTTTTTTCTCAAATGATTTTAGCTAAGCAAGATGGATTATTGGGTTGCTTTATATTTTCATTTCTCATTGCCTGTTTTTCTTGAATATTTACAATATCAAAAAACTCATTAACATTTGATTATTTGGGACAAATCTTAAAGAAACTGATTATGAAATGACCCTGACTATATTAAAAAAAAACTCTTCTACAGTAATATGTAGTATATGCTATCTTCACTGTTAGGCACAGGCAAAGTCTTATTCAGTTCATGCCCTAAATCCCCAATATGTCATGTATGTTACAGAGAAGTTTCCAAAAATTAATTGATATGTGAAGTTGTTAATGGGTCATCTTAATTTACAGTTTTTACATACTGTTTACTTAAATTCATAATCACTTTAAACTTGAAAATTATAAAATGGTGAGATTTTTGGACTTCACATTTCACCTAACTCTTGTTATCCATCTATCACTTGAATTTCCCTTACAATCTTCTCATCAACTGTACTTTTATTCAGAATCACTCACCATAGTACAGAACTCCTTCCTTCGTGAGACAGGTAATAATTCTTTTTTAATGGCTGTTATTTATTTCCTTATGACCCATAAAATTTGGTCAAATAATTCTACCCTTTTATGAAATTTTTGTTTGTTTCTCTGGAAAAAATATGAAGTTTAAGTCCATATTGAGGCAATCAAATTAAACAAAGTTGCATAACGTTTTTGGAAATGTACAGTGTGGTGGCTCATGTCCATAAGCTCATCACTCTGAAAGTCTAATTTTAGACAATTTTGAACTTGAAGATTTCATCATTTGTTAAAAAACACTATACCAGAGTTCCACTGAGTACTACTTTTTAGTTTAAGTTTACAACAAAATTGAAATGTCACCAAAAATTAATGTCTTAATAAATATATTGTATAACTATCATAGTATCTTACTCCATTCACGCTGTTATAACAAAATATCATCCACTATATGTCTGAAACATCAAATATTTACTTCTCACAGTTATGGATGTTGGGAAGTATAAGACACGTTGTCTGGTGAAGGTCTGCCTCCTGGATGGTTCATACATGGCCATATTCTGACGGTATCCTCACATGGGAGAATGGGTGAGGAAGCTCTTCTGGTACCTCTTTTATAAGTGTACTAATCCCATTTATAAGGACTCAGCCTTCATGACACAATTATCTCTGAAAGTCTCTAAGTCTGAAAGCCATCACACTGCAGACTAAATTTCAACACATTAATTTGGAAGACAGGCACAGATAGTTTATAGCTCATAGTGTAACCTAAGTTGTTATTTGGGATTACCAATTCATCAACCAACAAACATTTACTTAGCAATGATAAGTACTTGATAGAAACAGTAATGAAAGAATGAATTCCTGCTCTTTGAAAACTTAACACAAGGAAATATTTAAGAAATAGGAGCTCCCTCAGTAACTATGCAGTTTTCTTTTTCAGGTTAAAGTGTAATCTGTATGCAGTGAGTGACTCTCTACACCTAGGCCTAGTGGCATGCAGACCGATTTGAAAGGGATTTGAGATTTTGTTCATTACCTATGTGTTATTAAAATTCCTTTTTTTTCACATATGCTTAAATCCTCCAAAAACTCATTACTGGAGTAAAGGAAGTTAGTTAGTGTAGAAAAATGTCTAGACTGATGCTTGGAATAAGTAAAATTTGAGTCCATGTCTCAAAAATATTTATCATTCCATTTTACTGTTTAGGTGTTCACTTGAATTAAATACTATCCTACTGGCTCAGAATAGTTACACACTCTTGTCTACTGCCTCAAGTAAATTAAAAAATAATTGAAATCAGCTTGAAATTTTAGTAAGAGAGGGAAGGCAATGAAAGAAAACAGTAAGAGAAAATGATAGTGAGTATATCAGAACTGCACCTCCATCTCTTCTGAGGCTCATTTCCCTCTAGTACTTCACCCATTTCTTATCGTATTGGAGGAATTCAGGTTTTACTCTTGATTTGAGGACTTATAAACCTTTTCCCTTTGAAATGCATAGGGTCTATATCTATGAAAGTTAAACTTACAATAAAAAGCTGTAAAAGCCCAAATGTTACACATAGATAATAAGTGAAACTAAAGTTTAAGGGTCACAATTTTAGACCATAGTAATATATCGTTCTAGATTCCAATAATGACAGCAACAACACCAATTCTAACATTGAATATCCACTCAGGCACTACAATTTTAGTATATGTGCTGCCAAAGCTAGCACATCCACTGAGGCACTACAGATAACAAAATATATTTTAGGGATAATAAAAATCTAGGTTACACACTTACATTATCCTGTAACATCCTGCATTTGCCATACATAACTTTATGTTATTGTGTTACAATCCTTTGCTTTTCTGAAGTCTATCCTATAGGTCCAAAGTTCTGTGAAAGCAGATATGTGCTCTCTTTTTTCAACTGATCAAAGCATGAGGACACTGCCACTATAAGGAGCATTATTAGAGAATCTAGGAGCTGTAGTGGTACTGGTTCACAGACTGGTTCGTAGTCTCTATGCAAGCCACTATCACTGTTACCAGGAAACACTGCTGAAGCTCATTCCGCCTCCACTGTAAAGAACACCAGTCCACATGGCTTGAACCCAGTGGAAAGATGTGTTTTCTGTATATCAGTGTCCGAAGAGGTATTCGGTAATTCAGTCATACAGCATCCAATGTCTGATGATATGGTCACCCTTCAAGAGTAATGTCCACAAGTTATAGTTTAGTGATCACACAATATAGCTTTTCTGGACAGTGCCCAGAACATGCTAGGTTATCTTTTGTTGAGTAGCTGTAAACGAATGAATGAATGCAGTATCTCTGAGTATTACATCTCTTAATATTTTAAGGGGTATTTCTTGATATGAAATATCACTCAGTGAGTGGAACTGCATAAGACTGTCTCTGAATCTCAGCACTGGTTAAGCATATACATATTACAAGTGAATGAATGAATTGATAATCATGGGGAAAATTTTAACTTAACTGCAATCAAAATGTTTCAAGTTAAAAATTTATTCAGAGATAACATACCTATAACTAACTCTAGTTTAATAAGCTCAATCTTTACTTAAGGTAGACCTAGTAGATGGTATATGCTACGTTTGTTCAATACTGAATTTTTGTACAGGTTTAAAAACCAATACCTTAGATGTCTTGTTTAAGTTATTTTGTTCAGACTCTGGTTAATTCAATGGAAGCTGTCAAAAAATTGAGATTCCATTAGCATATCACCTACAAGTATTGTCAATAATATTTTGACCTTATGTTCCTTACTTTTTGTCAAGAAATATTTTATTGCCATAATTGTACATATTTATAGAGTATAGTGTGATAATCTGATGCATGTGTACAATGTGCAATGATCAAATCTGGGTAATTAGCATTTTTCTCTTAAATATTTATTACTTCTTTGTGTTGGGAACCTTCATACTTCTCTATTCTTATTCTTTATAAAATATTATCATAAATTGTTGTGAGCAATTGCCATCCTATTGTGGCATAAGAGATTAGAATTTATTTCTCCAACGTAGCTTCATTTTGATAGCCACTATTCAACCTCCATTTCCTCTCCTTGCTACTCTTTCTTACCTCTTGTGACCACTATTCTACTATGCTGCTATGAAATCATCTTTTTTGCTGCCACACATGAACGAGAACTTGTGTTGTCATTCCATGCCTGGCTTATTTCTCTTAACATAATATTTTTAAATTCTTTGAGACCATGTTTAAGCTGAAAATTGTTTGATTTTTCTTTCAAAAATACCTATGAGGTTCCTCACAGTCAAATATTTTGAAAACAACCATCCAGTTAAATGTTGAAATGTCTTATACTTTTCACATCATCTGCAATTGTCAACAACATTCAAGACTTTGGGGTAAAGAAATTTATTAGTTTTCCCAAGAACCTCCTACAGAGACTGAGAAAACAGTGCCAAATCACGTATACCCAGAAAGAATTAATTAATAATGAACCAGAATTTTGAATTTTTTTGAAATAATGTTTTTAAAACTTTATATAAATATAAAATTCATCTGCAAACGAACACATAATGCATATATATGCTTTCAGAAAAATATAAGACTATGTATTTTTATCATTGACCTTAAATTATTAGACATTACTAGGCAATTAGCAACACCCTATATTCCTCTACCCAGTCAAACCTCCATCCAAATTAGGACATGATGTTTTTTCTTTGTTTTAATTTATAGCTTTATGACATGTGTATTCATTTTCAAATACAGATACATGTGTGTATATGCATATATATGTGTATATATATATATATTTAGTTCTGTGTTTATTCTTTTTTATACATTAAATTATACTCAGGTATTTTTTCTGATTTCCTTTCTCAGTAATACAGTACAGAGGTCTAACCATGTTAATTCATGCAGCTAGAATTTATCCATTTTACCACTCCATTTATTGTACATATACAATTGCACGCAATTACATAAATGCAGTGCAAATTACATTTCCATATTATTAGGAATGTGATTACTTTGCATCAGTAAGAATTTCCACAAGAATCAGTGGCATACTCAAACTTAGTGAGTTAACTAAAAGTTAATTAAATGGCCACTTGTCAGAAGTATAATATAGGACTTCAGTACATCAACAAGGGATAATGCCATATCCCAGGGCTGGCAATAGTGAAAAGCTCTGCTCCGTCCTGCACCAGATCTGAAGGGAAAAGAATCAGTTACACAAACTTTGAGAAGATAAAAAGAAGGCAGAAGGAGAGTGTTGTTTGAAGAGAACATGGTCTTTTTAGAAGGAAAAGCACCCAATTTGGGATGATCTTGATAGGAGACTGCTGTTGAATAAATGTGGCATTCCTCTCACACCTTCTTCAAACCTCCCAAAGCTTAGAATTGGTTTGTAATGTCATATGATTTTCCAAAATGTTTGTATGGATGAATACTCCAATCACTAATGTATGACAATTCCTTTTATAATCTTTAACTTTTTGTCATCCTTGAGATCACTTAGTTCCTTAGATTTTCTCATATTCCTAATAAATTTGAACCAAGTTGTTTTTTTCTTGATATCCATTGTATTTTCTTTCTCAGGGAACTTCCATTTATGGTTTGGGTTTTTTTGTTTGTTTTTATATTTTGCTATTTTTCTTATTCATTTATAAACTTATCATGAGATAGATAATTTCTTCATATGCAAATTGGAAATAATGTCTCCAAGTATATATAGTGCAATTTCATTCTCTTTAAAGTATCTTTTTAAAACCAACTGTTCCTAAATTTTGGATTATTTTTATAGGCATGGATTTTGCATCTTACTTAAGATATTCCTCCCTACTCAGTTTAAAAAGATAATTTCTACACTGTCTTCTTTTTTAAATTTTAACTTTTGTATTTAACTATCAAATCCAACTCATTTTTATAGTATATGAATGTATGGATCTAATTTATTTTTCTATGAAGACTACCAGTTCTCTCAGTGCCTCGTTGAATCATCCACACCTCTGTAATTTCTACATTTTCCATTCTTTTTATTAAGATATCTATTGTGATACAAAATTTGTGCCTTGATCACCATGGCTTTTAATGTGCTGATATCTGGCCGGGTGGAATCTCTATTCTGTTCTTCTATTATGTGTTTCTCTTACACATGTTTGAAGCAGTTTGTGCATTATATTTAAGATTATTGTTGGGATTTTGTTTAGACTAATTGAAATCTAAAGATCTATTAGATTTTTGTTTAAATCTTAACTGTATTAAACCTCCATATTCTATGACTATAATAAAATTATGCATATATTTTGACATTCTTTTGTCTTTTGATAGTGCTTTCCCTCTTAATGCCTGATACCTCTTTTGCTATAAATATCCCTAAGGATTTTATAAATTTTGTTATTCTTTTAAAAATTTCATTTTGGATTTTTGCCAAACATAGAATTCGCTTTTATGGGTCATTTGTTTGGAAATTATTCCGGAAAACAGAAGTATAGGGGATTTGAGAGGCACAGGGAAACAAAGAAAACCATCAAAAGGATGTGTTATCAACATAACTGCCTCTATAGGAAACTGTTGTTTAATCCCACTCCAATGCTCTGAAGATCCTTATGAAATGTTTTTCAGAACTTCCCCTATGAGAGATGAAATGAGACAGCACTTATTCATTGGCTCCATCTCTTACTGTTCAAGGGTGGCCCCATGGGCATCAACTTTATATTTCTGAGTAGTGTGTAGGAATACAGAATAAGTTTAGAGAAGCTACAGAGCAGGAAATGAGAAGTATGCAAAACCTCACTGGCAGATGACAGTTGTACAATGCTGGTCAAAGCCTGAGTGAAATTAGTCAACAGCAGAGAGAATAAAAGTTGAATCTAGGAAAACTATGGAATATATGAAAGAGATACCAAATAGTTTTGTAAAATCTACATTTCATCTGAGTTTTGCTGGGGAAAAGATACACAGTTAAGTTTATATTTCAATTTTCTACACAGAGATATTACTAAACTCTCCTAACAACTCTACTAATTTGCATTTAGATTTTTGTTTTTGTTTAACAAATGTTATGGAGTTATATTTTGTATTGTTTTATTTTCATAGGTGGATATTGAAAAAAACATTTACCAAAATATTTTTCTTTATCTTTCATTACTTTTCTGTTACAATATTGTGATTCACATTATTTAATTTTACTAGTATTTTATTCCTAAGATTAACTTCATGTTTTAATGCCAAATTATATTTTTAACATTGCTGAATATGCTTTTTTCTATCTTCTAATTTTTTTCAGATTTGGGTATCTATGTTTCTATGTGAGATTTCTGCGATATTCTTCCTTCCACTGAAAATTGCCACTGCTATTCTGTTCCTTGAATGGTTTTGTTTTTAATTTGGAGTTCAAGTTCATTATAAGATTCTCCATCCTGCTGGTACTTTCCTTTTCTTTAAAATAAATAACAAATAATGTTTTAAATATTTGATATAAAAACCTGTGAATGTATTTTCTTATAACCTTTTAAATTTTTGTTGTAATTTTATGTTCCTATATATTCTAATTTTTATATTTCATTTCTATTTTTCTATTTTCTGTTTTGTTCTTGACTGTGTTTTCCATAAATTTATCGATTTTTAGACTAAGAAACTATTTTAGCTCTGTAACTTATTTCTATTTTAGGCTTGTTTTGTACTTCTTTAGTTTCTTCTCTTATTTTTTTGCTTCTAATATTTGAAACCTATTCATTTTCTAACTTCTCATGCAGAATGTTTGAGTTATTCATATTTAGCTTACTTTTCCTAAAACATTCAAAGGTCTAAATTTCTAAATGCTATAAGCATCTAATGAGTTTGATACATATTTTATATTAAATTTTATTTCTAAGTATTTAATCATGCATATTATTATTTCTATTTGATCCATAGGTTGTTTCCAATATTCGCTCTTAAATTTTTGAGAATATAGGTACTAATAATTATTTTTATTAATTTAAAAGGTAAATAGAATGTGGTTAAAGAATTCAGTCTTATTATGCCATTCCTTTGAAATCTGATGAGATTTGCTTTATCACCCAACATAATCAGTTTCCTTAAATATTTTATATATCTTCAACAACTTAGAATAAATTTTCAGTTTACTGTCTTATATATGTCCAGTAGATCAAGCTTGTTAATCATCTATATTCTGACTGATTTTATACTCTATCATTTACTGAAAAAAGTGTGTTATCATCCACTATATTAGTGTGTTATCTATTTTTCTTTTCATGTCTGTACATTTCTGTTGGATTTGTTTTGAGACCATGTATTATGTACAAAAAGTCTGGAATTTGTATTTTCTAGGTGAATTGAAACCTCTTTCATTATGTCACAAACCTCTTTAAGTGATACTTTTTTGTGCTTCAGTCTGGTATTTGAATTAGTTTTTATTTTGGGTTAGCATTTCACTGGTATGTATGATTCCACCTTTTGATTTTCAAATTTCTGTATCCTAATGTTTTGAGGTAAGCTTTATATATACCATATGACTAGATATAGTAAATTCAGAATTGAATTTGTTATGATTATCTGTTCATTTAAATTTTTACTATCTTATTTTTTCAATATATCCTTCTTTTGTTCATCTTTTCCTTTCTACCCTGCTTTTCATTTACTAAGTTCCTACCCATCATTTGATTATTTCCTTTAACTCAAATGCAATATATATAGTGGTACCTCGGTTCATGAACTTAATTCTTTCCATGATTATGGTTGCAAACCAAATCGGTTGAGAACTGAATCAATTTCAATGATTAGGTTCAATGTTGACCTTATAGGGAAATGTCATTTGATTTGGTTCTTGTCCAATTCAGTTTGCAACCAGAATTGTGAAAAGAATTGTTTGTGAACTGAGATATATATCTTTGTTTGTTGTTTACCCTATATAATTTCTCCGCTAAAGTCAATATAGAATAGTTTCCTTGCTGATTGTTTGCTACCTTCTTGTGTGTTATAGGCCTAAGTCTCATTTAACATCATAGTGAGGATGTTGCCCTTTTATTAGAATCTAGCATGGGCAAAGCCATAGCTTTTACGCCTGTCTCCCAATCCTGATTAGACAACAGAAAAGAAGCCGAAATTCACCCGATATTTCTGCTATGCTAACACCTAAATCTTATCGATGTACTCACCTTCCAATCTTACCACTTTTGACTTATTTTGAAATTGGGAGTATTTTTATTTTAATTGCTCAGGGATGTACTCAATTATTTTCATGACTTTTATTCAGATTATTTTATCTGTTCACAGTTTTCAGACTATTAGTCCATCATACCATCAGAAATTCAAGTAAGTCCTATAGAAGAATTTTTTAAAAACTCTGTGAGAATAGGAATAGACAGATTTAAAATTTCAAACATAATCTCTTCAATTTTTCTTTTAGATATCTAAGTCTCTTTCATTTCAAGTTGGAAATATTAACATTCACCAATTAAAATTACTTCCAGGATTTATTATAAAATATTTGATTTGACCTGGTCCAGTGCTAAGTAAGATGCTGGGTTTTTTTGTTTGTTTTGTTTTGCGGTACCAGGGATCGAACTCAGGACCTTGCACTTACGAGGTAGGCGAGGTACCACTGAGCTAAATCCCCGGCCCCTAAGAAAATGTATTTCTGCATCCTTCAGGAAATAGGATTTTTTGCTCAACTCTTATTTGGCCATGCCCTTCCTGATTCCAGGGATATTCAGAAAAGTGAAAGGCATGGGTCGGGGATTTAGCTCAGTGGTTCTGCAACCTGCCTCTCAAGCGCAAGGTCCTGAGTTCTATCCTTGGTACCAAAAAAAAAAAAGAAAGGCATTTTTATGAAAGATAGTAATCAGAAAATGAAAGTTGATGATCTAAGAAGCAGCAGCACTGCAGGAACTACTGGAATTACCATAAGATAGCCTTCCTCGACAAAACTGATAACCAATCATGTGGACTGGTGAAATTATAATAGTGCCCTTCAAACTGACACTTGCTCTGAATTTAGGAGGCTTTGGAGATCTGCCGAATCTTTTGTGATTAAGGTCACAACAATCCTTATCTCCTTATGCTGTGGAACAGGTAATAGGGACTTGGGATACACTTTGTGCTAGAATGACAAGAGGGTGACATTTTGTTCTACTTACTTTTAGATGATACAAAATGTATCTCATCTCCAAGCTCTATTAATTAGAATGCCTACCTCATCCTACAGAATTTCAAGTTCAATGCATTACATTCTTAGAGAAATATATTCTGTGTTGCAGAAATTTTTGGAGGAAAGATCTTCTGAAGTCCCAGAAATGAATTTTAATGGGCAGGTAGTTGGACCTGGAATCCAGCTGCTCTGTGATTAATAAAACTGGTTGGCAACAATAAAAGAAAGTGCCAGAGATTTGTATGCCTCATAAAAACTGCTCATTAAATCAAGCTTCATCTAAAATTGATTTTGACAAAAGCATTTTCTTTGCAGATATTCTGGCACTTTCTGATGGGAGAGTATCACAATTGTGAAAGCCTACATTTAATTTTCACACATCTCTAGCTTCCTTACCTATCAAAGATAGACTGACATTTAAATGGAAGGTTAATTTTCCTGAGGTTAGATCAGTTCTATTACACTATGAAGTGAAAAACTCAAAGTATGGATTTCTGGTTTAATTTAGAACACACACAAATATGCAGAATCTTTTCATGAAACTCACAAAATATCTTAAAGATTTTAATTAAAAATAAAATATTCAAAAATTTCATTAGCTATATACAAAATGAGCAGTTAAAATATGTGAAGGATAAGTAGCACCAAAAAAATATTTCAGGAAACGAGAGTTAGCATTACTATATACAGGCACATTGGCATAAAATTTTTCTCAATTTCCTGTTATTGTTTGGATCAAACTGTACCTCAATGGGCTCATGTGTTGATAGATGGGGCTTTTAGAACATGATTGGATCATGAGGATGCTACATTCATCAGTGGATTAATGCATTGATGAGGTCATAATTGAATGTTGGGATCATGGCAGTATGTTAATTTTGTTTCCAAATCCTATACCTCTGTGGCTTTTTTCAATGATCTCTGTCTCTGCTTCTGGCCACTCTGAAGTTTATAGCTTTCTTCTGCCATGCTTTTTGGTAATTCTAACTGTGCCTTGGATCCAGATAACCATGGACTGAAACCTCTGAAAACATGAGCCAAAATAAATCCTTCCTCCTTTTAGGTTTGAATGTCAGGAATTGTGTCCTAGCCACAGAAAAGCTGACAGATACAGAAAATTGGCATCAGGAGTAGGGTTGTTGCTGTGAGTATACCTCACCATGTGGTTCAAAAGCCTTTGGAACTGATTTGTAGGAAGAGTTTGGAAAGTTTTGGAGATGCAGGCTAGAGTGCTGTAATCAGAGCTTGATGGACAATTGTGATATGATTTCAGATGACCAGAATCCTGACAGGAATCTTGCCAGTAAAGACCAGGACCATGAGCTTTCAGCTGGGAATGAGGATTGCATTAGGAATTGCACTAGAGCTCATGTATGTCACATTTTGGTAAAAAACTGTCTACATTTTACCCATATCCTAATACTTTATATGAGGCTTCATTTAAAGGTAGCAGATTACTTAATCTGATGAAGGAAATTTCAAGACAGCATAACATCGAGCCTGTGGTCTGGGTACCACTGGTTGCTTTTAGCAAGACTTATACTAAGACTCTAGAGGAAAAAGCAGAGCAGAAAGATTTGAAAAGCTTGAACATTAGCCAGAAAAGAAGATTGTTAAATCAGGGCTAAGGAAGGATTGGTTAAGAAACATTAGAGCTATTAAAAAGGAACCAAGCACTTTGCACTGTTTCAGTAGGAATGATATTTTGAGGGCATCTTAGAAATGAGCAAAATCCTACACATCACAGGGACAAAGGTAAAGCATAAAGTTGTTTGAAAGACTTCTTTTAGAAGAAGAGCACCCCAGGGCACTTTGCTTTTTCAGGACCACCTATGGAAGTGTTTCCTTGTATTTTGCTATGAAGTCAGGCAGAGGCCACTGCAGCCATGGTCCAGAGGGGCCCTGCTACTGCTTGAACTGATGGCAGGCCTTGATATCATCCATGTCATTTTCGATTTACAGGTATGCATAATGCAAGAGTTGTAGCATAATAAAGGTTTTCACCCATATTTTAAAGGAAGGCCCAAGAGCTCAGGCAAATGTGACAAGGTCAGAGTCCTGCCATAAACTCCTGAGAGTATAATGTATGAAGCTGTGAAAATGAATGCAAAGCTACAATTGAGATCCCAGGAATTTGGAGATGCTGAAAATGTGGAATATCTGTCAAGCAAAGCTGCAGGCAGTGAGTAGAGTCAGCCCAAAAAAGATTTTTTGTGGGCTGCACACTGGCGAGAACATAGGTTCAAGGTTGACCAAGCCCCTTGGAGCTCAAATCTCACCATAACCTGTCCTGGATGATTAATGTGGAACTACAAAAATTAATCTTTTTTCCTTCTGAGTTTTGGACCTGCTTTTGTCCTAGTCCAGTGGTGACTAATCTATGGCACATGTTTTGCTATTTCTTTTAAGACAAAAGATGTTAATATATGAGGATTTTTTCTAAACTAAACCTCAGTATTCAGGTTAAATTGCAGTGTTGGAACTTTGTGATAAATAGGTGGGTTTTGGTTGCAGTTTGGGCCCTCATCTCTAAAAGGTTCACCATCACTGTCTTAGTCCTTACTATTCCCATTTTCCTCCCTTTTTTAAATAGGAATGTTTACCCTGTGCCATTGAATGTTGGTGTTTCTTTTTTAGTTTTTTACAGTCTTTCAGCTAATAGTTTGTGTTGATTCTCAGAGGAGACTTTGGACCTGGACTTTTCAGAAATGCTCTAACTATTGAGACTTTCATAGCTCTTAGAGATGAACTGAGTACATTTTGCATATTGAGACAGATATGAGCTTTTGGAAGCCAGAGGTAGAATGTTATAGTTTGGATCAAAAATATCCCCTCAATGGGCTCATGTTTTCAGAGGTGGGGATTTTTGAAGATTCTTAGATCATGAGGGCACTATATTTATTAGTGGATGAATTCATCAATATGATTAAAACTGAATATGCTAGAGTAATTTGGGGCATTGTTGGAGGTGCTAGATCACTGGGAGGTTGAGCTGGAAGTGGATATTCTTGTCTGTGACCTCTTCCTCTCTCTCTCTGGCTCTTTCCCTAATTTCTCTCTGCTCCTGGCCACCATTAGGTGAACAGCTTTCCTTTGCTGTACTCCTTTGCCGTGTTTGTGCCTTGGAGCCAACCAATTATGGACTGAAACCTTTAAACTTTGAGTCAAACTAAATCCTTCCTCCTTTAATTTTCAGGTGTTGGTATTTTGTCCTTATGATGGAAAGTCTGACTAATACATTTGTCAAAACATGGTCCATTTAAAAATAACTGGATCCACATTATTGATGCAAAATTAAAGGCAACTCATAAGGTAAGACTATGATCTCATTTTTCTCTATTTCTCAATTTCTCCTTCCATGTGACTGAGATGTGTTCAAACATTTCTTGATCTTTTCCCATCTTGCAAGTTTGTAAATCTGTGAATTCAGATATTTTTACATATGCCATTAGGGAAACAAGTGGACTCCATTACTCATTACACAATTTATATGGTTATATGACCTTTTGTTGAATACAGTGTAGCCATACCAAAGCAAATCTTGACATTCCAAAAGGATAACGAAACTCAATATCATAAATTTTGATGAATTAAACATTTAGGCAAAAGATATAAATCACCAAGAAAGCAGTGCATTTTAGGTCTTTTTCTTTGTTGTTATTAATTTTCATTTTTCCTGGGCTTGGAACACATTTAATCTAAAACTTTCACAATGATATTTCCATAACACACTGAAAACTTTTAATATATGCTTATGAGGCAAATATATAAATGTAAATAAACCCTGTTTTTTCTAATTTCAAGGTTTTCTGCAAATAAATGGTAAAATCAATGAAGATTATGCTAAAAAGGTAAAAATTGTTAGAGAAAGAGATTTCCTTTATAATCTATGAGGATGTAGCAAGAAAGAACAAATAAAAATGAGTGATACAAAATTATTTGCTCGTGGATAATTCACTTATTAAAAAACAAGTTTTATTCCCTGAAATTTGTCTTTGTTCTTGCTTTTTGTCTTTGTTCTTTTACATATTGTGTGTTTGTGTATCTTTAGGTAGACTATAGACACTGATATAAGTACCTCTCTTAACATATGGGAGTAGTTCAAACATATTTGCATATTTTCTCTGGCTCTACTTGTTACACTACCACCTATATTTTTAATAGTTTGGTTTTGCTAATTATTGTTTTTCTGGCTGACAGAAAAGATCCCAACCAGAAGGGAAATACATATCCAGAAAACCCCAGCTCTAACATAACCTGCCTCTGAAACCTATGTAAACATGTTATTCTGTAATCACACATATTCTTCCACTATACTGTATGTTTTTCCTTTTTGTTAACTAGTACCTCTTTCAAAGATAGAGACCAGATTTCATTCTTCTGTGCTTTGCTGAAGAAGGAGAAATAGAGGCAGGACAAATTGAGAGGAAAGATCGACATTATCTTCCCCTTCCTAAGTAGCTACTTTATGAACAGGAACTTTGATTTGGAAATCCTGCTTAGGTCTGCATTGCCTTCAACCATGAGTGCCTCAGGAGTAGTCTCCACATATGAAGATTATTTCTAATTACATTACATCAATGGCAGACAACAATTTACACGTATGAGGTGTGAGACACATGAAGCTGCATACTTTTACACAGTGGATCCTTGACTTATGAACTCAATTCTTTTTTGAGGGCTGGTTATAACTCAAATTGATTGTGAGTTAAGAGTATTTTTCCCATAAGAAATAATGGAAATACCCATAATGTGTTCCAAACCTCCCAAAGCACCTCTTAACTAACCTTTTCATAATAAAAAAGGTTTCCATAATGCAATTTACCAGAAACATCAATAATTTTCCTAGTGTCATCACCAAAAAGTTATAAAATGTGCCTAGTTTTCCAGAAACAACAATTTCATACTGTACTCACCATTCAAGTTAACATCGTTAGATTGCAGGAAAGGAGGATGAAATGAAAGGTGGTTATTGTTTGGAAGGAGAGTCCTCTTCCATAAGAACATCAGGAATCTGGCTCTTTGGTATCCTCCTTTCTCTCCCCGGGAAAGTCTGTAGTCCACTAGGACCTGCTTCTGGATCACTAGGTTTCAACATTTTCAGAACTAAAATCTGGTCTAAGGTTGTCTGCTTCTGTCTATGTTTTACCACTGTTCTGTAGTATGACATGATATTGCCATTAAGCCAGTGAATGCAGTGATTGGCTTTTACTCTGTCTGGGTGGGTCTTCTCTACAAATGTCTGTGGATCTGTTCATTTTTTCAGGATTTCCTTTATCAGAACTTTGCCACACTGATTATTGATACTCTCCCTCCTCTTCAGAAAGCTCCTCAGCTGCCATTCTCTATTGCTCAGCCAGAAGTTGCTGAAGTTCCTCTGTAGACAATTCCGCTGAGTGTTCCTCCACCAGTTCCTCAACATCACCACTGTCTATCTGCAAGCCTATGGACTCTGCATTAGTTAGAGTGTCATCAACCACAGGGTCAATTGAAGGCTCGGGCTCCTCTACACAGCCTTCAAAGTCTCTCCTGCATGATTTTAGGCCACACTTTCTTCCAGACAGATTTCTGTGTCCTTGGAGACATTGCCCCAGCATTTCTCAATTTACCCCACGCAGGAAAGACCACCATTTGGGTTGTAACTCAAGACTCTGGTCACAGATTAAAACTAAAATTCTGGTTGTAACCCAAGTTGTTTGTATGTGAGGCCAATCATAACTCAAGGGTCCATTGTCTATGCCTGAGAGTTGAAAAGAACATTAGCAAAAATAGATATGTGTAAGTGTCTGGCCAGATAAACAAGCTAATACTTTTCTCTAAATAGATTTTCATAAAAATACATACATTTTCCAAAAAAATTGAAAAGGAATATAATCCACTGGATTTCTGTATTTATTCTAAATAATTAGTGATTTGACTGCAGATTAAAATTTTAGGGGAGTGGGATAATTTTCTCTCCCCGTGGGGGAAAATATTACCAAAACTACACTCTGTTCTTTGTGATTCTGGCTGGTTTCTGAAAGGATGAAGTCCAGAAAAGGTATGTGCATTCGACCAGCATGATCTATGAGGGAAAAAAGGCTTTATGATGGTCATAAATCTCAGCGCCTCTGAGCAAAAAGTCGAGAGCAGGCGCGTGATGCCATCCGACTGACATATATAAATGATGCATTTTCTGCAAGAGCCACAGCTCATCTCCATAATCCACACAACTTCTGAGAACACAAAGTGAGAAATGCAGTCTATCTGATGCCATAGCTAAAGCAAAATAAGCTTCAGTTAATCATTTATCGACCTTCCCAAATAACAAGCCCAGTCAGTAAATACCAACAGTTGACTGAAATGACCTAGGGAATTTTGTGGGAAATCTTGCATTTATAAATAAAACCATGAACAACAACCAATATTGGCCCCTATGTGAAAGTATCAGCCTTGTACACCTTTTATTTCACTAGAGTTTCATCCTCAGAAATGAAAGTTCACCATATATGTGAAAATACTGTAATAGGAATTTTATTTAAAGCTTTATAACTCAACTTGTCTTGAAAGAAACTCTAAAACTCCTAATTCAGTTGACTTTTATAACCACATAAAAAGAAATTCCTGTACAATTTCAATTAACTTGATTATTCTATAGAGTTGACACTTATGATGTGCATGTCACAAGTATTTTGAGGTATTTTCTAGCTTCTGAAAATGAGCATCATGTTAATACATGGAAGAACATTTCATAACAACTCACCATCATCTCTTTTGTTCCAGCGTTTAATCCCCACTTATGATCCCTGACATAATTACACAGGGGACCAGTGGATAACTGTAAATGACGTTTCTTCGGTTTCTTTCTCATTTTCTCTTCTCTCATGCCATTGCCTCAGCTTAACTATCCTCTTATTCAATAGTATTGAGAAAATAAATGAAAGCTAGGAATACAAGAAAAATTGAACACATTTTAGTCCTCCATTAAAGAGAGAGAGAGCGAGAGAGAGAATAAAATATATAAAATGACTTTCTGATTTACCAGCCCCTATAACTTTTAATTGATCTTTCCTTATTCTAAAACATTTTGTTTCAGAGAACGTAAAATATAAATATTGCTTTCATCCACTCATACATACTTACCACAAAATATGCATTTAATATAATAAAAATGTGTAGTATGTACACACTTGTATATATAATGTGTAACACCTAGACACATACATATGAGGTTTTTCAGTTCACAGTAACAGTTACTGACAGAGAACATATTCCAGTATTTCAGATTCTTTTGATGTGATGTCTTGCTAACCATATTTCTTATTTGGTGTATATTGTCATAAACAACTTTTTGCAAACTTTAACATTTTATACCAAAATAATTACCTGATTCTTCATGTTTAAATTTATTTCATGATTTATTATTGAAATAAGATTATTTAATGATGTACTTTGCATCAAAAGCAAATGGATGGAATGAGAAAGTAGTTCAGTGGTAGAGCATATACTTTGTTGGACTAAGGCTCTGGATTCATTCCACCCTCATAGTAATTAATAAAACACATAAGCTATTCCTTCTCTTGAAAAATCACATGACTTCAAATAAATATTTGAATCTTTGAACATAGTGTTTACCCCTTTGTTTACATGAATGGACTACTATATACTTTCACATTTCATTATTTTACTTGAAGATGAAACCAAATACTTGCAAAGATACACAGCAAGTAAAAAATTCATTTTTGCTACAAGAATGTGTGTAGAAAGACATCTTAAACATAAAGGAAAAATGGACACATATCCCAATTACCTTATAAATGATACATTTACAAGACTTGTTTATAAATAAAATCAGTTATATCATCTTCTATAAAAAGTTAATCAGTTGTTTATCATCAAAGTATTCCTTTTTCCTTTAGAACTTTTGAAATATGGTCCCAAATTGGTATGTGTCTGTAGATCCAATCTGTTCTATAGGTTTTAAACTCTCCAAGGCTAGGAAGAGAAGTTAAATCCACTTTTCAGCTTCCACAGAAGTTCATATGTGCTATTGCCTACTCTTGCTTGCAGACTGACAAATTGAAAAGCACAGGTCTGGACCTAAATCTATTCTTTCCTTGTCTTATTCTGACAGCAACAGAATCAGGCTTCCGCTTGTTAGCATAATTGTGCTTCTGCACTCCTTCTGGTGCTGCAGTGTCAAAAAGAGGTCCCACCATACTGCTGTGCGAAACACTCCCACACATCCTCATCCCTTCCTGAATGCCACCTTCTGGGGTCATGGCCAGTACTCTAAATTCCCCAAGGAACCTCTTTTGCTCAGCCAAGCACTGTTTCTCAACCATCAGACCTTGGACCATTGGCCTTCCAGGAGGATAACTGAGTATAAAGGTAGAAGCCTAAATTTGAAAGCTATGGACACAGTTTTTAAAACATTTTATTAGAAGCTGGGGTCTTGAGTAAAGAGTAAATTTTTTATGAAGAAACTGCTAAAACTTGGTTAAAAAATATAAATTCTCCCAGTGACAAATCATACCATGGAGAAATAAAAATCAATTGAAACTCTAATTTAGATGGTTCACATACTCAAAAAGATATGCTTAGTTAGTTTAGGTTACATTCCACTTTGTAGAAAAATAAAAATGAAATCTTTTAAAATAGCCATTTAACTTTTAGTTTAATTATATATGGTTTTAAATTATAAAAAACTTCAAACATAACAGTAAAAGAAGAAAATATAGCAGAAATCTATGTACTCAACCCTTATAGATTGAAGAAATGATGCCATCCTGATAGGCTTTAAATATTTAAAGTAAAGGAATAATAAGTATTTCTAATTGTAAAAGTAGTTGATGTTGATTGTTAAAATTTTAGGAAACAATAAATTTCTTATTGATGTGTATTGATGGATATAATTTCTTATCCATCTACATATCTATATATGTATGTTATACATATTTTAAAATTGGATTATATCATTAGTATTTTTCTTATGTCAAATATTATTTAATTTAGAGCATGATTTCTGGACTTTTGTCAAATTATTTCATTGGCCTATTATTATTGTTGTTGTTATTTTGACTTTTTATTATTATCAAGAATTTGACATAACTGATTTATTTCTTTCTTTTACCCCCCATATGCAATACCTTAACGCATCTACCAGCTATAACTCCAAATGTAAATAGAAACTTCCTTCTTTTTTCTATCTTAAAAGCTTAACAATATCATCTAGATTTAAGCCTTGTTACCACAGTACATGGGTCAGCAATATCCCTGTCACCTGAGTGCCTGTTAAAAATAGGAACTATCAGGCTCTCTTTTAGACCTACTAAGTCAGTATCAGTTTCATTAAGATTCATAAGAGAATCATATGAACAGTAAAGTTAGAGAATGGGCACTGTGGTGAAAATCTCTTCTATCTCTCATTTCATTACTCTCCTAGCTAGTCTGTCTACTACTTTCATGTTACATTCCATTTTCTTCTCCTTTAACAAAGTGATTTTTCTCATGAGTGAAATCAATCATCATTACTTCCCTGCTTACAACTTTCCAATCGTTGGCATTGGGCTTAATACAGAATCCAAATTACTTTGAAAGGTTTAGAAATCTCCCTGTCTATACCTATCTTGTCTTCCACATTTCATCTTCTTTTCACTATGCACTGACTGTTCTTACTCAACAAGCTTCTGATAGTCAGCGTTCCAATGTCATCCCCCTGTCCTTGTTGTTTCTTCTCTACGAAAAGTATAGTCTCTCCAGAGCTATATTGTCTCCTGTATAAAAGTCAAGTTTCTGGAATGCCACTGTTTTAGGGACTTCTTTGCTTTTTCCAACTGCCTACTATATTATCCTATTTAATTATTTTCATAGACCTTATAACTTTATCTAATTGTTATTTTAATTATTGAAATTTTCAGTGTTTACCATTTCCTTTGAAAAATAATCTCCATCCCAGGCACGGTGATGTGCACACGTAATCCCAGCTACTTGGGAGCCTGAGGCAGGAGAACTGCTTGAGCCCTGGCGTTCAAAGCCAATCTGTGCACCATAGACCCCAATCTCATAAAAACAAAACAAAGCAAAAGCAAACATCAAGAAAAAAGCTCCATGAGACATGCTATTGAAGTAAGGGCTCAGAACACTCACTTTTATATTGATAATAATGAACACATCTCTTTAACCAAGTGAGTGCTATTGTAAGAACCCTTGAACAATAAACTTTTCATGCATCATTGAAGAGTCCCTGAATATAATGGCCCTCAGTTTCTTTCATTAAGTTTCTTATTATAGAACTTGTAATCATATTGCCAAATTGAATTCTGGACAATTCTTGTAAATTACAGGATACAAAAATAGACACATACATAAATATACACAACACACATCTTCTAGGCAACTATTTCATAGACTGATAGAAGAAATAAAAATCTCAGTGCTTTATTTTGTATATCCTTTTATTGGTACATTTTAGGTCTACAATATAGTGACATTCATCATTGGAGATACATACCTTTACATACTCTCTTGGTTCTTATTTTTCCCCCTTCCCCTGCCCTCCCTTCAACCCCTCCATCCCTACCTATTGACAAAGACTTTGTTTCTTTTTTTTCATTTTCTCATATTAATTCCATTCCCTTCTTTCCTTTCCCCTACCCCTTCCACTTCCCCTTCCCCTTTTCTTCCTATTTCACATTATCTATTATACCATTTAGCCCTTATTTACACTTTCAGTTTCTCACACTAGTGAAACTATTCGGTATTTACACGCGTGTCCTATTTATTTCACTTAAGAGTATCACCTCAATGTGCACTGAGAGAGAAATAGGGCAAACAATGCCTTTCACAATAGCATCCAAAAAACTGAAATACCTAGGAATCAACCTAACAAAAGAAATCAAAGACCTCTTCTCTGAAAACTATAGCACTTTGAAAAAAGAGATTGAAGAGGATATCTGAAAATGGAAAGACATCCCTTGCTCCTAGGTAGGAATGATCAACATAGTAAAAATGGCCATACTTCCAAAATTGCTATATAGATTCAATGCAATCCCAATTGAAATCTCAGTGCTTTTTGATGATTGAAACTTGAGCAACTCTTATGATTATCTCTAATATTTATATTCTTTAGCTTTTTTTTCTCTTAATGGGATAGCCAACATTTTTCCCTGTGAATCTTTTAGAGTGCTCATAATTGTCTCATTGATTTTTATAGATTATATCATCTGAAAACAGAGACAATTTTACTTTTTACTTTCCAATCTGGGTGATTCATTGCTTTTTCTTGTCCAGTTACTGAGGGACTCCCCGTAGTATGTTAAATAGAAGTAGTGAAAATGGATATCCTTGCTCTAAGTGTGATCTTAGAGAAAATGCTTTCAGTTCTCACCATTGAATATTATGTTAGCCATGGGTTTTCCATATATGAACTTTATTATGTCGAGGTGAGATATGAGATGACAAGACTTTATTTGTATTCTCATGGGCCAATTGAGAAAATATTATTATCCTAATTTAACAGATTATATAACTTAGTCATAGAGAGTAACTTCTTAAATCATACAGACTTGTATGAGATAAACTAGAATTTTAATTCTAGATCCTTGAACTCTAATCATTAATACTATACTTTTTGCTCACCAAGTGAAAATAAGCAATAGCTCATGAGAGAAAGATTAACAAAAACTTGTACTTATAAACTGTGTAATGATTTCTTACCATAAAAAGAGAAGATTTATTTAAGAACTTCTTTGAAGGCACAGGGGCTGAGACAGAAATCATGTTTGTGTTGTTGAAAGATCACATCAGGAAAGCTAGATGAGAACAAGGTAGGAGCCACTGCAATTATTTCAGGAATGGTTAGCTTTACTGGAGAAATAGCAGTGACAATATTTAATGTATTTATTGATGCATGACTAGTGACAATGAAAGAGGAGAGAGACCTCAGAACTTTCCAGGTTTCTAATTTAAGTGATCAAGAGCTAAAATTTACATTTACATTTATTTATATGCAAGCCGAAGGAAAAGAAATTACTTTAGAAGTTATACTTAAGAAGTACAGCTAGCTAGGTATGGTGGTACATGGCTATAAGCCCAGTACTCTTGGAGACTGAATCAGAAGGATTTCAAGCTCAAGCCTAGTCTGGGAAACTTATCAACTTAGTGAGACCATGTCTTAAAATTTGAAAACAGCGAGGGCTGAGGATTTAGCTCAGTGGTTCCACCGCCTGCCTCTCAAGCCCAAGGTCCTGAGTTCAATCCCCGGTTCAAAAAAAAAAAAATTAAAAACAGCAAAAGGGCTAGGGAATATAGCTCAGTATAAAGACCTTGTGTTTAATTTCCAGTACCACAAAAAGAGATCCCCAGTGAAGAAAAAGGTAAATGAAGATGATACCTAAGCTTAGAAATAAAGAATTAAGCTGTTCTATGTATATCTTCGATATCTTATTCATATTTGAAGTATTTTACAGCCAGTGGCTTACCTTTTGCTAGCTTATTCTCTTAGGTTTTAGCAATCCAATGTAATTTATTATTTAAAGTTGAAGGGCCCTCTGCACCTAAAAAATTTCTAAATGGCACTTAACATACACAATTTAACAGTATCTAGTATGCTCATCTATCCCTCCATCCTTCTGCAGTTCCATTTTCCAACATTTTAAATACCAGATCGCATTTCAGATAAAAGTTAAAGCACTTGTCTAATGCTGAGGAATATAGAGCAGAAGCCTCTCAAAAGCCTTTAAGCACACTTCAGGTAGAAGTCACAGAAAGAAACATCTGCTAGTCTATTTCTTCCATTCTAAAATGCTAGAACATGTATAGATTATTTCTGGAGATATTATTCTACCTTGATAGAGACAGAGAGTTTTCTCATCAATGAAATGTGTATCCAGATGGTACTTTTAGGACCAGGGTAATCCCACTCCGGTGAAAGTCCCAAACATCAGCACAGATATACAGGGAGCATTCCTGGATGTGGTAAGATGATGGACCAGAATATGTGTTGGAGTGATAACCAACACAGATAAATTTCAGACATGGGCAACCCTGGACAAGCCAAATATCTGAAAATGTGTTACTAATCTGTTACAAGTTAATTTGTTTATTTTGCCAGTGTGAAAGACATATAAGCATCCTAAAAATGTCCTGATAGCCAGTACCTAGTAATTAAGAACGTACACTTTTGTTACCTTTATGGCAAAAAGGACTTTGAAGGATCTGGAGATGAGGGAATGGTCCTGGATTATCCTAGGTTCACTCTAACCAAAAGCATCCTTGTAAGAGGCAGGCATGAAGATCAGAGTACAAGAGAGGAATATAAGGGGGGAAACAGAGGTCAGCAAGGAGAGAAGACGCTACACTGATGGTTTTGAAAATGGAGGAAGAGATCATAAGTGAACTGCTATAGTGACATTTAATAGCTAAAAGAGACAGGGAAATGGATTCTTTTCTAGACACCCCAGAAGGAAAGCAGACTTTTAGATGACTTGATATTTATCCACTGAAGTGATTTCCAACTTCTGACCTCCAAAACTACAGGAAAATAAATGTTTTGTTTATGCCACTAAGCTTTTGACAATTTGCAACAAGAAAACACTAATACATTTAGAGAATAGCACTATCCTTTTTGGCAGACAACAGTGCAGTTCAATTGTTTTGAAGGAAATTACTCTGTCTGCAGTGATACATCCTGAGTCTGGAATATATTAACCAAATCTTAACAGAAACTTTTAATTCACATGCTTTTTCATATTTTCAATTTACATTTAGGATGAAGGAACTAAGTCATGCTGTAGCAAAATGTAATGAGACACCCAGTAAAGTTATAGAAGAGCTAGACTTAGATCAGTGTTGTTCAATCTCATAGACACATGTGGCTATATCTGCCCACATTCAAAAATACATATATGTATGTGTATATTTTAGTACATGTTTGTAGTACATAATGATTTCATTTCTTGTGGAGAGGTGGCACATATACTTAATACATCTAAATTCTTTTTTATCTCCTTCTCCTTTCCTCCATATTTAAATGAATTAAATTAAATTAAATCTTGAAGTCCTCAGTTGCATTAGCACATTTCAGGAACTCAGTATCTCTACATATTTAATAGTTATTTTGTTGGAAAGCACAGATTATAGAATATTTCCTTTGTACTACTCTTAAACCTCTCTTCTACCTTCTTCTATATACATACACAGACTTCCTTCTCTCCATGGGGCAGAGAAAGCAGAGAATCATTAGAAAGCATATAAACAACCATGATTCTACACCAAAGAGGAATCACTAGTTAACTTGTTCTGGTTTACTGAAAAAATCTACTTCTAATTAAAAAATCAAGTGAAACCAACATCTCTGGGAATTAATACTAACTTTTGAAACTATGCTTTCAGATCTTAAACAGGAGGCCAATGCTAGTATTTTTACACATAATATGGATGTTGAAATTATATGTAGGAGAATCTCACTATAATTATGGAAGAGGAGGTAGAACTACTACTCTACTTGCAGCTAAGGCTTTTTGCAGCATAGTAATATTGATATTGAGAAAGTATATGCATTGTGATAATACAGAAATCTTATGACCAGTTTTAGAGAAAATAAAAGGGCCATACAAAATGCTTCAGGCTGTCAGAAAAGCTGGATGATGGTACAAATACTGACTAAGAGTGCCCAAATTGATAATTTCAATGTATTGAGAAGGAAATGGGATTTCAGACTTGAGGGAAAGGAAGCATAAAGTTCCACTGAAGCAGGGAGGGTTGTATTTCTGTAAGGGAAAAGATGCAGACCTGGAATAACTAAGACAGATATGTTAACAGAAGATACTAAAAGACATAACACAGAAGCACCCTATCCACCTGTACAGCAAAAACTCCTAAGGTCTTCTGCAGTAGCTATAAACAACTGAACAGTTTCCTCTGCTGACCCAGGTAGCTGCCTAAGGCCAGAATAACCCAACTGGAGCAGGCTGCCTGATAACCAGCACTGACTTAAGAAGAAGAAAAGTTTTCAATTCTAAATGTATGCAAATTATTTTCTCTCTCTTATACTCAAATCCTTTGTGTGGCTTTCATAGATGAAATCAATATATGCTGTGCTTTCCTTGGCATACAAGTAAAACAACACGCTATTAACTACATTAATGGCGAGTTATTCCTTGACAGATGGAATGAGGTGAGCTGGAGAGGTTAGAAGAAATATTTGGCTGATCAGAGCTCCATTAAAGCAGGACACACTCCAGATCCCTGAAGGAGATGGTTATAATCTTTAGTCTCAGAGCCTCCCCAAATTGGCCTTTGACTGTTCAGTTTCCTATTAAACTCAAAATGAGCACAGAGGATATGTGGAAATGGGGACTGTACAATTTCATTACACCAAAAAGATGAAGTTTCACTTGTACACTGAAACAATTCCCCTATTGCACTGAAAAAATAACTTTTCCTTGAGAACAGTTTCAGATTTATCGTAATTTCCAGATTTCCTATATACTAAATACCTAGTTCCCTCTATCATTAACACCTTACTTTAGTGTGATATTTTGTTACAATTAACTTATCAAGAGTGATGCATTATTAATATTCACTGAAGTTTGCACAATTCGGATTTCCATAGTTTATTATCTAACATAATATTTGTGTCCCAACATACATTTCATTTAGTTATAATATCCTCTTAGGATCTTGGCTGACAGTGTCTCAGACACCCTACATTGTTGGTGACTTTGACAGTCTACAGATTACTGGTCAGGTATTTTGTAGATTGACCCTTAACCATGGATTTTATCTGATGTATCCTTATACCAGGGCTGTGAGTTTTCGGGAGGAAGACCAAACAAGTCAAAAGCCATTTTCTTCATACCATATTTTAGTTCCTCAAAACCCCACTATCAGATAACTACCATTATAGTCTCTATTCCTGTGTGTTCAACTTTCTTAAATTCCACATATAAGTGAGACCATGCAGTATTTGTCTTTCTATGCCTGACTTAATTGACTCAGAATAATTGCCCTCCAGGTTCATCAATGTTGTTGCAAATGGCAAAATTTCCTTCCTTCATAAACATGAATAATACTCTACTTTATATTTAGTTCACACTGCTAGGCATGGTGGTGTCTGTAATCCCAGCACTGGGGAGGCTCAGGCAGGAGGATCACCATGAATTCAAGGCTAGCCTGGGCTAAATAGTGAGTTCAAGACCAGCCTGAATAGATAGATAAATAGATAGATAGATAGATAGATAGATAGATAGATAGATAGATAGATAGATCTCACATAAACTTCATCAGTAGACAGTTTGGTTTCATAGTTGGCTATTGTGAATTACTGCTATGAACATAGGAGTGCAGATATCTCTCCAACATGCTGGTTTCATTTCCCTTAGACAAATACCCAGAAGTACATTATATGGTGGCTCTGTTTTTATTGTTGATTTTTTCTTTTCCTTTTTCTTTCTGTACTGAGGATCGAGCCCCAGGCCTCACACATGCTGTGCAAATGTTTGAACATTGAGCCACATCTCCAGCCTGGGAGTTCTATTTTAAATTTTGAAACCTACATGCCTCTTTTCATAATGGCTGTTACAGTTTACATTGCAGTATATAAAGGTTCTGTTTCCTCTGAATCCTTTATAACACTTGTCTTTTGACTTTTGGTAATAGTATTCCTAATAGGTGTGTGGTGGTCCGATATTGTGGCTTTGATTTGAATTTCACTGATGGTTAGTGATATGGAACATCATGTTCATAAACCTATTGGTTTTTATGGATCTATTTTGAGAAAACATCCATCCAGTTATTTTGCCCATTTTTAATTTGGATTATTTGGGGGTTTGCCTATTAAATTATTTGAATTCCATATATATTTTGGATATTACCTCCTTATGAGATGTGTAATTTGCAAATATTTTCTCCCATTCTACAGGTTGCTCCTTTTTTTGGCACCGGGGATTGAACTCAGGACCTTGTGCTTGCAAGGCAGACAGCAGAACCACTGAGCTAAATCCCCAGCCCCTATTTTGTTACTTTGCTGTGAAGAAGCCTTTTATTTTGATGTCATCTCTTTGGTGTGTTTCTACATTTGACACTTATTTTTCTTGGCATATGTCCAAAAATTCACTGCCAAGAAAGTCATGAAGATTTTCCCAACTTTCCTTCAAGGAATTTTTGTAACTTCAGGGCTTACATTTAAGTTACTAAATATTTTAATTGATTTTTGTTTATGGTGTGAAGTAACAGTCCAATCTTCCTGTATTGCATATGTCTAGTTTTCTCAACATGAGTTATCGAAGAAAATCATGATTTATCCTGTTCCTATACTATGTTATTAGTCCCTTGGTTGAAGATTAGTTGACCATATATGAATAAGTTTATTACTTGGCTCTCTAATCTGTTTTATTGGTCAGTGTCTGTTGTTATGCACATACCATACTATTTACTGTAACTTTGTAATATAATTTAAAATCAGAAAGCGTGATGTGTTCAGTTTTGTTCTTCCCTCTTACAAGTGCATAAGTTATTTGGAGTCTTTTGTGATTTCATATAAATTTTAGGACATTTTTCTATTTATGTGAAAGAAGCCATTGAAATGTATATAGGTACTTGACTGAATCAGTAGATTTCTTTAAGTAGTATGATCATTTCAGTAATATTAATTCATCCAATCCATATAAGGATATCCTTCCATTTATTTGTGTTTTTCTCATTTTATTTTATCAATGTTTCATACTTTTCAAGGTATAGGTCCTTTACTTCCTTAAATAAATTTATTAAAGACATTTTATTTTGATGCTATTTCAAATGAGATTGCTTTCTGAATTTCTTTTTTATATAGTTCCTTTTCATATATGCAAATGTAAACTAATTTTTCTATGCTAGTTTTGTATCATATAACTTCACTGAATTTGTATATTATTTCTAAGTGATTTTTAACAGCCCTTTGAACTTTCTATATACATAAGATCATGTAATCTACAAATGATTTTACTTCCTTCTTTCCAATTTTGGATGTCATTTTTATATTCTTTTGTGTCTCTGCCCAGGACTGCCAGTACTATGTGAAATAGAATTACTGGGAGGGGGCATACTTTGTGATCTTGTGTTGTGTCTTTTGAGTAACATATTAGCAGTGGACTAGTCACATATGCCCTTTGTTATTCTTTCCATATCTAATTTGTTGAGAGATTTTATCATAAAATAATGTTAAATTTTGTGAAAACTTTTTTCTGTATCTGTTGAGATTAGTTTTATCTTTTATTCTGTTAATGTGTCATATCTCTTTTATTGATTTATGTCTGTTGAACAATCATTGCATGCAAGATATACATCCTTCTTCATTGTGGTATGTGATCTTTTTAGTGTGCTGTCAAGTTTCATTTGATAGTATTGTGTTGAGGATTTTGCATCTACAAAACAACCACAAAACAATTAAAATATGACAATAATAAATCCTGTATTATTGGTCATTTGTATTTCTTCTGAGAAACCCAAGGTATAAATAATTTTAAACACATAATAAAGGATGGATAATAAGAATTAGGGAGATAAATCTTTTGCAAATGGTAAAGGGATCTAGTGATGAAGGAAGAAGAGATGGGAAGATCAGAAGAATTTAAAAGAATTAAAATGTTTAGGTACATGTACCAGTTCTCAAAGATGAAAGTAATAACTATGTGCTGCAAACATGTACTAATAAAAAATTTCCAAAAAAATCCCACTTAAATGAAGTAAACACTTCTCACTTAAAATGTAAAGCAACTGAATTTCTCAATCAAAATAGCCAGCGTGACTGAATAGGCAAAAAGTGAGACTCAACTCTACTCATTTCAGCTTTAAGGACAGAACATGGCCTCAGAGTGAAGGAATCAATGAGGCTATTCCATGGAAATGGAGCCTAAATGAAATCAAGTCTAGTTGTATCAGACAAAATACACTTTGAGTCAAAATCTGTAATGAGACCAAAAAAGTATTATTTAGTGGTAAGGGAGTCAGTTCATTAAGAAGATACAATAATAATTGATACATATGTACTCAACATCAGATCATATAAATATACAAAGCAAATATTACTATATCTGGAGGGAGAAATGGACAGAAACAGAGTAATAATAAGGAACTTCAATATCCCTCTTTCAATAGATAGATCATTTAGACTGAAAATCAATAAGCAACCAGTGGACTTGAACAACACTATTGTCCAAATGAACCTAATAGAAATATATAGACCATTGCATCTAACTGCAGAAGAAAAACACATTGATTCAGTAATACATCTCCCAACTAAGAAAATCTGTGACCAGATGGCTGCATTGGTGAATTCCACTAAAAATTTAAACAACAATTATTCTGAAACTCTTCCAAATTTTTAAAGTAGAAATTTCCAACCTCATTTTATGATGCCAGAACTATTCTGGTATGAAAGCAAGACAAGAATACTACAAGAAAAAAAAACCTAAAAGCCAATGACCCTGACAAAGATAAATACATTTTTTCCTTTAAATAAAGGGATTATATATATATATATATATATATATCCTGATTTTTATCTCCTTTTCTCATTTTATATTTACAAACATTTTATTATGATTTTCCTTTATTTTTGGGTTGGCCACATTGCTGTTAATTCTATCTATATTCATTGTTAATTGGAAATCATAATGGTTTATCATACTAGTAGTATTTTTCTATTTTCCACACTCATCATTAAATACACATTTATCTTAAAATATTGAAAAGAAAATGCTGACCACACTTTCTGCTTCTCTCCCCTATCCCAGGAAAATGAAACATTTCAAATATTTTTTCTTTCTTCAATGTTACATACTCCTTCAAGCTTTTTAATTTAAAATAGATTCTTAAACTGCTTTTATCTAATTCTTTTCTTATCTCAATCATGGATTTTAATGAATGGTTACTCTTTGCTACATGACTATGATTAGTCTCTTCTTTGTTTCATTTCTCTTTTCCATGAATTATGCTTCTATATCTCATTACCTAGCCATCATAGTTCAAATCTTCATTCCTGCTGTCATAATCTTATGTTATATAAATATTGCTAGGTCATGCCTTTTACTTTTTACTAAGGCATATTTACTAAGACATTGCTCTTACAATATATAAAGAAATCATGCTAATTCATGAGAAAACAATAAATATTCCACCTTCATTCAATAAAAATAAAGAAAATATATGAAAAAGTAGGTCATAATTATGGTCAATACACAGTATACACTCAACAAAATGAAAATTAAGATCATATCACAATCTAGGTTTCTCAGAAAACCACTAATTATATCAGAGAATGCAGTCTCAAGGAATGGTGAGGGACAGGGAGAAAGAAAATGGTAGGAAGGAGAGCTGGTATGAGCTAGTTGTAGCTAAATGTGACTGATTACTCCATTCTATGACAGTTTTCACAGAAGGTACTAAAAGGCGTTTCAGGTCAGTCCAACTTGGGAGTGAGTCCTGGGGAGTGGAGAAAGGTATCCACCAGTTCCCATATCCCCTAGTCAGGGTTCCTCGTATTCATGTCCATAGAAGCAGAGTCCCACAGCATT
The DNA here is from genome assembly GCF_053883595.1 of Heterocephalus glaber. Taxonomy (NCBI): domain Eukaryota; kingdom Metazoa; phylum Chordata; class Mammalia; order Rodentia; family Bathyergidae; genus Heterocephalus; species Heterocephalus glaber. The sequence goes on from NW_028258369.1 coordinate 4,263,700, forward strand.
GCACATCTCGACATTCACTTGGAAACTCTGGCCGTAACAAGGACATGATGTAAAACACGATTTTGCCTGCTTGAAAACTCCAGAAGGCTAAATTGGTTGTGCAACTGCAACCAGAACAAGAGATGGTGCTGGTGAGAGGATCTAAAGTGATTCATTACAAGTGCCAGATAAAGTCACTAGTTCCCATTTTATATCTGCTGTATTAGCAAAAATTAAGAAGTCTGTCTGCAACAATTGTTGGACAGCATGTGAATCAATATTATGTTATATATTGCTATTATGGTACTTTAGAAAATATTAATTCAAACATGTCTTATGAAGTACAACATTCATATTCCTATGGCCCAGCAATTAATCCTATGTATAAAAAAATATTTTGTATGTGTTGAGCAGGAAACATCTGAAGGGATGTTCATAGAAGCACAATTAATAGCAAAACCTGAAGAAAAAGATACGCATAGGAGATAGAAAAATATATTTATAATATCACAATATTAAATATATGAACATGCTTTAAATACATTGTTAAAGAACTATAAAGCAAATTCCAAAACTCTATACAGTTTAGGCATGCATACATATAATAAAGCAATATGGAAATTTTCCAAGGATTATTAAACACAAAATTTAGTTTAATTTTTACCTTTTTTTTTCTTTTGTATATGTAAGCACCATTGTCACATGGGTAAATTTAAGTTCTTTGTGATGTTATAAGGGTAAATAGAAATCAAAAAAGAGAAAACATTTTCTCTGATGCAAAAAAGGAAAGAACTTCTTCCATAGAAAATTTGTAATTGTGAATTCCTTCTCTGCCACTTTGAGATGTATGTAAATTTTTAAAAACCTAAACGAGACTCTTTCCAGCTTTACAATCCAAGAGTATCTTTCTCAATTTTTGGAGAGCCATGTCTGCAATGTAAACATCAAGGAAGATAGGTCTCTATCTCCCCCTTTTCTGTGGGAGATTAGCCTAATTCCAAAACTGTCTTCTGGTAAAAAGAAAAGAGAAACTGATTTTTGATTTTTCCTTTAGATAAAGCCAATTAGCTATCCCAAATAGTCACAGAAACTACCAAGTGAATTTAAGATAAACTATGTGTGACAAATATTTCAGTCAAGTCTTCTTAGTTGAGGATTAATTTTTTTTCTCTTGAGAACATCAATGTAATGAGTTATTTCTGCTTGACTACATAAAAGGGGGATGATTTTTTCTTTTTTTAATCTCTAGCAGATTGCCTGTGATAGACATCACATTATGCTTTAATGCTTTTCAATAATGCAACTGTTTTCTTTTCTTCTTTTGTTGGACAGATTTTCAGAGAGGCAGGAAATTTGGTTTTTAATTATATTTTCCCAATACAATCTCCTTTTGGATTATGTTCTAATTTCATGTATAGTCTATTATTGTGATTCATAATTTGCAAATGCACACTTTTTGAATGTATCAAATAATATTTTAAATGTATAAAATAAAATATTTTAAACTATTCAATTTATTCTTAAAAGTCAGATATCCAGCTGATGATCACAAAAAACACAGAAAATTACATTTTAAGTCTTAGTACATACAGCTCATATAAATTAATTTTTAGAAAAACCACCAATAGAATGAAGAGACAACCCACAGAATGGGAAAAAAAAATTACCAGTTACTCCATAGACAAAGGACTAACATATAGAATATATAATGAACTTAAAAAAATCAGACCCCTAAAATGTAAAGGTCCAATCCAAGAATGGGCATTGGAAATGAATAGACACTTCTCAGATGAAGAATTACAAACACCAAATAAATATATGAAAAAATGTTCAACATCACTGGGCATTCAAGAAATGCAAATTAAAACAACACTGAGATTCAATCTAATCCCAGAAAGAATGGCTATCATCAAGAAATCAACCAGTAATAAATGCAGGTGGGCATGTAGGGAAAAAAGAACCTTTCTTCATTGTTGGTGGAAGTGTAAATTGATACAACCACTTTGGAAATCGTACAGAGAGTCCTCAAAAAACTGAAAGTAAAGGTTCTATTTGACCCAGCTATTCTCCTTCTAGGTATCTTCCTGAGTTAAAAGTATCATACCACACTGATATATGGACATCCATGTTTATAACAACACAATTTGTAATAGCTACATAGTGCCAGGCCTGGTGGTGCACGCCTGTAATGCCAGCACTTGGGAGGTTGAGGCAGGAGGATCACTGTGAGTTCAAGGCCAGCCTAGTCTACATAGTGAGTTGAAGGCCAGCCTGAACTGCGTAGCAAGACCTTGTCTCAAAAAAAAAAGGGAAACAGCCCATATACCCATCAACAGATACATGGATAAAAAATTGTGGAATTTATATGCAATGGAGTTCTACTCTGTCATAAAGAAGGATAAACTTTAATCATTTTTAGGTAAGTGGATGCACCTGAAGACCATAATGTTAGGTTAAATAAATCAGACACACAAGTTTAAATATCATATTCTTTCTCTTCTGTGAGAAACCCAAAGGGTAAATAAGGAGCAAAATAGAGTATAAATATCTGGAAGTAGGAAGAACTTGTTTAAATGGTAAAGGGAACAAGGGAGGGAGGAGGGGGTTGGAAGGAAGGGAAAAGGGAATTTTAAAAAGAGAAAGGGAGGAAAAATGGAAACAAAGCTATGTAAATGAGGAGTGAGAAAAGGGTGGAAAAGAGGGGAGTGGAATGGGGACGAAGGAAGAATTAAGGTGTACAGAAACAAATTGCTGCACAAATTCCCTGTGATGAATGCAATCATTATGTATGGCAAATATGTACTAATAAAATCAGTAAAAAATAAATAAAATGTGCTATTAGGCTGTCCTGGTGCAGGTCATGACTTTGGGCACAGCGCTTCCCTCTGGCCTCACAATCCCTAAGGATGGACAAACTTAGATATGAACTGTCAGCAAGCCAACACTATCGGCCATGGAGTGAATGAGTATGTGAGCTCTGAAGAGGGATCTAGTGAATGCAACTGCATCATTTGAACTTTGTTTTCATTATATGAGAACTATTCTCCTAGAAGGAAACCAAGACACCAAAGTAATAAGAGGCAGAATATTCAAGGAACTCCTGAATATTAACTGGAAAATGGGTAGATAATTCCTATATGAAAAGGTGTACATTATAACTATCAATCAACAAAAATGAAAATGTAAAAGGAGATTCTCCTCACCAGCCATCAAATTAATAAAATTATAAGTTGGTAATATAAAAGTTTTGTGAAAATGAGGAGAAATGGCCCTCTGTTTGAAGTCTAAACAAGTGAAGGCTTTCTGGAGAGTAATCTCATAGTACTTAATGAAATTAAATATGAGTATTTACTTTCTGTACGGATATGGAGAACCTTCCTTCAACACAAGGAAAACTGTCTTTTCAGTATGGCATATTGTCAAGTCTTCTTTTGACCTGTCCCATTGACTTGGCAAAATCGCTTAATAAATGGCCTTTAATGGCAACCATTCTATTTAAAGTTTACAGGAAATATATTTAATAAAATTCAGCTAATAATGATGCCTTAGCTAAACATCTTTCTGTCTCTTAAGGCACAGGTTTGAGAGTAGCACACAGAAATAGTGAAGACACAAAGAGGGAGGGACACTCATAAAATTAGGGTCAACCAAATTAACCATGTTAATAAACAGGGTGGCAGATTTGGATTTTTGTTTATTTCTCATGTGGGTATGTAGATCATTAATATACCAGAAGGGTTAGTAAAATAATGTCTATAAATATACTTTTGGGATCAAACAGTCAACATTTAACTTGACATGTAAATGTGTATCATATCTAGGTAATGGTAAATTTAAGCAGATGGAAAATTTTAAATTTACACTATGGTTTATTAATAGTACAGAAATCTTAAAATGTTTATCAGTTTGCTTTGTGGAGAATTCCAAATAGAAATACATTTTGATTTTCATCATTTTCTAATCAATATTGTTTTAACTCACAAAAAGTCATTGGTTCCTAAGCTTTCATTTGTCATTATCTTTCTAAGAATAACAAGTATATTTCCTTTTTTAAAGCAGTTCTATAAATAAAGTGTAAGCATATACATTAGATTTCTCTGGCTCACAAAACATCCTGAAGGCTTAGTCCCTAGTACTGGTTCATTTTTTAAAGAATTTGACAATATTAGTAACATGAATTTACACTCATTGAATGGACAGGTTAATTTTCTTCTTTCATCTATTTTTCATCTGTGAATACTGTAATTCCATATACTTTTCAAATTATTTAGATAGGGCTTACAATTCAAAATGATATCAGAGGCCAAGCCTAGTTCACCAAATAGCTATCTTTTTCTATATTGAATAGCTTACATGAAGAGTGACTTAGTTCAAAAATCATTATTAATGAATTCTATCATATCACTTTTCAAAATACATCTTTAAAGTCATGATGAAATCTCAATCCACAAGCATTTTCCGTACAATTTACTATTATATTGATATATGTATAGATATTAGATTTATATATTTATATTTCTTATTTATAAGAAATTATATGTGTAGTAATTGTGTTTATTTCATAATTTCCAAAAATGCTTTAAAATAGATCATATTGTTTAATGAAATTTGAACAAGGAAACTGTTGTTTCTCTATTTTTTATCTATGAGAAATTTAATGTCATTGTAAGATGTTAAATGATTTTATGAAATGAATCACTGAATTATACAGCATTCATATACATAAACACATATACATGATTGAAGCTGACTAAGCCTTTTCTGAATAGCCAATCAGTTAGAAACCAAAATAATTTCTATGGTGTTGTTTCTTATACAAAATTTCATAGATATCTGCTATTTACAAGAACAAAAATTGTTTCCCTTTTCGCTGAGAATTTTTCTTTGAGAATAAGTTTATATGTCAACAATGTTTTATTTCCAGTAAAATCGATAGTAATAATAAAATATCTTCTGATAGCTCAGTTAAAAAATTGTTATTGGCATAACATAATAAAAGCTTCGGTCAAAATCATCACTTTCTCAGCAAAGATGAGCTCAAATAGAGTTGGGGAGGGGATTAGAGCACAGTTTTGATAATATTTATTAAGAATATATGAAATCTAGCCACAAAGACAATCATTATTCTATTATTAAATTTTTAGAAAATATACCACAGGCAAACAAGCTAAGGATGACCTTAGCAATAAATTTGTATCAATTTTAGTAGAATACAGATTTAAACAAATGTAATAGACATTTTCTTACAGTGTTTATAAATCTAAATGTTCACTAGGATTAAATTTTGGTATCCAAACTCAGCAGATTTCATATTGTAATTGCTGTTTACCTTTTAACTTCTTTGAATGATTTCCATCAATTTTTTTCAAAAACAATTGCAGTAAGGACTAAAAAAATGAAATATTTTATTCAGTTAATTTTCAAAGAATTGAAAATGTGCAGTAAATTTTGAAATATTTCAGCATAGAGAAAGAACTGCTGTTAAGGAAACACTTTGTTTAGGCATCTGTATCTAAAATGGAATTGGAAAAAAATCCACAAAGAAATCCTTAAGCAAACAAATACTTGCTTGTAAACTAGGCTAGAAGAAGCTAAATCAGGACCAAGGTCAGTGGGTGGGCCAAAAGGCGAAGCTAGAGAACTTCACCTAAATATTCTTTCAATCACCCTTTATTGTCCTCTAACTTTTCTTAGGGCCTTCATGAAACTCATACTACACCTCAAACAACCAGATACTGTATTTTCCTTCTTTTTTTTTTCTTTTTTTTAGTACCGGGGATCAAACTCAGGACCTTGCACTTGCCAGGCAGGCACCAGCACCACTGAGCTAAATCTCTGGCCTTTCTTCTTTTTATATTCCACCAAAATCTAAACATTATTTGTGCCTTTGCTCCAACAATGTCTTGACAACAAATTTTCCAGGCTTCCTAGAAAACATTAGTTTTGTACTCCATGGCTCTCTTTTAGACTCCAAATCAGAAATTCCAATTGAGATAAATGTTGTGTACAACATTTAATGCATCACATTCTCAGTAATAGTTCAAAAGTTTGCTTCTTTGGTTTATTTATTCTTCAGTTACAATTTATTGAACAACTACTTTTATCAGAAACTAGATGTCATAGCAATGTATTGTATCTAGTGTTTATATACCATGCAACCATCATTAGCACACACATACTCAAAAATCTAGGACATATGTAGAAAGTTCAGATAATTAATAGCATTTGTATATTCTATGATGACATAAAATTTTTAACATAAATAAAATTATCTTTATTCTCATTTAACCTATATTTTGATTAATTAATGTATTAGTTTCCGATTGTTGCCGTAACAAATTATCACAAAGTTAGTGCTTAAAACAACATGAGGTTATTAATCTTTATTATCTTTTCATTTTTATAGTTCAAAGAGGGGTCTTACTGGGTGAAAATAAAAGTGCTGGAAGGTCTGGGTTCCCTTCTGGAGGCTCGAGGGGAAAACCTATTTCCTTTTGTTTTCTAATTTTAGAGACTGCTTACATTCCTTGGCCCATAGCTCCCTTCAATCTTCAAAGATGGCAACAGACAATAGAGTCTGAATCAGATTTTATCACTTCAGTACTGCTTCTGTTATCTCCTCTAACTCTACGCCTCTGTGAGCTCCTTCTTGCACTATTGCAGACTCTATGAGTACAATAAGCTCCATCTGAATAGTCCAGAATAATCTCAGCTGATTAATAACTTTAATTCCCTTTGCCAGAGGACAAATGTCAGAGTGGTGAGTGCCAATGGCACAGCTTCTCCAAGACAAAGTGCCCAGAGTCTGAAAATCAACAGCTAGGAGACCCAGACAAGGGTGTAGAGGGTACATGAGAATCACCCACAAGGGAATTAATTCCCTTTGCCATGTAACCTAACATACTCGTACGCTTTGAAAATTGGGATACGGGCACCTTTGGAAGCATTATGCTGCTTACTATAATTAAGCAACCAGTAGTCTGAGTTTTATCAGATAACATCAATAATATTATAGCTAAGTTTGGCCTGTAGTTCACATATTAAGAGGAATCAGTCCAATTAACTTGCTCACGTCCTAACCTCAGATAGTGACTTGATTTCAGTGCCCAAACCTAGACCCTCCAAAATCATGAGAATTGCTGTTGATGTACAATCAATTATTTTTGCTCAGGGTGGTCTACTGGGTACCCATGAGATTGATATGGAATTTAATAGAAGAGAAGGAGTAGACAACTGTATATCCCTCCTTACTCTTCAATCTTTAATTGATTAGTCATTCCTTCTAGAGATGAGACAAATTAAAAATTAGCTGTAGAAGATAGCTCTGATATCAGTTATTATTCCCAAAGCCATTTGTGTAGCAAGTAACAGATCGTATGTATGAGACCATAAAAATACAAATACTGTGTGATCCAGCTATATCACTCCTTGATGTACATTTAAAGGAATAAAAGTCAGTGTACGATAGGTATACTTGCATATCCATATTTATCATGCCACAAATCACAATAGCTATGTTATGGCTATCAACTACATGCCTGCCAATGGATAAATTTGGGAATATACAAAATGGAGTATTATTCAGTGATAAAGAAGAATGAAATCATGTAGTATGCAGGAAAGTTGATAGAATTGGAAATCATCATGTTAAGTGAAATAAGCCAGACTCAGAAAAATAAGTAATACATGTTTTTTCTCAAATGTAGGGCATTGGGAAAGATGACATGAAAGCATAAGGGAAACTATTACAAAAGAGGAGAGGATAAGAGAAGTAGGGAGAGATGAGTAAAGAAGAGCAGTAATATGAACGGATAGAATAAAGTATGTTATATGAATTCATGAAAATATCATGATGTAATCAAATATCTAGTATAATTAATATGCACTAATAAAAATATTCTAAATTTGTAAAAACAAAGCTTTAAAAAGTCAATTATGATAAAATATTCATCATTGACATTACAAAAATAAGCTCACTGCTTTTTGCATGTTTTAATATTATTTCTTTTTGAGTTTTTTATTTTAGTTTTTGTTTTCTTTCTTAAAAAATGCCTCCACCTAAAGTGGCTACTTAAAGCACATTAGCGTTTTTATTTTGAACTCTGAAAAATATTTCTCTATATAATTCTGTACAAAAGTTTGAAATTTAAGCCATAAATGTGACAAGTCTCTTTTACAATTTTAAATTAATAGCCATTTGCTATTAAATCAAGCCTTAATAGCTGCATCAATAATGTACCAGTATTTATTTTAACCAAGTGAACTGAAGAAGAAAATGAATTACTAACTTTTTATGAATGCTAATCAAAACACCAAGGCCATCCTTCACTCAAAAAGATATTTTGTCACACTTTAAAATGGGAGATAATTTCAGAATTTAGAGCACCATGTGGGTTTGTACACGGAAGGGTTAGATGCTAAAGGGGAGAACCAGACCGTTTAAAAATAACTAAGTAAAAGATGAAATTTATCAGTAAGAATTACTGGTAAGTTAGAAATTCCCCATTCATTTTTCCATTCCTCTATTCTAGAAAAATGGAGAATCATTGAATGGGTATTGACTATTTTAAGAATTGAATACATGTCAACATACAATGTGTTTAGTTACTTTCTCACTTCTGGGACAAAATACCAGATGCTCACAAATTAAAGAAGGAGAAGTTTATTTTGGCTCACAGTTTCTAGAAGTTTCAGCCCATAGCTGGCTGATTCCAAAGCAGAGGGGCAGGACAGAGGGGCAGGGCAGAGGAGAAAGAGCTCATGTATGGCAGGGAGGAGGCAGAGTCAGGAAAGGGAGCATATATATTTGCAGGCCAAACCCCCAATGACCCACCTTCCAATGTCACATGCAGCTATAAGCCCATCAGTAGACTATTCCAGTTCCACACATCTATGATCCAGCATCATGTACTCATGATCCAGTCAACCCCCACAAAACACCACCTGTGAACCAGTGAGGCTTTGGGGAGACATCTAGATCTAAGCCATATAGCACAATGAAAGTTAAAATGCTAGGCAGTATAGTTTGTCGTGTTATGTTTATAATACTAAAAGTTATGGCTTGCTCAAAGCATGCATCTTTTAGTTGGAAATATGTAGGTCTGCATTCAAATTTGTACATTAGATTATTCATTATTTTTCAACTTATATGGAATTTCAGAATCGAAGATCATAAAAGTATCATATGTGTGAATTTCGTGCCTGGTTATTGTTGATCAAATAGATGGAAATGAGTGTTTAATTATCCCAAATGATAGCAAACGTGTTGCTAACTAATTGAAAAGTGAAAGTCTTTGTTAGGTGTTCAATACTCCCCAAGTAAATGGATGAATGTCATGTATAGTATAGCTAAATTGCTGGAACAATTGAATAATTATGATTTCCTTTAATTTGGGAGATTTGGCATAGTGTAGTTACTACATCAATAGTGTTCAATTAATAGAATATATGTCTCTTGATTCAAAGGTGCCAATACTGGCATGGCAGTTAGCAGCACTAAAACTGAAAATACATGCTAACATTTATTTTGAGAACATAGATAAAGGACATTCATTTACTATCAAGAAAAAATAAACCATAAATCCCAAAAGACTAGCAGGGAAATAAATTTAAATTCTTACTATTTGTTCTATTTAAAAAAAAAATGAAAGGAAAACACTTATTGGACTGGGGATGTAGCCAAAGTGGTAGACCACATGGCTAGCATATACATAAGGCCCTGGTTTAAATCCCTAGCAATAAAAATATTACCTAAATGTATGTAAAGAAGGCTGAAGAGTAACTAAATATCAATGGCAAATATGTGGATTTTTTTGATGGCTACGAAAAGCAGAATCCCAAGACTTTATCATTTTACAGTTATGTCATAGTCCTGACACTGGTATTTGAAAATATAGTACCAGAAATTGAGTTGATATTAGTTACTAAAGCTTTAGAGTGAATTTTCATTTGTTACTATCCTTGATGTTATTGGCTGAAATACAAGGTCACATAATTGAAGGTGTATCAGCCTTAGAGTCAGAAGGATGTGCGTTTTAATCACAATTATGCCACTTAGTCAGCTGTAGGGATACTGGAAAGTTTATTTGCTTCTCCTAAACTTGTTAACTGGTTTTGGGGAAAGGGAAGGTAAATAAACTCTGTTTATTACAACATCATAAGAATTAAATGTAATATTTAATAGTGAATTCTTATGTAAGAATTCAGTAAATGATACCAGTCAATATTGTTCTCTTACTAAGATTATCATTGTTTTCTTTACTCTTATTATATCTTTATAGCAACCTCAGGAGAGTTACTTACTCTCCTGTTGTTTGGATTGAAATATGAAAAATGGGAATAATGAAAGTATCTATTTACTGTAATGTGAGAATGAAATGAATTAATATATGTAAATCACATAGTAGAATACCCTGCACAATGTAAATATGACATAAATGTTAATCATTATTATAAGTGTTAGAGAAATTACATTTTATAAGCATCAGTCAGCGGAGTGGGGAGTTCTTCAATAAGTATAAAAATGTAAATACCACAAACTGATCTGTTCTGCTTCAACTAAGTTTGCTCTCAGTAGCCAATTTTGCAGTTTTTAATCCTTGAATCAATTTAAAGAAATATGTCCTTTAAAATAAACTGCACAGAGACAGAAAGTACAACAGTGGTTAACAGGGACAGGTGAGGTACAGGGGAAATATGAAGATGCAGATCAAAAGGTACAAATTGGCAGTTATGACAGATTTAAAAATCTAGAGATCTATCCTGCCAAAAAGAAAGATAAACTTGAGTCATTTGTAGGAAAATGGATGCACCTTGAGAATGATAAGTGAAATAAATCAGACATACAAGCTTAAATATTGCATGGCTTCTCTTATATGAGAAACTCAAATTATAAATAAAGAGCAAAATAAAAGAGAATAAGAAATAGGGAAATAGATCTCTCTCAAATGAGAAAGGGATCAAGTGACAGAGAAGCAGGAGGGAAAAGAGAGAAATGAGATGAAAAAGGGAATTAAGATGTGTTGTGTACATGCATCAGTATCACACAAGGAATGTAAACATTATGTACTGCAAACATGGACTAATAAAAATAATCAATAATCTAGAAATCTAATGCACAGCATGAGGGCTGTAGTGAATAATATTGTATTGTATAAGTGTGATTGGCCAAGGGAGTACATTTTGTATATTCTTACCACAAAAAGGAGGATAGCCACGTGGAGATGATGGGTGTGACAATTTGCATTACTATAGTTGTTACCTCATTATTTATATCTATATCAAGATAAGTATATCCAAAATCATGCTGTATGTCAGATATTCATACAACAGAAAATTTTAAACTAAGGTCTCTATCCTCTCCTAGATCCAGAATGCACAAGATGAAACAAAACAAAAATTATTCAAAACTAGAGATGTGGACAGATTTTACAACATAAAGTCTAAGTGTAAAAAGTAAAATATCTAAATGATGGTGTTACACAATTGCAAGTGCTGAAGTTATTTTGAAGAGTTTTCCCCAGCCAACTACCCAGGATACCTTGCCAGAGGACCCTAGTGAGACACTTTATGTATTCCCCCACAGACGTCCTGTCTACTCTCTCCAGGAAATTTGATAACCCTTTCTCTCTGCCCCTGCGGAGGAAAATCATTCTCAGTGAGGGTTATGCTTACGGGTGAAAATACACTATTTTTTTTTCATGTTTTAGATATTGAGAATCCCTGGATTAAAATAAAGATCTTTTTTTCACCTTTGGTATTTCCTAGAAAATCTTTAACATCGGTTAATATCTATTCTCATCTTAATTATTATACACTTAATATACGTAAGTCATTTGAAGATCAAAATCTCATGAAGTGGGATTAAGTTAACTTGTTCACAGCTGAGGTTTAATTTCAGAGCTTTGTAAGGGATTTTGTCCAATATATCTGTAATATTTTCTTTTGGCTGGATACAAAATTAAATATTTCACATTTGACATTGAAAGAGCATTATATTTTTACAATGATACAGCAAAGCTTTTACTAAATGAAAAGTCAAGAGTTCTTCGCAGCCCCTTATATTCCCCGCCCCTGTCTCCACTGCTCAGCACTACTCAGCACTCTCCGTAGCCTCTACCCAAGCACCATGGCTCCTAGAAAGGGGAGCAGTCGGGCCACCAAGACCAACTAGTTATGGAGTCGGAAACTCGCCTCATTTCTTAAGGACTTCCACCATGCAGTGCAAGTATGGGTCAAACAAATTGAGTCAGACAGGCAGAACCTCCTCAAGTAGGTGGATAGCTTGTATAACATCGAGATCCTGCTGCTCCCAAAGGCACTGCGTGAGATGAACTGGCTGGAATACTTCCCTCTTGGAGGAAACAAACAGGCCCTGGAAGAGGCAGCAACAGCTGATGTGGATATCGCAGAGATAAACAGACTAACAGCAGAAGCTATTCTGACACCCCTGAAATTTGAAAAAAAAAAAGAAAGAAAGAAATGAAAGGAAATACAAGTGGATCAAATAATGGAAGAAGAGGAAGAAAAGAAACCTAAGAATTTTCAAACTGCAGGAGTCAAAAGGTGTCCTCCATCTAAGAAGAGAACACCGTCCATACAAGGAAAAGGCAAAAGGTCAAGCTATGACAGCTCCGTGAGCCCAGCTGTGGGCCGATTGGAGTTGTCTATAGTAAAACCAACTCCCGGCATGGCACCCTGGTTTGACTCCAGGGTCTTCAAGACCCCAGGCCTGTGCATCCCAGCAACCAGAGAGCAGATCTACATCCCCATCAATGACAGCCCTCTCGCTGACAGTGAAGAGAACCCCTTCACTGTGCCAGTGGGCTGTAGCGTGAGCATGCGGTTATTGGCCAGTGACTTGCGGAGGGCTGATACTGCACAACTGGATCCAGAGGCCTTGGGAAACATTAAGAAGCTCTCAATATTTACACATGTGTGTCCTATTTATTTCACTTAGAAGTATGGCCTCAATATGCATCCATTTAGCTATAAATGTCTCTAGTTTCTCATTCTTTATGGCTGAGTAGTACTCCATTTTATTTTTTTAAAAACCCACATTTTCTTTATCCAGTCTCCAGTTGATGGGCACTTGGGCTGTTTCCAAGCTTTAGCTATTACAAATTGTGCCGCTGTAAACATGGGTGTGCATATATCACTGTGGTATGATTCTTTTAATTCTTTTGGGAATATCCCCAGCAGGAGAATAGCTGGGTCAAATGGGACCTCTAACCCTAGTTCTTTGAGGTATTTCCATGCTGATTTCCACAGTGGTTGCACCAGTCTGCACTCCCACCAACAATGGAGAAGGGTTCCTTTCTCCCCACACCCCTGCCAGCATTTGTTATTGGATGATTTCTTGATAGCAACCATTGTGTAAATAAGGATTAAAAGGATTGAAATGAATAATTGATAATTTGAAATAGGAAGAAAAGGTCCAAAGGGGTAGGAGAAGTGGGAGGGGAAGAGGAAAGGAAAGAAGGAAAAGGAAAGTTGTGAGAAAAGGTAAAAATGGAAACAAAGTCTTTGTAAATAGGGAAGGGTGGTGGGGGTGAAGGAAGGACAGGGAATGGGGAAAAATAGGAACCAAGATACATCATGGGTCCAAGCACCCAATGATATATGTATATGTATTGTATACTTAAAATATACCAATAAAAGAATTTAAGGGAAAAAAAAAGAAGCTCTCGAACTGTCTCATTCAAATATGCAAAGGAGAAGACCACAGAGCAGGACCCCCAAAGGAGAAGACAGCAGAGCAGGGCGGATTGGAACCTGTGTGTCTCCTCTTTCTCCTCCTATTTCTCTTCCTCCAGTGCAATGGTGGGGGGTTTACTAAGGGGGGGCCTAGAATCTTTCACCTGCTGTGCCCAGCAGTTCTTGTCAAGCTTATTTGTGGAACAGAATTTTGTTTATTCCTGTTTATAAAAAACCAAAAATTGCTTGGAGGCAGCTTCCATGTCTTGCACCTCTACTTCTCTAGTTAATGGGAATTTAGATAAAGGAATTGTAGGTAAGCTACCAGACCCAGTACTGGACCTTATGGGGATAGGATCATCAGGAGGACAAGTGTAGCTTGTCTGGAGACCCCATTGCATGTGTTTAACCTATGCTCAGGGTATGGACTAGTTATGTGAGGTTAGCACTGAGACCTTTGTGGTTCAACAGCCTCTGCCCCAAAGAACCATGTCCTGTGTTCCAAGTACTTGAGAATGAGTGTTTTCAGTCCCAGGCTTGGAGGCACATAGCCTTCTCCTGTATAGCTCTCTGTTACATTTTGTATTAATTCAGTCCTGCACAGACTGAATTGTTTTCAAGTCGTTTTAGTCTCCCTTTTCCTAAGACTTTTGTACATACTGTTTTCCTGAGTAATGGTATCCCTGCTTTCAATAAATTCTGGTTTTGTTTTGTTTTGTTAATTTAAAAAATTAAAGGAATAGTCGAGAATATTGGCAGATGGTCAATTTAAATTTCTCATGTTTAAGGAAAATACTCACTTAATAACCCAGAATAAAATCCAAACAGGACATGTGGACTTAGATAATCTATATTTGATTCTTGTTATGTAAGTTTACTGAGAGAAAAATAATATTACTATTGGTCATAAAAGAAGCTGACCCATATCATTTTCCTATGGAAGTTTCCCCAAATCTATCCCTTCTTTGAAATGAATTTCATAGCTTCCAAGTTTTTAAGGTATATATTTATAACATAAGGTTTATATTGCAAGGAATCATACATGGATAACATCTTAGCTATTGAAGATATTAGGAAAACATTTTAAAAATTGAGATAACCATTTTAAAATTTAAGATAAGCCAGATTTCACTATAGTTATTGTGTTGTCTTAACCCCACAGCAGCTCTATAACTTGTAGTACATTAGGATTTGCATTTTGCAGACTACGTAATTGATACTTTGGGAATTTAAATTGTGTATCTGTAGTTCCTCAAAATGTTAAATTTGGCAGAGTTAGGTTTGAAATAAAGTCTATTTTCTCTAGATCCTCTGTTCTTGACCATCAGAGCGTAAGCTGAGTAAGTACACCAAGATGTAGAAACATGATAGAGACATTGTAGATCTGACAGCAGGATCATTCAGAGAAATAGCAATGGAGAGAGCTCTTATTTGGTCAGAATTTCTTTATTAACTCTAACTTATGTGGATGCCACTGTAATGGATAAAATAACCTTGTATCCCTCTCCTTATTTGTAGAATAGCATATGGCTAATTATATAACTAAGAAAGAAGTGAGGTACAGAAAATATAAAGATTTATTGAAAACCAAAATGTCTCTTTTGAGGGAGTTGCTGAAAGACATTGGGGCCAATCATGTGCCATAGACCTTTTGTAGATAAAGCTATTGTTAAAAATATTTTTGTTTAGAAGTTGGAGGTCCATATAGTTGTTTTATGGACTGTTAATTATCTCAATGCCAACAATCTTGTTCACTAGAATATTACTTACCTCATTATGAATACAACTCTGAAATATTCTTGTTAATTGTGTATGGTTGAAAGTGGATCCAATCTATTTGCAATAATAACGATGATAATGATAGATAATATTTGTTGAACACTGCATACACTCTTCTAAAATTTCTGTATACTATAGAAATATGAATACTTCAAATCTTCAAATCTCTGTGAGGCATACAAAAGGAAAAACATGAA
The DNA here is from genome assembly GCF_053883595.1 of Heterocephalus glaber. Classification (NCBI taxonomy): domain Eukaryota; kingdom Metazoa; phylum Chordata; class Mammalia; order Rodentia; family Bathyergidae; genus Heterocephalus; species Heterocephalus glaber. Next base: position 4,279,350 of record NW_028258369.1, read on the forward strand.
ATAGCAAAATAAAAGGTTTATTTTGTAGCTGAGTGCTACAAAGTTTCCCTATTGCTTCTAGGATCTCAAGCAACAGGAGTCAATTTTCTAAGTATTAACAACAGTCCAGCTTCCCTTGCAGTTTAATGCTTTCTATTATAGGCTGTCTCTTTATCTCAGTAATGTGAAATCCTCTTAAGCAGTACTTGTTTAGCAAATTTTGTGAGCATGATGACAAAGTAGTATGACTGTGCACTGCCCTGAAAGAACTCTGCGGTTTTAAAATATTCAATAGTTGGTCCAGGTATAATTTATTCTCCCTTTTGAGAAGCCAGAATTTATTCTCCCTTTTGAGAAGTTAGAAGTGAGGCTAATCTCTTGTACAAAAGGTTAACTAATTGTAGGTGCTAATCATATCTACAAAATACATTCATTGCATCACCAAGATTAGTACTTAGATAATACTAATAACTGAAACCTATCCAAATTGACTAATAAAACTGACCGTCACAGCAGGGGTACTGGAAGCAATGTATTTCTGCCCAATGTGGATTCCTCCAATGGGAAATCTTTGCTCTGAGGCTCCCCATCGTCCTAACTAAAACTTTCTTAGAGCTGTACTTCAGTTTCTGCTTCTTCCTGTCCAACCTCTCTTCCTTTCTTCTTGGATTTCACAGATACCCCACTTACATCACTATGTGAAGCTTTTCTTGACTTTTCCTGTGCTCTTTCTCCTTATCTTTCACAGTGATTTTCTCAAATAAATATCTTGTAATTCTATCTTGTCTTTTACTTTAAAGAGAACCAATTTGACCCAGTTGGTTCCAGTAACAGTGGGAGAAAGCAGGAGATAAGTAAGCTTTTGTGACTGAAAAATTCACTATCAACTCTGCTTTTTATTCATTAAATTTGTCGGTACATTTTAGGTGTACAATATGATGACATTCATCATTGGGAATTTGTACCTGTACATGATGTATCTTGGTTCTTAGTTTTTCCCCATTCCCCTGCTCTCCCTTCAACCCCTCCACCCCTCCCTATTTACAAAGACTTTTTTTCCATTTTTTCCTTTTCTCATATTTATTCCTTTCCCCAACCCCTCCCCCAACTCTTAAGGGCACAATGCCAAGTGCTTTAAGAGGCTTGTGTACTCCCTGGCATAGAGAAGCACCACAAATGTTAAAATGTCCATCTGTGTTGACCTGCAATAATGTCCCCGTGGAAGGCAACACCCTTGCTGGTACAACAATTTGGGCATTTGAAAGGTATAGGAAGAAATATACATAAAATGATAGTGGAATTTCCTAGCATAGTAAGTTCTATTAACAGGTACAGTTTCAGAGGTTTTATGACAAACTAAAGGTGATTAACAAATGTTAAATATGAGAAGCAGAAGGACTCTTTGATAGTTTATAAATACTTGTTGTTTGCCTGGCTGATATTTTCTCACATCCTGAGCAAGAGAAGCATGGTTTACCTGGGGCTTAGACTTGTTAGGGATGAGAGGTTTGTTTGGGGTTTTTTTGGTACTGGGGATCAAACTCAGGTCCTTGCACTTGTGCAGCAGGCGGCGAAACTACTGAGCTAAATCCCCAGCCAGGGATGAGTTTTAAACCTACTGCATAGCTACCAATGTCTATTTTTTTGCCACACAGACTTACTTTTGTATAGATGTTTAGATAGTAGCTCTTTCACAATTCCATGGATTTTGTACTAAGAGAAAACTCCTGAGAGGGATTAATGGGACCATGTACATCTACCTATCCTACAATTTAACCCCAGTTATACCTACTAGTTACAAGAATCCAAGCTCTATGAAAATCTCTGTAGTGGAATTCAATTTGTCCTAGTGAAATTCAATTTGCCATTTTTTAATGTTTCATGCTTTTGGTAACTCATCTAAGAAATCTTTCACTACTCCAAGTTTTAATAAATATAATACATGGTTTTCTAAATGTTTTATCATTGTAGATTTTACATATATGTTTCTGATATAAGTTAATTCTTGTTTAGTGTGAGGTAAGAGTTGTATTTTTTGTGTGTGAATGTAAAGCTAATCTAGTACAATTTTAGACAATATTTTTCAGAGAATCTAATTGAGAATCTAATTAGGTAAGTCAACTACACCTATTACTACTGCTACTATTAAAGCAAAAAATAGCATTCTTCAATACCTTGCTATATAGTCAAAGCATCATGGGAAATCAGTCTCTGTATCAATTTGTCTTTAGATATTATGTCAATCCACTACCGAGGGTAGAATTCAGGTCTAATGAGCCTCTTTTTTCTTTTTTCTTTTTCCTTTTTTTTTGCTTTTTTACCACACTAGGGTAATTTTCTAATAGGGTCTTTTAAAAGTATTGACTAGTAAATTAGGACCATGACTTTAATAAGGAAAACAAACACTCAAATGTGGACAATGTAATTGTCCTTAAAGAAATTTTCTTATTTTTGTTTTTGTAACAAACTACTAAATTTAAAATATTACTCAAAAGGATAAATACTAGATATTTTCCTTTCATTGACTCAAATCTTCAATCAACAAGTTTGAAATTAATCATTTAAAACTTATTATCAGAGGAGTAGTAAACAGACTTTTACTACAAACACAAATTACTCAAACTCAAGTCAATAATTGCTAAATGTTGTATATAATGTGGTGACTACTTTCTGCTATACTCTGTCATCTGAAAGTATTAATTAATGCTATTGAAAAAACTGTACATCCAGATTTTAAAGAAATAATTTCCCACATTTTAAAATGTGATACTTTTGGTAATATATGTGAATTGTAAGATTAACTTCTTTTAGACATGTACACATTAAATACAGTAGAATCACATGTTAATACTTTAGGCCATTATTTATCCATTTTATTAGCAATTAAGTTCAAATATTACTCCTATTATTAAATTCTCCATGATTGAAACTCAATCTAAACCATCAATTTTATTTCAAGAGAATGCCTCACTGAGCAAGCAGGGCACCGATTCAAATGACTTGTCATAGCTCATTATTGCTAAAATGTGTTCAGTGTTTTCCATTTTTGAAATGTGATTTTATATTTAATAGACCACAGTTGGTTCATTAAGATATTTAGCTTCAACTTTGCAGTAAACTACTCATGCATTTTGATTTTTAAGAGAGAATTACCTTGGTTGGGAGAATGCATTAGTGTTCTAACAAGATCTCGGTGGCTTGGTTAGCTCCTGTTATAAGGTCAATGCAAGCCTTATGTAGAGAAAGAGTGGATATAATGTCTAAAGAGTCATGATGGAAAAGTTTCACATAGTTCTCTCAGCCTCAGAGTATTTCTTTCATCAGTTTCCTGGATTTACCTACCTAGAAATTTTCAGTCATCACAAAGGTGTTCATCTTTTAGATAACAAATGCAAGGACATGTTCTCTGGAACTATGTTGGTTGATTGCAGTAGCTACTAGCCACATATGGCTAGCTATGTTTAAATTAATTAAATAGAATTAAAAATATGGTCCTTGAGCTAAAGTGGCCACCTTTCAAATGTTTAAATTCACACATGGATGGTGAATATCATATTGGACAGTGCAAATCATTCCTATCACAAGAGAATGTTCTCTTGGATGTCTATAAATTATCTGGTTAATAACCTAGACCTTGATTAAGATTCCAATTACAATCTATGAGTGCCTCAGGTTCATCTGGCATTATGTGTACTAGGTACACATATAGATGTTATTTATTAAGCATCAAATAATCCAGATTAATAGCTATTCTTGTTTTGAAGATGAGAAAACTAAGGCTATGTACAATATGATAATAAATGGCCCACTGATTTATGTTGTTTCTGCCATAATATATTGACTCAGGAGTGAAATATGCTCAAAGACAACCCTCAAGAGTGAGTAGGAGAACAAATAAATGCCCTAAACAGAGCTCAATTTGAAAACATTTCTTCTCTAAAGTGAAGGCATAAGCTAGGATGAATGACATAGAGAATGGAATTTAAAAATCTGTAATAGTCAGGAATGGTGACACATGTCTGTAATCCCAGCATGCAGGAGGCTGAGGTAGTTTTGAGGCCAGTCTGGGCTACATAGTGAGTTCAAGGCCAGCCTGAACTATATAGCGAGATACTGTCTCAAACAAACAAACAAACAAACAAAAACCTCCAATAGAAGGTCCTATCCAGACTTGGATGGTTGGCTTTTTTCCTTTATCATGTTTAATATGTACTATTACTATCTTAGGGTAAAAAATAAATTATTTTAATTTTTATGCTCAGGCAGTCTTCCTGGGGTTATTTATAAAATGGGAAAATGGAAACTATATCAATACACAGTAACATATATATATATATATATATATAATTAATGAAATTCAACAGATTATCCAGCTACTCAAAACAGTTTATCAAAAATTGATAAAATTATATCAAGAAGTGTTTTGATGTATTGTTCATTTTAAAATAATGCTGACTGAAGAAACATGTACAATATTAGTGACAACAATATATATATTAAAGGTTTACAAAAACTTAGATGTAAGTACATGAAATCCTAAGAGTTTGAACCATGGGATAGTTAGAATTCTTTTTCCATTTTGTATACAATTCTTTAAAATTATACTTATTGTGCAATTGCAAATATAATATTGTTCAAGATGACATTATTAATACCATCAAAATTAAACATAGAGAGGTAGAAATTTGAAGAAATGCAGTAAAATCCATCTCTGCAGAGTCTATTTACATGTTCTTTTAATATGGCTCTTGTGTCATATTTAACTTTTTGTGATTCATTTATTTAACTTAGTATTACAGTCTCAAGATTCATCCATTTTCCTAGAAATGACTCACATTTTTCCTTCTTTAAGGTTGAATAGTACTCCTTTGTGTATATATACCACATTTTCTTTATCCATGCATCTGTTGATAGGCATAAAGGACACTTCCATGGTTTAACTATTGTAAGTCATGCTACTATAAACATGGGTATGCATGTGTTTATAATTTTTGTGATTCCTTTCCCCATTGATTTATATTTTCATTGTGTTATGATCTTGTAATATATAACAGATTATTTTGATTCTTTTCTAATCAAGACCATTGATACTCCTTTATTTTTTTCTTATCTTTTTACTGGCGATCGAACTCGGGTCCTTGTGCTTGCGCAGCAGGTGGCAAAACTAGTGAGCTAAATCCCCAGCCCAAGACCATTGATACTCTTCGTTATAATCAGTAAAAATCAAATTGTAACCGCTGATGACCACAGCAACATCCTCTTCTGGCTAGAAATATTTAATCAGATATACTGTTATTTTTTCCAGGTAACAAACAATTATGAGAGTATGTCTGGAAATTTTTCTAAAAGACACATGTTACTTTTTTTTTTCTATGTCAAATGTGGTTGTTTTGGTTTTTGGTACCGGGGATCAAACTCGGGACCTTGCACTTGTGAGGCAGGCACCGGAACCACTGAGCTAAATCCTAAACTATTGGAGTAACATGCATACTCTGCTTAGAGAAAAATGGAAATTTCAATTATACAATAACAAATGTGAAGTTGCTCCATCACAGGAAAGTCAGAATTAGGTCTGTGCACACAGGACACATACTCAGGCACAATCTATATAATCTGTGATTCTTTAAGATACAGGTCTATAGAAGGCAGAGAGAGCTCCATTTTCCTGTATCCAGAGACAGGATATTTTATGCTTTGTAACCCTTAGGGTATTTAGAACAAATATTTATAACCTAATCATACTTAAATATTTTTGCATATATCCTCATTTGAATCTACCTGAAGATACAACATCCATAGGTTACACTGATTGTACATGCACACACAGCCTGCCTGCACAGATATCTTACGTTCTCATTGCTGAGACATAGTACTTGACACCCGCAATTTAAAAGAAGGAAGGTTTATTTTGGCACACAGTTTTTAGAGGTTTCAGTCTATAGTTGGCTGGCTCCAATGCAGGGTGGCACATGGCAGCAGCATTTTGATTCTTTTGTGTTGATTTATCAATGCAAAAATGTCTAATATGTCTATTTTAGGGAAAGCCCCATGTATTTCTGAGAAAAATCTATTTTCTTTTGTTGGGTGCAATACTCTGTAGTTATCTATTAAGTTGATTTATTTGATGGTATAGATCAACTCTGATATTTCTTGTTTAATTTTTTGTCTAGTCGACCTGACCATTTGTGATAGTGGGATATTGATGCCTCCACTATGATTGCATATATTATATATATATATGATCTTTTCTGTTTAGTAGTATTTGTTTTATGAAATTGGGTACCCCTACATTTGATACACTTATATTTACAATTATCTCTTTTTGTTGAATTGTTTCCTTTACCAGTATGTAGTCATCTTCTTTGTTTAGTCTAATCAGTTTTAGCTTGATACTCTCTTTGTCTGAAAATAAGTTAATTGCTCCTGTTTGCTTTCAGTCTCCTGTTACATGGAGTACCACTTTCCATCCTTTAATTTTGAAGCCTGTATGTTTCCTTATGAATGAGATATGTGTCTTGTACGCAACTTACATTTAGGTGTTGTTTTTTGATCCAACTTGACAATCTTTGTTTTTTGATTGGGAAGTTAAGAACTTTTCCATTGAGAGTTATTACTGAAAGTTACTGACTGATTTCTGCTATTGCATTACTTTCTCTTTTTCATTTTTCCCTTTTGCTTAACTGCTCATCCTGCCTGATGAATTCATTCTGTAGGCTCTTTGGTGTTATTCACCTCCTTGTTTCTGTCTAGGATTGTTTTAGTACTTTTTGTAGTGCTAATTTGGGGGTCATGAATTCCTTAAGATGCTCTTTATCACATAAAATTCCTATTTCTTCATGAATTTTGAATCATAGTTTTGCAGGATAAATTAGTGTGGGTTGAAAGTTGTTTTCTTCTAGGATTTATAAAGCTTTACTCCAAATTCTGCTGGCCTTTAAGGTTTGTGTTGAGAAATCAGCTGAAATTCTGACATGTTTGATTTTATCACTTATTTGTTGCTTTTCTGTAACAGCCTTTAAAATGCTGCCCATGTGTTGAACTTCTGGGATTTTAGGTATGAAGTATCAGGGAGAAGTTATTTTCTGATCACTAATATTTAGAGTTCTACATGCCTTGTTTATCTGTATGTTGAATTGTTTCAGTATCTAAAATTTATTGCTGTGATTTCTGTATAATTTTTATACCTTTGGTGATATCTTCTGATCTTTCTTTAACTCCTATAATTCTTAGGTTAATTTTCTTTCAGGCATCTAGCATTTATTGTATACAGTTTCTGTGGACTCTTGCTCTTTTTAAGGTATCTCTGAGTATATGTTCTCCTGCATCAACCTTATCATGTCTTTTTAAAATTTAATTTAATTTTATTTTACTTTATAGACAGTTCATACTGATTACATTAATCCTCTGATTACACAACACCTCTTACTTATTTCTTTTTATTCATCCCCTTATGCTCTATGAAAGACAATACTGGGAGAACGAGAAGACTAGCCACAGGCAGGGAGAAGATACTTGTAAAAAGCCATCTAATAAAAGTAAATATAAAAATATAAAATAGAACTACTCAAACTCCACAATAAAACATTAAATATGATCCATAGATTTTAACAAACATTTTGCCAAAAAAGACAAGCAAATGACAAGCATATATAAAGATGATCCACATCATATGTCTGTCATCAAGGAAATGCAAATTAAAATAATAATGAGAAAAAATAATAATAATAATGAGAAGGTACTATATACCTATTTGAGTATCCAATCTGGAACACTGGATAACACCAATGTTGTCAAAGATGTGGAGTAACAGGAAGTCTCATTTGCTGCTGATAGGAATGCAAAATGATACAGCCATTTCAGGGGTTTGTATGGTCTAGCTTTTTATACAATTAACACTTCTCTCACCCAATGATCCAGTAATCACACTCTGATTGAAACAGGACTTAAAGAAAAACAAGTTCTTTCCAGCCTTGGGTAGTTCCTTCCACATAAAATCACCCCTCTTCTCCCCTATAGTGGTAACTCCTTGTTCTGGTACTGATAAAATTGACAAATATGTCCTGTAAACAAAGTTTATGACATACTGTTATTTATAAGGCTCTATCTTCTTTCAAGACTAAATTGCAAAACGATCTGTCCTTGTCCTGTTTCTGTAAACTCCTTGCTACATCAGTAGAAAGATCACCCCCCTCTTCAACCAAATGGGTAAAACCTGGAAACTTTCCTTTGTTTTCCACTCTTTCTTCAGACATTAAGTCCAGTGAGCCTGTGTTCACCTATAACCAAAAATAAATCCTCCTATTTCCCAGTAGTCTCTCCTATCTCTTTTATCCCACAACATATTTATTCAAACTATTCAAGAAATTATGTACACATAAAAACCTCTTCACAGATCAGCTTTATTCATTATGCCCAAACCTGAAAACAACCAAGATGTCCCTCAGTAGATGAATGGATAAAATAAACTGTGGTACAACCAGGCAGTGAAATATTATTCAGTAGTAAAAATAATGTGCTATTAAGCCAAGAAAAGACACTGAGGAAGCTTTAGTGCATATTCTTAAGTGAAAAAAAAAGCTGATCTGAAAAGGTTGCATATTGTATGGCCTCAACCATATAATTTTGTTAAAAAAAAAAAAAAGCAAAACTCTGGAAAGAGTGAAAAGGTCAGTGGTTGTCAGAGGTTGGGAAGGGATGAACAAGCAGAACCCAAAAGATTGTAGGGTGGAAAAAATACTCTGTATGATATTTAATGTTGGTAACATAACATAAATTTGTCCAAACCCATAAAATATACAACAACAATAGTGAAGCTTAATGTTAGCTATGAATTTTGGGTGACTGTGCTTCATCAGTGTAGGATGCTTATAAAGGAAGAGGCTGTGCATGTAATGGGGCAAGAGTTATATGGAAAATCTTTTACCCTCCTCTTAGTTTACTATGAAACTAATTAATCATACTCTAAAAAAGTAAGCCTTCTAATATTTTTGTCATATTGAACCTACAATATGAAATTTGGATATCCTATCAAAGGAAAACTAGCTCTCTTAATAAAAGTTATGTGCACATGATATTCAGATATTTTCACCAGAATTGTGTCTGTAAGAAGTTGGTATTAGAAATTAGAATTAGGGCAAGAAAATATATATTATTACAGATTTTTGTGAAAATAATATAAGGACTCTGAAAAAAATCATTCATTTACTCTCCAGAAAAAATAATTACTTAAATTATAACTTACCCCCATATATCCCACTCACCTGAAAATATTATTATAATGTGGATACATGCAGGGACATTATTGTATTGAAATTTGAATTTTATTTCATGAGCCAAAAATAACTATCACAACAACAATCATACTGGAATATGATATTTTCTTTATTTTTAAAAGAAATCTCTTTGTAAAGAAAAATATTTTTCATTACTCTTAATCTAGATAAATTCTGAAAAGATAGTTGAAGTTTAGCTCCTTTGTCAAAGATGATGTGGCTTAGTATATCTGGAGTTGTTTCTGTGTTTTCTAATCTGTTCCACTGATCCTCAGGTCTGTTTCTTTGCCAGTACCATGCTGTTTTTATCACAATGGCTTTGTAGTATAGTTTCAGGTCAGGGATTGTGATACCCCCTGACTTGTCTTTGTTGTCTAGAAGTTTATTAAATTCAGTAAGATATTTCACTAGAAGAATAAAAATATGAATACATATTTAAAAGAAAAATGGTTTTAGTTTGATTTAATGCCCTAAATTTCTTTTACCCAAAATTAGAAGAGTAAAATGTCAAATGTCTGTAGTGAAGGAATCCCTCTTATGAAAATTTCGGATTTTACTTCACTCTATTAAAGGTCAATAACACAGATATTTAGAAAGAATCTTACAAGCTCTAGCATTTTAAACTACAAAAAGTAAAGCAGATAGACTGGACTTTCATTTTGTAATTCAAGGTTTAAGAAGTGTAAGTGCAACCTAAATTGCCAGTTTCCTAAATGCACATTTCTCAGAGTTGAGAGTATTGGAAGTAAAAGAAATATTTTGGTAATGACATTATTCATTTAGTCACATTTATATGTATGAAATTAAAAGGAAAAACTCTATATGTTTTTTTCTTAGTCACTCTCTTGTCACTGAGACACAGTATCCGGCACTGACAACCTAAAGAAGTAAAGGTTTATTTTGGCTCACATTTCAGTCCCTTGTTAGCCACTTCCAAAGAAGAGGAACTATGACAGGGGGTCATAGGGAAGGGAATATCTGCTCGGGTCATGGCAGCTAGGAAGCAAAGAGAGAAGCAAGGAACCAGAGAAGGAGATATGCTCTTCCAGGTCAAGTCCCCAGTGAGCTGCCTTCCCCCAACCAGGCCTGACTTTATAACAGCAAGTCATGGCACCCCCATGGTCTAATTCTCTTCCCAAAGCCCTGCATAAGACCACATGAGGTTTTTGGGGATATATCTAGATATAAACCATCAAATTCTCTCTTTGACCCTTAAAAGGCTCATGTGCATCATTTTTATACAAAATATATCTAGTCCATCTCTAAGGGTTGTCAAAGTCTTAACAATTTCAGCAGTGTTGAAAGGTTCAAGTCCAAAATCTCCTCTGAGACTTGAAATTCTTATCTGTAAACCACGATAAAAAATGAAAAACAAAGTAAACAGTTCCAACATACAATGGCACAGGATAAACATTACAGTTGAAAAATAGAGAAATAAGTGGATAGAAACCAATGGGACCAAAGAAAGACCAAAATCCAACAGGACAAAAATTAAATCCTATAGCTCCTTTCCAACACCTAGGGCAAAGATGTGAACTCTAAAGAGCATGATGGCCCTGACCCTACTGCAATTCTAGTTGAAGTTATTGTTACTTTTGTCTTAATGTGGCTTTGCTGTTTTCCTTAGCTAACATTCCATGTTCTTGGCATCTCTAACTTCCTGAGATCTCCACTGTATTTTGGTTTCACCCTTACAGCTCCATGCACTAATTTCTCAGTGGTTCACTGCCTGGATTCCCAGACTTTCTGAAATCTATGTGGAAGCATCTCTGACCACACAACTCTTGCATTCTGCATACCTGTAAAACAAGCATCATATGGATGATGACAAGTTCTGCTGCCAGCTCCAGCGGTAAATGGGCCCCATAGAATCATGCCTATAGAGGCCTTTGTGTGGCTTTGTAATTGAGCTCCAGGAAACTACAATAAAACCTTGGTTTGGGAAAATAATTTCTTTTACTCATAACACAAAGTACTTATATATTAAAGTTGTTTGTGTGAGAGAGAGAGAATTAGAGAGAAACAGTTGTAATCATGTGACATTCAGCATGATGTACTACTTGAATTGCAAGACAGTGCTCATTTATCAAGTTAATTTTTTTAAGAAATGTTTACTAGTCTTGTGGAACACCCACAGACTGAGTTACTTACAATACAAAGTTTCACTGTATTTCCTAGCTGGTCCTAAATGAACTGGGTTCCCTGGAATGCTCTTCTCGGCACAAAGTCTTTCACTCTTGCTGGGAAAAATGTGGTGTCTTGATGGTTCCCAAAATGCTCTCAAGGCATCCTCCCTACTGTCCTGATACTCCTGGTACTCCTTTTTTTTTAAATGCTAATCTTCTCAGCAACCAAACTGGCCTGGGAAAAAAATTTAGAGATTACAACTTTACAGGAGGAGTTTCCTTTCTGAGGAACTAAAAAATTTTAAAATCACTCAGCTGCACTGTTTGCTCTTGATTCTCAATATAGAGCTAGCTCAAAGCTCCCAAAACTACCCATGCCACAACCCCAAACATCAAAGTGTCCTAATCCAAATTAATTAGTCCACTGCCCTTAATCTCAGGCTCCCACAAGAACCGAGAATATGAGAAAAATGTAGACAAATTTTCTGCCAGAGCATAATACAGAGGGCCTGAAGTCCAATTGCCAATAGACTTGTTGTTCCCAACTGAAAACTCTTGAGCATGGACTTTATTGTCTCTCTTTTTTCAGCTTTCTGGTCTTATGAGCTGTGATAAGAATTTTCTACAAAGCTTGATGTATAGCATTCTAGGGCTTTTCCAGCTGGCATTTCCAAACCCTCCGAAGTCTTCCTGTGAACCAGTTCCAAAGGCTTTTAAATCTTGAGGTCAGGTGTAGTCACAGAAATAATCCCACTTCTCTGTTATTAAATTATGTCTTGGTCACTTTTTCATCACTCAGACACAATACCCAACACCCACAAATTAGAGGAGAGGTTTATTTTGGCTCACATTTCATTCCATTATTTGTAGGCTGTAAAGAAGAAACAGCATGGTAGAGGGGCATCACAGTGGAAAGGCTGCTGATGTCATAGTAGCCAGGAAGCAGAGAGAGAGAGGAGGAACAAACAGAGGAGGGCAATTGCTATTCTGGGGTATGCCCCAAGTGGCCTGCCTCCCCACAACTTCCTAAGAGCAAGTCAGCCATTGCCCCACTATGGTCTAGTTCTCTTCCAAAAGCCCTGTCTATGAATACATAAAGCTCTTGGGGGACATCTAGATATAAACCATAACATTTCTCAAAATGGATATTATATTACTTCTAATTTGAAAGGGAGTAGTGGAATTACCTTTCCTCTGTGTCCAGAGAATTTAAAACAAAGTTCAGAACACCTCAGTTATCCTAGTTTTTCATAATATTTTTCTTCCAAATTTTCATGAGGAAAAAATAAGCTCATTTCCACATCTAAAGATTGCAGAAAAGATGCCTTGGCCAAAGCATAGATTTTTTTTCATTTACTTAACAGTGCTATTTCCAAATTGGGCATGGTGGCACATACCTATAATCAGAGCATTCTAAAAGGTTGAGGAAGGAGGACTTGATTGCCCATCAAGTCCAGGATGGGCAATTTAGTGACTTAGTGAAAAGTTGTCTCAAAAGAATAATAAGAGGATTGGGGGATAGAACTCAGGGTTATGCCCCTGGGTTCAATCCCTAATCACACACACATACACACACACACATGATTTCCAAACTGATGTTCTGTGTCTACTATTAAAAGGTATTGTAGTTCTTCTTTAATTATTAAATATTTCTGAAATATGGAACATTCATCCATTAATTAATCTGTGAATTAATTTCTCTGGCCTATGTGTGCATCTAGACACATAGAAATTGGGACCTTGCCTTCAATGTGACTTGAAATTCACTAACACCACTGATGAAGAATTTTTATCTTTTTTATTAGCTATGTAAATCATTTTGTTTAATCACTACATGAATTATATCTAGAATTAATTATATAATTTACTCAAGCTCAATTTTTATAGTGTAATTGTATACCTACTATGTTTGAAAATATTTAAAACACTTTGTTAACATACTGTCATGTCATCTTTGGAGTTAATGGTGATGAGAAATAAAAGAATAAATAAAAATGAGAAAGGAAACCATGACTCAGTAGAAAACAATCTATTTTTAAAGTTGAATACTGTATCTGTTAGATGTGTATTTTGAAATTTCTTCATCATATACAATGATAAAATTTAGAATACAATGTTATAATTTATTATAAAATATATTCAGGGAAATAAGATAAGTTCTTAAATTAGGTCAGATAATCTAGTTTCTAATGCTGATAAATATGTGTGGGGGCTTTTATATTATAATATTTTGCTGTACTTTTTCTGTTTATTTAAACTTCTGTTTTTAATATCATTATTTCTTTAGTGATATATTTTTTTAATTTCAATAATTTAATAAAAACCAAAGCATTCAAATAACATTAATCATTCTCTAAGTGTTTCTTTAAGAAATATCCACAGCATTTGGGTTAAAACAAAGGAAAATACTTTGAAGTAAGTGATTATTTCTGTGGTGAAGTACATTTGTCCCACATAACTGTGGTTAATAGTCGAACAGTGCATATCACCAAGAAGTAGTATGTATACTCTATCCAAGGCAGAATCAGCTAGTAGACAGCTGGACAAGAAAGAGATTGATTCCAGAAAGTTCTCAAAAGGTAATCAAATGCTTGGCCATGCCACATACATGAGTATGACCTGCTTTCTTTCACTTTATTCTTAAAATCATAAAGTAAGTATAAGGGATAAAGGGCTTTTGTGGCATAAAATATACTAGAGATTCCACTTTAACATTTAATATGTAGGCCTTGTTTAAATTCAAGAAAAAAACTGTAAAAAGATATATTTTATGTAATCCTGAAAATATAATGCAAATCTAATATGAAGTAACCTTTAAGGATTTATTGCTAAATGTGTTAGATGTTATGGGGGATATACACACATACAGTAAGTATGTATATATGTATGTATACATGTATGTGTCAGAGTTGTATACTAAATTATTTATGGGTAGATGATATGAAATCTGCTATTTGCCATAAAATCCCAGAAAAATTAACCAATATAAAAGAAGAGGTGGATAAATGAAGTAAAGAAGAAAGATTTGTCTAACATTGATGTATGTTGAAATTGGTTTACAGAAACACGAGGTTTATTATTCTTTGTAAGTTAGTGTATATTTGAAATGTTTATCAATAAAATATTTTGTTTTATAGAAAAGGATCAATGAATAGTCCCAGTAGGCAGGGAACAGTTCTATCAGACATTACAGCGCTAGACAGAAAAGAAGTTAATTCCAGAGATTGCCACTCAGGCAAATTAAATGCAGAATAATCGAAAGTTATCAGCAGGTCAGCAAGGCTCAGACTTTTGGGATTCCATTAAATTACCTCAGAGATAGGGAAGCTTGTATTGTGCAGTGCCCATTTTCTAAGATATCATCTCAGAAACAAACAAGGATATCTACTGAGTCAGAAAATAAAATTCTATTTTGTTATTTAGAGAGAAATAAAACCCTTGAAAACATTTGTATGAAAAATAAAGACAAAGCACAGGGAATAATGCAAATACTTGATATTTCATAGAGCAACTAAAATATAGAAGAGGGAGAAGATTCTCCTAGTATTATATTTGTTGGGGAAAGACAATGAGTGTGCAACTTTATAAAAAATAAGATCTATCCTTTTGAGATAAACTTCACTTTGTTGCCTTGTGATCTTCAATTCGACATTATATTGTACTAATTTCAAAAACTCTAATTTTTTACTTTCGTCTTGCTGTTTTTAATATCATCCCAGTCATTTAATTTAAAAATCTTGAGGGACTTTCGATTTCTCCTTTGCAAACAAATCTTCTTTAGTTGATCCTTTCTTTTTATGTGCTACTTCCTTCATACAGGCTTTAATTACTTCACTTATGAAGAGTTAAGCTTGTCTGCTTATCTGAAAATCTCACTGCCATTTTTACCTCGTAAAATATTACTTCTTTGAATGATAGTTATTCCATATTTCCTATGAATGCAGTCTATCTTCTTTAAATGTTATGGAGTAAAAGCTATATCTACAGGTTAAAAGTTATCTCAACAATTATTTAGCCATTTACCTTGAATTTCCTTCTTTTCCACCACATTGAAATGGCAGATACTCAAAGTGCCTTAGAAAATATGGATTAATAGCAGGGTGTGGTGGCATGTGCCTGTAATCCTAACACTCAGGAGACGAAGGCAGGGTGCTCACTGAGAGTTGGAGGCCAGCCTGGGCTACATAGTGAGTTCAAGGCCAGCCTGAACTACATAGCAAGACTCTGTCTCAAAAAAATAAAAAATATAAAAAAAGAAAGAAAAGAAAAGAAAATACGGATTAAAGATGGCTGAGCCTAACCTCAGTCTCTGGATAGCCACATGAAACAGTGCACATTCACTTGTCCCAGAATCTTCTGGATAAAAGGAGCAAAATATTGCTATCTTATTTGAGTCACTTTTTTGAGGAAGACTCTTTGTTGAAGTAGGTTAGTCTGTGACTTATCATAAGCACTATAAATTAAGCACGTCCAAAACTAATTTTAAATTCTATATTTCCACTCACATCTCGATGTGAACTTAATGGACATGGCCTCTTTCTAGTTTGAACTTCAAGGATTCTATTACATTATTATGAATACTTTCTAGATATCTAGCCATCTATGTCAAATGTCTACTAATGAAATACATATTTCCATCCTGTACATTCACTTGGTTCCATATGCCAATGTCAGGTTACTTTTCAAGAACCAATCAAAGGATTCAGTTTACTTTCCAAGTGCATTTTATACTTTCTGAGTTCCTCAAAGCCTGCTAGAAATATTAATTATCTATCTTTCTCCAAATTTTATCCACAAAATTTCTGTCAGTTCTTCAAGATGCATACTAAGTACTACTATCACACAACTTGCCTAAATAATTTCCTACACACTCCATGAAATAAACACATAGGCATTATCTCTACACCAGAATCATGGTTGCTTTAGAGAATTGTAGGGGAATAAGAATACGTTCTTGCCTAGACAATTTCTTTCAACATTCTGTATCTCTTTGATGTATTTAATATTTTAGTTGTCACATTCTATGTTCAGTTGAAATTGTTTGTTAATATGACCAATTTTTATTTCATCACCACTTTAGGGCCAAGAATCACAGCTTGATTATTTTAATCCCCTGACCATTAAACAAAGGGTATGATTTATTGTAGTTACTGAGTGAACTAGTTGGGAAGAGTCTCTAGAGATGGACGGAGGGGACAGCAGAAGAGGAATCAAAAACAAAAAGTATTATTTGCATGTACCAACTCCTATGATGAATGTAATCACTATGAACTAATAAAATATCAAAAACTAAATAAAATGAGTGAATGAAATAAATCATATTTTCAAATCCATATCTCTTATATTACAGTTCTGTGACTCACTACTTTCAAACTAACTTTGTTTCATAGTGTACCACATTATTTCCTTTAATTTTTGCTATTGCTATCAAAATAAAATTTATGATTTAAATCTAGAAATATTTCTTTCACTTTATTAAATTCTTTTATTGGTACATTGTAGGTATACAACACAATTACATTTCTCATTGGGAATTGTACCTTTACATAATGCATCTTGGTTCTTATTTTTTCCCCATTCCTAGCCCTCCCTTCACCCCCTCCACCCTTCCCTATTTACAAAGACTTTATTTCCATTTTTTCCATTTCTCATCATTTTTCCTTTCCCTTCTTTCCTTTCCCCTGCCCCTCCCAACACCCCTACCCCTTTGGACCTTTTCTTCCTATTTTGCATTATCGATTATTCATTCTAATCATTGGTACATTTTAGTTATACAATATTATGGCATTCATCATTGGAAATTTGCACCTTTACATAGTCTCTCTTGGTTCTTATTTTTCAACCTTGCCCAGCCCTCCCTTCAACCCTTCCATTCTTCCCTATTTACCAAGATTTTCTTCCTATTTTTCCATTTTCTCATATTAATCCCATTCCCTTCTATCCTTTCCCCTAGCCCTCCCACTTCCTTCCCCCTTGCCTCTTTTCTTCCTATTTCCCATTACCTATTATACATTTTAGTCCTTATTTACACTTTCAGTTTCTCACACCAGAGAAACTATTTGGTATTTATACATGTGTGTCCTATTTATTTCAATTAAGAGTATTGCCTCAATGTGCATCCACTTAGCTATAAATGTCTCTAATTTCTCATTTTTTATGGCTGAGTAGTACTCCATTTTATTTTTTTAAAAAAACATGTTTTCTTTATCCAGTCACCAGTTGATGGGGATTTGGGCTGTTTCCAAGTTTTAGCTATCACAAACTGTGCTGCTATGAACATGGGTGCACATATATCACTGTGGTATGATTCTTTTAATTCTTTGGGGAAGATAGCCAGCAGGGGAATAGCTGGGTCAAATGGGACTTCCAGTCCTAGTTCTTTGAGGTATCTCCATACTGATTTCCACAGTGCTTGCACCAGTCTACACTCCCACCAGTAGTGGAGCAGGGTTCCTCTTTCCCCACAGCCCCGCCAGCATTTGTTGTTGGTTGATTTCATGATAGCAGCCATTCTTTCTGGAGTGAAGTGGAATCTCAGCTTTGTTTTCATTTGCATCTCTCGAAAGACCAGTGACGTTGAACATTTTTTCATGTATTTATTTGCTATTTCTACTTCTTTGTCTGAGAAATGTCTGATCATTTCAGATGCCCATTTTTGGATTGGGTCTTTAAATTTGGGAGGTCTGATCTTTTTAAGTTCTTTATAGATTCGAGATAGTAGACCTTTGTCTGAGGAAAAGCAGGTGAAGATTTTTTCCCACATTGTGGGTTGTCTCTTCACACTGCTGGTGGTTTCTATTGCTGTGAAGAAGCCCTTTAATAAGAAGAGATCCCACTTGTTGATTGTTTGTGCTAGTTCACGGGCAACTGAGGTTTTGTTCATAAAATCATTTCCTACACTGATATCTTCAAGGGTTCTACCTAACCTCTGTTCCAACTGGTTCAGAGTTTCTATTTTAATATTTAGATCTTCAATCCATTTTGATTTTAGTTTAGTGCATGGTGAGAGATATAGGTCTAGTTTTCATCTTTGGCAAGTTGAAGCCCAATTTTTCCAGCACCATTTATTAAAGAGGCTATCTTTCCTCCAGTGAGGGTGTTTGGCTCCTTTATCAAAGATGAGATAGCTGAGTGTGTCTGGCATTGTTTCTGCATCTTCTAATCTGTTCCACTGGTCCTCAGGTCTGTTTCTTTGCCATTACCATGCTGTTTTTATCACAGTAGCTTTGTAGTAGAGTTGCAGGTTGAGGATTGTGATACCCCCTGCCATGTCTCTGTTACCTAGAATTGCTTTTGCTATTCTGGGTCTCTTCTTGCTCCAAATGAATTTTTGGATTGTTTTCTCAAGGTCCATGAAGTATGCTGCTGGGATCTCAATTGGAATTGCATTAAATCTATATAGCAGTTTTGGAAGTATGGCCATTTTCACTACATTAATCCTTCCTAGCCAGGAGCAGGGGATGTCTGTCCATTTTCTGATATCATCTTCAATCTCTCTTTTCAGAGTGCCATAGTTTTTAGAGAAGAGGTCTTTGATTTCTTTTGTTAGGTTGATTCCTAGGTATTTCAGTTTTTTGGATGCTACTGTGAAAGGAATTATTTGCCCTATTTCTCTCTCAGTGAGTCTGTCATTCGTGTAGAGGAAAGCTATTGATTTTTGTGTGTTGACCTTGTAAACAGCTACTTTACTGAATTTGGTTATTAATCTAGAAGACTCTTGGTGGAGTTCTTGGGGTCTTCTATATAGAGTATCATGTCATCTGCAAATAATGCCAATTTGACTTCTTCATTACCTATCTTTATTTCTTTTATTTCTTTCTCTTGTCTAATTGCCGTGGCTAATGTTTCCAGAACTATATTGAACAAGAGTGGTGATAGTGGACATCCTTGTCTTGTTCCTGATTTGAGTGTGAAGGATTTCAGTTTTTGACCATTTAGTATGATATTGGCTGTTGGTTTTTCATAGATGGCTTCTATCAGTTTGAGGTAGAGACCATCTATTCTAATTTTTGTAGGGTTTTTATCATAAATGCATGTTGGATTTTGTGAAATGCTTTTTCTGCGTCTATGGAGATAATCATATGGTTTTTGTCCTTGGCTCTATTGATATAGTGTATTACATTAATTGATTTTTGTATATTGAACCATCCCTGCATCCCTGAGATGAATCCCACTTGATCAGGGTGTATGATCTTCTTGATGATCTTCTGCATTCTGTTTGCCAGTATCTTATTAAAGATTTTTGTATCTATGTTCATTAGTGAGATTGGCCTATAGTTCTCCTTTTCAGTTGAGTCTTTCTCTGCCTTGGGGATCAAGGTGATGCTTGCTTCCAGGAATGAATTTGGGAGTATTGCTTCCCTTTCAATTTCATTGAAGAGTTTAAACAGTAGTGGCAGCACTTCCTCTCTAAATGTCTTATAGAATTCAGCAGTGAAGCCATCAGGGCCCCGGCTTTTCTTAGTTGATAGGTTTTTAATTACATTTTCAATTTCATTGTTTGATATTGGGTTGTTCAGAATTTTGAGGTCTTCTTCGTTCAACTTTGGTAATTCATATGTATCTAGGAATCTGTCCATTTCTTCTGTGTTGTCCATCTTATTGGCATATAGGTTCTGGAAGTAGGTATTGATGATCATCTGGATTTCTGCTGGGTCTGTTGTAATTTCATCCTTTTCATTCCTAATTGCATGGATTTGGGCCTTTTCTTTCCTTTTTCTGATAAGGTTGGCTAAGGGTTTGTCAATTTTGTTGATTCTTTCGAAGAACCAACTCTTGCCTTCATTGATTTTTTTGTATCGTTCTCTTAGTCTCCATTGCATTGATTTCTCCCCTGATCTTTATAATTTCCTCCCATGTATGAGCTCTGGGGTTGTCCTGTTCTTCTTTTTGTAGAAGCTTGAGGTGCAACATCAAGTTGTTTAATTGGGCTCATTCTGTTTTCCTAGTACGCGTATTCACTGGTAGGAATTTCCCTCATAAGACAACTTTGATTGTGTCCCATAGATTCCGATATGTTGTATTGGTCATTATCATTTAATTGAAGAAACTATCTGATTTCTTCTTTAATTTCCTCTGTGACCCACTGGTTATTCAGAAGTGTGTTGTTCAATTTCCATGTGTTTATGAAATTTTTTGAGTTTCTTTTGCTATGGATCTCCAATTTCATCTCACTATGATCAGATAATATACAGGGGATAACTTCAGTTCCTTTGCACTTACTTAAACATGTTCTATGTGTGAATATGTAGTCTATTTTTGAGAATGACCCATGTGCAGCTGAGAAGGATGTGTATTCTGATTTTGTGGGGTGGAAGACTCTGTAAACATCTGTTAAGTTCATTTGTTCAAGAGTTGGATTGAGTTCTAGTATTTCATTACTTATTTTTTGTCTAGTTGATCTATCTATTTGTGACAGTGGGGTGTTGAGGTCCCCCACTACAATTGTATTAGAGTATATATGACTTTTCATGTCTGTTAGTATTGTTTTATATAGTTGGGTGCACTAGTGTTTGGTGAAAAGATATTTATGATTGTCATCTCTTCTTCTTGGATTCTTCCCTTTACAAGGATGTATTGTCCTTCTTCATCTCTCTTAATCAGTGTTGGTTTGAAATCTACTTGATCTGCAAAGAGGATAGCTACTCCTGCTTTTTGGGGGGTTCCTGTCACATGGAGTATTGTTTTCCACCCTTTAACTTTCAGTCTATGAGTTTCCTTTTGAATTAAGCATGTTTCTTGTATGCAGCATATTGTTGGATTTTGCTTCTTGACCCATTCTGCCAGTCTGTTTCTTTTGATTGGTGAATTGGGACCATTAACATTGATGGTTATAACGTATTGACTTGTCATTACCATGACTTTTTCTTTTTGTTGGGTTCTCCCCCTTTACCTTTAATTTCTTGTCATGCCAGATGGGTTCATTCTGCTTTGCTTCCTGGGGTTGGGATCCTCAATGTCTGTTCCTAGCATATTGTGTAAAACTCTTTGGAGTGCTGGTTTGGTATTCATGAAGTTCCTAAGGTGTTCTTTGTTATGAAAGTATCTTATTTCTCCATCCATTTTGAAAGCTAGTTTTGCAGGGTACATCAATCTGGGCTGGAGGCTGTTTTCTTTTAGGGCTTGGAATATGTCACTCCCAGCTCTTCTTGCCTTGATGGTTTGTGTTGAGAAGTCTGCTGTGATTCTGATGGGCTTTCCTTTGTATGTGATTTGTTTCTTTCCTCTAACTGCTTGTGGAACTTTGTTCTTCTGTTGAGTTTCTGGGATCTTAACAATTATATGCCTATGTGTAGATTATTTTTGATCAAGGCTATTTGGAGTCCTATATGCCTCACTTATCTGTATGTCAAGCTCTTTTCCCTTCTTGGGAAGTTTTCTGCCATTATTTCTGTGAAGAGATTTTTTATGTCATCTCCACTCTCTCCTGTTTCTTCATTGACTCCAATCAGTCTTATGTTATTCTTCGTTTCATCATCTAGCAGCTGCTGGATTGATTTCTCATGTTCCCTTATAATTTTGAAGCAATTTTTCTTTTCCTGGTCACTAATTGTAATCTTATCTTCTGTATCTGAAATTCTGTCCTCACATTGGCTCATTCTGCTGTGTAGACTTTCAATGGAGCTTTTCATCTCCTGGAAATCTATTTGCATCTGTTTTATGGATTCCATTTGGTTCCTATGTTGGGATTCCATCATATTCCTGAGCTCCTCTCTAGATTTATTAATCACGTCTTGCACTAGGGGCACAATTTCTCCTGTTATCTGAGAAATTATTTCTGATTTCATTTTTTCCAGATCCTCTTTTTTTGCCAGTTCAGTAGGTCCAGGTGGTTGAGTATCAGAGTGTTCCATCTCATTTCCCTTTGAGGTTGCTGTAGGTGAACTGGAAGTCTGGTTTTGAGACTGATTTACATGTTTTCTCATTTCGACGGGGGGGACACTGTTGGCGTCTGCAGGGATTACCTCCTCTGAGCTGGGAGAGGTGGGACAAGGGCCAGGAGCAGCGGTACGGATGGTGGCCCAAAAGCCCTTTCCTGTGGACTGGGAGAAGTGGGAGGGATAGTGGCCAGGAAGCCCCTTCCTCTGGTCCAGGAGCAGTGGGACTCAGTACCATGGTCTGGTGGTCCGGTGTCCTCTGTGTCTTTGTAGTGTGGAACCAAGTGGCTGTACAGAGGAGCGGGGGTGGGGGGTGGCAGGGGCGTGTTCGGCTGGACTCGGGACCTCGGTATGGTGTCCGCAGACCTGCCTGTCTCTAGAAATATTTTTAATCAGATAGTTTCTGAGATATTTTAATGTAGAATACAAAAGAGTATAAGCACTTTAAATAACTACATGTATTTCTTAGTCCTCCTGACGTGTCATTAAAATCACAGTCTACGAAATAGAAATGGATAAAACCACAAAAGTGAAGAGCATGGGAGTAGAGACATCCACAGACAAGAAATGACAAATTTCTGTAAAACAGAAAGCATATATAACAGTGATGTTAATGAATCGGTGAAACTATTTGCCACTAAGAATACCTATGGAGTTAATGCAGACAATGGTTAACAGATAAGTCCTACAGAACCTGAAGAAAATTCTGGTGTAGAAAGTCTACATGAAGAGCTAGCTATAGTGGTGTACACCTGTAATTCCAGTATTGAGGAGGGGAGGCTGAGGTAGGAATATCACAAGCTCAAGGCCAGCCTAAAATACATACCGAGACCCTGTCTGACAATAAAAAATGGCTATGCAAAATAGAGCAGGAGTAAGAACTTGTGCTAATATATTAACAAAAGACAGTACCTCTGTCTACCCCCAAAACTACCTACTTTTTCTTGTCATGGAAATGCTATTAGATCCAGATATTTGCCTCATTTTGAAATATATCCCATGATGTCAGTTCAGGAAGTTCTTAGATGTTAGACATTTGATACTGCAAAAAAAAAGACTTAGTATGAATTAGAACAGAGTAATAGAGGCCTTATGTGGTAAAATGAGTTTAATAGGTACAATAAAAATTATTATTGAATATTTGAAAATTTTTGAAGGTATAATAATTTTCTGGATGTCAAAAGTCCATTTGACTGTCAGTCTTCCTGCCCCATTTTTATCATTATTATTTTTAGTTTGTTTTTATGACATATAGTGTTTATATTCCTTATGGGTATTTAGTACATGTACATGGAACTGAGGGGAGGGCTGTGGATGAGAAGGGGAAAGGGAACAAAAAAGATTCAAGATGTATTATGTACATATCTCCTCTCTAAGATCAATGTAAACTTCATGTACTGCAAACATGTACTAGGAACATTTATAAAAATACATTTGAATTTAATATTGGGAACTTACCAAATATCACAAGGGCTGTGATATTGGATCAGTTAAAGAAGAGAAGATCATCTTAGTATATTGCCAGATTGAATGGTCAACAATAATTACCCAACCAAACATCATGTATTAATTATCTATGGATGCATAACAGATGATCTTCTCCAAAATTAGTGGTTGAAGACAAAAACAAACTTTTAGTTTCTCTCAAAGTACCTGTAGCTTGAGAAATAGGGAGTAGCTGGACAAGAAGTTTTGGCTGGAAATCTATCATGAGGTTATTGTGAAAATGTTAGCTAGTACTGCAGTCTTCTGAAAACTTGACTGGGGCTGCAGTATTGGCTTCCAAGCTAGCTCACTCACATAACCGGGAAGTTGGCATGAATATTGGCTAGGAGTTTCAGTCCCCTCTCACATGGTCCTCCCTTGAGGACTGTTTATTGAATTCATGCCTGGCTTGTTCAGAGCAGATATGATTAGTTTTATGTGTCAAATTGCCTGGGATATAGGGTGCCCAGATATTTTGTCAAACATTCTTGGGGTTTCTGTTAAGGGGTTTTTGGATAAGATTAACATCTAAATTGTTAGACTAAGGCATATTGCCTTCTATATTGATAGCGGGCCTCATCCAATCAGTTGAAGGTCTGAATAGAATGAAAAGGCTGAGTAAGAGAAAATGCTTTCTGCCCCCTGTCTGTGAACTGGGACACAGGAGTGTTTCCTACAGTATTAGTGACATTCGTATTGCTGTGAATAAATATTCAATACCTGTGATTTAAAGGAAGAGATCTTTATTTTCACTCATGATTTCAGAGAATTCATACAGTTGATTGGCTCCAAGACAGAAATGGCATGGTGGAAGGATGTGGTAGAAGAAAATGGGTCAATCTATTGTGGCCAGGAAGCAGTGAAAGAAGAGAGGAGCTGGGGATAAGAATATATGCTTGTAGTTACACCTCCAGTGACCAATTGTTATGGCTTGTGTTTAAATGTCCCCTAAAGCCTCACGAAGTCTTAGGTAGGGCTTTTTCAGAGGTGGCTGAATCTGATTCATGGGGCAATGCTAGGCCCGAGGGTACTGGAATTAAGGATGTGAGCACTTCCTGCCTTAAGTAGTCTGAATACGATAAAAGAAGTAGACACTGTTAAGGTCCCTTGTTGCTTTTACTACAGTGTCAGTGCCATGAACTGTTTCTCCTCTGTGACGCCCCCCTGCCATGGGCCACTTTGCCTTGGAGCCAGCTGATTATGGACTGAAACCGCTATAAACTGTAAGCCAAATAAACTTTTTCTCCTTTACCTTTGGGTGTCAATATTTTGTCTCAACAATGAGAGAAAAGTAACTAACGCACCTACCTCTTTTAACAGGCCCTACCTTCTAACAACATATTCAACTATAAACTTATCAATGGCTGAATCCATTGAAGAGTATAGTGCTCCTATGATCCAATGATCATCCAACAGTCCTACCTCTGAACACATGACATTTGGGGGCAGTATTTTAGGTCTAAAACATAACACCTACCTCCTAACTCAAATTGAAACATCAACTTCTACTGTGTCTTGAGTTTGCCAACATTCAGACAAGAACTACACTATGAGCTCTTCATGTTCTCAGGCCTTTGAATGCAAACTAGTGCTAAACTATTGTTCTTGCTGTGACTCCATCTTTGCTAAATCACTCTGAAGATCTTGAGATTTGTCAGCACTCTTAAATGCATGAGCTAGTTTCATATAATAAATCATATATATATATGTATTGTTGATGCATATTTATATATGTACACATCATACTAGTTTTATTTTTCCAGAGAATGATAATACAGCAACCATCATGTTATCTAAAAATTCACTTAAAGTAATCGAACAAGAAATGGAGATTTAAAATGATAAAATTAAATAAAATGGTAGGGAGATGAGTGAAGGATTATTGATATTAAAGTAACTTGGTGGGAGAATAAAAAGGTTATGGGATAGCCTGAATAAATAAGTTACTCAACATCAGTGAGAGAAAGCCACAGACAAATTAAAAAGTTGATATATACAAATATTATTATATAATATTATTTAGAAATAGGACAGTAGCCATAAAAATAACTGAAAGCAAAACCTGTCCAAATAGTCTAAAAGGCAGGATAATTATTAATCTATATCATTGTACTATTTGTTTTTAAACACATGCACATATTCGGCAAAATTATTAAAGGTAATTTTTCTAAGAAATTAATAAGATACAGTATTTTTCAACAAAGCCAACTCAAAAAAAGTATTAACAAGATTGTAAATCTTCAGCCTCTGGAGGGAGACTTCATTTTATTTTTCTATATGCAAGCTTTTGTTGCCTATTATTAAAGAGCTAATTGCCAGGGTTGTTTCTTGCTTTCTGAAAATGGATTGAAGTAGTATATAGTATCCATATTGAATGATTCCTAAAACTGGCAAACATTTTTGTGCATTCATTCAATATACCAGGTGCCACATTCAATCTTCCATATAAATTAATATGTTCACATGTTTAATCTTCAAGATCATTTTGTAACTTATTCAGTTGCTCACAGGTAGTAAATGGCAAACTAAAGAGTCATGTACCTTTCTTTGTGACCACACAGAAGATTGTCTGTATCTATTGTATTGAAAATTGGGGGAGGCATTATTGGTGCTGGAAAGAAGGAGCAGATATAAAACCAGAGATGGCATTAGGTATTTGGCAAAATTATGATAAAATGATAGTTAAGACAGCAGGCTCTTGGAAAATACTGAATTGAATAAATCTAAGTTCTGGGGGAAATTATTACTATTTCTTAGATATGCATCCTACTTCTGTCCCATATTCCCTAGCAAAAAAAAATATTTCTAAAACAAAACTATGACTAATACAAGTCTGGGTTTCCATACTACCTCATGCATAATCTTATCTATCATTTACTATGCTGTACAAAGGTGTCTTTCTATATCTTCCCCTCAAACAAGATTGCAAGATTTATGTTTGTTTCTTCTTGCCTAGCAACATATCTTGTGAAAAGTGTGCACTCAATAAAAACTAGTTGAATTATCAGAATAATTATGTTTATGTTCAGATTGCCCAAGATAACATTGTTCAATAAACATTTATTTAGTGCAAATGATGTGCCAAGTACTGAGGTGCAGTTGCTTTGCTTGCAAAATTCACAATTTAGCAGTAGAGAAAGTCACATAAATAAGTCAAATGCACCATTCTGATATACCAGCACAAGAAGTCCTGTTCAATATTTGGGGAGCAAGTTGGGGAAGGAAAGAAAATGCTTTTAAATATCAGTATTAAGTAGTGTGAAAAGGTACTAGCACTTTTACTTTGAGATAAGAGTATTCTTCAAATTATATTTAATATGACCTTACTACGCAAGACACTTGTTGGACAGTATCCCGTTAAGTCAGAATACTGATTCAGTACAGGAACAAATAATTCTGGAAGTTTCTGTATATCTGTCATTTTGATTTACTGGCACCCTGTTCATGTAAAATGAATTTTGCTTTCATTAGTCCCTTGGTTCTTTCTACTCTCTTGGAAACATTTAACAAGAAATAAATTCTGGTTTGATCAGTTGATAAGGAGTTTTCCATTTTTATTTGCAAAACTGCATTTGGATGTAATTTTCATAGGGTAGTAAAGAGTGTGTCTAGCTGAATTCATCATTCCTGGAAATATTCGGAAATATAAGACATATATTATATACAGGGCATTTGTTATATTTTCTTGGTGAGTTGACCGCTTTATTATTATGTAATGATCTCCCTAGTTTTATTTTATGGTTGCCAATTTAAATTATATTTTATTTGATATCTATTTCTGTTTTTTATGGTTTCCATTTACATGGAATATGGTTTTCTATACTCTACTTTTTGACCTTATGGAATATATTTTATATTCTTTCACATTTTGTCCTTATAGATGAAGTGAGTCTCTTATAGACAGCATGGTCTTCTTTTCTTCTTTCTTAACCAGTCAGCTCCTCTGTGTCTTTTGATTGAATAATTTAATCAATTTACTTTCAAAGTAATTTTTGATATTAAGGACCATGCATCTGTTATTTTATTAATAGTAATATTTAGTCATCTTAATGATTAACTAGCAGAAGCTACCAGAGTCCTCTACATCTTTTATTTTTCCTTCAACTGATCGTACTTCTAACAAAGATTATGAAGTTCAGCTCCAGGTCTCTGATACTCCTGACCCACCCCTGAAGCAATAAATGATAGTGAAGCACTGCTCTGTCAAAATGCTCTAAGAGATAGGTAAAGTTCAAAGATAGTCCAGAAAAAGGTCTACTCATCATTTTAAAAAGTTGAATTCTAGTTAGCAGACTTCACATGAGCTAAACTTCTCCCTAATTTAAATTTCGATGCAGTCATATGACACGCGATGGAAACACAATCCAAGAAATATGTTATTAGGCCATTTCATCCGCGTGTATCCTTAATTACACTTTCAGTTTCCCACACTAGAGAAACTAACTGCTAGCTAACTGGAGTTTTTTTCCAGACCACTATTTGTTCAGTGTTGGTTTGGGGGATCTTTCTGAAACAAATCACATCCTCTGGTGTCCTGTTGGTGCTTGAGATGCTTTTCTAAGTTATATGGAAAAATGTTTAAGTGCTTTTCAGTTCTGTTTTGGTTGAGTTCTACTGTATTTGAATATTATTGTAGTTTTTTTCCCCTTGCATTGTTCTTCTTTGAGTGGTTTTAATTTTTTGCATGTGTGTGTGTTTGGTAATAAAGTTATTTAATTAAAAAAAAGTTGAATTCTAGCAATGACTAACCTGCTAATACAACAGTATATGAGTATATCACTTAGGATCTTGATCAATATATTTTTGTGAGTAGACACTAATCTCATTCTATTTCCATTCACATGAAGATCACCTGTACAACTTAAATTTGTACTCTGCTGTTACGCTTACCAATTATTAGATCACTTTGTGCAGACATATTCCAAACACAAATCTGAATTTGCTAGTTTGTTCTGGGAATCAAATATAGGTGAGAACAAAATCAATGATGGTTAAGGTATTATTGTTATGATTTAAAATGTCCCACAAAAGTCTCATGTATTCAGAACTGAGGCCTTTGGAAGGTGATTGGAACATGGGGGTGCTATACTCATCAGTGCTGTTAGGAGGTGGAACCTGGTTAGAGGTGGGTCACTGAGGGCATGACCCAGAAGATGCATTCTTGTCCCTAGCTCTTCCTTTCACATTGTGCTTCCTGGATACCATGAGTTAAGGAGTGTTCCTCCACTATGGCCTTCCACACTAGCATTTCTGCCTTGGAGCCACTTACCATGGACTGCACCCTCTAAAACTTTAA
Source organism: Heterocephalus glaber (assembly GCF_053883595.1). Lineage (NCBI taxonomy): Eukaryota > Metazoa > Chordata > Mammalia > Rodentia > Bathyergidae > Heterocephalus > Heterocephalus glaber. Next base: position 4,308,385 of record NW_028258369.1, read on the forward strand.
GCGGAAAGAAACTTCTCTTCATTCAAGTTTCAAATGTTGGGTATTTTGTCTCAATGATAGACAAGTGACTAATACAATTCACTCATTTAAGCCATGGAGCCAATCACTGAGCAAGGATATGAAGTCCCTATTGGTTTTCATGCACTGTTCCTTGTATTACACAGAACTTGTGAAAGTTACATAATCAAACATTAAATGGGAGAAGAAATATTTTGTTTTGTTTTCCTTGCAGGGATTGTGTTTACTGATTTATTACAGACTATTTTACTGAAGACTAATCTTTAATAGATTGATGTGAAAATATTACTGCATTCTCAAGCATTCAAAATTGAACAAGTGTCTCAGTTAGCAAAAGATCATAAAAAATGGACCAATGAGTTACAAAAAGATGCAGATTTCAAGATTTCACTTTCTGTTACAATTTTTAAAATCCTTAATATTAGAAAAAGGTTAAACTTCAAATTATATTTAAATGTTAGGGAGAGCAGCTCATAATTAGCATAAACATTTGAAGAAACTGTCTGTGTATAGTTTTTCTACTTCTTAGCCTGATTCCCTAAGGCTAGATTATCCTGAACTTACCATTTTAGAGACTGATAACAGATGTGGAGAATAAGAGTCTAGTTAGGTGTCTAAAAATATTCCTTTCATAGAAGCCAGAATTATATTTCTAGGACACAGACTTAGAAACAATATTCCGTTGTTTCCCCTTTCCCTATTTTCTCTGGCTCACTAGTGATTTGGTTAATTAACACTTGATCCAAGGGTTACATCTCTTAGAGATTCAGGAGAGTGTGAAATTGCCCTAGTGGCAAGGACAAGGATGAAGGAATATCTTAGTCTCATAGCTGTTACACTACATCTGGATATTTTAATATTTTAAAGAACACATTCTCTAGTGACAGGAATTTGACCGTATGACAGTGATTCTCAAAGTGTGATCCTCAGAACAGTAGTATCACCATTATTCAGGACATTGTTCAAATGCAAATTAGCAAGTCACATTTCAGACATATTGAATCTCAAGAGCTGAAGCTCAGTAATCTGTCTTTAACAAGCTCTTTAAGGTGATTCTGATGCCCAATAAAGTTTGAGAACTACTGATCTATGCAATTCCCTCACTATGTTGCATGGAAATATCTTATTTAACTATACAAGAAGGCTTAGGTTAAATTATTGGTTAGTACTTTAAATCATAAATTATTACCTTCAAATGTAAAACAGACTAATTCCAGTTCACAGGGGTCTATTAATGTTTTATTTCCTTGCACAGCATGTAGATCTGTTCACGCAGAAATGATTGTCTTTAGTAAATCTAAATAGAAAAAAATGCCAGCTGAGAAGAGCCAGCCCCTGCTTGAACAAAGGGTCCCAACTAAAAATGCACTCAGTATTTAGGGTTTTAATTCCTGTAAATCCATTCTTGTTATTTTACCTTATCATTAAGAGTTTGTTTAATTTTATGGTTGTTTCCCCCACCCCTGTTTTATGTTATAGGGATCTCAGTTCATTTGCCATTGTCCTTTTACCATCTTAGTATTATTTCTTCTAAACAATGCTTATTTTTGAGGAGCATTGCTTATGTTGAGGCCAAGGTGATATTATTGTTAAAGAGGAAGAAATAGTTCCCTGGCAAACATAAGAGAACAGTTTATTCTTTTGCATCCAGTTTCCCAGACTAGAAAGTTCCTTCCTGTTTAATCTTTTATACCCCTCACCTGGCCTGGTATTACACCCTATAAATTCTTCCTCAGCTTTCCTCATCTATCTTCCACATTTCAATTCCTATGCTATTGCTATGACTTGATTGTTCATCATCTCTCAACTGGATGACTTTAAATCCAGAGATACAGAAAGGATTCCTGTATCTGTAGAAGTCCAATAATTTCACAATGGCTCTCACTCTAGTTTCTGAAGTGAGTTGAGGCACTTCTTTATTTCTTTGATTACCCTAAGTGAAAGAATGGAAAAACCAACAAGTGACAAATTGTGATATTTCTATTCCTTCAACAGCCTCACATAATTGTGCTAATTCATCAGTCAATATTATTTTGTTATTGCTATTTCAGGAGCTGTTTTAAACCCAAGGGTAACAGTTGTCCAAAAAGATGAAAATAAGAAAGTAACCATTTATAGAATTCACTATCTGGTGATGATAATGTGTAGATGAAAACATATCATATCTACATCTGTAGTTTCATCTACATATGTGTTTGTATCTATATCTATACCTTGCTGTTTGATTACATAGGTATTTAGATAAGATAGTGAAGAAGGTCCTCTGGTTAATAACATTTGAAGAGAGATCTGCATGAAGTGATTGAGAAAGCCATATGACAATGTGAGGAAAAAGTCCTCCTCCATAACAATTGCAGGACCCTGAGTGAAAAAAAAAGAGGGTAGCATGAAAACAAAGGGCTAAAGGAAAAGGCAGCATTGAAACGGAGGTTAAATATAGTCAGGGAACAGATCATTAAGGATCATGTACATGATTAAGGGACTTAGATTTCATTTTAAAATAAGGTGAGGGGTACTTAAAGTTCTGAGAAAAGATGTGATATACTATGGCTGGCATTTTTAAATGAGAGATAAAATATATCATGTACAACATGATATCATGAAGTATGTATACATTCATTTTTGATGTGAGATTTCAACATCCATGTAAAAAATTTTTTCAACAACACAATGTAGTATAATTAACAATAGTCATAATGCTATAACTTAGCTCCCTTCAACTTATTCCTCCTGTCTAATAATAACTATAAATATCTTTTGACCAACCTCTCCCCATCTCCCTCTCAAATACCCTATTCATTGATAACCAGCATTCTACTCTCTGCTTTCATAAGGTCAACGTTTTATTTTCTATTTAGGAGTAAGAAAATATATGTGGTGTTTGTCTTTCTGTGTCTGACTTATTTCACTTTATATCATGTTCTCCAGGTTCATCTATGCTGTTGTAGTTCAGATTTCCTTGTTTTTATAGCTAATAGTATTTCATTGTACATATATTCCACATTTTCTTTATCTATTCATCTGTTGATGGTTAGTTTCATTCCATATACTGGCAATTGTGAATAGTACTATAATAAACATGGGAGTATAGATATCTCTGTGACATACTGATTTCATTTCCCTTGGATATACATCAAGTAGTGGGATGGATAGATCATATGGTAATTCTATTTCCAATTGTTTGAGGAGCTTCCCTAGTGTTTTCCATAATAACTGAACCAATTTATATATCACTAACAAGGTGTGAGAGTTCCATTTTCTGCATATATTTGTCAACTCTTATCTTTTGTCTTTTTGATAGTAGCCATTTTAAATGAGGTGAGGTAATACCTAATTGTGGCTTTGATTTGCATTGCCCTGATGATTCATTGTATTAAGCAATTTTTCATATCTCTATTGGCTATTTTATGCATTCTTTGAAAAATAAGTCTTTTGCTCATTATGAATCAAATTATTTATGGCATTTTCCCCCCACTAATTGTTTTATTTCCCAATAATTCTGGACATTAACCCTATGTCAGATGTACAGTTGGCAAATATGTTCTCCTATTCCCTGGGATGTCTCTTTTCTTTGTAGTTGAACAGAAACAAAGAAAAATGCAAACCAAGTAGTGAGTCATTTGAATTATTTTAAAATCTATTTAAGAATTTTAATAACCAAAACAAAAAATTCTTTGTTAAAATATATATTCATTCAGTTCAATGGCATTGTTTTTATTATTTTGGGGAAAACAACATTAAACATATTGTATAGTATTAGCTGAAAATCAATTATGACATTGGTGAGACTATGGTTATGAGTTTAATACTTCTCTAGATCAATTTTTGGATATAGTCAATAATGTTAGCCATGTATGTTACTGGTCTTTAGGAAATCTGAAGAAAATATGTATATATCAACATATCTCTAATTCAGAAAAAATTACACAGAATAGATATCACAGACACATTTAAGGATCAAAAATAATACTACAGGATATGAAATGACTTTATAAAACATCAAGCACTAAATAAATTTAATTTAAGTAACTATTGTAGTAACAAAGTACAACTGGTAAAAATGTATCACAGAAAAATAGATTGTTCTTTCAAATTCAGTCTTTGCTGCTGTAAGTATTGTAGCTTTGTTTAGTCATTGTTTTACAGATGAAAACAAATGTGAGACTGTATATGAGTGTTGGGTATACACTAAGTATGGAGGCAGTGCTAGAACTAACTTCTTATAGTAACCGGACATATAATCTACCACCAAGGAATTTATCCTATAACACATTTTGGTTTTTCCAATTAGATATTAAATATCTTAGGGCAGTAACTACATCATATTCATGTCTGTAGATTCATTTCCATATCACTTGGCATTATGCTTTATTTGTAGGAGTTTACCGATACAGAGACAACTCTAACTACTCCTGTGTTAGCTGAGGTATATACTGCGATGCCACAGAAACTCAAATCCCTCCAAGCTGTCAGAAAATGTAGGAAATTTGAACAGAACTTGAATCAAAGATTCATTTCATAAATAGAAAACTAGAGAGGAAAAATAGGGCTTACAAATGTATTGCAGCAATCCTAATACTTTCCCAAATGAGTACACTGACATTCCAAAAGTATTTTTACAAAGTTGGTCAATATCATAGGTTACAATTAGTAGACTCTTTGTTCAAACCACTTTCTTACTTCAACTTTACAGAAGAGAAATTAAGTATTAAAGTGAGAATGAATAGACCAGTTTCTTTGGAACATAGTTCTTACAAGGGCAGTAGAAGCAATTCATTTTAAAGTGTAGGTGAGAAATAGTTTATGGAAAGATTGTGTGACATGCTAAAAATTCTGAAATTTATTCTATAAATTAAGTAAATAGAAATAAAACAGAATGTTTTGGAGGTTGTTGGGTATGTGTGACAAGTGAAAAGTGATTTAGAAAACTTAACAATCTATGCTATTTGTTCTGGCCAAGAAATGGGAAAATCTTATGCAGGAAAACATATTAAGAGACCATTAAAATATATCTCTTAGGAATTGGTTTTGGCCTGAACTAATGCTTACAAAATTCTTAATTCCCTCTGTTTTCCTTACCTACTCCCCACAAATCATATATTCCACTTTAATTCTAAATTTGCCAAAGGACACAATCATTTCATAAAATACACAAATGTTTTTTTCTAGTAGCAATTTACATTAGTGTTGTTAATTTGTTTAAACTGATAATTAAATATTGGTACATTTTTATTAACTAAAGTCCATAGTTTACATTAGAGCTCAGTATTTGTATTTTATATTTTGTGGAGTTTTACAAATGTATAATAATATTATGTGTCTGCCATTACAACATCATACAGAGTAATTTCACTGTGCTCTAACTTTTCATTTCTCCCTTCCTTTCTCCACCTGACTTACTGGTAACCGTTGATCTTTTCATTATCTCTATAGTTTTTCCTTTTCTAGAATGTCATATGCTTTAACTTGTAGGCTTTCCAGACCTGGTCATTCTTTAATTAGCAGTATTCATCCAAATTTTCTCCATATCTATTCATGGCTATATAGATCATTTTTATCAATAGCAATATTCTAGTGTGAAAATACACATTTTAAAGTTTGTTCATTCATTCACCTTTTGAATGGTACTTTGGTTGCTTTCAAGTTTCAGCATTTCTTTTTATTTTTCCAGTACCAGGAAACAAACTCAGGACCTTGTGCTTGCTAGGCAGGTGCAGCGCCACAGAGCTACATCCCTGGCCCCAAATTTCAGCATTTCTATATAAAGTTGCTAAAAATTTTCATGGGCAGGTTTTTGTGTGGGCATACATTTTCAACTCACTTAGGAAAATACTAAAGAGTGTTCTTGCTGGTTTGTATGGTAAGATTATATTTGGCTTTGTAATAAACTTCCAAACTGTATTCCAAAGTGACTATATCATTTTACATTCCCATTGCTTAAACATTTAACAATAATACTTAGATTAGTAAAAATGTGTCAAGTATAAAAGAGATGTTCAAAGTACCCTTCAAAAAACTGAAGGGTATTTAGTGCCAGGGATTTAGCTCAGTGGTTCCGCCACCTGCCTTGAAAGTGGAAGGTCCTGAGTTCGATCCCCAGTTCCAAAAAAACAAACAAAAACAAAAAAAAATTGAAGGGTATTTAATGGAAAGACTGTTCACAAAAGTGTGAGGTTTGTGTCAGGAAAGCTGAGCACTATGGGATATAATGTTACCACCTCTATTCCTAAAGTGGGGAGAGTAGAAATATCCAGATCCTAGAGAAAGTGTGGAGAAGGTAACTGATAGCATCAAACGATGATAGAAGTGTGCAACCTGCTTGACTGGATCTCCAAGGAGGGAGCAGGAAAAATACTCTGATAATGCTCTCCTACTACTTGTGGGCATTCCTATCTTCATGGACTCCCTAACTACCACAACCTGAAGCCATGATATGAATGGATCCCGTGTAGGTCAGCCTCCTGTGGCTCGGAGCAGCATGGAAGTGGATAGGAAATACCAAATAGAAGATATTCAGAGGAGTAGAATTTTAATAATTTTAGGAATTAAAATATTTCATACGATCATCTTCTGATAAGTACTATACAAAGCTAGTTTTACTGTCTTAACTATTGTTCCCAGGATACCTTGAATGGTTTTATTTTCAGTGCAAAATATTTACCAATGGCATTTTAAACATACTATTACTCAGAAAGCAAAAAGTTATAGAAAAAGGAAACCAACAAATAACTAAGTGAATTTGAATTCTTGTCTCACAATAAGAAATCTTTTGACTAAAACTGTAAATTGCTAAGCTACTCTTAACTAGATCATAATCAATTTTCAGATGGAGATAATTAGGTAAATATTTAAAGAGGTTAAGGTCTTAAATTCAAACTTTGTGATATTTCATTATATATGCTGACTTAAATATAATTGCAACTTTGAATTATGCTTATCATATATAAATTAAAAGTCTGATAGATAATGATGGCTTTGTTCCTTGTAATGGGCTAAATTAAAGAAAGTATTATCTATAGTCTTTGTTTAACGCTAGATCTCTACACTTGTTCATCCTACATATTTGCTAATTTGTATCCTCTGACCTAAGTCTACTCATTTCTTATTCTCTCCCTACCTACTGTTAGCCATTGTCTTTCACCTGAATGTTTAATATTTTCTAAAAACTTACCTCACAAAAGTAACAATTTATTATCTATATGTATCTAATTACATCATGTTATGAACCTGAAACTTATGTAATGAAACATTGTTTAGAAAGGTAAAGTTCTTCCCAACTTCAATTTATATGAAGAATAATGGCTTTTTTATTTTGTAAAAAGCCATACAACGTGGTAAGCTTTCATTAACAAAAGTCATATCTTACAAGATCTAAATTTTCAGATGCACTTTTCTTTGTTACAAATTCTTTAGCTGAAAAATTTTGAAGAATTAAATATGCATAAATGAAAAATGATGTTCAGAATTAATACAAAACAAAATTAAGGAGTAAATTATATTGTAAAACATAAGTTCACTTCAAGATATATAAGAAAAATAGAAAAATGTTTATGTTAAAGTTCATTCTCATTTTTAATTGGGTTACTTGATTTATTACTATTGAGTTGTCTGAGTTCCTTATATATTGTTGATATAGATCTCTTACCAGGTATATAATTTGTAATTATTTTCTCCCATCCATAGGTTCCTTTTTCATTTTGTTGATTGTTACTTTTCTGTACAGAAGATTTATAGTTTGATATAGCCTCACTAGTTTATTTTTGCTTTTGTTATCTATAATTTTACTGTCATATCAAAACAATCATTGCCAAGACCATTGCTCAAGATCAAAAATCTAAGAGGTTTCTTCCTGGTTTTTCCAAGGGTTTTTTATAATTTCAGATATTACATTTAAAATTTCAATGCTTTTTGAGTTAGTTTTGGATATGGTATAAAACAAGGGACTATTTGCATATAGATACACAGTTTTCTCAGCATTAATTTTTAATCAGACTTTCCTTTCCCCATTTTTTATACTACTAGCTATTGTCAAAGGTGAGATTAGCATAAATGTGTGGGTTTCTCTCTGGACTCTCTAATCTGTTCCATTGGTGTGTATGTAAAATTTTATCCTACTATCATACTGTTTCAATTATTGTACAATTTTAATACAGTTTGAAATGAAGAAGTGCGATGTCTCCAGCTTTGTTCTTTGGTGCTGTGACCCACACAGCATAGGGTCTAAAGCTGGAGACAGTGGTGGGAGATGAGAAAGAAATGAAGAAACCACGACTATTCTTGAAGTTTGGGACCAGATGGAACCATAGCTTGTTGGGAGCTAATGGCTGCCTGGAGCATCACCCACTCTTCATTTATAGTGGAAGGCAAACAGGAAAAGAAGGCAGGGCAAATAGTGCTATGTGGCCTATGTGGCCTATGTGGCCTAGCCTAGGCAGAACGTAACGTGATTGTTTTGTGATCGGAAGGCAAACAGGAAGAGAAGGCAAGGCAAATAGTGCTATGTGGCCTAGGCAGAACGTAATGTGATTGTTTTGTGATCGGGGCATGCGCAGGAAGGGAACAAGGAAGGATACCATGTAATTGTCTCCTGGGGCTGTGCCATCCAGGGTCTACAATATTAGTCAAACAAACTGTGTTTAAATCTCTAATCTATGGAAGAGAAAGGGAGTAGGGAGGAGAAAGGGAGTAGGGAGAAGGCGAAGGACCATCTTCAGGCTCAGCCCGCAGCACTTTGGATCAGAATTGCTTTAGCTATTTGTGATCTTTATAGTTCCATATGAATTTGGGGGGTTTTTTTACATCATTGTGATATCAATGAGGATTGCACTGAATCTGTAGATTGCTTTGGGTAGTATGGATATTTAACAATATTTATTAAATTTTCCATTAGCTGAAGATGGTATATCTTTCCACTTATTTAACTTTTCTTTGATTCTTTCATAAATATCTTATAATTTTCAGTGTAAAATATTTCTACTACTTGGTAAGATTTATTACTAAGTATGTTATTATTTTATTTTTTATTATTATTACCTGATTGTACTACATAATGATTACATACATTGTAGGGACTGGGGTGTGTACAAAACACATTTTAATCCATTTTTCACCTACTTCCCCCCCACCCCCCTTTCCTCTATTTCTTGGTCCCCTTCCCTTTTGCAAAAGATCTAGTTTCCTGTTTCCTATTATCTATCTTATATTTTGGTCTTTATTTATGCTTTGGATTTCTTACATAAGAGAAACCATGTGATATTTAAGCTTATGTGGTCTGATTTATGTTACTTAATATTGTGGTCTAAAGGTGCATCCATTTACCTACAAAGAACTCAAGTTTGTCCTTCTTTATGGCAAAATAGTACTTCACTGTGTATAAATACCCCCTATTCTTTATCTATTCAACTGACGATGGAAATACGGTCCACTTCCAAGATTTAGCTATTACGAGTTGTACTGCTATAAGCATGGGTAAGCACTTGTCACTGTTATATGATGTCTTTGACTCTCTTGGGAAGATACCTAGAAGAAGAATAGCTGGGTCAAATGGAATTGTGAAGAATCTCTGTAATTTTTTCCATAGTGGTTGTGCTAGTTTGCATTCCCACCAACAATGTAGAAGGATTCCTTTTAATCCACAGACTTGTCAGTGTTTATTATTTGATTTCTTGAATTTAATCATTTTTTCAAGAGTAAGATGGAATCTCAGAGTTGTTTTAATTTGCATTTCTCTAAAGGCCAGAAAACACTGAACATTTTTTCATGTATTCATTCTTCTTCTTTTGAGAAGTGTCTATTTATTTTAGTTGACTGTTTTTTTATTAGGTCTTTATGTAGTATTTGAGATCTTTATGTATTGTTATTTGAGATCTTTATGTATTTGAGATATTAGTCCCATGTCCAAGAAATAATCTGGCAAAATATTTTTCCCATCCTGTAGGTTGTCTATTCACTCTTTTGGATACTTCCTTTACTGGGCAGAAGCTTTTAATTTGATATACTCCCATTATTTTTATTCTTGATGCTATTTCTTGTGCAATTGAGGTTCTGTTCTGAAAGTCCTTACCTATGCCTATGCTTTTAAGAGTTTTACCTATTTTATCTTCTAGCAGATTAAGTGTTTCTATTTTAAAATTTAGGCCCCTACTAAGCACTGGGACAGATCCAGGGGCTTTTTTCATAGGTACTGGCTTTGGTATATGTGCTGCTGAAGTGAGCACATCATAGGTACTGGCTTTGGAACAATGTTCATTAGGATCTGCCCAATGTTAAGTTTTTCAATCCGGCATTGAGTTTCAGGATGGTGCTCAGTCTTGTGCTCACATTCCTGCTCTTTCTACCCTCCTGTAGGAGGAATCTTGCTCTTTGCTGTCCTTTCTAAGGCTGAATGAGGGGTAGTGGAAGCATTTCTTTGGCCACCTAGGCTTATACTGAGCTGAGTTATACCTCAGTTTAACAAATTTGGAGACCTGCACTGTCTCACATGATGACTGTGCCATCACTGGCAGTGATACAGGTTGAAAGTTGATCTCTTCCACTGGGATGCATGTTCCTGCCTAATGGAAAACCAAGGGGCTCCATCTGTGAGAATTAACTAAAGGATTGGATGGAGTCTTTGGGCTTTGCCTGGTGGTAGATCTCACTACAGAAGGCCCAGCACTGAGCTCCAAAGCAAAGTTTTGTGTTTACTTCCCCGCCCCCAGCAGGTGGAGATTTTCTCTTCACCATTCTTCCTGGTATTGGAAAAGGAGTGATAGAGGCAGTCACCTGGCCATCTGGCTAATGTAGGTCCAGAGACTTAGCCTGGAAGTATTGCCCTGCAGGTGGGAGAAGGGTGTCAGCTTACTACTGGGTTTCAAGTCTACAGACTGGAACTTTCCCTTTCCCTACTCATGCTGCCCTCTTTGAAGTTAGGAGACACTATGGTTTAGATATAAAATGCCCCCCAAACACCTCATTTTTCTGAGGTAGGGGCTTGAGAAGGTGAATGGATGATGTGGGTTATAACTTCCTCAGTGGAAATCATAATTTGATGGCTTTATTTGGGAGGTAAGGAAAACTTAGGAGGTGGAGCCTAGTTGAAGGAAACGTAATTGAGTCACGGGGGTGTGACTTTGGGTGCATATCTTGTCACTGAACATTTCTCTAGCTCTTTTGCCCTCTCATTGCTCCATAGCTGCCATGAGCTGAGCAGCTTAACTCTGCCATACCCTTCTGCCACGGTGTTTTTGCCTCACCATAGGCCTAGCAGAAATGGAGCCACCTGACTCTGGACTGAATTCTGAAACCACTAGGAAAAATAAACCTTTTATTCTTTAAGTTGTATTTCTCAGGTATTTGGTCATAGCAATGAAATCTACTAACCCACAGGAAGGGTAATTTGGGCAACTCTTTCCTTACTGACTTCTTCAACATTCTCTTTTATTATTATACTATAACCAGGCATGGTGTTCTCTCACCTGATCTCCTCAGCTCTTATAAAGGTAGCAGCATGGTGCATGAATAGCTGTACAAATGGGGAACTCTGTAGCAAGATGGTCACTGGAGAATGTTAGCTACCATCTTGCTCTGAATCCTTCCATTGCTTTTTAAATATCTGTTTCGAATAATATAGCAATAGTATTTTTCATAAGATATAATTTTCAAATGTTTCTTTTTTAATTTCTAAAATAAATAAAATATTTACAAATTTTTATTTACAAATATTTATTTGTAACCTACTCAATATTACATTTGATAACTAATAACTTCTAAGTTGTTGACAATTTCAAATGTTTTTTATAAACAATAGTTTTAATTGAGCATAGTGTTTCTGTACTAGTGCTGAGGTGCCTGGTTAGCTCAAGCCATTTCTGCCAAATAGAAGATATTCTTGAGCCTATTTTTTTCATTTTAAAAGTATCTAATTCAAAATGTTTTATTTTCTCATCCATAACTAATAACTTTCTTTGACACATATTTTCCAAGGCAAAATTCATCAAGTAAATTCTATTTGTGATGCTAATTGAATATTTTACTGGATTCAAACACCACATAATCATATTCTTTCTATTTTATCCTATTTCAAAATAGAGTATACATTTTCTTCAATTGAAAATATGGGCTCCATTAAAATATTCTTCCCACACAACTAGATTTCCAAGCACAATAATAAAATTTCAAAATTAGATATCTTACTCAAAGTAAGCTCTCATAGTTTAATCTACTGTTTCTATATTGCTTTTCTAAGAATGAATTTAAATAATTTTCTAGGTATTACAAGCTTTGCTTTTAATAATTGTAACTTTTAATCATGGTTCTATGTTACTCTCTTTATTACTAGCTTGATTAAAATTTTCAAAGTGATTTTGGACAAAATTCAGCTTAAATTTAGAAGTATCATTTAGAAAAATGTTTTGAAAGCACATAGGGTCAGCATTGCTTGAAGAGAGAAAACTATCTCTATATAGCACTACATACAAAAATTAATTCAAAATAAGCCCTTGATATCAGTATAAATATTATAAAAATTACAGAAAAAAGTAGGAGAAAATCATCATGGCGTGGAATTAGGAAAGATTTCTTAAATAGAACATCATACTCAATAAAAAGAAAAACATGGACTTCATAAAATCAAGACACTCATCAAATCATTTTGATAAATTATTTTTAGTCATAATACATATAAAAGATATACACATTGTTGGGCCAGGGATTTAGCTCAGTGGCACTGTGCCTGCCTAGCAAGTGCAAGGTCCTAAGTTCAATCCCCAGTACCAAAAAAAAGATAGATACATTAGTCATTTTCTGTACACACATATGCAAAATATTACCAGAAAACACCATTTACAAATAAAATGAACAAAATGATGAATAGGAATATAGGCAAAGAAACTAAGTGGATAGTAAGTTGCATGGATTTTGTCATCAATAGTCATTAATGAAATGAAAACAACAATAAGGTATAACTATACATATATTATGATTTATAAAATTCAACAATATGATTATACCAAGTGTTGGCAAATTTATGGACACTTCAGTCACTTACAGTTTAGGTTGCCCTATGTAACCATGGAGAATGGGACAATAGATTCAGAGAGAATAACTATCCATCAAATGCATTAACCTACACAGCATGTCTGGCTACACAGTATCATTGAAAACAATAATAATATTTGAGTGAATTTTCTTGTATTTGTGGCTAAACTTGCACTGTACCTAAGTCATTGTTTATATTTCACTACATGTGGATTTCATTTATCCTGAAAGTATAATTTAGTATGAGCCAAAAAAGAATACCTTTACAACTTGCCTCCATTCCACAGGGATCTCTTCTCTCCTGGTCACAAAGGAACTTGGCTGCATATCAGATTTCTTATTTCTCAGAGTCTTCCTATGTGAATCTATGAAAGCCATAGAAAAAATTACTGTATGCAGTTGTATATCTTTGTTGGGATCTGTAAGAGATAGGGAAAAAAAGCAATAAGAAGGAAGTATTTGTGCTGTTTCAGAGAATAAAACATTCCATATGAAAAGCCTGTAAAGTAGCTTAAAGATTTGGCAAGATGTCCACAGGGTACTTTAACATACCTTAGTAAAGGGGAAGTTACATTAACATTGCTCATGAGGAAGCAATTCCCTTGTTAAAAGCTTTCCAAGTGAAAGAGTGTGCCCTATTTACCTTAGGGGCCATTCCATTCCTAGGAACTCATGTTCATTGCTTAATGTCTGTCTAGAGACAGACTTAACCTTGATTTTTCATGGGAAAAAAACCCCATCTTTGATTTGAAAAATGGACTTAATAGATCAACCCATTAAGCCTTTTGTTATTCTTAGATATTATTGCCTGGATTAGGAATAACCTTACACTATTCACTACTCCCTCTGATACAAGAAGCATGTGGTTTGGGATAGAAGGTCTCCAAACTAATTTCAAAATTTCCATAGTTGCTATAAATTAATTGAGGCAGAAAGGCGGTAGTAGACAAAGTTCCCATGAAAGATATCATTTTAAATGTCACAAAGAGAATCAATAAGTAAGATTTGTAATGCAAGTTTTTTTGGCAGATGAAAGAATGAAGAGAGACTGTTTAAATTCTCTAATGTGTCCTGTCAGATCCCTACATAAAGAATTAATAGTAAATGAACAGACTAGGGGACTTAGAAACATTAAAAAATAATCCCTTCATGGCTGCTGAATGAAAAATGAGAATTTGTGAAATTATACTAAAGTATTAAGCAGGTGTTTCAGAAATTGAGAAAAATAGAATAACAGGAAGGCGTAACACTGAGAAACCAGATATGCTGCTTTTGAACCTTTTACAAAAATATTACATATATGCAGGAAAATACAAACATCCAAATTGAATAGTTTGACAATTCTTTACTAAGTAAACACATCCATATAATTACTGTCATGATCATTGAGTAGAATATTACCAGCTCCTTTGAGGCTATCCATATGCCCAGTTACAGATGTTAAGTGCCCCATTAACCCTGATTTTTAATACCTGCAGGAAACTATCACTTTTTCTTGAACTTTATAGTAATGTGTAATAATAGCCTGGCTTCTTTCACTAAATATTATGTTGATGCTCATCCACATTGCAGTGAACGGCAGTAATTTATTCCTTCTCATTTCTCTAATGTTCAACTGTGTAAATATTCCATAGCTTGATTATTCTTTCTAGAATTGATATGCATTTAGATTGTTTCCAGTTTGGAGGGCATATTAATAATTCTGCTATGAACACTTTTGTATATATCTCCTATTTTTTACTTTTAATTAATTCATTAAAACATGTTTATATACATGTATGCATTGTGTAATGTTTAAGTAAGGTTAAATATACATGTCTCCTCAAATATAGCATGGGAACTAGCACAAAGAATCAACACCTGGGATCTCATCTTATTAAAAAGCTTCTTCCCTGCAAGAGAAACCACCAACAGAGCTAAGAGACAACCTACAATGTGGGCAAAAACTTTTATCAGCAGTTCCCCAGACAAAGGTCTACTATCTAGAATATATATAGAACTCAAAAATATCAGACCCCTCAAATATAAAGACCCAATTCAAAAATGGGCATCTGAAATGAGCAGACATTTCTCAGACAAAGAAGTAAAAGCAGCAAATAAACATATGAAAAAATGTTCAACATCACTGGTCATTCAAGAGATGCAGATGAAAACAACGCTAAGATTCCACCTCATCCCAGTAAGAATGGCTGCTATTAAGAAATCAACCAATAACAAATGCTGACAAGGTTGTGGGGAGAAAGGAATCCTTCTTCATTGTTGGTGGGAGTGCAAACTGGTCCAAACACTGTGGAAATCAATATGGATATACCTCAGACAACTAGGATTAGAAGTCCCATTTGACCCAGCTATTCCCCTGCTGAGTATCTTCCCAAAAGAATTAAAAGAATCATACCACAGTGATATATGCACACACATGTTTATAGCAGCACAGTTTGTAATAGCTAAAGCTTGGAAACAGCCCAAATGTCCATCAACTGGAGATTGGATAAAGAAGATGTGGTTTTTCTCTAAAATGGAGTACTACTCAGCCATAAAGAAGGAGAAACTAGAGACATTTATAGCTAAGTGAATGCACATTGAGGCCATAATCTTAAGTGAAATAAATAGGACACACGTGTAAATACCAAATAGTTTCTCTGGTATGAAAAACTAAAAGTGTAAATGAGGATCAAAATGTATAATTGATATTGTGCAATAGGAAGAAAAGGTCCAAAGGAGTAGGGCAAATGGGAGGGGTAGGGGAAAGAAAAAAAAGGAAAAGAAAAAATACGAGAAAAGGAATAAAATGGAAACAAAGTCTTTGTAAATAGGGAAGGGAGGAGGAGGTGAAGGGAAGGCAGGGAAATGGGGAAAAAATAAGAACCAAGATACATCATGTAAAGGTACAAGATCCCAATGATGAATGTAACTGTGTCATATACCTAAAATGTACCAATAAACTAAATGAAAAAAAATAAACATGCCTTTACAAAAAAAAATATTTATCATTCCTTTATGTTATGGCTTGTGTCTAGATGTCCCCCAAAAGCCTCATGCAATCATAGATGGAGCTTTTTGAGAGATAGCTGGATTTAGAGTATCTGACTAGGATTGATTCATGGTGCAATGCTAGGCTCAAGGGCGCTAGCCTTAAGGGTGTGAGTCTATCCACTCTAAGTAGCCTGGGTAAGATATAAGAAGTAGAAAGAGCTGTGATCATTGCTTGTTGCTTTGCCACCTTCTGCCTGCCATGAACTGTTTCTCATTTATGATGCTTGTCTGCTGGGCCACCCTGATTTGGATCCAGCTGACCATGGAATGAAACCTCAACAGACTGTGATCTTTCTTCCTTTAAATTTGGGAATCAGGTATTCTGCCTCAGCAATGAGAAAAGTAACTAAAACACTTTATGATGTAAGCTTTCTTTTCTTCTAACTTTTTTGAAAGGTACACTACATCGTAATCTGTAGTTACTCTATTGTGCAATAGCACACCAGAATTTTCTTTGTTTCTGTCTAATGGTAACTTAGTATCCACTGATCAGGCTTTCCCATACATTGTACCTTTCTCTTTCTGGCATCTGATAACCACTACTATACTTTCAAATTCTATGACATTAAACATTTTAGGTTCCACATATGTGTGAGATCACGTGGTGCTTGTCTTTCTGTGCCTGACTTATTCCAATTACACATACTGATCTCTAGTTCCATTCATGTTGCTGTAAATCACAAGAGAGTATTATTTTTATATTTGAATAATATTGCCTTGTGTGTATGTACCATATTCTGTTTATTCATCAGTTGGCATACACAGAGATTATTTCCATTTCATGGCTACTGTGAATAGTTCTGTAATGAATATGTGAGTGCCAATGACCCTTCAACATACTGACTTCATTTTTCTGGTTATATATATAGTAATAGGATTGCTGGATCATATGGCAGCCCTATTTTTACTTTTGTGATTAACCTCCATACTGGTTTCCACAACTGCTGAACTAATTGACACCAACAGTGTTCACGGATTACTTTTTTCTATAAGTCATTCTGATGGGAGTGAAGTGATATCTCATCAGAATTTTTATTTTTATTTCCAAGATGATGAGTGATGTTGAATATTTTTTCATTACTTGTTGGCCATTTGTTTTTCTTCTTTTAAGAAATGTACATCTATTGCCATTTTTATTCAGGTTGTTCTTTTGAAATTGAATTTTTGGAGTTGCTTATGGAGAATAGATATCAACTCCTTGTCAGAGCTACATTGCAAGTATAGTCTCCCATTCTACAGGTTACTTCTAAACTTTGTTGGTTGTTTCCCTACCTGTTCAGAAGCTATTTGGTGTGGTATCATCCACTCACGTATTTGTACTTTTTTTCATGTGACTTAAGAGTGTTTTTTAGGGCCGGGGCTTTAGTTCAGTGGTTCCACCGCCGCCTATCTCACAAGCACAAGGTCTGGAGCTCAATCCCTCGTACCAAAAATAAATAAATAAATAAATAAAAGGAGTGTTTTTCAAAACAACCTTGTCCATTCCAAAATCCTAAAGCACTTCCCTATGTTTTCTTTTTTAATTGCTGCATACCATTAGTACAAAATAATGAAATGTGTGATACCATATTAGTACATACATATTTTTATTATTTTCATCAATATTACCCATATTCTCTTCCTCTCCATTCCCCCTAATCCCCTTTGCCATCACTAGAAGGACTACCTTCTAGTTTCCTGCCTTCTTGTCATTTTTTGTATTTATATTTAATTTTAGATTAATTACATAAGAAAAGGCTTTTCACTTAACTTTCTGAGACTTTGTTTTTCTGTTTAACATAATGGTTTATAATTTCATTGCTTATCCTGCAAATACATGATTTTGTTCTTCTTAATGGGTGAATAGTACTCCATTGTTTATATATACTGTTTTCTTCATACATTTATCTCTTGGTGGGTATATATGTTATTTCCACAACTTAAGTATTGTGAATAGCACTGTTATAAACATGGATGTGCATGTATCACTCTAGTATGCAGTTTTAAATTCTTTGGGAAATATTCCAAGGGATAGTACAGCTTGATCCAATGGTACATTTATTTTTAGCTTTTTGAAGTATCTCAATACTGATTTCTATAATGGTTGTATTTATTTACATTCCCACAAACAGCATAAGAGAGTTCCTATTTCTCCATGTTATTGTCAGCATTCATTGCTTTTGTTTGTTTGATTCTTTATGATAGCCATTCTGATTGAAAGATCATGGCATCAAAATGAACTTTTGATGTGCAATTCCCTAAAGGCTGAAAATGTTAAACATTTTATATAATTATTTCCCAATGGAATTTCTTCTTTTGATGGGTTTCTGTGCATTTTTCTTGCCAATTTATTGATTGGGTTGTTCCTTTGGTGTAAAGATACTTCAATTCTTCATATATTACAGATATTAATTCTCTATGAAAGGGTAGCTAGCAAAGATTGTTTCCTATTCTTTCATAAATTCTTTTTTTAGTGTATGTTTGGAGGACAGAATGTTCAGACTTATCATGGGTACTTGTACAAATATGCAACACACCTTAATTCTTTCTTTACCCCCTTCCCTTCCTCTTTCTCTCACATCCCACACTTTCTTGGTCCCCTTCCCTTTTGCAAAAGAGCTATCTCCCTGTTTCCTATTTTCAATCGTGTATTTTACTCTTTAATTTATTTATACTCGGGTTTCTTATATAAACCATTTGATATTTAAACTTGTGTATCTGATTTATTTGACTTAATATTGTGATCTCAGGGTGCATCCAGTTTTCTACAAGTTAACCAAATTTATCCTTCTTTATGGCCTGGTAATACTGTATTGTGTATAAATACTACACTTTCCTTTATCCATTCATCTGATGATGGACATACAGTCCACTTCCAGAATTCAGCTATTATGAGTTGTGCTCCTATAAACATAGGAATGCATATATCACTCTAATATGATTTCTTGGCCTCCTTTGAGAGGATAACTAGGACAATCGCTTTCTAGTTTTAGGTTTGTGAGGAATCTCTACACTGATTTCCATAGTGGTTGTACTAATTTAAATTCCCACCAACAACATAAAATTGTTCCATTTTTCCCACAGTCTTGCCAGAATTTGTTATTACTTGGTTTCTTGATTTTTGCCATTCTTTCTGGGGTAAAATCAGATTTTAGTATTGTTTTACACTGTACTACACTAATGGTCAGAGATGCTGAACTTCATGTATTCATTAGAAAATTGTACTAATTCTTCTGAGAAATGTCTATTCATTTCACTTGCCCATTTTTTGATTGGATCTTTTATTTTGGATGGTCTGCTATTTTGAGTTTCTTACCTCTTCTAGATTATTAGTCCTCAGAGTGTAGTTGCCAAAATTTCTCCCATTCTGTTGATTGTCTCTTCAATTGATTGGTTGTTTACTTTGCTGTGCAAAAAAGCTTTTTAATTTAATATAATTCTATTTCTTGATTCTTATGGTTATGTCATGTGCAATTGAGGTCTTAATGAGAATGTCTTTGGCTATGCCTGTATGACATATATATATATGCATATTTTACATATATACATATATTTATAAGTACATATATGTACTTATGTACACATATTTATATATGTATATATCCATATATCACATATATTTATATGTATATGAATGCATATTTTGTTTTCTAGCAGATTGTTTCTATTTTAGTATTTAGATCTTTGATCCATTTTTATTTTAGTTAGTACATGATAAAGATATGGATCTAGATTCAATCTTCTTCATGTAGATAGCCAATTTAGCAAGCACCATTTTCTAAATCAGCTATCTTTCTTTTGGGATAATTTTGGACCCTTTCTGAAATATCAGCTAGCTTAATGTACCTGGGCTTGATTCTGTAGCATATGGTCTGTTCTGCTGATACACATGTCTGTTTTTATATCAGTACCATGCTGTTTATAATGACTGTAGCTTTGTAATATAACTTTAAATTTAGGATTGTGTGGTCTCATGTTTTTCTTTTGTTACCCAAGATAGTTTTTGCTATCCTGGATTTCTTCTGCTTTCATATGAATTTTGGAATTGCTTTCTCTAGTTATGTGAGGAATGTTATTGGCATATTGATTAGTATTGTATCAAACCTATATAGCAATTTTAGAACTCTTGCCATTTTGACAACAATGGTTCTACCTATCCAGGAACAGAGAATCTCTTTCCATTTTATGATGTCTCCTTTGACCTACTTTGTTGGGGTTAATCCCTAAATATTTAACTTTTATTGAAGCTGTTATGAATGGTATTCTTTACTACTTTTCTTCTGAATGAGTTCATTATTGGTACATAAATATTATTGATTTTTATGTTGATTTAGTATCCTGCCACACTACTGAATTTGGTTATTAATAATTTTAGGACTTAATTGGTAGAATTTTTTGCATCTTCCATGTAGAGTATCATCTCATCCACAAATAATGATAATCTGAACTATTTCCTTTCCTCTACATATCTCTTTTATTCCTTTCTCTTGCCTGATTGGTCTAGCTAATGTTTTGATTACTATATTGAACAGGAGTGATCACAGTGGATATCTTTGTCTTGATCCCGATATTAGAGAGAAAGTATTTAGTTTTTTCCTATTTAATATGATGTTGGCAGGAGCTTTGTCATAAATGATTAATATTAGATCCTTTTATAATTATTTTTTCTGTGTTTTTATCATGAATGGATTTTGGGGGTTTGTTCAAAGGTTTTGTCTGTATCTATTGTGAAAAGCATGAAATTTTTTTCCACACTGGTGTTTATGTGCTTTATTAAAAATATTGATTTGAGGGCTGGGGATTTAGCTCAGTTGCACTGTGCCTGCCTCACAAGTGCAAGGTTCTGAGTTCAATCTCTGGTACCAAAAATAAAAAATAAAAGAATATTGATTTGTGTAGGTTGAACTATGCTTTCATCCCTGGGATGAAGCCTATTTAGTCAGGATATATGATCTTTTCAATGATTTGCTGCATTCCATTTGCTGATATCTTATTGAGGATCTTTACTGGAAACCTCTGAAATGTTACCAAAACATCTGCAGTAGGCTCCAGTCTCCTGCTGAGTGTAAGATGCAAAGCTGAAGAAAAAAAAACAAAACTAAAAGACAGAACTAAAGGAGACATTGCTTCTCGGTCTTTTGGCTAAGATCAAGTGTAGAACTAAAAGAGACAGAGAAACCAAACCGGGGAGCCAGGAAAGCCAATGCTACTTAATTAGCAAAGGCACTGGTCCATCCAAGCCACTGATTTCTATCAACTGGGGTAATGGCGAACTACATGTGAGGGTGGAACTATGTGCGAGGATATGCAATTGTGCAGTTTCTATGGAAACTAATGGAGACAAGGCTTGTAAAGGAAAAAGACAAAGCATTCTCGAATTAGGAACAGAAAAAAAATGGTTGAAATTAGCACATTGTCCTTCTAGTTAAGAAGGTTTTAATTGTGGGAACAGAATTTGGGTGCGAGTTACCCTGGCCTGAGCATGTACACTTAGCCAGGACTCACTTCTATAAACAAGACAATTATGGGGTTAACTCTTTACAGCCTGCTTAGGGCATGATCAATTTTGTGTTCTCCCACAGATCGTTGTACCTATCTTCATTAAAGAGTTTGGCCTTTTGCTTTCTTTTTTATTGTCATGCTTGTCTGGTTTTGAATTCAAGGCAATATTACTTTCCAGGAGTAAGTTTGGCAATATCTCTTCCTTTTCCATTTTATTAAACATTTGAAGCAGTATTGGCATTATATCTTCTCTGAAGTTCTTGTAGAGTTCAATGGTGAATCTATGGAGTTCTGGGATTTTCTTAGTAGGTACTTCATGTCTGCTCAATATCTTTTCCTGTTGTTGGGTTAATCAGGGTTTTGTATCTTCTTGCTTTATTTTTGGTATTTCATATTTTTCTATGAACCTATCAATATTTTCTGGATTCTCTATGTTATTGGGGTACAGGTTTCAAAGGAGGTTCCTAATAATCTTCTGGATTTGGTGGTGTCCATTGTGATTTTGTCTTTTTCATTTATAATTGTATTGATATGGGTCTTTTCTTCTCTTTCCATAAGATTGGCCAAGGATTAGTCTATTTTTTTATTCGTTCAAAGAATCAGCTCGTTGAATCATTAATTTTTTGTACTATTTCTAGTCTCAATTTCATTAACTTTGGATCCAATCTTTATAATTTCCTTCTCTTGTACTAGATTTGGATTTGAATTGTTCTTGTTTTTCCAGGACCTTGAGATTCAGCATTAGTTATTTATTTGGGCTCATTTTTTTTTTCTAATGTGGATATTCACATCTACAAACATCACTCTTAGGACTGCTTTCATTGTATCCTTTGGGTTCTGGTATGTTGTATTGGCATTATTATGTGACTCCAGGAAATGTCTAATTTCATCTTTAATTTCTTCTGTGACCTATTGATTATTCAAGGGTGTACTTTTTAAATTCCATGTGTTTGTATTATTTCTGTGATTTCTCTTTCAATTGATTTCTGGTTTCATTGTACTATGATCCGATAATATCCATGGTATAATTTTGATTCCTTTGTATTTACTTGAGGATGCTTCATAAGCTAGCATATAGCCCAGTTTGGAGAAAGTTTCATGTGTTGCTGAGAAGAATGTGTATTTTGTTGTTGATCGGTGGAAGAACACTGAAGATCTATTAAGTACATTTGTTCAAGGTGTGCTCATCTCTAATATTTCTTTTTTTAATTTTTTGTCTAGATGTGTCTATTTGTGACAATGGTATATTAAGGTTCCCCAACTATATTTATATTTACCTAATCTTTTATGTCCAGTAGCATGTGCCTAAAGAATATTGGTGCACAGGTGTTCGGTACATGCATCTTTATAGTTGTTATAGTTTCCAATTGAATTTTTCCCTTAAGCAATATGTGAAAATTTTTTTGCCTCTTCAGATTATTTTTTTTGAAGTCCACTTTGTCTCAAAATGGGATAGCTACTCCTGCTTGTTTTGGGGTTCCTGTTGCATGGAATAATGCTTTACAGTCTTTGATTTTTAGTCTATGGATTTCTTTTGTGATTAAATATGTTTTTATACATCATATCATTATGTTTTGTTTTTTGATCCGTTTGCCAATTGGTGTATTTTTATTGGAGAATTAAAACTATTCATATTCAGAGTTATTACTGAAAGTTGTTGACTTATTTCTACCACTGCATTAGTTTCCTGTGGTTGACTCCTTTTTTTCTCCCTTCTATTTAAGTTTTCACCCTGCCTGGTATATTTATTTCATTAGACTTTTTGGCATTGTCAGCTTTATTGTCTCTGTCTAGGTATCTTTGAGAAAGTTTTGGGCTGCTGGTTTGGTAGTCATCTGTTTCTTAAAGTGCTTTTTATCATGGAAAGACCTTCTTACTCCATGAATTTTGAAAGATAATTTTTTAGGGTATATCAGCCTGGGGTGGAAGTTTGTTTTCTTTTAAGGCTTGAAACATTTCACTCCAAGCTATTCTAGGCTTTTTTTTTTTTTTTGAGGTAGGGTCTTACTATGTAGACCAGCCCGGAGCCTTGAAATCATGGCGACCTTCCTGCCTCACCTCCTGACTACTGGGATTACAGGAATGTGCCACCATGTCTGGCCAAGTTCTTTTAGCCTTAAGTGTTTGTGTTTAAAAGTCTTCTGTAATTCTATTGGATTTAAATTTATAAATGATTTGTTTTTTGTTCTCTAAGAGTTGTTAAAATTCTGTTCTTGTGCCAGTCTTCTTGGATTTTGACTACGATGTGTCATGGAGAAGTTCTTTTCTGC
This sequence comes from Heterocephalus glaber, assembly GCF_053883595.1. NCBI lineage: Eukaryota > Metazoa > Chordata > Mammalia > Rodentia > Bathyergidae > Heterocephalus > Heterocephalus glaber. The sequence continues at coordinate 4,332,204 of NW_028258369.1, forward strand.
ATGGCTATTTGACATTGTGAATGTTTTTCTTATCTGTATATTAAATTATTTTCCCATATTTGGAAAGTTTTCTGCTATTATTTCTGTACACAGGTTACTTATGCCATTTGGGATGTCTTCTGATTTTTTACTAATTTCAATCAATCTTAGTTTAGTCTGTTCATCATTGAGTAGCTGTTAGTTATATTTTTCATATTCTTTTTTGGTCTCAAATTATCTTTGGGTATACACACACCAGCACTGTCTGCTAGTTCTGATACTCTGTCCCTGCATTGGTTACTTCTATTTCCCGTAATTTCAGTAGAATTTATAGTCTCCTGGATTTCTGCTGGTACCTTCTCATGGACTCTAATTCCTTACTTAAGTGGCCATTCATGTTTTGTATTTTTTTAAATCTTAACTCGCATTTTATTGGTGTCTTCTGTATGCTCACTGATCATTTTGTTCATTAAGTCCATTATCTGTTTAGTTATATCATCTTTGAGTTCATCTAGCAGCTTATTGATCTATTTTTTGTCTTCTGTTTTATCATTTTGTATAATTCAGCTATTTGGATTTTCATTTTCTCCCCAATTCTTACTAAACTTTGGAAGAGTTTGGAATTTTAGTGATATCTGTTGCCTTCTCTCTCTCTCTCTCTCTCTCTCTCTCTCTCTCTGTATGTAAGTATACATGAGATGAGGATTACAGGTTTGTTTAATGCAAAGACTTTTTTGTTAGTATGGAGATCCTTTAGTTAGGCTACTTTTCAGTGATGAACACTGGGCATGGATAATTTTAAACCTTAGACTCTCTCCCAAGATACACCCACCTCCATTAATTTGAGAGTGGAGGGGGTACACTGTAATTGCCCTCCAACTTCTCCAAAGATGTAGATGACCCAAAGAAAATACAGATATTAGCACACGATTAAAACTGATTGATGGCAACTATGCCACCTTGGCAATAGCAACAATATTAACAGTAACAACAGAGTCAAAGATAAGCTGGATACTGTCATACTATAAAAACCAATAAAAGCTGCCACTGTACCACCCTTATGCAAGAAAAGAGGTCTATAATTATAACATAGACACAAGCACAAATGAAATATTGACAAGCAGTAAATATCTACTAAATGCTACAAGTGTACCACCATTAAAGATAGAAAATAATTCAATAATAACATCTTAGAGCTAACTAAATGTCTAAATATTGATAAACCTTAATAGCAGTACTACAAAAATACAGGTGGTATGGAATGAGAGAATTAAAAGAGTAAATTTTTTAAAAAATAAAAAATAAGATGAGAAAAATAAGATAAAACATTCTATTAAGGGTGGATAGATGTAATAAATGAAGTACCAGAAAACAACAAACACAAAAAAAAAATGAAAGAAAGAAAGAGATCAAAATAGGGAAACAAAATAGAAATAAATGATTTTTTAAAACCCAAACCCCCTAAAACCAATGAAGAAAATTGAAAAAGAAACAAATGAGTCCAAAAGAAATTCCTCCATGTTTTTGAATGAATAGTTTCTCCACCAGATATCTGAAAGGGATAGTGAGTCACTATTAAGACCTTTTTATTGTGTGGGGGGGGTTTTTTTGTTTGTTTTTTTTTTTTTTTGAGACAGTGTCCACCTATGTAGTTCAGTCTGGCCTTGAACTCACTTTGTACCCCAGGCTGGTATCAAACTCACAGTGATCCACTTGCCTCAATCTCCTCAGTGACGGAATTGCAGGCATGCACAACCATGCCTGACTGACAACTATTTTATTTCCACACTCACATTTTTGTGTGTGAATGCTGAATCTTTCCCCCCATTCCTGCTTGACATGATAAGTCAGTTATGTCTGCCCTAAGGCTATAGTCACTCAGCCAGCTCACAGGTTTTTTTTTGTCTCTCTCTGTACCCCAGGTCACAGCTTTCTCTACCTAACTTTACTGCCTGTGGCGTGTATGGTGCCCCCCCTGCTCCAGAGGCCTCTTTGTCTATGCACCCTAGGCTATGGACACCATCCAAGCTGAGGCACATCCTTTTGCACATTGATGAACTATTAAAAGCAAACAGATCACTGAGTATTTTTTGGATGTAGGACAGCAGAGAAGTCATTCAACAGACAACTGGAGTTAATGTCAGCACTGTCTGACTCAGACTACTGTGAAAGTCACAATGATTGGCCTTGCTTCTCACCACAGAGGGTGGCTCCCCTATATGCTTGCCAGCCTGACCTTAAACATCTCAGGGGCATTTATACTAGCCAGCACCCTCTCTGCAATTGTCTCTTGTGGCCATTTCCCACTCACTGTGGGAAAGCGACACCAGAAAGCTTCAAGTACCATTGTTCTGTACTTGAAAATTAACCACTTCCCAAAATAGCTCCTCTTTAAACCCTCCCAATATGGAAGGGACTACATTGGATTTCTTCCCAAACTCTACCCTGGATTCAGAAGGTGTGATTTCAGAGTAAAACACCACACTGTTTTGCAGTTTACAGTAACTGTGGGCATTTCTTGGATCTACCACTGCCAGCCAGGTCTGTTGTTTCTACCTGGGGCTGCCAGCCCTGTCTGCGCTTACTGTGTATTAGAGGAGACAGGTTCACATCCATGGAAGCTGGGATTAGCTTTCCAGACCACTTTGTTTTTTCTATATTGTGCTCTCTTCATCCAGATTTTCTATAGTTTCAAGTTTTCCTCTCAGCTCCCTCCTACTTCCCAGAGATCTACTTTTTTTCTTCACCAAGTTGTTGTTTTCTTATTATGTCAATTCCAGGTGCCAGAGAGGCTCTATTTTGCTGCTGTTCTCTACTCGCCCATTTTCAGTCTCTGTCATTCTCCAGATCATCTGTTCACTTGTTGGCCTTGTTTCATTTATAATTTTAAAGAAAGTGCTTTAAGTTATTTCCCATTTAGAATGATGTTGGCTGTAGGTTTCTCATATATGGGTTTTATCAATTTGAAGAAATATCCTTCTATACCTATTTTCTTCAGGATTTTTTCATGAAGAGATGTTGAAATTTGTGGAAGGATTTTTCTACAACTGTTTAGATTTTCATGCTCTTTTTACTGATGTAGTTACTACATTTATTAATTTACATATTACTGAAACATTCTTATATTTTAGGTAACCTACTTAATCATATATGGTCTTTTTGATGTGTTGTTGAATTTTATTTTAAGAATGTTATTGAAGAGATCTATGTCTATGGTAATAAAGGACAGTTCTCTGTATTTTTTTAGTGTTGTGGAGCCCTTATCTGGTGTTAGTATCAGGGTAATACTGACTTCTTAGAATTTGGAAACATTCCCTAACTTCCTGTTTGCTAGAAAAGTTTGAGGAAAATTGATAATAGTTCTTTAAAGGTCTGATAAAAGTCACCAGTGACTCTTACAGGTATTAGGCTTATTTGTTGTTCTTGTTGGGAAAGTTTTGTTACTATTTCAATCTTGTTTTGTTTTTAATCTTTTTAATTTTTTATATCTTCCTTGTTCAATTTTGGTAGGTCTTGTAAGTCTAATAATTTATCCATTTCTTCTAGTTTCTACAATTTCTATCAAAGTTCCAAAAATAGTTTCTAAAACTCTTTTGGATTTCAGTGATATGTGTTGTAATTTTGCCCCTTTTAATTCTAATTTTAATAATTTATGTCTTCTCTTTTGGTCGGTTTTGCTAAGGGTGTATTGATTTTGTTGCTGTTTTCAAAGAACCACCTATTTGATTCATTGGTCCTTTGTATTGTTGCCTTAGTCCCTGTTTCATTTGTTTCTGCTCTGATATTTATTATTTATTTACTTCTATTCTTTGTGGCTTTAGTTTGTTCATATTGTTTCTAGAAACTTGAGATGTATCACTAGTTTTTGTTTTTTTTTTTAATTTGGATTGCTTGTCTCTTTTCTGATGTAGGCAAGCATGATTATAAACTTCTCTCCTAGGATTGCTTTCATTATGTCCCACAGTTTCTGGTGTATTGTGTTCGCATTACTATTTGATTTTAAGTAGTTCATTTTTCCCTTGATATCATCAGTGACCCACTGATCATTTAGCAGTGTATTCAATCTGCCTCCGTTTGTGTATTTTCTCTGGTTTCTTTTGTTGCTGATTTCTAGCTTCATTCCATTGTGCTCTCATAGGATGTGTGAAGTTATTTCTTTTGTTTGTTTGTTTTGCATTTGTTAAGGCTTGCTGTATGTTATAAAACGTAGTTTATTTTAAACGTAGTTCTATGAGCTCCTGAAAAGAATGAATTCTACTGTTGGATGAAATATTTTCTAGGTATGTTTTAAGTTCACTTGTTCTATAATGTAGTTTAACACTTATCTCTCTTTGTTGATATTTTTACTGACCTGTTTGTGAGAGTCAGGTATCGAAGTTATCCACTATGATTGTATTGGGGTCTATATGACCCTTAATATCGATGTTTGCTTTGTGAAATTAAGTATGCCGACATTCTATGCATATATATTTACAATTGTTATCTCCCCTTGCCTAATTGTTCCTTTTACCAATATGTAGTGGTCTCTTCTTACTAATTTTAACTTGAAGTTGTCTTTTAATTGGAGAATTAAGACCATTTATACTAATAGATATTATTCAAAGGCATGTACACATTACAATAATTTTGCTGTTTTTCTAGTGTTGATTCAGTCTCAATTTTCATTTATCTTTTCTCCCAATAAGATTTAGTGTGTAAAATATTTATATATGGTATCTTAGTAACAATTGATTCATTTTAAAAGACACTTTATGACTTTTATTATTCCTAACTTAAGAATGAAATAAAACATTTTCTACATTTCCATTCCATTGACTGAGTTATATCATAAAGTACAATCAAAACATTCAAAGAAACAGTTTAAATTAATAGACATGCTGGTTCTCTCTCAGGAAATTTGGCTTAAAAAGTTTATTTTCCTTTCTACATAAAAAGTTGAGTCATTATGCTGCAACTAATAGGGAATTAATAGATTTTTTTAAAGCTCTGCAAGTAATACAGATCTTAAACCCTGCAATATTCTTAATTATAAAATCTTATAGTTGATTTCCTTCAATGTTTATCTATATAACAAGGGTATAATTTTAAATGAATGTAAACCCATCATTAAAACAAATGGAAAACGTAGTTCATTCTCAAACATTGTTTAAAAGTTAAATAGTCTGAAATTTAACAATCATAGATTTTCTGCTGAAGTAGTTGATAGAAAATCTGAAGTATCCCATTATTTCAATTTCTCCAGACCTCTTTGAGAAAAGGAGCTGGCCATCAATTATCACTGTTTATGTAGGTCAAGAAATAATCTCAAAAACAATAACAGAGCCTAACAAACATATCTTGAGTTATTTTGCTGCTTGTTATAACTCACACTGATAATAAACTGGACTAGTTCGTGTATTTTTCAAAAGATCTAAAATTAAAATAATTGAAAAACAGACCCACAGGTTAGAGCTCCACAACAGGCAATAGTCCTTTAAACAAATGAAGTTATATATTATCACTGTGTTCAAAATGACTGTCCTATTGTTAAAGTACAATGTTTTGGCTACTTTGTCAATAATTAAACTTTAAACCTCTAGAAGTAAATTTAAGTTTGGTCCCAATACATCCTCCTTGTATTATGCGTTTTCCCATATGATTTTGTAGTTTCACTAGAGACAGAGTTTACTTTCTCTCATCTTGAATTTAGGCTCAGCCATATCAATTGTTTTAGTTCATGTTTTAGCAGAAGTGATTATACTATTGATATAAAATCTGACTTCTTAGTTGTCCTCTTGCAGTTCTGCCATCATGGAGAAAACAAGTTGGGTCTCTGAATGAATATATGTTGAGTAAATAAGAGCTCAATTCATAGCAAGAATCATGACCAGCAAAATTTGCAATCTGAAAAAAGTATTAAGATGATGTCAAGAGATATCACCTAATCCACAGGCAACCTGTACATCCATGAAGGTAAAATAATTCCTGGTGTCACTTGTGATTGTCCTAGGAACCTAAAGATGGTCCGCACTCCATTTTACATCACCAAGAATGTTTCAGCTGGTATAAACCTCGGTGCCATCAAAACTTGACTCTCTGGGAATCTGAGCACATGTACTTTTGGAAGCCTATGTCATGAACCACTGTAATCTAGACTATTGAGGCACTCATAGACGTTCTTGACATCAAAGATAAAGAAATCACATAGAGACTATACATTTAAATTGTTCTATCAGAAAGCACCTACCCAACTGATATCTGACAGCCCATATAAGTGAAAAGGTCCTTTTTGACAAAAAAACCTACTCTATGAAATTGGAAGAGGTAAATGTTAGATGAAATGTGCAGATATCAGTATAGGGACACAAGAAACACAATACTGGAAATGGACAGTGGAAGACAAATGTCTCTAGAAATTAATCATAATTTGAAGGAAATCTGTGAAATACCTGAAGAAGAATTTAGAATAAATGATCCTAAAGAAATTTCGTGAGCTACAAAAGAATATATGTAAATAATACAAAGAAATTTAAAAGCTCAGGATGTGAATGAGAAATTTACCACAGAAATCATAAAAAGTCTGAAATTGTGCTGCTAAAAACTTCTAGCAATGAAATAAAAATACAACAGAGTAAAAAGCAAAAAAGGGCTATATCTTTTTAATTAATATTTTTAATTAATCCAGTCAGAGAGAGAGAAAAAAATTGGAAATTTAAAAAAATGAGGAAACTCTATGAGATCTGTGGGGCATAAAGAGTGAAAAATATATTTGAGGATTGGTGACAAGCATTGAAAACCTAATCTGCAGCTGGGAGTGATGGCACATACCTGTTATCCCAGCACTCCAGAGGCTGAGGAAGAAGGATCACCACGAATTTGAGGTCAGCCTGGGCTACATAGCGAGACTCTGTGTCAGTAATATCCAAAAACTTCCCAAATCTTCAAAGAGACACGAATAACCAGATTCAAGAAGCTCAAAGGACTCCAACTAAATCTAACTAAATTTACTAAGGCATGTTATAATCAAAAGTACAAGACAAAGAATCCTGAAAAGAACAAGAGAAAAGCATCAAGGTACATATAAGGGAATAGCCGTTAGATTTACAGCTTATTTCTCAATAGAAACTACAGGCCAGAAGAGATTAGGATGATATATTAAAAGTAATGCAAAAAAACATGACAACTAAGAATACTACACCCAAAAATATTAGCCTTCAACATGAAGAAAAAGTCATAAAAGAGAGCCCAAGGAAATTCATCACCATTAGACAAGCTGTACAAGGACTACTTAAGAGATCCTACACTAGAAACAAAAAGATGACAGCTACCATCATTAAAACACATGAATAAACACAAGTCAGTGAAAGAAGAGATACACAAATAAGAGAGCTAAAAAGGAACTAAAAATATACAAAATAAGCCAAACAAATTATCAGAATAACAGGAAGAAGTTCATATCTATCAGTAATTAACCTTTAAAGTAAAATCAGCAAGGAAAATGTATAGATTGGGTGGATAGATATAAAAACAAGGCTAAACAATATGCTGCCTGAAAGTGAGTGGTTAGAAACATATACCACATGAATTGAAATTGCAAGTGAGCAGGGTTAACTACATATGCACAGATAAAGCAGACTTTAAAACAAAAATTGTAAAAGAAAAAAAAGGGAGGACAAGAATGTTCATATCTTTTTATTAAAAGATTTATTCAGAAAGAAGATATAACAAATGCAAATATATATGCTTCCAACATGAGACCACCTAAATGAAATGAATTTGACCAACATCTAACAAGCTACCCTGTAATAAAAAAGCAAGGAAAAAATATTGTAAAATATTTATGCACCTTCTGGGCCAAACAATATGGAACCCCTTCATTATTTATTCAAAACAAGAAAGTTCAAGAAGTCATTTACAATTTAAATTAAGTCTAATAGACAAAATAATTCAAAAATATGGGATAGCAAAATGCCAACCAGGACGTCCATCACTGATGTCATCACCATTACATTCAGTGTGTAGATATTTTACTGAAATTAATCACTTCTCAGCCTTTTGACTAAGATCAAGTGTATTTTATTGAAATTATACCACACACAGAAAAAGGAAAGGTCAACAAAACAGTGTAAAATATGTTGTTCAAAGAAAGATAATATTGCAAAAAGAATTCAGAGATTAGATACTACTGTCCACATTATAAGATTGTGTTGTGTATTGAATGTTTTGAGATACACCATACACAGAAAAAGTACTGAATAAATTTAATAGAATTCTCATTTTTATGTTTCCTGTTATATGATCTTATACAAATTAATGAATAAAATACGATTTTTGGTCATCCTGTGTTTAAATAATTGAATTGGTAATAGTTAATAGTTAAAATGGACATACTGTCAAAAGGAATCCATAACTTCAATGAAATTCCCATCAAAATACCAATGAAATTATTTATAGATGTTGAAAAACAATCTTAAAATTCGTATGAAATCACAAAAGACCCAAAATAGGCAAAGCACTCCTGAGGAACAACAATAACAAAAGCTGGAGGCATTACAATACCTGACTTCAAAACATACTATAAAGTTGTTGCAACCAAAACGCCACGGCACTCATAAAAACAGAGAACCCACAAATTAATACAAGTTCACACAACCACCTTATTTTTGACAAAAGAGCCAGGACTCTACAATAGAGCAAAGACAGTCTTCTGTAAATGACACTGGCAAAATTAGACATATCTGTACAAAAGAATCAAACTAACTCACTTTCTCTCACAATACACCAAAATCAACTCAAAGTGAATCAAAGACCTAAATGTAAAGGGGGAAACTATGAAATTTCCACAAGAAGACATAGAGGAAAACCTTCAAGTTATTGATATAGACATTGATTTTTTAAGATAGGAGCACAAAAGCATAGAAGCACAAAAATAAAAATAGATGAATTATATCAAACCAAGAAGCTTTTGCACAGCAAAGAAAATAATCACCAAAATGGAGAGACAAATTCCAGAATGGGAGAAAATATTTTCAGTGTTCATATGACAAGGGGTTAATATCCAGATTATGTAAGGATCTCAAAAAGCTGAACACACACACACACACAAAATACAAATGGGATTAAAGAATTAAGTAAACACTTCTCAAACACATATAAATGGCCAACAAATACATGAAACAATGCTCAGCATTTCTAAATGCTGAGAAATGCAATTCCACAATGAGTTACATCTCACCCTGGTTATAATAGTTATTATGAAAAAGACAAATACAACAAATACTAGTGGAGATGCAGAGAAAATGGAACCCTTCCTCACTGTTGGCATGAATGTATTTTAGTACAGCCATTCTGGAAAACACTGTGTAGATTCCTCAAAAAAAATAATCAAGCTATCATATGATACAGCAATTACACCACTAGGTATATATCCAAAGGTGATGAAATCACTTGACCAAAAATAGACTTGTAGAACCATATTTGTTGCAGTACCATTTACAATAGCTAAAATAGGGAATCAATCTTAGATGTCCATCAGTGGCTGGATGAAGAAAATGTGGTATATATACATAGTGCCATACCAGTCCTCCATAAAAAAGAATGAAATCCTGTAATTTCCAGCAACATAGATGGAGATCACTGTAACATAGACAGAAATCACTGTGTTAATCAAAATAAGCGAGACACACAAAAACAAATACTGTATTTTCTCACTCATTTGTGAAAACTAATATGTCAACCTTGTAGAAGAACTGGACAGCATAATGATCACTAGAGACTGGGAAAGCCCTAGAAGAGGGGAACCAGAAAGAAGTTCAATAAGGGGCATCAACATTTAGAGAGGAGGAATTAGTTCTAGTCTTCCTGTAGCTCAATAGGATAATTATAATAATGTAGATATATGTTATATCTCCTATATATCTATATATAATATACATAGGAAAATGATCTATATTTTAAAATGAGTATAACAATACAAAATTCCCAACAAATAAAATGATTCATATTGAAGAGATAGAAATGCTTATAATCCTAATTTTATTGTTACACATTGTATACATGGATCAAATTATTATATGTAAATATAATATATAAATACATATATTATATATGTACATATATAATAGATGTAAATACATTTATGTAATTATATGTATCAAGTTATAAATATTTAAAATATGTCTCAAAATTTCAACAAAATTTTTAAAAACTAGGTACCACATTGAATTTAAGTTTATCCAAGTACATATACTAGGTTATCAAAAAATAATTATGGGAAGAAATGTATAAAAGGCCCTATTTTCAAAAGCCTAAGCTTGGACTTCTCAGTATTTTAACATCTGCAGACAAAAGAAAAGTTAAAAGAATGGTACAAGGATTACCCAGATACCAACTTACCTTGACAGACTAAATATGAAATTTCAGGTGTCATTTAGAGCAACTGAACAATGAATCTATTAGAATTCATGTACTTTCCTCCAATAAATTGTGGTTATCATGGTTTTTTTCCTCACATTCCATAAGTAACTTAGAAAATAAAAAGATCGAGGCTGGTGTGCAGAAAGACAACTACTTAGCACATTCTCTACTGAGAATTTAAAAGATTAATTGAAATTACTAAAAGTGTCTAACTAAATCTCATATCTATGAGATGATTAAGTATGTACCTGGGAAAGAATGGTTTCTGTCAGTCAGTATCTGTCCATGGAATAATTCTCCAAAAAATGCCCAAAATAAACAAAACTTATAGATCATTTTTATGTAAGAAAGAGTTTTACTTTTCCATGGAGTAAAACTAGGCTAGGCCTGCTAGCTATGGGCTTCTCACAAGACTTAAGATCTCTTCCATACTCTAATTAGAATTTTAGGGCACTATGATGAAGGGGAAGAAGTGATTTACATTTAAACTGACTCACAGTTCAGGTGCTCACTTTCCACACAAGACAAACTATCTAACAATTAATTATGCCTCATGTATATAAACCAAAGAAAAGAGATTGCGAAATTGTGGCACTACAACTGGGATGGATCCTTCAGCATGTTCCAAGAGGTTATGGGAAAATACGTGAATGATTAAATTATATAAAAACTTTGTACAGTAAAAGATACTTGGCCAAGAATGATGTGATAAGTGTGCATGAAGCAAGGAGGAGTATGTTGAAGGAGATTAATGGCAATGTGTTTTTAATGTAATAAATCTTATTTAAGAATTTGCAGTAGTTTTTGACACCTCCACCTTGTTGATCAACCCCTTATAGTAATTTATGTCAAATAAAAGTATTATGGTGTGTCTTTATTCACCTTATTCACCAGATCAGGCACTATGTACATTCTAGCTCTTCCCCAAATCCAAAATGACGATGAGAGGTATATATTTTGAATTGATTCAGGACACTAAGGCAGCTGTAACAATGTAACTAAACACACTCACAAAAGTTGACTTAAAGAATTGCTTCAGAAAGTGGCAAGAAAGATAGGATACGTATATTTGAAGTGAGTAAGAGTATGAGTACTTTGAGGGGAATTAGTGGCAATGTGTCTTACTGTAATAAATTTTTTTAATTGAAATAGTTACTATATTTTCTGATCATATATCTTATGCATTTCTTCCATGCTGTGTTTCTCCTTATGTTATGATGCTGGAATATAACAAACATGCATTTAACTTTAACTCATTCAACTATATGCACCCAGGGCAATTGAGGAGAGAAAGAGAGAGAGAGAGAGAGAGAGAGAGAGAGAGAGAGAGAGAGAGAATTAAGACAATGCTAGTGATTCTGTTTGTTACTATATTCACCCAAATATGTCACAAAATAAGTGTGCAGTCAGTATTATAAATCTTCTCTTTCTTTAATCTACCTCATATCTAGATTCTTCTATTTGTGAAAGCTTCTTGCTGTTATGAGACCAATTCCAATGTTTAAAAATACATGTTTTCATTCAGTATGACCTTTAAATATAAGCCAACTGCCTAATCTGTTGGTGAACTGAAGAGTGCTCTAAAACTAGAGAAAACGCTCTCTATGAGATAGGATTTGCAGAAAAAATACAACTCCTTCAGTACTAAGAATGACCAAAGGTGAATTTGACTGCAAATGATATCTTGTGCACTGACTTCAAAATCTCACACTCAAGTAAAATTGATCTCAGTACCCTAAGATGTGAATAAACCTCCATGCCCCAAATGAGTCTTGAAGTCTCCAATCTGTTGAGAATAAATAGTTTTCTAAGTTTTAGAATGAATTGATATTTATTAAATTCTACTTCTAATATATGAATCATAGCTTTATTGTTTACCATCTGCAACATATTTGTCAATGATTATGTGCATAATTGTCTTCTCTCCTTTAATAGATAGTAAGATTCCAGATATTTTGTTCTCTTTGTATGCCTCAGAGAATTAGTACATTTCACTCTATCAACTTGCAAATGGATAAATAAATTAATAAACTATATTAAGTATAAACAGATTCCTCAAAATTTGGCAATATGAGTATTATACATTTATGTTATTTTAAATCAAAATGGAGTAAAACAAATTATCTTATCTTGAAAACAAGAGGAAAATTAGTATAACTGCTATGACACATTATATCTAATCTGATGAAAAATAAACCTTTCTTATTTGTTTTATTGAATTTTGAGGATTGATTTGTAAAAATACAGAACAAAAAATACTACATTATTTTAAAATGCTAAAATTTATTGACTATTTAAAACAATCTGATGAGGAAGGTATTATCCTTCTCTCCATTTTATACATAAGAATAATATCACTAAGTAACTTGCCTAATGTCAGACACAGCTACTGTCAGTGCTGGAAATTGAACCCAAGCAGGTTGGCTCCAGAATATATAATTTCTCCATTACAGTTCTTAGTGCAGGTGTATGACACTAACAACCTCTATCTTCAGAAATGTTTTGCCTTTCTGCCCTGCTGGTAATGATAATTCTTATATGCATAAATTGGATTCTGAATATCAAGTGTCCTCTTTAAGAAATGTTTTCCCCAAAAATGTAATTGAATGTGAAATAATAATAGAAAAAATAAAAACCTTGCAAAGCATTTTTGAATCTTGCACTACCTAAGAAAATAGTGCAATAATCAGCAAAATAGATCCATTGGATCAATTCTAGGCTGCAGAAGGAGCTTATAAGAAAAGGAATAATTCCCTGATTCTAACAATTCATCAATGAAGGTTTTATGAGTAAAATAAAAGCACATTTTATAGTATTGTAAATGTTTTCATTGAAGTTCAAATAAAAATCTAAACATTCTAATAATTTTCTAAAATTTATCATTAATATTTCAAGTATGTAGTTGCTTCTTGAACCCAAATTCTAGCTAGAATTTATCTGGCAACATCATTATTGTGGTTGAACATCTTTCAGACTAGCAAAAACAAGCACTCCTAAGAAGAATGAACACAGGCTGTATATTGCCAATTATTTAGGACAAGCCTAATCATTGCATTTCTCAATCTCTGTAAACAGGTATTTTTCTACATTTTTCTATCTGTTTTAATAAATTCATATTATCCAGTGACCATTCTAATGTAAAAAACTGTGCTGGCTATTTTTCATTTGCTCCCTCTCTTGTGTATGCTTTACTTCCGTGCCATCACTCCTTTCCTGTGATCAAGCACTATAGCTGCTCAATAAATATTTGTGAATAATGAATAGTAGCACATAAACAAAAATCCCAAATCCCAAGTCGCTTTACATATGGATTTTCTAGTTTTCAAACATGATACATGAGTACTTTTCCAATGGGTAAATTCAGTTTGGTGAACCTTCTGGTTTTACTTGAGCCAACTATAATGTAAGCCAGAATTTTCCTTTAATGTTTTAATGCTTCTTTCAGGTTTAAAACCAACAGATTTAGCTGGAATTCCATTCAGATTAACTCAGGCCATGAAGTTCTGCTGTTAATTAATGAGGGTGTGTTTTATGGCTTGTGTTTAGAAGGCCCCTCAAAGTCTCATGCTTTTCCAGAAGTGGCTGAATCTAGAGTATGTGATTGATTCATGGTGGGGCTAGGGCCGAGGGCACTAGGATTAAGGGCATGAGTGCTCCCTGCCCTAAGTAGTCTGAAGAAAATAAAAGGGACAGAAAGACTCTGTTAAGGTCCCTTGTTGCTTTCGCTACTGTCTATCCACCATGAACTGTTGCTTTTCTGTCACCCTGAGTTGGAGCAACCAATTATGGACTGAAACCTCTACAAACTATAAGCCAAATAAACATTTTCCCCTTTAACTTTGGATGTTGGGTGTTTTGTCTCAGCAATGAGAGAAAAGTAATCAAGACAGTGTGGTGCATACCTCATAAACTTAAATTGAACAAGCATGTATTTTTATTTTAATCTTATCCCTTCTATTCAGACCTCTGGCTTTTGGTAAATCTGATTTAAATATGATTTCATCTTTATAAACTTTAAGATTATGACAATATTTTCACCTGAATTATAATATACAATTATGATTCATTAAATCTAATTTGAATATTAAGTAAAGGTACCTTTTTCACAGGTTGACTGTTACTTCTGTTGCTTTCTTCTCAAATCACCGTGCCTGGAATAAGCAATCACCTATAACAGCAAAGGCATACACTTTAAAAAGGAAAGCTCACCATTAAAATATTCAAACTTTAAAACTTCCATATGGATGGTTTCCAATTAGGAAAATGGAAAACACAATGCTTTCATAGATAGTAAGAAAAGAGCCTCACAAAGGATTTAATCCTTTGTGGGTGGAAATCTCAGTCAAGAGAAAAAGAAAACTTGTAAGAAAGATGTCAAAGAGAAAAGAACAAACTTTTAATGCTGTCAGAAAGACAAATAGAGCAACTTTCCAAATTTTGACAGATTATAGGTAAAGTTCAAGGAATGTATATATCTATAGCACAAATATAGTTATGGGTTTGATTATAGTTTTAATATTGACTTGATAGCAACAAGGCTCATAACACAGAAATAGGTTATATCTGATGTTCGTTTACAAAGCTTTATAGAATGTCAAGAAATAAGACCTGTAGATCATTAGTATCTCACTGGCAGATCCAGCATCTGTCCAAGTACAGACACTTCTTGTTTAATGACCAGCTTCTGTTCCTACGAGTAGATGGTTAACTGAATTGGTCACTAAATGAGAACTTACATATAGTATCTACATTACAATATTCAGAACAAAGAAATGTTCAAAAGAAACTCCAACTTGATGACATTTGCTTTTATGTGTATAACTCTTACATACAGTACTGTAATATATAACAGAACCTAAAACCACAGTACAGTACTATACAATATAATCAGGAAAAATTATAGTACTGTATAAATAAAGAACACTGTACAAAAAAGACATTGAGGCTCTAAAAACAAGTTGCACAGAACCGTACCAAAAAAAGGACAGGTCACTGTACTGAAAATTTGTCACTGATTCCTATGTGAAAAGTTTACAGATGAAGGATGCTCATGGATGGAATCTGAGCTGGGACTAGTATGATGCAAGCCTTACTAGTTTACATTATTGGGTAAATATAAAAGAAATTATTTGTTTATCCAAAATGTCTTTAAAAAGGACAGTAGGTAAAACTTTTCATATTTCTTGTCATTCAAATTAAATCAACTTTTAATGTATTCAGTATTATTGCAGGATGGAAAATAAACCTACAATGTCAGTTGCATTTTTATACATTAATAACAGATTATCTGAAAAGGAAATTAGGAAAGCAATCACATTTACAATAGGATCAACAAGAATAAAATACTTAGGAATAAACTCAACTAAAGAAGTGAAAAACTTATACATTAAAACTTCGGAAGAGTTATGAAATAAATTTTAAAAGACATTTGGGCTCATGGATGAGAAGAACATTGTTGGCTACTGGCCTAGGCCTCGAATTCCATCCAGGCTACAAGCCTATTGATTAGTGCCATCCATAAAGGGTGGGATTTCCATTATCTACACCCTTCCTGACTGCAGGGGGCTTTGATGGTACATCTAGATATAAGCCATAACACCAAGGTTATCCAACAGATAGAAGCAGACACAGATCATCCAGGACCCAGACAGATGAAGCTGACATTGAAGAAAACTACATATAGTGCTGTACCCCTTAAATACGTGTGGGAGGAAGGAAGAGAGAAGGCCCATACATCCTGAATACCCCCACTGCTTCCCCAGGCCCAGGCCTCACATAACCCACATGGGAGAGAAGGAGAGAAGCCAGTACTCCTAAATTCTCCACAGCACAGGGCAGCAGAATTTACAACCAAGAGATAAGACTGAGGACAAGATCAACACCCCAGAGGGGATTTTCACTGAAGGACTGAAGTGTTACCCTACCAGGGAGACCAATTGAGAGACAGCCTTGAAAGACAGGATTGGAGAGGGTAAAAATTAAACAAAAAACCACCTAGGATTCCTTGAGCACTTCAGGCCTGGGCCAGGAAGGTCATGGAACATCTTTTTTTCTAAGGTAGAAGGCCACGTTTGGTGGATGTAACCTTCAGAGGGGGTGGACCTGAATGAGATAGCATTTAGTCCAGTGCTCTGCTTGAGCTCTTGCACTGCTGCCTACAACCAGTAGAAATTAGTGCTCTGATTCACTTTAGGTCAATATCTGAATGACATAAATATATTCATTAAAATCACAGAACTCTTGGCTCTGATTAAGGATAGTGCACGAGTGGTTCTTAGAGTTTGTCAATATCCAGTTGATATTTGATGCCTTTTTGTTGCTGACTTTCCTGTTATAGGCAAGATGGCATAGACTTTCTATCAATTGGCTTGTTCTATATACCAATATCTGCATTACTTGGGAATCATAAACAACACTGTGGCTCACATCCCTCAAAACAGGCACTGGGGCAAAGAAGCCACAAACCCCAACACACACACACACACACACACACACACACACACACACACATACACACATACACAAACAACAAGAAAAGACACAGCAACAAAATGCCTCCAGAATATTTCAACTACTCCAAAAAAAAAAAATCAGGGACATTAGGGAGAAAGAAATCATAAGCCACACAACAAAAAATGTCTGAAAGGATATCAATGGAGACAAAAGAGTTCAATAAAGTTCTAGGTGAATTTAAAGAAGATATAACTAATCAGATATTGATCCTAATGAAATAAATAATCAGTGAGTGTAGAGAAAACACTAATAAAAATAGAGTAGAGGTAAAGAGAGAGATAAAAATATGAATGCCCACTGTAAAAAGAATCCAAGTCCATAAAAAAGTTTCCAAACAGAAATCCAAGAGATTAAAAAATATTACTGAAAGTATGGGCAGCAGACGAGACCAATGCCAATTTTTATTTCTAGAAGACAGGGCTATGGTCAAAGATCAATTAATGAGAGATACCTTAAAACCAAGAAGAGAATATGAAAAATGAATCCAACAGCTGCTAGATGACTCAAAGAAGACTAATATAGGAATAATTGCAATTAAAGAAAAATCAGAAAACAGCACAAAGGGGATAAAATGTCTGTTTAGAAAAGGAATAGCAGAAAACTATCCAGACTCGGAAAAGGAATTTAATATACAGGTAAGTGAGACATATAGAACTACAAATAGAAATGATCAGAAAAAAAAACACTCCATGCCACACAATAATTAAAATTCCTGAAATCCAACACAAAGACAAAATTGTAAAAGCTCCTAGAAAAAAGCAAAAAATCACCTATAGAGAAAAAAATCAGCAGAATTATGTCAGACTTCTAACAAAACCCTTAAAAGCCAGAGCAGCTTGGAATGAAGTGTTTCAAGCTCTTAAAGAAAACAACTTCCAACCCATACTGACATATCCTGCAAAATTATCTTTCAAAATTTATAGATAAATAAGATATTACCACGATAAAGACAGCTAAAGAAATTCATGATCACCAAACCATCACACAAAAACTGTCTGAAGAATATCCTAGAAAGAAACAATGAAGGGAGCAATGCAAAGTGTAAAATAAAATTAACATATCAGGTAGGATTAGCAATTATGTACATGGAAAAGAACACAAAACAAAACAGCAACAAGAAAATACTACAATGACAGGAATAAGTGAAAAATGATCAGTTATACCTATCAATATACATAGACTCATTCACCAATCAAAATATAGAGGCTAGTACAATTTATCAAGAAACAAAATATAATGGATCATTTGGGTGCTGTAAAGAATACAGCTTTAGGTATGGTATGCTGCATACAATATACACATTAAAAAAAAAAACAAATTTACATACCAAAAATCAAAGCATGGAAAACAATATTCCTTGCAATGGGAACCCCAAAACAAGTAGCTATGATATTTTCAAACAAAATGAACTTCAAGTTGAAGTTACAAAAAGAAGTAGAGGACATTACATATTGGCAAAGAGAATTGTTCAACGGCAAGACAAAACAACGTAAAACATATATCCACTGAAACAACATAACCCCACTTCATAAAACTAGACAGTGAAACAAGAGAAGGAAGGAAAGAAGGAAGGGAGGGAGGGAGGGAGAAGACAGCAGGTGGGGAGTTTGAGAAGGGAACAAGGTGAATTTATCCTCATTGCAGGGTAGAAGAAGGGAAGGAAGGAAGAGAACAGCAGCAGATGGAGGGAGAAGGGATGAAGGTGGGCTCCACCTACTACGGATTGAAATTTCCTGGCAGAAGAAGCGACAGAAGAAGGAAGACAGCAGGTGATGTGGGAGAAGGGAAGAAGTGAGATCATCATCAATTCATGGTAGAGAAAGGGAAAAAAGAAAGAGACGCTCAGGAGTAGGTAGGAGAAGGGTGGAATGTGGGGTGCTCCTCCTGATTGAAACTTCAGCATGGGAAAAGGGAAGAAAGGAACAGGAAATCAGGAAGGTTTGGGAGAAGGGAGGAAGGTGGGACTTTCCTCACAGGGAATGTAATTTCAGGCAGGAAGTTCCTGTAGATATTAATTTCTAAAAACACTATCATATTTCACAAGTGATATTAATGTTTATTCAGTCCAATGTGTTTCATCTCTTGTGACACCTTTCCCCACCATGTGGTTAATGGATTCTACAGAAGCTTCCTAAAATTTTTCCATGTTCTGTGCATTGGGGGGAGGGAAGGAGGAGGATGAGGGAACCTCTACAGAGTCCTCTATCTATCCAGGAGAGCAGGGAGGAGGAACTTTGAATAACACACACACTAGGTAATGGTGAGGGATGAAAGGAAGGGAACTTAGCAGTGACAGGGGTTAACTGGGTGCAGTGTGGAAGATTCATCCTCCCCTCATCAGGGGAATATTATATTAATAAGTGAAAAACATTTACAATGGTGTTTTAAAGACAATTTCTCCTCAGGATAAATGTGAAGAAATTGTTAATTGGTATAACAAGAGAAAGTGGGGAGATTTTTGAAGAGAAAAAATAGCAAATATGAAAACTAAGAGGTCAGCCTAAACATGCGCTCTCAAAAATAATTAGGTTTGGAGTAATAGAGGGCAGGAACATGGAAAAGTGGAAAATAGGAACTTTTAGTAAAGGTAAATAAAGAAATTGAGACCCTTACCACCCAGTATTAGGAAATTGAATTCAACTTGAGAACAAACTGAGAGCCACCATGGGAGTTTGCAAATGGCAGTGGCATAATGAAAACCATGCCCCAGAATGAAAACATCATGATAGCATAGCAAGGTGGTCAATCCCATGGATCTTTAAAAGTATCATCTCAGGGAGCTAGTTGTATTTCTTTATATCTCCCTAACATGCATTTTAAACTGCAATAAAGTAATTGTAACCCACAATAAGAAAACTGAATATGGGATCATTAAATTATGTAATATTTGATAGTTCAAGTTTTCAATGTCTGTTCAGCTACAGTAGTCTGCAATTGTTAGTTTATACTGAAAGACTTATGATAATGAAAATTTAAAGTTTCCATCATTTCATTTGCCATTTAATGTGCAAACAAGTAGCACAAAGGATCCCTGTGAGTGAACACGGTGTCATAAAACCTGAGTTGCTGCTCACATGATTATGCCTGCAGTTAGGAGATCACATAAGCCAGCATGTAGTGAGGAATTCATCATTTGAGAAGGACTAAGAAGCATGAGCTCACTGCTTTCTAATTTTATATAAGTTCTATTGTGTATCAGCACTCAAGGATCCCCATCAACACAAAGGAACATTTTGATATGACCACAGTAACATAATTCTTTGTTTAACTTCATATTCTGTAGTTGGGATAGCAGTACTCCTGAAAACAAACCACATCTGCAACCAATAAATGGGGGATGTGTTCTGCTGAACTACCCGTTATATAATTTGCTTCTTACTTATCAATGGAATCAGGTCAGAAGTGGCATGTCACTATAGGTATGGCCTGGAAAGGTCTATCTCCCTTGTCTTTCATTATTTCTTGGATGCCATGAGCAGCCTTTGTCTACCCAGGGCCTTCCACCATGCTGTTTTTCCTTGGGGCTGGATGATAATGGACTAAGACCTCTATAAACTGAGCCAAAATAAATTTCTCCTCTTTAGGTTATGAGATATTCTGTCCTAGAAAGAAGGAAAATGACGGAGACATCAACATAGGAGACAATTTGCTTCTTACTTGATGCTTCAGATTGTAAGACATAGTATGATATCATGTGGTGAGAATTCAATGTATGAACCTTAACAAGGTATATTAAAATCACATAGGCTTCTTTCTCCAAAAACGTGATTGCTTGGTCCTACAAAAGACCAGTAAATCAGTTTCTGATTGGCAAAGCCTGTGAATCTGCATTTGTCTAGGCTCCCCAAATACTAATGTTTAAAAACCACTTCTGTGGAAACTTTTGAAACTGGTGTTTCCTACATTAAGAATAGAACTTCGTTTAGGAATTACTGTCTTAAATCTTCTTTGGATCAAAATAGTAAGGAGTTCTTCATTACTAGATCCAAAATAAAACTGTCCTGATTTCTTAATTGGTAGTGATAGCAATGGGGGAGTAGGAGTTAATATGCTGCCAGCCTGATGTCAGGCTGGGTATCAGCATTTGAATATTGATTTTTAAGAGTACCAGGTATCAAATCCTCACTGAACACAAATTACTCCTGGTCCTCATTACCACTCTTTGTTCCTGCCACGTATCTGGGCTCATCCTCTCACACTGTCACCTTTTATTAGTCAATAACCCCTTTGTTTGATACTAAATCTCAGCAATTTCTATGGCCTCTGCTAGCACATTATGAACTATTAAGTCTTCCTCTAAGGCCTGGGATAAGGAAATGATAACATACTTCTAGGTATTATTGATTATGGCCTGATTAACATTAAATGAGACAGAGAAAATTAAAAACCACAATCTCAAAGAAGATATATACATGTGTGTGTATAATACCTACATATATATAGGATATATAGGTTATATATACATATATATTATATACATATATGATAGGTATATTAAGGAGGGCAGATTCAGCAGCTTAGTTAGAAAATCCAAACTTGGGTTAGGGTATGGAACCAAGATGCAAAATTTGGTAGTACTCCAAGAATGAACCCTTTATTACAGGATCCAAAGTAAAACTTCTGATTTCTTAATTGGTGGTGATAGCAACAGAGGAGACATCATTCAATATTGGGAAATTAGGTTTGACAGATTTGGGAATCATGAAATCTTAGAAGTAGATAAAAAGAGCTCCAAGTACTGATAGTTCAAGCACAAAATTTCATCTAATTGAAGTGAATTTAAGAGGAAAAAAACACTTTTATATTTTAGGGAAATTGCCAAGTCAGGAACTTACAAAGAAACTCACTTTGACATATGATGTGGGGATATACCTTAGAATTTAGTAGAAGAAAGAATGATTTAACGGGCTGGAGTTCCCAGATCCCCGTTTCTGTTTAGACTGGATCTGCAGCACATCTTTTGCAAATTGGAAGAGGACCAAAAGATGAGGGGGGTGAAAAGAATCAAGATGTGCTATGTTCATGACCAACTCTGCGTAAGGAATGTAATCATTATGTGCTACAAACATGTACTAATAAAATGATTTTTAAAACACAGAAATATCCTTAGAACCTTTTTTTTATTATGCTGTTGTCACATACACATCTGCAGCTCCAAGGACTATATAATCAGAAACTCTTGTATTTTAGCTCTTATATCTGTACATTTGAAAAATGAGAAGGTGATTTACGTGAATTATGTATACTAGGTTGAGAACTACAGTCCTAAGGAATCAGAAGCAGTGTGAACTTGAAAGGGGTGGGGCCGTGACCACTGGTGATGAAAGTGCCAAGTAGAGGTAGCTACTGGGCCAATCAAAATCTTCTCCAGAAAAGTGCCAGTAAGAAGATCAACCCTTAAGAAACATAAAAACATTTTCTCTTTTCTATTCCATCTGCCTCCTAGAATTATAAAATATGAATCAAAATAGTTCTACATTAAATTACAAAGTTATGGAAGACTGAGAACAACAGGTATCCCAGGAAGAAGTCTTTTCAGCATTTTTACCTTTTTGTTACTTCACCAACTATAGGTTACTTTGACACATAGACTATTTTATTTATAACCTATGGGCCATTAAACATTTAGGGAAGGTATTCAAAAGAATTTCTAACTAATAAAAAATCTCTGACACATATAAAGAAAGTGATTTTGGCACTTTTCTATCGTTCAAAAATTGATAACCAATTTGCTTCTCAACTCCCAGGTATATGATTTTAGATGAGAGGATTTTGGTAGCAGTGATTCTTTCATATCTCACCAGAAAACTGATTACAAACAACCACGGGAAGGCAACCATCATCTCTCTAAAAATCAGAGTAAACATGAGGTTTAATTTGTTCATGTGCAGTAAACATTTTAGTTTTGAATGAAAAGTCTAAAGTGAAGATTTTATTTCTCTCTGGTCATTTTGATCACCCTTTTGTAAGATATTACTGAGATAAGGAAACATCAAAGCCTAGTACCAAGTAATCAGAGTTGAAGGAATAGAACTTGGTTTGGGAATTATTGTCTTAAATCTTCTTTGGGTCAAGATAGTAAATCTTATCCCCCTTATAGAGATGTTACTTGAGATAAGAATGAAACCTACAGAGACTTCAGGAGCCAAACGTGAAAAGCAAAGATTCCATAATTATGTGCTTGGGATTTAGATATGGTTGTCAAATGAAGGTACAAGAGCAAAGCTGAATATATTTCTTCTAACTTTCATAAGTTAGGCCACTTTGTGTTTATGTTTGTGAGAAACCCAAGATCATTATCACCATGGAAAAAGACAACTAGCTCTAAAACAGCTTTGATCAGGAGAAGTGTGTACTATGGCTGGGACTAGAGAGAACATTATATCCTGGAGATGAGGGTAGTTTAGAATGGGAGTTCAAAACTACAGTGTGGGCCCTGTGACAGCCTGTACAAGGATTAGGAGAGCTCTAAAGTGAATTGTTTTGTTTTTTTTAAGGAGAGTAGTGATTCTGTGAGAGATTATTTCAGAACAGTTATAAATATCTACAGCTACAGTTCTTTTCTGGTGCCAAGGAATCCATATTGTTTGGTAATAAGTATAAAGTCAGTTCTTTTGTAACAGTATCTCATTCACTTATCTCTTTAAATTATTCAGACATTATTTTTCTTCACTAAGGCTTTGCCAAACTGAAAAGACAGCCTCCATAAACAGAAAATTATATTTCTCTAAAAAGCATTAACCTCAAGTTGTAGTATTCTGGCTTTGTAAACATGAAAAATACACACAAGAAATAAACAGGCTTGTTTAAACAAGAGAACCAGCAATTATTTCAAATTCAGAGTGACACCTTTTTCACATTTGCTCTTCAGACTAGATGACACTGCATGGAGATAAGCATAGATAAACAAAAAAAATTAAACTACACAAACTTTGTTTCTAGTGTACTGTGGACGGGGAAATGATCAGTATTGGGCTGGACTCTGAGTCAACTTGTGTCAATTTGGGTCAATAGTGAACTTTTCTGTAGGAATTTGGAAGCCAGGAAGAACAATGATTTAAGTTGCTAAACAAAGTCAAGAGCTATAAGTTGTTTCCAGTAAATCATTTGCATTTTTTTCATTAAGAAAACCAAGGGAAGCCTATTATGGGGGAGGGGAGAAAACCAGTAGAAAAGCATGAAGTGACAAGATTCATTGATGGAATCAAGAATCTTGATAGCCTTTGTTTGCTGTTCATTTCTGGACTGTAACATAATCTTATTTATATGTGCAAAGGATTGATTTGGGTGTCATGTTATAGATGGATTTTACTGGAAGAAAGAGTAATACAACCAGAAGACTTCCCATATTCTAGGTTAGAGATGATAGTATATTGGAGTGAAGAAAATATGGAGAAAATAAAACTAATTTTGAATTTATTTTGGAGGTAAAAATCAATAAAACTATCTAATTTGAGGTGACAAGTAACATCAGCAATTTCTATATGTTGTCAGTTGAGCAACTGGATAGATAGTGTAACTTTGGCTCACCGATAAGGAGAAGACTGTGCAGATAGTAGGTTGATCTCGGGATGTGAACCATTAACCAATAAATTGTTAAAGTTAAGAATTATTGAAAATCAAAAAGAAAATCTGATAATTAGTAAGCATCAAATAGGTAGTTTCATATATAAATGTTTTACACAGTGATAAGTCAAATTGTAGACATAAATTTAGGACAGGCAGTACCTGAAGTCTTGGGACTGAATCACAAATCTAAGAAAAGAGCATAAATAAGAAGGAAAAGGGGAGTTGAGACCAAGCCGAAGAACGATCAACTCAATACTAAAGGCTAGGCAGAAGAACCAAAGAAGTTGCCCCTCAGGAGGTAAGAAATTGTTTCTCAGAAATGGAAGCGATATAATGTTTGGGTGAAATATTGCTAAGTGAGGGCCAGCAGTGTGCAAATTGTTGTTGACCTGAGAGCAGCAGTTTCAGTGATGCAGAAGAGGCAGAAAAGACTTAACAGAATGGAGTTGGGAAAGAATGGGAGGTGAGGAGGTTGAGACAGGGACTATATAAACTGTTTTGGGAAAACTTTCGATAAAGTAAAAGATAGGCTTGCAGTTGAAGGACATGAGGCATTGGTACTGTGAGGATGTTTTCAATACAAGAGACAAAAGAGCATATTTGTGTGTCAATAAAAATTCTTTGAGTTGATGTGGGGGGTGTAACATTTTGCCAGGCAAGTACAATTTGAGGAGCAAATAAATTAGTGATGGATGGGGACTTGTTGTAATAAAGCAGTTGGAAATTAAGCTGAATAAAATGGGACATGAGGATATGAGGGGTAGAATGGTGCATACAGAAACATTAAAGCCATGTCAACAGAAGGTTTAGGTGTAATTAAGAAATGATAGAATGAGAGCAGAAAGTGGGCTGGAAGGGTTGGCTGGGGTAGTCATAGATGTATTTGTAAGAGTACCACTAGGCTGAGTGCTGAGCAGGGGAAACAGAAGGTATCCCAAAACTTAAATCCAGACAGAACTAACCAAGTTTGCAATGTCAAGCCTTCCTAGCAGAAGTGATGTTTAAACTGAGTTCTCTAAGATGTGAAAGAGATAGGTAGGTGGAAAAAAATTGGAAAGTATTATATTTAGAAAGAAGACTTTGGCCTGTTAACTGTAGGGAGCATTGAAGCAGCTAATTAATTAACCTAGCTGTTGACGTAACAAATATTGCAGTGCTTTCCCAGGAGTTATTTTAGGGTATGAAAATATAACAATGTTTAATGGAATACTTGCTTATGTGGAGTTTGGAATCTGGTGAGAAATGCTAAAAAGCCGAGAGGCAGGTGCACCCAGGAGCCCGCGGTTCGCGCTCCCCACCCGCGCACTCCCTGCCTGGGCCAGCGCCTCCTGCTGAGCCCTCTCATTCCCTGCTCTGGGATCCGCCTTCCCTCCCGCAGCCAGTGGATCAGATCCCGAGAAGACTCCAGCAGCCTTCCTTCGAGAGCATGTGCCCCGCGGCAGTCCTCTCTGCTTCATAAAAGCCTCCTTTCTGCAGAGTCCCTTGTTAAAGGGACGTTTTAACATTGTTTTTGCAGCAGAAGGAGCAGTACATTTGCAGATAAGGGTATTGTGAATGGGCTAGTGAATATTAGCCTTTCCACTATTGAGAAGCGCTATGAGATAAAGCTGGCCTGACTGGCCTGATATCATCAAGCTACGATATCTCATTCTGTTTGCTGTCTTTGTTTGTATCATTCTTTGGTGAAGGAGGACACAAACCAAGATGGCTTGCATTTGCATCCTTTATGATAGGACTGGGAGTACTTGTATTTTCTTTGCCACGATTTTTCAGTGGAGAATATCAACTGGGGTCCATTTTTGAAGACACTTGCTTAGCAAGAAATAGTAGCACCAGCTGTACCTCTTCAAGACTTTTGCTTTCTAACTACCTGTATGTCTTCACCCTGGGGCAACTGTTGCTGGGGGTCAGAGGCACCCCTCTCTTCACCCTGGGCACAGCCTTCATGGATGAGTCAGTGCCTACACACAAAGCTTCTCTCTATAGAGGAATTGGCTATTCTATGTCACTCTTTGGCCCTGCGATTGGCTATGTATCGGGAGTACAACTGTTAAACATATACACTGATGTTGCTGTAGGACAGAGTGCTGATGTCACTAGAGATGACCTGAGGTGGCTGGGGGCATGGTGGTTTGGATTTCTTGTAACCTGGCTCTTTGCTTGGTCTTTGATAATACTGATCTCTTGCTTTCCAAAACATTTACTAAGTACAGCAAAAGTTCAAGCTGGAAAAATTTCCCAGATTCACCAGAGTAAAAGCAGTTCCTTGCCACACATAGATGATTTGGGGCAAAGTATTAAAGATTTTCCAGTGGCTCTAAAGAATTTGAAGAGGAATACTGTCTTTATGTGTTTAGTTCTATCAACTTCTTCAGAAGCCTTAATTACTACTGGATTTGCTACATTTTTACCTAAATTTATAGAAAATCAACGTGGACTGACATCCAGTTTTGCAGCTACCATTGGAGGAGCTGTTTTAATTCCTGGAGCTGCTCTTGGTCAGGTTCTAGGTGGTGTCAGTTTCAAAATTCAAAATGACGTGTAAATATCCCATGAAGTTTGCTTTGGTCACTTCCCAAGTTGCACTTGTGCTGACTTTTATACTCAGTTGTGCCAAATGTGAAAATGAGCCATTTATAGGTGTCTCTGAGTCATATAATGGGACAGGAGAACTGGGAAACCTAACAGCCTCTTGTAATGCCAACTGTAGCTTTTTGCAATCTTATTATTACCCACTATATGGAGGAGATGGAGTCCAATATTTTTCTCCCTGCCTTCCAGGTTGTTTAAACTATGTTTCAAACAGTAAAACAAAGATGTATTACAACTGTTCCTGTATTGAAAGGAAGGCAGAGATAACATATGCAGAAAGTGTGGGTTTTGAAGCTAGACCTGGAAAATGTGAAACTCACTGTGCAAATGTGCCCATATTCCTTGGCATTTTTTCTATTACGGTGATTTTTACCTTTATGGCTGGTACTCCTATAACTGTACCCATATTGAGGTGTGTTGATCAGAGGCAACAGTCTCTAGCATTGGGACTACAGTTCATGTTGCTTCGATTACTGGGTACAATACCTGGATCGATTATATTTGGTGCCACAATCAACAGCACATGTACACTGTGGGATATTAATGAATGTGGAATTAAAGGTGCTTGCTGAGTCTATGATAACATCAAGGAGGCTCATATGCTCATAGCCATAAGTGTTACTTGTAAAATTATCAACAGACTTGCAGTCTTTTTGTACAAACCACCATCACCAGGCAGTGAGGTGTCCTTTCAAAATCAGAATACAGATGTGACTACTGTTTCAATAGAAGAAGACCTCAACAAAGCAGTAAATAATGGGTGAAAGAGAAAAAGGAAATTATCTTACAGCTAGAAAACCAACCTTCATTTCTGAGCACATAGTGCCATTACAGCATTATCTACCCAATATGGACAATATTTGAAAACCTGATGTTTTATAATTGAGTGTGTTTGCTGCATGTACATGGAGTTTTGTTTTTGTTTTAATGTAAGAAACAGACCTGTACCTTCAAAGCCCGTCAAAGCCTCAAATCACACATGCTCATTCTAGGTAACTGAGACATAGCAGGGGGTATCACAATCCCCAACTTGAAACTATACTACAAAGCTACTGTGATAAAAACAGCATGGTACTGGCAAAGAAACAGACATGAGATTAGAAGATGCAAAAACAACTCCAGACACACTCGACCATCTCATCTTTGATAAAGGAGCCAAATACCCTCACTGTAGGAAAGATAGCCTCTTTAATAAATGGTGCTGGAAAAATTGGGTTTCAACGTGCCAAAGATTAAAACTAGACCTATATCTCTCACCATGCACTAAACTAAAATCGAAATGGATTAAAGATCTAAATATTAAAATAGAAATGCTGAACCAGCTGGAACAGAGGTTAGGTAGAACTCTTGAAGACATTGGGGTAGGAAAAGATTTTATGAACAAAACCTCAGTTGCCTGTGAACCAGCACAAACAATCAACAAGTGGGATCTCTTCTTATTAAAAAACTTCTGCACAGCAAGTGAAACCACCAGCAGTGTGAAGAGACAACCCACAATGTGGGAAAAAATCTTCACCTGCTGTTCCTCAGACAAAGGCCTACTATCTCAAATCTATAAAGAACTTAAAAAGATCAGACCTCCCAAATTTAAGACCCAATCCAAAAATGGGCATCTGAAATGAACAGACATTTCTCAGACAAAGAAGTAGAAAAAGCAAATAAATATATGAAAAAATATTCAACATCATTGATCATTCAAGAGATGCAAATGAAAACAAAGCTGAGATTCCACCTCACTCCAGAAAGAATGGCTGCTATCATGAAATCAACCAATAACAAATGCTGGCAGGGCTGTGGGGAAAGAGGAACCCTGCTCCACTGCTGCTGGGAGTGTAGACTGGTGCAAGCACTGTGGAAATCAGTATGGAGATACCTCAAAGAACTGGGACTGGAAATCCCATTTGACTCAGCTTTCCTGTTAGGTATCTTCCCCCCCAAAATTAAAAGAATCATACCACAGTGATATATGTGTACCCATGTTCATAGCAGCACAGTTTGTAATAGTAAAACTTGGAAACAGCCCAAATGCCCATCAACTGGAGACTGGATAAAGAAAATGTGGGGTTTTTTTTTATAAAATGGAGTGCTACTCAGCCATAAAAAATGAGAAATTAGAGACATTTATAGCTAAATGGATGCACATTGAGGAGATACTCTTAAGTGAAATAAATAGGACACACATTTATAAATACCAAATAGTTTCTCTAGTGTGAGAAACTGAAAGTGTAAATAAGGACTAAAAGGTATAATAGATAATGTGAAATAGGAAGAAAAGGGGCAAAGGGGAAGAGGAAGTGGGAGGGGTAGGGGAAAGGAAAGAAGGGAATGGAATTAATATGAGAAAATGGAAAAAATGGAAACAAAGTCTTTGTAAATAGGGAGGGGTGGAGGGGTTGAAGGGAGGGCAGGGGAAGGGGGAAAAATAAGAACCAAGAGAGATTATGTAAAGGTGAAAATTTCCAATGATGAATGTAATTATATTTTATACCTAAAATGTACCAATGATTAAAATGAATAATTAATAATGTGAAATAGGAAGAAAAGGTCCAAAGGGATAGGGGAAATGGGAGGGGTAGGAGAAAGGAAAGAAGGGAAAGGAAAAATTATGAGAAATGGAAAAAATGGAAACAAAGTCTTTGTAAACAGGGAAGGGTGGAGGGGTGAAGGGAGGGCTAGGAATGGGGAAAAATAAGAACCAAAATACATCATGTAAAGGTACAAGTTCCCAATGAGAAATGTAAATGTATTGTATACCTAAAATGTACCAATAAAAGAAAATAAAATCACACACGCTCACTCTTTTTCCACTCTTTAGGTATGACATCACCAACTAATAATATGAAAAACAGCCCCCAATTAGTTAAATGTTTATTACATTTTGAAAGCACAGTGAGAAAAAATTTTAAAACAGTGATGTTTTATCTGTTTTAAAATTTGTTACACTTTAATTTTCATTGTCAGTAGTTTGAGTTAAAAAATAGTTTGAGTTTATTTGAAAATTTATCATGTAAAAATTAAACATCAAATTTATGTGATATTTTATGGGAATTATTATAAAAAGCCCATGAATTTAAAGGCAGCTTTATAAAGTAGTTTGTTTTTAAGTTATATATACTAGTTTGAACATTTTTATCACAGTAAATTATTGAATGATTAAAATATTGGTTAGTTATCTTCTTTGTGTTCCAGTATACAGTGAATACAGAAATACCAGCATTGAATAAACTGTTTTCATTTTAACTTAAGAATTCCAGAAGTGGGCCAGATATTTAGCTCAGTGGTTCTGCTGCCTGCCTCACAAGCTCAAGGACCCAAGTTCGATCCCTGGTACCAAAAAAAAAAAAAAAAGAATTCCAGAAGGTAATTTGTTGAGTTTTTAACACTTAATTTTTATGAGTCCATGATAGTATTATTCCATCACATATATTGCAGAGGAAAGAACCTGCTTCAGTAATAAAAAATGCCAATGATATATGAAAAGCAGGCTGGGAGTATATATATAGCTCAGTGGTAGAACTCAGTTTATAACTCCATTTATTTGGGTCGGATTTATATCACGTTAATTCAGACTGTGGAGGAAGTAGCTGTAAACATCAACAAAAACAACTTTTACTATTGTTAAGAATTTTACAGATTGAGAAAAGTATTAAAGGGCTAGGGGTATTGTTCAGTAGTAAAGCACGACCTACTTATCATGCTTGAGGCCCTGACTTCTTAAACCTGTGCTGAGGGAGAAAAGTTTTGAAGTTTAAACCTAGAAGTGCTTACATTTGAATGTTTTTCCAAATTAAAGATTCTAATTGAATAAGACTTGTTAGGTTTCCCCTATCAATCTTCTCCTAGGTTAGTTTTACAGACAGTTCTATATACACTCTGATCAGGATAATACAAGCTGAGAGTAAAGACCTAGCAGAAAGTCAACAACAGATGCTGTAGAAGTTGGCAGAATTCATCTGTTTGGTGGTGATCTATGGTCAATGATCATTCAAGAACCTAGCAACCATATACACTGAGAAGTAACAATGTACACTGAGAAGCAGTCAGGAGTTAGACAAGCAAGCACACTGTACTATCAAATGAGAGGACCACTGGGTCCATAATCAGAGGGCTATATCGACTCAACAAGGAACATTTAAACAACAAAAATCAAAGGTAAAAGGTAGCCAAAAATTCAGGTGTTTGAGAAACAAAATGTCAGCAACCAAAGGGATGTACAAGATAAATAGGAAGTGTTGTAAGTCTCCCTCCCACACAGAAAGACATTTTAAATGTTTCCACCAGGTGGAGCCAAGACTAAAGGAGAATTTAGACTTTCTGTGTTCTCTACTTGGAAGAGATTCAGTGGAAGAATTTCACAGCCCTAAACTAATGGCAAATCCTGAGACCTTTACTGTTGAAATGTGAAATGAGAACAAACAAAGGAAACAGAATAACTATACAAACACACTAGTGTGGGGCCACTTAATTTTAGAGAGAAGAAAAAAATCAGCACTCACATAGAAGTAGTTTGATAACAGGTTAATAAATAATTGGCTTTCATAAAGATTCTTTGTTATCAAGGGCTACCCTGCATTCAGTGTATTCAGTTTTATAAGATGATATATTTTTGCAAACTTTTAATGAAAATGTTAAAGAACAGTAATTTTGACACTAAAAAGGAGTCTGACTCTTATTTATACTATACATATGTAGAAAAATACCTTATTTCATGATAGGGTGATACAGACACTATTATAATTTATGATCACTGTTTTTGCTTTGGGATTCACCTAGGTCACTGGTGGCAAACCTATGGCACAGGTGCCACAGTGGGCTGTTTGTTATCATTGAAATCTTTAAAAGCTTTGCCATTACTGACCTAGGTTATATGTGTTGATGTGCCACTTTAAGAAAAAATTTTCACAATACTTGTTTTTCACAATTTATAATAGTTATAATCAATAAGTTTGAACTTATGAGTTAAACTATTATGATTTTTATATAATTGGATATATTGTCTTAGAACTTGTAATAATTTGACTTCCTTATTGCAAAAAAATACAAATGTAAAATTCTTAAAACATGGAAAGAACTGTATACATTTTACTATGTAAATTGGAAGAAAATATAAATAAAATTTTAGACTATTCAAACAAAAAAACAAAAACAAAAAAAAAGCTGCTAAAAACTGTTGTGGTAGAAGAATAAAGAGCATCCAAGGATAGAGAGATTGAGGAGGCCACATTATAGCAGTCCTTCAGTAAATGTACTGCCCTTTATCTTAAAGGCAGAGAGAACTGACCAGTGGAAAGCAATCCTCAGTTAAGGAACAGATTCGCATTTTTCAGTTATTAAAAACTCTACACAATTTTCATAAAAGTAATGAAAGCAAAAATGGTTACATAAAAATGATTTCCCCATTTTCTGATTTTTCACTTCATAGAAATACTACTGGCAACATTTCTAGTGTTTCCTTACAGATAAATCCACACGCAAATTTCTTTTACACAATTGGAACCACAAAATATATTTTTCTATTATTTGCTCTTTTGATTTTATATATTTTGTATAATTTTAGCATCAGCACATATAGATATATTTCATTTATTTAAAGGGTTTATGTTATTTCCTTGCAGCATTGTTTCTTAATCGAGTTGCCAACTACTATTAGACACTTACCTTTCTTCCAGTTACTTGCTATGTTAGTTTTCTAGAGCTGCCATCAAAAGATACCATGCACTAAAAAAATCTACACATAGGCATATAATAGTTAGGATTCCAGAAATCCAACGAACAATAAAATTCTACAAGCAGTGAGAGAAAAGAAACAAATCACACACAAAGAAAAGCCCATCAGAATCACAGCAGACTTCTCAATGCAAACCCTCAAGGCAAGAAGAGCTTGGAGTGATGTATTTCAAGCCCTAAAGGAAAACAGCCTCCAACCCAGATTGATGTACCCTGCAAATTATCTTTCAAAATTGATGGAGAAACAAGATAATTTCATGACAAAGAGCACCTCAGGAACTTCATGAATACCAAACCAGCACTCCAAAAAATGCTAGACATATCCTAGGAAAAGACAACAAGTATCACAACCCCAGGAAGCCCAGCACAATGAATCCATTGGGCGTGACAAATTAAACGCAAAGGGGGAGAATCGAACAAAAAGAAAAAGTCATGACAAGACTTTTAAAACTTTTGATTTCATCTGCCTAATGAGTGTATAATTCAATCTTAGTATTGTACTGATTAGTATTTTTCTGATTCTAGAATTGCACACCATTCCTTGTGCTATACTGGCTATTTATCATCTTCTTATGTCTACATTTTAATTGGGTTGTCTATTAATGAGCTCTAAGAATTCTTTATATATGCTGCTCATAGGTTATATGCATTGTAAATATGGTCTGCTTAAGGACTACTTTTCATTTTAATGATGTCATTTAAAGTTCTAAATTTTGATGGAATCTCATTTATCAATTTTTTTCTTTTATACATCATGTCTTTTGTATCCTAGGGAGTTCTTGCCTACCCTGAATTCATAAATATTTTCCCTTATAATTTCTTCTTCAAGTTTTATACTTTTAGGTTTTCTTATTTAGGTTCATAGATCCCTTCAAGTTATTTTCATGTATGGAAATAAAGGGTTGAGGTTAATTTTTTATATACGGATACCAGGTGTTCTAGTGCCGTTTGCTGAAGACGCTATCTCTTCCTCAGCTCTTGAATTGAGTTTATATTCCATAAAACGCTAATGTTAAATAATCTTTCAAAACTCAGTGGACCATATATGTGTGGTTCTATTTCTAGATTCTCTGTTTTATTCCAATGATCTATATGTCTTTCCTTACACCAACACTACCTTGATTACTGTAGCTTTAGAAGAAGTCTTAAAATTGGGTGCTAAATGTCTTCCAACACTGTTTTTGTTTTTGTTTTTGTTTTTGGCTTTTCTGGGTCCTTTGTACTCCTACATAACTTTTAAATTTCAATATCCAGTTCTTCATTTATAGCAAGTATACACAGACCTGAATTTTTATATATACCTTGTGTTTTCTAATCCTGTTAAATTCAAGTACAAGCTCTAGGGGCTCCTAGAGATTTCTTAGTATTTTCTCCCAACAATAGAATCTAAAAAAGCAGAGCTCACAAGATTTGAGAGAATATTGATTACCAGAGGTGGGGGAAATTTTGATCATTTGGTAGTAAGTTACAGTTAGAAAGGAGCAAGGTGTTCTAGTGCACTATTGCACAGTAGGATTACTATACATAATAGTATTCTATTGTGCATTTCAAAAAAGGTAAAATCATTCGTTTTTAACACAAAGAATTGCTTAATTCTTATTCTCAGGTCCAGACAACCACTGATTCTTTCCATCACTTTAACTTAGATTTGTCATGTCTAGAATTTCATGTAAATAAAATTACATAAAACATTATGTTTTGTGCCTGGCTTTTTTACTGAGTTAAATAAATTTCAGATTCATCCATGTTTTTCATGTTATCACTAGTTCTTTTTGCTAAGTAGTATTCCATTTTATAGATATGCCACAATTTTTTATTAAATCTCTTGATGAACATTTGCATTTTCAGATTTTGACTCTTAGGGATAAAGATTCCATGAACAACATATATGTCTTTGTGGAGGCATGTATTATCACTTCTCTAAGTTTAAATAATAGGTGTGACATTTATGAGTCATATGGAAATTATTGAGATATTAAGTGCAATGTCTAAGACTTTTTGCTTAGTGTTAACTCCTCTTGCATTCTATTAACAGTTTTATGTTTAGCCATACTTTACATTATTAGGCACTTCTTTTTACTGTAACTTCATGGATATATTTGTGAATTATTAGGAGATGCTGCATTTAAATCTCAGGCCTGAATTCATGGAGTTAATATTAAATGCTACCATAATGCTATCAATATTGTAATTATTTTATTAATATTATGTCATTTAATTTTCATCATAACCACAAAAATCTACATATTATTGTGACTTTTTAAAAAT
This sequence comes from Heterocephalus glaber, assembly GCF_053883595.1. NCBI lineage: Eukaryota > Metazoa > Chordata > Mammalia > Rodentia > Bathyergidae > Heterocephalus > Heterocephalus glaber. The sequence continues at coordinate 4,367,247 of NW_028258369.1, forward strand.
ACAAACTGAAGAAAAATGATGATAATTATGCTACCCAAAAGCAGACATACTAACTTTCAGAGCTAGGATTTGAGGTTAGCTTCCCAAATCTATGTTCATAACTTCGTTACCTTAAATATAGAATTAAAAGATAAATACCCTTTGAAACAATGGTTACTGCAATTTCAAACAAGAAAGAAAAAACATATACAGTATCTGCTTTCACCATAAACAGCAGTATTCATTAAACAAAGTAGATTTTTAGTGTCTAAATTTGGTCAACCTATGCAAATTGTGAATTAAAGTATACAAATTAATAAGACTAAAAAACAAGAAGGCTAAGTATATTTTTAAAATGTAATTAACTTGGGGTATTTTGTTAGAATCTGATGGTTCCCAAAATGCACAAGCCTTTTTAATTGTATAACTCAGAAGACACCAAACATTGTTTATACATCCATGTGTTATTGTGGTATTCATTAGAATAACAATAATAAATCCTAGGAGTACATAAATTATTAAACAATACAATAGTATATACATGTTTTGGTCCATTTCTGCTGCTATAACTAAATACTTTGGGCTAGGTAATTTATAAACAATAAAAATAAATTTCTCCCAGTTCAAGAAGCTAAGAAGTCCAAGACAGTATTACCAGATTTGTGTTTTAGTAAGAATCTGTTTCATAGATGTCCTTTCTTGAAGTGTCCTCACATGACAGAAGATATAGAAGGGATAGGTAGTGTTATGGCTTGTATCTAGATGTCTCCTCAAATCCTCATGAAATCATAGGTGGAAACTTTCAGAGGTGTCTGGATCTAGAATGTGTGATGCTGGGATTAAGTGTGTGATGCTGGATTCAAAGGTGTGTGATTACTAAATTAGTCCACTGATTGATTTGGCATAGTTTTGGGAGGGGATAATGGGAAGACCCTCCCTGGGTGTGAGTGCTTCCCACCTAAGGGCATGTAGCCTTGATAGAATATAATGGACAGAAAGAGGGCTGTTGTGGTCTCTTGTTACTTTCTGCCTTTTCTGCCTTTGGCCTGCCATGAACTCTTTCTCTTCTGTAATGCCCCTCTGCCATGCCACCCTGCCTTGGAACCAGTTGATTAGAGACTGAAACCTCTACAAACTGTGAGCTACAATAACTTTGGGTATTGGGTATTTTGTCTCAGCAACAAGAAAAGTAACTAAGATAGTCAGCTCTTTGAAGCTTCTTTTTGAGGCCATTAACCCCATCCATAAGTGTGAACCCCTCATGACTTACTTCTCAAAGGACCTCATGTCTTAATACTACCACAATGGACATTGAGTTTCAACATGTATTTGGGAGGGACATAATAGTTGTAGCACAGCAATGACATATTTTCTTCTACTTTTTGCAGTTGTTGTTTGAACTTCTGTATAGTGTAGTTCTCTGGATCCACAGCTATAATACCTTTACTTTATCTCTCAGCTGTTGCCAAGAAGGAATGAATAAAAAATCCAAAATGGCACTCTATTAATCATGGTAATAGGAAAAGTTCAATTATTTGGGCTTTCTTCTTAGAAAAAGCAATAGGTGTTTAACACCACTTCTTGACTCCATGAATAACATGATTTTTGTTTTTTTTCCTGAGGATTGAACTCAGGACCTTCCACTTGCAAGGCAGGCGGCAGCACCACTGAGCTAAATCTCTGGCCCAAATCACTTGATTTTTAAAGAAAATTATTTTAAAACTTTTTAATAAGACACCTTACTGGGGCTTTAAAAATAACAGTTTCTCTTCTTAAATATAAAAACTAAATTACAATCTCTATATAAACAGAAAATATGCTACTTGAGTGCAATGCTTCCTAATTTAACTATCATAATTCCTTTTGATTATAATACTGCCACTGAGCTCACTAAAATGTAAATAATAATTTTAAGGGAAAATAGCCTCTTTATTACATAAGTCAAAACAGTTGAATTTATTACTGATAGACTTCTCAGACAGGCATTAGAGAAGAAAAGTCACACTTACCACATGTCACCTGAAAGAGCTGCTTATAGAAAGCAGAGACAAGGATATGCTTTCTAGGATAATAAGACAGGAATGTGGACTACCTAAAAAGCAAGCAAAAATCAAATTTCTGCCCACACAGTTAGTGACTCAGTACTTGGAGTATCAAAAGATTATAAATGTATTTTTATTTTATTTACCCAAGAACAGAGCTCCTTCATATTATCCATCTCTGATTTTACAAACTGGAGGAGAAAAATCATGACAATGATACACAGCTTGTTAAAAATATAAACAAACATCCTAAATTTTAGTACTGATCTTTAGTTATTACAAACTGCACAAATTCGCAGAAATATTAATGACCTTAAAAATAAACTCTTTCAGACCAATTATAGAAAGGCACATTTACTACTCAAAGAAATATTGATTTGAGGTTGCAAGAAACCCAGGCAAAAGCTACACGGGATGCCATTTACACAATGTCAAACAGGTGAAATGTAGCTGAGCCTTTCACAATGGTTTGCATCATGCTCATTTTTAACTCTGCCTTTATGGCAGCTACTGTTCAGAAAAGTCCATTCATTACCTATAAGTCTAGTGGTTCTCTGCTCTAGTACTACTGTTAGAAAACTCAATTAAAATCAAATCTAATCACTTCTGCCAGCCATAGTACACCTTACAACGCTCCTCACCCGCCCATACATTCTAGCAAGACTTCGTTTCTTGCATCTCTCAGCCTTCCTCCAATTCAACCAACTCTAATTGGCTGGCTGGGGATTCTACTGTCACTCAAGCTAAACCTCAGGCTCATTGAGGGAATTGGAAGCTGAGTTTGCACTTTGAGTTTGTTTCCCTGGGCACCTATTTCTTGTCCTTTTAAAAAAATCTATAAGTAGCAAGAGCGAAAGTAAAACAATGCATGAAACGATACCTTAAAACACAGCAAATCGCTTTTTTTCCTGACAGGTATAATTGTGTAGTTCCACATTGGCGGTCAAAAGAGGATCTGAAGAAATATCCTTATTTTTTGCCATGAAATGAAGGAGTCATGACATTTTCTAGTAGCCCCTTTCAACAACCATTGGTTTACCATGCTTTATCCTGTGACCTAAAGTTTATTTGGTTTCTAGAGGCAGGTTAACAAAACTTTTCAGTGGGTACTACCAAGACAAATCAAGACTTAGTTTTCTATTTCTTGGTTAGGGGTGTTAACATAAAATTATTAAGTTTTTTGAATTCACTGAATGTGAAATATTTCTGGATTGTTACTAAGGTACTTGATGTTAGATAATACTAGCGAGATTACTTCCCAATTATGCTGTGCAATCTAAAGGGGGCTATTATTAGTTCAGTGTCACCAACTTTTAAATTCACAAAAGTCCAGCTGGTGTGATCTCTACTCATGTGATGAGTGTACAAGAGTTACAGAAACCTGACACAAAGCCCTTGCCCTCAAGTAGTTTCCATCTTTAGAAACATTTAAAAAGAAAATATCCAGTGTTATGTATAAAATAAATATCAAATTTGTAACACAGAAATTGACAATGAGTTTCAAAGGAGGTGAGAGTTGATTGAAATACTCATTGTTTCCCACAGTTGTCTTAAAAATAAAACATTTACTACTAGCTGTTTTTCCTCTGTCTCTCAGTTAAAACGGTAGGACAGAAAAAGAAAAAAAATACCCAATAATTGCTTAGCCTTACTCAGAACCACAAATTTGCCCAAATGACTTAAACAATGAAAATAATCTTTTTCTCCAAATTACTGAACCAGAATCAGACTAGAATTCACTCTTAGAGAATTAATATAAGTATTTTTCTTTCCTTTCTTTGTATTTTTTTCTTTTAATTATCTTACAGTATTTTCCTGTCTTAAAGGTTAAAAATGTTATGTAGTGCATGAACAACCTCTGCTTTTTGGTCATTCAAATATTCTTAACATAAACATAATCTCTGATCATTTTTGCAGGCCTTTTCTTTTCTTTCATTTTTTTTGTTTTTTGTTTTTTGTTTTTCTGGTACTGGGAAACAAACTCAGGACCTTGCACTTGGCCAGGCAGGCTCTGCGCCACTGAGCTACATCCCCAGCCCAATAGGCTTTTTCTTTTCCTAGCACATAATCTCCCTATATTCACTTTTTATGGCCTATTTTGATCAATTAAATATTTTAGTATATATTTTCGAACTGTTTCCTTTTTCTCCCATTTCACAATTACCTTATTTAATTTTGTCATATGCTTGACCCATTTTTATTTTAGTAGACAAAATGCAGGCACATCTCCTTAGTAAAAGAAATGATTGCTGTTACTCAGAGAAAAAAAAAACCTTATTACAATGAACCTTATAATGTTCTTATTATTGAGCAGTTGTCATTGAGTTAGCTTTTATTCACTCTGAGAATTCAAACTGATTGTCTCTTTAAAACAAAGTATCCAGTCAAACAGTGAACACAGAGCACCTATTCTGGTCCTAGGCCCACACAAAATCAATATAATTGCTATAGTCCTTCATAAGGCTGGATTTGGACTGATTTACTATCATATAAACTCATTTTTTTCAGATTTTTTCTCTTTATAATAAAATTCTTAAATATCTATGTCTGAAATAAACTATTCTGTGAAATGCCCTGAACTTTTGATGATGATGATGATGATGATGATGATGATGATGATGATGATGATTTGGAAAGCCATCTAGTTTAAAATAAAATGTCCAAGCATATTACATTCCAGAGATCTATGTAAGATTTGGTCAAAGTTTTCAGGTTTCCCTGTTATTATAAAGGTATTTTCTTCTCTTGTAGTTAGTTTCTTGGAAGATTGTCACTGAATCCCTGTTGTACAGATGGGAAAATATATCAATTCTTGAAGGATGTAAATTAACTAACTAGTAATTATAAGCATGTCTTTTAAGTTCCTGAGCTTTGACTTACTCATCTCTGAAATGAAGACACACACACACACACACACACACACACACACACACACACACACAATTTCATGGGGAGAACTGCCATTGCTTGAATGCAAATATTTTTTTCCTTTGATAATCAAACTCATATATAACCCAAAATAATTATTTACTTTATTTCATCTCCCTAATCTCTGCCATCCAACTACATGAATCCCCATCAAGTTGGGCTACCCAGTGGTCGCATTCCCTCTACTTTATTCCAGCATATTTTCTTGGGATCTTCTAAGAACCCCTCCATTCTCACAAATCCAGCTTCTTATTCCTATCAATCTCATAGTTCATGTGATGGCCTACACTGGGGTAATGGCCTTCAAATTATGATGGATGAGGTAAAAATGATTTGAAATGATGTAATGAAAAACCTCAAAATAGTTTTTTAGTAAAATTGGTAACTTAATAATATAACACTAACATATTTTAATACAAATGGCATCTCTCTTTTCCTCATCCTATCATTTTACTATGTCTTTATCTGTGTTTTGATCAGAACCTCAGAAAGGCTACAGCAATATATACTAATATCCCATTTTTAAAAAGAAGTTAGGAGGCACATAACATGCCCTGCGATATATGATTCTGTGGCAGTCTTCATAATATTTATCTTTCTAGCCAAATCCTTAATCAGGTGGGTCTTGTGGATAGTTATGTTTTAGTGATTTTCTTCTGTTTTCAATGACAAGAAGACCCTTATAGAATATTATAGCTTCAAGTACTCTGAAATTATAGCTTCCTTATTTCCATTCTGAATCAAAAGGATGCCTGTTATATGGCTTGACTAGTCAGGTCCTTCTAGCTAAGCTGATAAACAATTTCTAGAAAACAGGCTAATGATAGTCCATTAATATGTTGTCCATGCTAGTAAGTATTTAGTTTAAGAAATCTTCAATGTCTATACTAAAAGAATACAAGTATATAACCATGTGAAAATCACAGATATTGTTAAAGGAGATATATTTGAGTTTGAACAAATTTTCAAAATTCATTCATTCATATAAATGAGAATGCTTATGAATAAAACTATGAATACATTATTTACAAACAAAGTGATCAATGAAGTATGTATATTAAGGGTCTGGATATAAAAAATGCATGATTTTATATAGAGAGAAATTATTAAATATGAAAACTTGTGTACAAAGTCAATTCAGATATTGTTCTTCTGTGTTCCCTCACTCTAAGTTCCCAACTACTTACCATATTTTTGATTTTCTGTTCTTAAGCAAAACCAATGCCAATGTAGCAAGATACCATAAAGCAGTTCATTTTTCTCTTTATCCTTTTGCCATACATCTTTTGCATCACACAACTTAATCAGTGGTGGAAACTAAACATAAAGTAGATCTTGCTTCAATTTTTTACCTTGGAATAAATTACTTAAACTGACTTCCAAAGCACTTTAAGACTCTGTGATGAAAAGATTAGGAAACACTGAATACATAACATATAGGATTTAGAGAAAAAGTACTTATAACTAAGAGAGATTTTTAAACATCTTGATATTTTATGAATATGCAAAGTTTTATGCAAATGAATATACACAAGTTTTTTTCATTGAATCAATAACTGGTACTATGAGTCTGATACAACTTGGTTTAAAAATAGCACTTGTTAGCACTTAGTTTAAAAACACTTCGAGTCATAATATCATAAGATTATTATTGTATGTTTCCAGGATTATACAAAAATTGAAATACAAGTTAAATGACCACTTTTTCAAGATTGTTTTCTGATATGATTTAATTGACACTTCCTTTTTCTTATACCAGTCCTATCAACACTCTCCCTTCCACTCTGATGTGCATACGTACTGCAGAAAGCCAAAATATAATTGTTGACTCTGGTTCCTCTACCCTACAAAAGTAAAAACCGTTCCACACTAAATTGTATTCAGTATAAAGAACTATTCAAATTTTCCTAGGACAAAGGATTTCCCCAGACATATGCTTGTCAGTGCTAAAACCAGGAAAATCCAGGTATAACTGGATAAATCATTCTAATCCATCACCCACATAGTTGTTTAAATCAAAACCAAAGAATCACCCTTGATTTCCCCTTTTCATTAATTCTCCAGCTCTCAATCCAGCTTCATGAGTAAATGATGAAGCTTCTACTAGGAAAATTTCCCTGTAATTATACTGTGTCTACTTCCCATGTGAAGCTGGCATCATCAAGCACCTTGGCTACTATGTTGGTGACTGAAGCATTCCCGTTCCAGCCTTGCCCATTTATAAAACTTCTTATCCCTGAATATCAAGCCAAATATGATCCTGGCTTCACTAACTTTTGCAGTCTCATCTCTGACTATTCATGAGCCTGCCTCTATGATTCAGCCAGACTATTACTCCTGTTCCCCCAAAATGACAAGCTTGATCCTGTCAGGAGGTGTTTGCACTACTGTTTTCATAACATGCAGTGAATTTCACCTGATTTTTGTGGAATGAATCACAGTACTTGGTATATATACTAAGGACACATACAAACTCCATCAAAGGCTTTCCTTGATGACCTAATCTAAAAATTTAATACATGACTTTTAGTCACACTATCATAATTTATTTCTTGGCTTAACAAGTACTAAATGTCTGATGTTTTGTTTATACTTGATTATTTAACATTTTAAACTTTTAAAAATGTATAATTACACAAATAGTAAAAATCAACCAGAGGAACAGAGCTGCCCCCAGGGCTGAGGAGGTGAGCAGCACAGCCACCAGCAGAACACCCTCCCCCTCCCCACCCATGGAAATGAGAAGATATGTAAACAAGTCTCAAAACCAGACTCCAAGATCACCTAAAGCAACACTGAAGGGAAATGAGATGGAACAATCTGATACTCAACCTCCTGGACTCCCTGAACTGGCAACAAAAGAGGATCTGGAAAAAAAAATCAGAAATAATTTTCTACATAACAGCAGAGATTGTGCTCATAATGCAAGACATGATTAATAAATCTAGAGAGGACACAGATGAAAAATAGAGGAGCTGAGGAACATGATGGAATCCCAACATAGGAAACAAACGGAATCCATAAAACAGATGCAAACAGATTTCCAGGAGATTAAAAACTCCACTGAAAGTTTACTCAGCAAAATGAGCCAATGTGAGGACAGAACTTCAGATATAGAAGATAATATTCCACTTAGTGACCAGGAAAAGAAAACCTCTTTAAAATAGTAAGGAACCATGAGAAACCAATCAAAGAGCTGCTAGAGAATGCAAAGAAGAATAACATAAGACTGACTGGAGTCAATGAAGAAATAGGAGAGAGTGCAGACGACATAAAAAGAATCTGTTCACACAAGTGATAGCAGAAAATTTCCCAAGCAGAGGAAAAGAACTTGACATAGAGATATGTGAGGAATATAGGACTCCAAATACCTTGATCAAAAAATATCTACACATAGGCATATAATAGTTAAGATTCCAAAAACCCAACAGAAGAACAAAATTCTACAAGCAGTTAGAGAAAGGAAACAAATCACATACAAAGGAAAGCCCAGCAGAATCACAGCAGACTTCTCAACACAAACCCTCAAGACAAGAAGAGCTGGGAGTGATGTATTTAAAGCCCTAAAGGAAAACAACCTCCAACCCAGATTGATGTACCCTGCAAAACTATTGTTCAAAACTGGTGGAGAAATAAGATACTTTCACAAGAAAGCACACCTGAGGAACTTCATGAATACCAAACCAGCACTCCAAAAAATTTTAGGCAATATCCTAGGAAAAGACAATGAGGATCACAACCCCAGGAAGCCCTGCAAAATGAATCCATCGGTTAGAACAAGAAATTAAAAGCAAAGGGGGAGAATCCAACAAAAAGAAAAAGTCATGACAATGATAAGTCAATACATATCAGTTATAACCATCAATGTTAATGGTCCCAATTCACCAATCAAAAGAAATAGACTGGCAGAATGGGTGAAGAAGCAAAATCCAACAATATGCTGCATACAAGAAACACACTTAATTCAAAAGGAAACTCATAGATTGAAAGTTAAAGGGTGGAAAACAATACTCCAAGTGATGGGAATCTGAAAAAAAGGCAAGAGTAGCTATCCTCTTTGCAGATCAAGTGGATTTCAAACCAATATGGATTAAGGGACACGAAGAAGGACACTACATCCTTGAAAAGGGAACAATCCAAGAGGAAGAGATGACAATCATAAATATATATGCACCAAACACTAGTGCACTCAACTATATAAAACAAATACTAATGGACATGAAAAATCAAATAAGCACTAATACAATAGTAGTGGGGGACCTCAATACCCCACTGTCACAAATAGATAGATCAACCAGACAAAAAATGAGCAATGAAATACTAGAATTCAATCAAACTCTTGAACAAATGAACATAACAGATGTTTACAGAGGGTTCCACCCCACAAAATCAGAATACACATTCTTTTCAGCTGCACACAGGTTGTTCTCCAAAATAGACCACATACTCCCTCATAGAACATGTTTAAGTAAATGCAAGGGAATTGAAGTTATCCCCTGTATATTAGCAGACAATAGTGTGATGAAATTGGAGATCAATAGCAAAAGAACCTGCAAGAATTTCATACACACATGGAAATTGAACAACATACTTATGAATAACCAATGGGTCACAGAGGAAATTAAAGAAGAAACCAGACAGTTCCACAATTAAATGACAATGACAATGCAACATGTCAGAATCTATGGGATGCAATAAAAGTAGTCTTCGGAGGGAAATTCATAGCAATGAATACTCATATTAGGAAAACAGAGCGAGCCCAATTAAACAACCTGATGCTGAACCTCAAGCTTCTAGAAAAAGAAGAGCAGGACAAAACCAAACCTCATACAAGGGAGAAAAGTGTAAAGATCTGAGCAGAAATCAATGAAATGGAGACTAAAAGAATGATACAAAAAATCAATGAAACCAAGAGTTGGTTCTTCAAAAGAATAAAAAAAATTGACAAACCCTTAGACAAGCTTATCAGAAAAAGGAAAGAAAAGTCCCGAATCCATGGCATTAGGAATGACAAGGATGAAATTACAATGAACCCAACAGAAATCCAGAGGATAATCAATACCTACTTTGAGAACCTATACCACTATAAGATGAAAAACACAGAAGAAAGGAAAGATTCCTAGATACTTATGAATTACCAAAGTTGAATGAAACAGACCTAAAAATTCTACACAACCCAATATCAATCAATGAAACTGAAAACATAATTAAAAACTTACCAACTAATAAAAGCCCAGGTTCTGATGGTTTCACTGCTGAATTCTACAAGACATTTAGAGAGGAACTACTGCCACCACTGTTTAAACTCTTCAATAACATTAAGAGGGAAGAAATATTCAGAAGTTCATTCCCGGAAGCAAGCATCACCTTGATCCCCAAAGCAGAGAAAGACCCAACCAAAAAAGAGAACTATAGGCCAATCTCACTAAGATTAGATGCAAAAATCCTTAATAAGATATTGGCAAATAGAATGCAGAAGATCATGAAGAAAATCATACACCCTGACCAAGAGGGATTCATCCCAGGGATGGTTTAACATATGCAAATCAAACAATGTAATACACTATATCAATAGACCCAAGGGCAAAAACCATATGATCATCTCAATACACTTGATCTTAGCCAAAAGGCCGAGAAGCGATGATCATCTCAATAGATGCAAAAAAATCATTTGACAAAATCCAACATGCATTTATGATAAAAACCCTACAAAAAATTGGAATAGTCTCTACCTCAATCTGATAAAATCATAGATGAAAAACCAACAGCTAATATACTAAATGGTCAACAACTGGAATCTTCACACTAAAATCAGAAACAAGAAAAGGATGTCCACTATCACCACTCCTGTTCAATATAGTTTTGGAAACATTAGCCACAGCAATTAGACAAGAGAAAGAAATAAAAGGAATAAAGATAGGTAAAGAAGAAGTCAAATTGTCATTATTTGCAGATGACATGATACTCTATATAGACGACCCCAAGGACTCCACCAAAAGTCTTCTAGACTTAATAACCAAATTCAGTCAAGTAGCTGGATACAAGGTCAACACACAAAAATCAATAGCTTTCCTCTACACGAATGACAGACTCACTGAGAGACAAATGGGGCGATCAATTACTTGCACAATAGCATCCAAAAAAGTGAAATATATAAGAATCAACCTAACAAAAGAAATCAAAGACCTCTTCTCTGAAAACTAGAGCACTCTGAAAAGAGAGATTGAAGACAATATCAGAAAATGGAAAGACATCCCTTGCTCCTGGGTAGGAAGAATCAACATACTGAAAATGATCATACTTCCAAAACTGCTGTATAGATTCAATGCAATTCCAATTGAAATCCCACCAGCATACTTCATGGACCTTGAGAAAGCAATCCAAAAATTCATTTGGAACAAGAAGAGACCTAGATTAGCAAAAGCAATTCTAGGTAACAGAGACATGGCAGGGGGTATCACAATCCCCAACTTGAAACTATACTACAAAGCTACTGTGATAAAAACAGCATGGTACTGGCAAAGAAATAGACCTGAGGGCCAGTGGAACAGATTAGAAGATGCAAAAACAATGCCAGACACACTCAGCCATCTCATCTTCGATAAAAGAGCCAAACACCCTCACTGGAGGAAAGATAGCCTCTTTAATAAATGGTGCTGGAAAAATTGCCTTCAACTTGCCAAAGATTAAATCTAGACCTATATCTCTCATCATGCACTAAACTAAAATCAAAATGGATTAAAGATCTAAATATTAAAACAGAAACGCTAAACTGGCTAGAAGAGAAGTTAGGTAGTATTCTTGAAGACATTGGTGTAGGAAAAGATTTTATGAACAAAACCTCAGTTCCCCATGAACTAGCACAAACAATCAACAAGTGAGATCTCTTCTTATTAAAAAAACTTCTGCACAGCAAGAGAAACCACCAACAGTGTGAAGAGACAACCCACAAGGTGGGAAACAATTTTCACTTGCTGTTCCTCAAAGATCTACTATCTAGAATCTGTAAAGAACTTGAAAAATCAGACCTCTCAAATTTAAAGACCCAATCCAAAAATGAGCATCTGAAATGAACAGACATTTCTCAGACAAAGAAGTAGAAATAGCAAATAAAAATATGAAAAAATGTTCAACATCACTGGTCATTCAAAAGATGCAAATGAAAACAACACTTCGATTCTACCTCACTCCAGAAAGAATGGCTGCTATCATGAAATCAACCAATAATAAATTCTGGCTGGGCTGTCGGGAAAGAGGAACACTATTCCACTGCTGGTGGGAGTGTAGAGTTGTGCAACCACTGTGGAAATCAGTATGGAGATACCTCAAAGAATTAGGACTGGAAGTCCCATTTGACCCAGCTATTCCCCTGCTGGGTATCTTCCCCAAAGAATTAAAAAAATCATACCACAGTGATATATGTGCACCCATGTTCATAGCAGCACAATTTGTAATAGCTAAAACTTGGAAACAGCCCAAATGCCCATCAACTGGAAACTGGATAAAGAAAATGTGCATTTTTTAAAATAAAATGGAGTACTATTCAGCCATAAAAAATGAGAAATTAGAGACATTTATAGCTAAATGGATGCACATTGAGGCAATATTCTTAAGTGAAATAAATAGGACACACATGTGTAAATATCAAATAGTTTAGTGTGAGAAACTGAAAGTGTAAATAAGGAGTAAAAGTTATAATAGATAATGTGAAATGGGAGGAAAAAAGGGCAAAGGGGAAGGGGAAGTGGGACGGGTAGGGGAAAGGAAAGAAGGGAATGAGATTAATAAGAGAAAATGAAAAAATGGAAACAAAGTCTTTGTAAATAGGGAGGGATGGGGGGGTTGGAGGGAGGGTGGATGAATGGGGAAAAATAAGAACCAACAGAGATTATGTAAAGGTGCAAATTTCCCATGATGAATGTCATTATATTGTATACCTAAAATATACCAATAAAAGTGATTTAAAATAAAAGTATCAACCATTTAAAATATATGCAAGGAGCCAAGTGTGTAGGTGCATGCCTGTAATCCCAGCATTTGAGAGGCTGAGGCAGGAAGATCACTGCATGTTTGAGGCCAGCCTGAGATACATAGTGAGTTCAACCTCAGCCTGAACTACATAGGGTGATCCTGTATCAATAAAAAATATGCAAAAAATGTTTTAAATTATTACTAATATGTGTTTCTGATTGATAAAATCATAGGTAATTTGTATTTTCTTGTTTATGATTATTTCATCTTCTATACTTTATAATGCTCTCATAATTTTATAATCAAACAAAATCAATACCAAATATACCAAGAAGCTTTCCAGCCCTTAGTTATGGCCTCTATTTAGAAGCCCTTACTGCTTTACCCAGAATGACTTAGGAGGCTGTATTCTCTATTGCCTTTGGTTTTCTTTCTACACTTACATCATAGAATTTCTTGGATAATTTACAATTTTCTCTTTGCACCCCTCACTCAAGATTCTGATTTCCACTGAGGAACATAGAGCAAGGTCTATGTCTTTCATGACCTTGTCTGACTATCTACAGTATATGCAAATGAACTAGTTCTGTCTCTAAACATTTCCATTCATACCTATGCCATCTAGTGTTCTCTAACCATAATGAGAATATTTTTTCACACATCAAAATCCTATTTACACATGTTTGGTTGCAGAGTTTTTCTCAGAATAGAAATCTAAACATATGTCAATAAATTGTCTAAAAAATCATTTGTGACTGATAAGCCCGAACAGTACACTCTCTTTTTAAATTATAACAATCATACATAGCACACTACCTGGGACAGTCTGAATTTCCTAGAATTTGTTGCTTTATCCACATACATATGTCCTATCTGTGTGATTCTGTGTTTCAATATCTGCCATCTTTAAATTTGTAGGATGTCTTAATGTGATCCCTGAATTTACTGACTTTAAATGTCATTTATGAGTTACCTCTGAAAACTTGCTTGACATAGCAAAGAACACTGTGTAAGTGTCTGGCTTTAGAACACTTTTTGATGATGCTCTAGAATGTACTTTTGGTTAAGTGAACTAATTAAATTTATAAGTGTCTTAAAGAACTTAAAACATGCATAGCTGTACTAAGAGTTAAAGATTAAAAACAGGAAGATACTTAAGGGAGAATTTCCAATCATAAAGTACTGTATTCACATACAAAATAGACAATGACTGGATAAATTGGTTAGCACTGATTTTAGGATGGATTCTAGTCACTACTGAAAAAAAATCAAATTCAATGGAATAAAAGATAATGCATTTTTTACAATAAATTTTATATATAGAACAATAAAAGTATAATTAGAAGGTTTCAAATAATCTAGGCTACAACAGTAGATAACAAAAAAACACGTTTACTGATACACAAAACTCCTCTAAAAGTGTCCAACCCTTTGATTCTATTATAAGATGAAAGGCTCTCTATTCCTAATGATTGTAACAAGTTGATATAAATTTACACCAAGACTGAGATCACTGGCACTGCTTATATTATTTTTTCAAAAATAAATGAGGAAGCAGAGCAAGATGGTGGCTAACATCTTCAGTAAGTCCTTTCTGCACTGATGCACCAAATAGAACAGCTATTCACACACCAAACTGCCTTCAAGAGCTAAGAAAATTAGGTGATAGATCATTGTGCCTGCTTTCAGTATAACAAAATGAAAAGAGGTGCTGAAGAAAGCAGAAAGGGCAGCAGAAAGGAGAACAAAGCTGTGCCCATTGTGGAGCAGAGCATAAAAACTGGCACAGGGCTTTTTTTGTATCCAACGTCAGTCTCCTCAAAGTGACACCAAGCACCCAGTAGGAACTGAAGACCCCATACACAAACTGGAGCTGACAAACAGTGCCCCTAGCCCAGCTCCAGCACCAAGTAGAGACCTGTGAGTTTTCAGGAAAGACTTGAGTATCTTCTTGCATCTGTTCCCCTTTTTAAGTGAGTCCAGGGCACATTCCTCCCAAGATTGTGCTGGCTTCTGCAGCTATACAACTCAGGTGTAACCCAGCTTGGCATCAGCTCTGGTGGCCAAGACACTGCCTCTGTTATCCATACCCCAATCCTGGGTAGCACAGCTATTACTGGGCCATTATTCACAGATGAGGCTCTAGAACTGAACTGATACTAAGCAGAGACCAGCACTCCAGAGGACTAGATGAAATTATTTGGCTTGCATAACTGTCAATTGCAGCATGAGCCCTGCTGTGCCCCCACAATTGAGTAGGTCCTTTTGGCTGTGTCATTCAGTCATGATCCAGTTTACCATAAGCCTATGTGGCCAAGGGACTACTTTCACCAAAATCATCCCAACCTTAGGTGGCATAGTCTAGTACAAGACTTCATTCACTGTAGGTAGGACTGGGAAGTAAGCATAATACTTTGCCCCAAAACTTAGTGCTAGGCTGGTGAAATATAACACTGAGCAGAACCTAAGAGCCTTCATGGCCAGGACTGCCTATGAATGGGGATGCTGGACCCACTCCAGTGCCAGAGAATGACATGTGGCTCCAGTCTATTACACTCATATTTCAGCTAACATCACCTGTGTCTGGTAATGATAGTCTTAGTCTACAAGTACATTTCAGCTATAGGCACCCTGTAGAAATGTGGGCCTTGGTTCTAACCTAGAGTTATGCTGGTCTTGATGGGCTACTGGCTTCAGGTGGAACACAGCTCATTGGCTTTAGTGGCTACAATTGTGACAGAAGTGTCTGGTACTGGTCCATCCACAGTGACTCTGTCCACCATCAGATAGAATCCTGCAGTGTCTGAACACAAGCCAATAATTGGAGGTGAGACATGTGTGCCTGTCCTGGCCCAGGGAGAGGCTTGTGTGGACAGACAACTAACTCTAGGCACTTGGCTATTTCTTTCTTCATACAGCAACAGTGTATATAGGGCAAACCCAAGTTTAGATTGCCCTCTAGTACTGAAGTAATAATAGATCAGCAATAAAAGATTCTTGGGAAATCTGGGCCTGCACCTCATGCAGTAATGAAAAAGAGAAAGTGAGAATAGGCTCAGACTATATAAGCAGCTATCTTAGAATTTCTGGCGTGACAGGCACAAACAAAGCTAGGTTAGGAAGACTGGAATAAATAATGCCCAGATGACAGTGCCTGCCAGTAAACATCAAGAGATTTCAGAAAAGTATGACCTTACCTGGTACCCAAAATATAGTGAGAGAAATTGACCAGGTAGTAACCAGAATGGGAGAATTTTCAAATAGAGAATCTGAAACAACCATTTTAATGAAAACTAATGAGCTTGAAGAAAATAGAGAAATGCTTGAATATGCTAATATAAATTTAATGAAGAGATGGAAACAAAAAAATCTTGAGCTGAGAAAAACACTCAGCAAAATTGAAAATGCAGTAGATGTAATCAATAGCAGGATAGATCAATAAGAAGAAAGAATTACAGAGCTATGAAACAAGTTATTAAAAATAGTTTAAGAAGAAAAAGAATGCAGAAAAATGAAGAAAGGTTATAGAAAGGAAATGAAGCAAATGTGTGGGCTATTGGGGGTCAAGAATGAAAATATCGACAGAAAATAAAGCTTATACAAATAAATAATGAGTTCTCAAACCAAGAGAATTATACAACTATCCAGATACCAGAAGGTCAAAGATCACCAGTCAAACTGAACTCCATCAATTCTACCCATAAAACAATTTATAATTAAGCTTCACAGATGAAAGAAATAGAGTTTCATGGCTGCAAGAGAACAGAAGTACATAACAAAATGGATGTTCCAATTTTCCTGATGACATACTTCTCAACAGAAGTTTTACAGGCCAAGAGAGAAAGGCATGAAACTTCCACAGTGCTGAAGGGAAAAAAATGCTAACTAAAGATACTACATCCAACAAAGTTCCCCTTAAGAAATGAAGGAGGGATAAAGCAGACTTTTGTTAAAAAGCCAAGAAAATATATCTCTGCCAGACCTGTTCTACAAGAAAATGCTCGAGACTGCTGGGAAGATGGTGGAGCAGCAAATCAGACTCTAAGATTTGCAATCCAGACAATGGAATATATAACTCGGGGAAGAAAAGAAAAAGGAAAGTGGATCTGGGGGACCCAGGAAGGATCTGAAGGGAAAAGTGGAGTCCACATGGAAAGTGAAGTGACTGACCTCAATAGAGAAAAAGAAGGTGGCAAATGGCACATTCTCTTGGACTTCTGGCTTGCAGTGTAAGAGAGAAAGTTTCAATCTACAAACACAGTGAGGGTGGGCGACTCCAGAGACCTTCAGGGAGGAATGAAGCAGTGAATGCTGTAAGCTACAACAGCTAGTGAGTGACTCCAGTTCAAGAGTCCCCTAGAGAGCATGCTTGGCCAGACACCATTTTAGGGAGGGGACAATTGAACCTAGGACTCAGAGCAGCCATGGGGAGGCTACATCCCAGGGGTTACAGTAACTGGCTGAGGCATAACTGTTGGAGTCATCTAGTGTCAGGGAGCCAAGGTCAAGCTGGCAAGAGATACTCAGAATGTTGTTGGCTGAACAACTCAGGCCCCAACTCCACAACCAAAGGCCAGGGTCAGTCTGAACTTCTCTGGAGTTGAAAGCATCAGAATTGGCACCCTGTCTTATTTCTACTGCAGGATTGCTGGGATTATCCAGTATCCCACCCTAATGCTACTGCAGACTTGCTGGTATCATCCAGCATGCATCTGGGCTCTGCATGCCTCCTTTGTCTAACAATGACAGCAGAGTCATGCTGTGAATTGGACACTACCACAAAACTGTAGACCGCAGAATATAACCACAGGCTTGAAATCACAGAGAAATCTCTTTTTTAAAATTCCCTCTCCTTTTTTTTTTTCTTTTTTCTTGTTTGTTTTGTTTTTAATGAATGTTAACATTGTTTTTCGATTTTTTGTTCTGTTTAGTTCTTGTTTTTGTTTTATCCTTCTTTCTTTCCCTTCTGTCTTCTTCACCAGTTTCACAAAGCTTGAGTAATATTCCTTTGTCCTTCAGCCTTGCTTGTAATCTCTTTCTCTTCTTTTATTTTGCTATTTTTTCCTCTTATCCAATTGAAGTTTTCTCCCTTAAGTGTAAAGTCACCCTAATGAGAAAATATTTACTGTATGTACATTTCTTATTTGTTTTAGAATTTGTTATATAAATATATATTTGATATATGTGTGTATATTATGTTATATATGTGTACATATGTGCACTGTATATGTACATATATCATGCATATATTATACATATACATTGTATAACATATAACAAGTATTAGGTATATATTATGTAAATTTATAGATTTCTGTTAACTATAAATCTTGCACCTATGGCTAAAGGTGGCACATTAATAGTTACCACAGTTTTTTGGGGGGGGTACTGGACTGGGGATCAAACTCGGGTCCTTGTGCTTGTGGGGCAGGCAGCAGAACCACTGAGCTAAATCCCCAGCTACTTGCTGCTATTTTTATTACTGATTGTGCTACTTTAGCCAAGGTGTTGTAGCTGTTGTGATCAGTATGCCAATACTGAAACTGGCTGCAGATCATAAACAATACCATACTCCAGCACCAAAGAACTGGGTCCTAGATAAAATAGGCTAGATTAATTCATTCCTAATTAATTAAAGAGGCAGTATTTAGGGAA
The DNA here is from genome assembly GCF_053883595.1 of Heterocephalus glaber. Lineage (NCBI taxonomy): Eukaryota > Metazoa > Chordata > Mammalia > Rodentia > Bathyergidae > Heterocephalus > Heterocephalus glaber. The sequence continues at coordinate 4,385,822 of NW_028258369.1, forward strand.
AGACTCAAAAGCTGAAAGCCAGCTACACCTAAAAAACATCTCTGAAAAGTAGTCATTTCTTCAGGAGGTCTCAATATTGGTAATAAAGCTACCTACCTTAAGCAATTTACAAGCATCAATTAGAAAACAAATTTTAAAAATAGAAAAGAAGAAACACACAGAAACGAGATGAAACCACATACTCCAGCTCATCCAGGCAAATCTAGTGTACAATGAGGTGGAAGAGATCAAAGCCACCTAGTGAAACTTTCTGAAATAGTAGCAGCAAAAGTAACAAAGCAGATGAATGAGTTTCTAGAAAAAAATCAAATCAAAAATAATTTCATAGATCACTACAGAGATGATGATGTTAATGAAGAACATGGTTGGTGAATCTAAAGTAGATACAGATTTTTAAAAATAGAGGAGCTTAGGAAGGTGATGGAAACTATGAATGCCAAATATATGGAATAACTGGATTCCATGGAACAGATTCAAACAGATACCTTGATTTTAAAAATCTATTTAAAGAATACACAGTAGAATCAACCAATGTGAGGACAGGATATCAGACCTGGAACACAGGAATGTGGTTAGCGACCATCAAATTAAACACTTTTTAGAAAGAGCAAGGAACCACGAAAAATCAAACTAACAGCTGCTAAATGATGCAAACAAAAATAACATAAGATTGATCACAATGAAAAATAAGAGGATGACACAAAGATCATAAAAACCTGTTCAGAGAAGTAATGGCAGAAAACTTATCAAGCATGGAAAAAGAATTTCACATAAGGATAAGTGAAGCATGCAGAAATCAATCTAGCCATGATCAGAAAAAAAAGTTCACCAAGGCATACAATAGTCAAGATTCCAGAAATTCAACAGAAGAAAAGAATACTAGAAGATGTTAGAGAAAAGAAACAAGTCACCTATAAATAAAAACCATCAGAATCACAGCAGATTTCTCAATGGAAACAATTCAAGGAGAGTTCAGAGTGAAGTATTTCGAGTTATAAAAGAAAACAACCTCCAACCCATATTAATGTACCCCACAAAATTATCTTTCAAAATTGATGGAGAAATAAAATACTTTCATGATAAACACTGGAAGAAATTAATGACCACCAAACCAGGACTCAAAATGTTCTGAGGGATATTTAGAAAAAGACAACAAAGACAACAATCACATGAATTCCAATAGAAGGAATCCTGCAGGCAAGGCAAACAATTAAACAGAGGATAAAGATAGGGAACCAACAATAGGAAAATAATATGACAAGGATAATTCAATACATATCATTTACAACCATCAATATAAATGGTCTCAATTCGCCAATCAAAAGAAACAAGATCCAACAATATGCTGCATACAAAAACACACTTAATTCAAAAAAAATCATAGGTTGAAAGTCAAAGGATGGAAAACAATTCTCTATGTGACAGGAAAACAGAAAAAATCAGAGGTTTCTATTTTATTTGCACACAAAGTGGATTTCAAGCCAAGACTGATCAAAAGAAACAAAAAAGGTTACTACATGCTTGCTAAGAGAACAATCCAAGAGGAAGAGACAAAAATCATAAATATATAGCTACCAAATATGAGCACACACAACTATATAAAATAAATATTAATGAATATGAAAAATCAAGTAAGTAACACTACAACTGTTATGGGAGATGTCAATACCCCACTTTCACAATTAGACAGATAACTAGACCAAAAAATCAACAAAGAAATATCAGATACCTCTGAACAAACAGACTTAGATATCTATAGAGTGTTCCACTCCACAACATTGGAATACATGTTCTTCTCAGCTGTACGTGAAACTTTCTCCAAAATAGACAACATACTAGCTCATAGAACATGCATAAGTAAATCCAAAGGAATTGAAATTGTCCCATGCATATTATAAGATAGTGCAATGAAACTGGAAATCAGTGATAAAAGAAACCACAAAAACTGAATAAAAACATGGAAATTAAATAACACCCTCCTGAACAAACAATAGGTCACAGATGAAATTAAAGAAGAAATTAAATAGTATCTACAATTAAATAATACCAATACCATATACTGGAACTTATGGGATGTAATGAAAGCAGACCTATGAGGGAAATTTATAGCAGTAAACTCTCACATCAGGGAAACAGAGTGAGCTTAAACAAACAACCTAATATTGAACTTCAAAATTCTAGAGAAAGAGGAACAAGTCAAGCCCAAAGCTCATATGAGGGAGAAAATTATAAAGACCAGAGCAGAAGTTAATGCAATACAGACTAAGAAAGCAATACAAAGAATCAATGAATTAAATAGTTGGTTCTTTCAAAGATGAAATAAAATTGATAAAGCCTTAGTGAACCTTATCAAAAAGAGGAAAGAAAAGATTTAAATCCATGCAATTAGGAATGAAAAGGGTGAAGTCACAATGGATCATGTAGAAATACAGAAGATCATTAATACCTACTTTGAGAATATTTATTCTAATAAGATGAAAAACACTGAAGAAATGGACAAACTCCTAGATACATATGAATTCCCAAAGCTGAGTCAAGAAGCTATAAAGATTTTAAATAACCCAATGTCAGTCAATGAAACTAAAGAAGTAATTAAACAATTACCAACAAAGAAAAGCCCAGGTCCTGACATATTCACTGCTGAATTCTACAGGAAATTTAGAGAAGACATACCATTATGCCTTAAACTCTTTAGTACAATTGAAATTGAAGGGCCAGGAGTTTATCTCAGTAGTTCTGGCACCTGACTCGCAAGCACAAGGTCCCAAGTTTGATTACTGGTACCCACCCACCCCAAAAAAAGAAATTGAAGCAATACTCCCAAAGTCATTCCTGAAAGCAAGTATTACTCTGATACCAAAACCAGAGAAGGATGAAACCTAAAAAGAGAACTACAGGCTAATCTCCTTAATGAACATAGATGCAAAATCCTCAATAAGATACTAGCAGAGAGAATGCAGCAAATCATTAAGAAATTTATACACCACGACCAAGTAAAATTCATCCCAGGGATGAAGGGATGGTTCCACACACACACAAATCAATAAATGTAATATACTATAGCAATAGAATCAAGAACAAAAATCACGTGATTGTCCCAATAGACACAGAAAGAGCATTTCACAAAGTCCAGTAAACATTCTTGATTTTTAAAAAAAACCTGCAGAAAATTGGAATAGATGGCCTTTATCTCAATAGAACAAAAGCCATCTATGAAAAACCAACAGATAACATACTAAATGGTCAAAAAGTGCAAACTTTCATTCTAAAATCAGGAACAGGACCAGGAGGTCCACTATCATCACTCTTATTCAATATAGTTCTGGAAACATTAGCTGGAGCAATGAGACAAAAGAAAAAATTTAAAAGAATAATGATATGAAATTAAGAAGTTAAATTATCATTATTTGCAGATGACATGATATTCTATATAGAAGACCCCAAAAACTCCACCAAAAGACTTCTAAATTTAATAACCAAATTCAGTCACATAATTGGATGCAAAGTCAACACTCAATAATCAATAGCATTATTGTACATAAATAATAAACTTACTGAGGGAGAAATTAGAGAAACCACACCTTTCAAAACAGCCTTAACACAATTAAATACTTAGGAATCAATCTAACAAAGAAAGCAAAAGATCTTTACATTAAAAACTACAGTACTCTTAAAAGGGAGATCAAAGAGGATATCATAAAATAGAAAGATATCCCTTGCTCATGGTAGGAAGAATGAACATAGTAAACATGGCCATAATCCCAAAAGTGTTATGCATATTTAATGCAATCCCAATCAAAATATCAATAGCATACCTCACAGAGCTAGAGAAAACAATCCTAAAATTCATTTGGAACAAGAGAACTAGAACAGCAGAAACAATTCTGGGAAACAAAGGCAAAGCAGAGGACATCACAATTTCTGACTTGAAATTATACTACAGAGCTTCTGTGGTAAAATCAGCATGGTACTGACAAAAAAAAACAAAACAAAAAACAGACCAAAGGATTAGAAGATGAAGCTTGAAGTTCACTTTGTCTCCAAATACAATAGCTACCCCTGCCTTTTTTCCAAGGTCCTGTAACGTGAAGTATTGTTTTCTATCCTTTGACTTTCAAAGTATGAATTTTTTTGGAGGTACGTGTGTTTCTTCTATGCAGCAAATGGTTGGATCTTGTTTCTTGATACATTCTGCCAGTCTCTTTCTTTTGATTGATGAATTGAGACCATTTACATTGATGGTTATAACTGATATGTATTGGCTTAGCTTTGTCATATTATTTTTCTGTTGTTGGTTCCCTAACTTTCTCCTCTGTTTAATTGCTTGCCTTGCCTGGTGGCTTCTTTCTACTGGTATTCTTAAAATTATTATCTTTGTTATCTCTTTCTAATAGTCTTCTGAGTGCTTTGTAGAGCTGGTTTGGTGGTCATGAATTTCTTCTGTTGTTCTTTATCATAAAATTAACTTATTTCTCCATAGATTTTGAAAGATAGTTTTGCAGGGTACTTCAGTCTGGGTTGGAGGTTGTTTTCTTTCAGGACTTTAAATACTTCACAGCAATCTCTTCTTGCCTTAAGTGTTTGTGTTGAAATGTCTGGTGTGATTCTCATGGGCTTTCCTTTATAAGTGATTTTTCTCTAACAGTTTTTAATATTCTGTTCTTGTGCTGAATTTCTGGAATCTTGATTATTACATGCTTTGGTGTAGATTATTTTGATCATGGCTAATTGGAGCTCTATATGCCTCACTTATTTGTATGTCAAATCCTTTTCCCAAGTTTGGGAAGTTTTCTGCCATTACTTTTGTGCACATATCTTTTATGTCATTTATGCCCCCCCCCTCTTCTCATTGACTCCAACCAATCTTATCTTGTTCTTCTTTTCATCATCTTGCAGCTGTTGGAGTGATTTTTTTTCATGTTTCCTTGCTATTTTTAAAGAAATCTTTCTTTTCATGGTCACTAACTGCAATCTTTTCTTCTACATCTGATATTCTGTCTTCACCTTGATTCAAACAGTTGCAAATACTTTCATTGAAATTTTTAATTTCCTGGATATTTGTTTGACTCTGTTTCATGGGTTCCATCTTTCCTATGTTGGGAATTCATGGTTTTCATTGTTTTCCTAAGTGCCTCTATTTTTATAATCTACCCTATTTTTCTACCCTATATTCACTGAGCAAGTCCTTCATTTTGATTATCATCCCTTGTTTTACCTGAGAAATTATTTCTGATCTGATTTTCCCTATAGCCTCATGCATCTGTTTTTGTATTTTACTTATGCTGCTATCATTTCAAAAAATTCAGGTAGGTGGCTTCTGATTTCCTTTATCTTGTTTTCCCCTGGGCTTGTCCCAGGTGGGCTGGAGGTCTGGGGTTGCATTTTGCTTCTATGTCTTGTCATTTCCTATTCTTTAATTTCAATTTGTTTTCTGTTTTGATGCTTGTAAATTTCTTATGGTGGATAGATTTATCATTAGTATCAAGGCTTCCCTAGGAAGTGTCTATTCCTCTGAGATATCTTCTCCATGTACCTGGCTCTTTGTCTTTGTATCTGTCCCAAGATTCTATGTCCCCTATTTATTAGGGATGAGAAGTTGCTATTTGACTCAGAACCCAGTTCTTTGGCATTGGACTGTGGTTATGAGTATGACCCCAGACAATAACTGTTGTCATACAAGGAAGAACAACTGATTACAACAGGTATGACATTCTGGTTAAAGTAGGATAATTAGTAATAACAATAGCATCAAGCACAGCCTAGAAACTGACAAACTGTGGTATCTATTATTTTGGTACCTTTAACTATAGGAGCAAGAGCTACAGTTGTATAACAAAATCCAACATAAACCAGGAAATTTTATGCAGTGAGTTTCCCCTTAGTAGAATGATTTTACTTTGGGGAGGGGGGGGAGTTTAGAGGGATAAGAGACAAACAGAGAGATAAATTTTGAGAAATATCATAGAAACAAGGTTGAAGGGTAAAGAATGATCACACAAGCTTTGAGAAACTGGAAGAGACGATGGGAGGGAAAGAATGGAGTAGAAAGCAAAAGAATATTGAAGCAAAACAGAAAGACTAGAGACTATTCTCTCACAGGAAAAAATCAAAAAAATCAAGAAATACAATTGAAGAAATAGACAAACAAAACAAAACAAACAATAAAAGTAAAAACACAAATGACAAAAAAAGAAAAAAAGAAACCCCCAAAAGAAATGGAAAACAAAATAAACAAAGAAGGAAAACAAAACAAATTTTAAAAACCCAATAATATGTCTCTTGTGTTCACAGTTCTGTGGTAGTGTCCAAGTCAGGGCCCAAAATTGTATTGGAAAACCCCAGCAAGTGTTCAGTAGGATTAGTGCTGGATCTGGGGCTGATCTTAGCCTTCAGATGTGGAGGCTGGAGCCAATCTTCAGCCAGGAATTTTCCCTATGTCCCTTAGTAGCCCACCCATGTCTCCTTATCCTGTTTGTCTCTGCATCACTCTCCCACTTGGTGTGTCATCCTCAGACAGAGACAGTCTGAGGCTGCTCCCAGTCCTGTGTACAATTATCCCCTCCCAGTCCTTGCACAGCCTTCACTGGCATGTGTCTCTCCTCTCACTCTGCTTATTCCAGGGTAGGTGGAGTGTTGTTGGTAACACATTGCCATTGCCACTGCCACTGTTACTGAGTCAGCCCAAGGATGCTCAGTCCCATTTCGATCTCCTGTCTATGGGGGAGGGGAGTAGTGCCTTCCCACTTGTTGTCCCACCTCTGCTCAAGGCTACTTAAATCCCACATGTCAACATCCTTTTCTCACACCCTCTGGTCACAGGGCAGGAGGGGTCCTGCTGTTCCACTCACTACTTTCATTACTGCAGTCCCTAACCTTGTTGCTAGAGGTTCCATTTAGCTACTATTGCACAGACCAAAAAAAAAAAAAAATGTGGCCCATCAGGGACAGAGCTGCTTTCTGGTCACTTGCCACTCTGTGTGTCAGTGAAATTTGTTGCCAGGCTGCAGCATCTTCTGTTTGCAGGAAAGCAAAAGTGGCAAGGGGTCTTATATCCCAGATCTATCCTATGTGGGTTGATTTGGCTATACTTTTGCAGTCTGTCAGTTTTTGAGAACTTCCCAGAATGGCAGTTACAATTCTCTTACTTCAGATTGATTTTGGCAGCAGGATGTATGTTGCTCCTTTTCTTACAATTACCTTTGTTTTTAGTTGACTTTCTCTGAGTAGCTCCAATGTGGCTCCTCCTCTATTCAGCCACATTGAATCTATCTAAAAATTTCTTAAATGAAAATGGAGACGTAACATACCAAGAACTATGGAATATAGGAAACATAATAGTAATAGAGAAGTTTGTAGCAATCACTATCTATATAAAAATAGGAGAAAGATGTCAAATAATTTATCAGTGCACCTTCACAAATTTGAAAAACAAGAAGCAATCATGGCCAAAATTAATACAAAGAAGAAATAATAAAAATCAGAGAAGAAGCAAGTGAAATAGAGACTAAAAATAGAAAGATAAATGAAACAAAGACTTGGTTGTTTGAAAAGAAAAACTAAATAGATAAGGCTAGGAAAACTAGACTAAGAAAAGAGACAGAAAATTCTAATAAATAAAATGAAATGTGAACAGATAGACATTACAACATACACAACAGAAATACAAAAAATAATATGAAAGCATTTATGTCAACAAATTTGATAATCTAGAAGAAATGTACAAATTCCTGGACACATATCCCTTACCAAGACTGAATCATGAAGAAATAGAAAACCTGAACAAACAGTAACAAGTAACAAGATTGAATCCATAATTGAAAGTGTCCCATCAATGAAAACCCCATTTGTACATCATTTGAGAAGTGCCTATTCATTTCAATTGTCCATTGTTTGACTGGGTCTTTTATGGGGGGGGTAGTTTTTTGGAGTTCTTTATATATTCTGTACATTAGTCTGAAGCTGGCATTTTTTTCCTAAAATTTTTAGGTTGTCTTTTTACTCTGTGGGTTGTTTCTTTTGCTGTACAGAAATTTGATATGACCCCATTTGTTGATTATTAGTACTATTTCTTGTGCAACTGGGTTTCAGTTCAGAAAGTTCTTGCCTATGCCTATGTCTTCAAGAGTTTTATCCACTTCATCTTCCAACAGATTGTTTCTATTTAGCACTTGGATCTTTGCCCATTTTTATTTCAGTTTAGTAGTTGGTGAAGGATATAGGTCTAGATATAATCTGTGTATGGATAACCAGTTTTCCCAGCACCACTTGTTAAAGAGGTTATTTTTCCTCCATTTTGGCCCCTTTGTCAAAAATCAGATAACAGAATGTGTCTGGAGTTGATTCTACACCCCCTATTCTGTTGCACTTACCAACATGTTTGTTTTTCAATAAAGTACTCTTTTTTTTTTTTTAATCACTGTAGCTATGTATTATAACTTGAAGTACAGACTTGTGATTCCTGCTTTGCCCTTGTTGCCTGGATTGCTTTTGGTATTCTGGGGCTCTTCTGGTTCCATATAAATTTTAGGATTCTTTTCCCTAGTTATTTCAGGAATGCTGTTAGTATTTTGATTGGGATTGCATTAAATCTGTGTATCAGTTTGAGAAGTAAAACCATTTTGTCAAAAGTGGTTCTGCCTGTCCAGGAACAGGGGATGTCTTTCCATTTTCTGATGTCCTCTTCAATCTTCTTTTTCAGGTTACTGTAGTTTTCTTTGTAGGAGTCATTCACATCGATCAATAGATTACTTCTTAAATATTTAGTTTTACTTGATGCTATTGAGAATGGTACTGCTTTCTGAATTTATTTCTTGGTAGGGCCGAGGATTTACCTCAGTGGTTCCGCCATCTGCCTCACAAGTGCAAGGTCCCAAGTTCGACCCCTGATACCAAAAAAAAAAAAAAGTAAGCCTTTGAATTTATTTCTTGGTGAGGTCCTTACTGGTGTACATGAATGCTATTGATTTTTGTGTATTGATTTCATATCCGGTAATGCTACTGAATATGGTGATTAATTCTAGGAGTCTTTTGGTGGAACCTTTTGGGTGTTCTATATGGAGGATTATGTCATCTGCAAATAATGAAATTTTGACTTTTTCCTTTTCTGAATATATCCCTTTTATTTCTTTCTCTTGCCTGATTTTCTGGCCAATGTTTTGAGTACTATATTGAATAGGAATCATAATAGTGGACATCCTTCTCTTGTTCATGATTATAGAGGAAAAGCTTTCAGTGTTTCCCAATTTAATATCATGTTGGAAGTAAATTTGGCCATATGGCTTGTATGAGATTGAGATAAGATCCTTCTATAAATATTTTCTTCAGGATTTTTATCATGAATGGATATTGGATTTTGCCAAAGGCTTTTTCTGCATCTATTGGGATGACTATGTGATTCTTATCTTTGCTTCTGTTTATGAGAGATATTACATTTATTGATTTGCATATGTTGAACCATCCTTCCATCCATGGGATGAAACCTATTCAGTCATGACATAGGATTTGTTGCATTCTGTTTGACCATAACTTGAGGATTTTGCATTTATATTCATTAAAGAAATTGGCCTATAGTTCTCTTTTTTGGTTGTGTCCTTTTCTGGTTTTGGAATCAGAGTAATGCTAGCTTTCAGGAATGCCTTTAGGAGTATTTCTTCCCTTTTGATTTCATTAAAGATTTTGAGGAGTATTGATGTTACATCTTCCCCAAAGTTCTGGTAGAATTCAGTGGTGAATCCATCCAGCCCTGGACTTTTCTTAATTGATAGGTGTTTTTGAATGCTTCAATTGTATTCCCTGTTATTGAATTATATAAATCTTCTTTGTTCATCCTGGAATCTCTCCATTTGAGGTGCAGTTAGATAGGAAATCTGGTGTACTATTGCACAGTAGGGTTGCTATAGATTATAACACACTGTACATTTCAAAAAGCTAGAATAGGGGCCGGGGGTTTAGCTCAGTGGTGCTGCCGCCTGCCTCACAAGCGCAAGGTCCCAAGTTCGATCCCCGGTACACACACACACAAAAAGCTAGAAAAAAGGGGTTTTTAAATTTTTCAACAAAAAATATGATAAATAGTTGAGAACATGTCTTTAACCTGATTTAAACATTATGTAATGTACATATTTATCAAAACATTACATGATTACTCTTATGTGTATAATTTTTATGTTTTATGTTTGTTAAAAATAAATTATAAAATACTAAGAAAATAGAGTTTAATTCCAAAGAACCATTAAGGATGAACCATGTAAAATTTAAAGCTAATAAGAATAAGTGAACACAAACCCCATCTAGGAAATCATAATTTAATTGGAAATGTAAACCAAATTCATAAGCATTTTTATAAATCTATATAAAGTGATAGATGATAGGATTTTTTAAGACTATTGAAACAAGCACCAAGTATGTAATATACATTCAAAGGTACAGATTCAGAGGAGAGATAAATAAATATAGTCTAGGGTTGTCTTAAAAGGTATCATGAAAATTATGAAGACTGATGCAGTGGCAAGGGAAAGAAGAATTTCAGGAAGAGAGAAATACTAAAATTTAAAGAATTTGCTGAGTTTCCATATAAAATTTTCTCCTGTCCATTTAAAGCAAAAATTCTACAGAAATATTGAAATGCTTCATTAGTATGATTATTTATTAGATTATTGTATTCTTTCTCAAGTATATTAAACAGCTTTTCTCTACCAGTGTAGGAATACATTTTTTATTTCTAATTATGCTACTGACAAAAGAATCAGAAAGCAAAGACAGCAGATGTGTATTCCATGAGATTTAAAGATTATTCTATCCTCCATTGCACCCACTTAGTGTCAGGCAGGAAGAAATACTTGCTGATGAGTCAAATGATTGCCAGCACTGAGTTTATTTAGAGGAATTCCATGTGTGAGGGTGGACTTGGAGTGAGTACACTCAGAAATGGAAATTTGAATGTCACTGTTTCAAAATTATTAAAATAAACACATGCTGACAGTTCTTTGCATAACTGAGGTTTATCAATTGTTACTGTTTTAAAGTGCAACTCTAATCTAGCTCCTTTCCTAATGGGGGCTAATCTTATAGGTGTTGTTCAGCTGCCCACATAGCAGAGGCATATACTAGAAAAAGAAAAAATTTAAATAATGCTATGTACTTGGAAAGCCTTGGAAAGTCTATGACAAGAATTCTACTGCCATCAAGAGTATCTTTTCTTCATAGCAGTTTAAAGGCATCTCTAATTCAATTTATGAAATGCTAAATCTTTGCTGGAGAAATAGCTATATTAGCTCCCCAAAGCACTATGAAATACTCTTTCTGAACTGAACTGCAATTCATTTCACAATAACTATTTGATTTTAGAAATAAACAGAGCAATTCACTGTAACAATTGATGCTATTAATCATTAATTTGATATGAGTGTTAGGAGAATACACACATACTAATAATCTGCCACAAAAATAAAGAAAATCCTTTATTTCTTTTTATTTCAGATTGTAACATTTCCTTGGTTATTTTGTTTTAATGAACAAAATATTTATTACAAGTTAATGAGGTTTTTTTTGCAAATATGTTACATTTATTCCACTTTGAATTTTTTAGTTCCACATTAAAATTCTGTTTTAATTTTTGTATTTTCTCTAAATGGTCATATTATAACTTTTTAGAAAATTGACTGATTTCAAAATTGTTAATAATGCTGGAAAAACTAAAAAGGAATTCAAAGTTCTATACCATTCAGTCTTCAATTGTAGCCAAACTTAGGTAACATTCACTCTTGTGCAGTCACAGTGAAAAAATCATTAACTTTCCCAAAGTGAATCTAAGATATCCCTGAATAATAGATTTTCTTGGGCACTATCTCCTTAAAGATCATAGCATCACAGCATTCATAATATATTTCCTCCACGTATTTCACTTGTAGGTGTTTCTGAGCAATATTTACAAATGTTAGCATTTGTCTGAGGATGTAAATTAAGATTTTTGAGGTATAAATCATCAAACCTATTCATGCCTATCTCATAATGGTATAAATCATCAAACCCATTAATTAACAGAAGTCATAGCATTTTTTGTTATCAAAACAGTAAGCAAACTATGTGCTCTAGTAGAAAAAGAATGGTCACTGGAATTCAGATACCTGTGTTCTAACCTATGTGTCCTTTGGAAAGCTAATTAACCTGTGTGAGTCTGTTTTCCTTCATTTTAAAAATAGTCATTTGAATTTCTATTTCATGGTTATTGAAAGAATTAAATATGTGCCTGTCACATATGTGGCACAACATAGCTAAAACTAATTAACTGCTAGTATTTGGTATAATCCCACCAAAATTATTTAAGTTAATCACATGAGTATAAGAGATTTTGAAAGGTCAATATTCAGCATTAGGTAATATCCAGTACGAGAGAAAGTAGTTCTTTTTTATAAGCATAGAACCAACATGATATACACTCTATCCTTCAAGCTTCAACACTTGCACATGTACTACCATGCCCTCCACACACTAGAAGACATGACACTCTGAGGCTAATATCTTCAAATAATAATTAAAAATAGGATTAGCTTGAGAGGAAGAAAAAATACCTAGGCCAAGATATAAAACTGGGTAGCATAAATGCAGAGATAAGACAGAGAAAGAGGAATCTTAGGTCAATAAATAAGCAGTAACTCTAAGAATTTTACTTTAGCAATTTGAAGAGAAAGTGGAAGAGGCAAAGCCGATGTGATTATCTGGGACTCAGGAATGAATTCTAGATTAGATTTATACGTTAGGAACTCAACAGCATTTAGGAAATAGTTGAAGTCATGGGTATGGGTAAGATTCCTCGGGAAGTATACACTGAATGAGAAGAAACAGTATCTAAAGATAAAATCTTATCTCAAGAGCACTTATTTTTAAATATAGTTAGAGAAAAAGAAATACATTGGGAAATCAAATAATTGGCAGATATAAAGAAAATATATATGAGCAGACTCATAGAAATCTGGAAAAGAGAATTTTAAGAGGAAATCACATAAAAATGAAGAGACCACAGGGAAAAATGCTAATTGCATTTAATGATTTGCTACTTATTTTCTAAGAAAAATGAGAGCAAAAGCTTTATTTTTGGTGAAAAATAAATTAATGACTAAGAAATTGAAAAGACAGTAAGTATAACATATTTCATTACAAAACTTGATTGAAAAGAAAGTAGAAAAGTTGGAAAAACTTATTAAGGAACATAGGATCTAAATATGATATTTTCTGAATATTTCTGAAGCAGAGGAAATATTTAGGACAGAGAAAGAAACTCAAAGTACAAAGGAGAGGAAAGTAGGTGGGCAGAGAGAAGGGAAATTACTCCTGAAGAAAAGGAATGGACTAAAATTGAGAATGATGCAATTTACAAATGGTCTAAGTGATTTTCTACAATTGTCAGAAGGGACAATCAAAACATCTCATTAATGTAGATTTTAAAACTGTCAGAAAGACATAACATAATCACACTTGGTAATCTGCTGCAAGTCACATTCTAAGTATAAATAATACAATAGGTAATTGACTTGCAGTGCTGATGACTCTAATACTTCAACACTTGAAGAGACAATAAGTACTAAATTCTACCCACTAAAAATGAGGGGGGGGTAAAGTAGAATGGATTAAAACTCTGGAAAAAAGTAAATAAATCTGATGAGAGCTTCCTATTGAAATTAAGGACAAACCTGGAGATTAAAATGGGCTATAGTAAAAAAGGAAGGCAGTTTCTAGAAAGTTCAGGGTAACAATGTGATGAGTTGGGAAGAGATTACAAACACAAGGTACATATCAAGGGATAAAAGATATCTGGGAAAGTTAAAGCTTAAAATTTATTAGACTTAAGAAACCAGGTACTAAAAAGAGGACTCTATGAATCCAGAACACAACATGATATCTGGAAGCTGGAAATTTTACCTAAGAATGCAGAACCTCTCAACATTTCTTTTGATTGGATCTTTGCTAACAAGGGCCACGATGTTCAAAGTAAAATGAATAAAGTAAGGATGGTCAAGAGATATTTGAAGCTCATGAGAGGTAATAAGAGAGAACAAGTTCAAGTCCCAAAGAATACATGAACAATTCCCAGATCATAGGAAGAACTAGAAAACCCAGAAAATGCAATACTTTGAAACTATTGTTTATAGACTAGTGGGGAAATTCCCAGAAAACTTTAGGGGGGAAAGTTGCTTTAATTAATTTTTATTACAAAGAAAGATCATATAATCTAGGAACTATAATGCCAGAATAGAAACTGTAATACCAAAAGCAAAATGTCATTATATATTATTGTATATGTTATTTGTACATATAGGATATCAAAACAGGAAAAATGGTCACCCACAGCTTTTGGAGATACCCACAAAGGCTCTCTGAAAGAGATGACTTCTGACCACTGAAGGCTGAAACATTTTAAGAGATGGGAAAGGGAGCATGAGCCAAACAGGGCAGTGGTGGGGCATGTAAGACAATGAGATTAACATTGCAGAGAAAGAATGCATTTGTTATGTTTTGAAAGAATAACTGTTACAAATGCGGTAAAATAGAAAATAGGTCTGAAGTGGAAAACTATGAAGTGGGTATATTATCCTTTTCCTAGTAATGATAGTGTAAGCAAATAGTAGGTTAGCTTGAATGCCAAGCTAAATATGGACCTTTATTTTTTTATTTCAAGACAGCATTGGTAAAACTTTAAAAAATGTATCTATCTACTTTAAAGTCACTATGAGGCCAAGAAGGAAGAAGTTATGCCCCTATCAAGACATTTCTGTAAATTCTAACACTGTGTGGATCCTTTAGTATAAAGGAATCCCTTCAACCTCTTCACCTTACTGCAGCTTTCCAGGTCAGCACTCTAAACATTCCTATATACTTTAAACGTTTTAAACACACTCATTTATAGGATTTTCTGGGTCTTCTAATATTACTCTTCATAATATAGATGTTCTGCTTTGGGATTTGCTCTATTTTAAAAGAGCAAAGTCTGACAGGTAGACTTGTAGAAAGAGTGATGGGAGTTAGTGGTATTCAGAGCTCCATAACCTAATTACTAAATCTTGATCATGTGCCCCTTTTTAAAATAAAAATTCAGTGAGTCTCAATATTTCAAAGACTGTCACCCATTAATACTATTTCTTTTATTATCAAGATGCTGTCACCCATCAGCCTTCTTAAGACTAAATGTAAAGTGCAGTATGGCAATTATACTTATGTGCGAATGTACTTATTCCATTGTCTTAAATTTACACAGTAAAACAAACAATATGTATTTCTGGGCTGCTGAAAAAAAACTAGTAAATTCCAATGATAACCTTCCAATAGGTGAACTGGCAGGTATTTTAACAGCTTAGCTAGTAACCTAAGCAATAGTGTTGATACTGTAAGTAGAAAACAAGCAAGATTTTGTAGCATATAAATTGGATTTAGGGTATTACCAAAGTGTGCACATTAAAATCTGACATACACTTATGAATGAATGATAACTGGTTTGGAACCAGGTTTGGAAATCTGACCATTGAGTTAGATTTTGCCTTCAGATTAACCATATGTAAAAAGAGAGTAACTTGCATGTTTGTGATAATGTCAGAAAAATATTAATTGTAATATGAAATCATGTGTTACATATAAGTTTTTAATAAATAAAGGTTCTAATTTTATAACATTTATATTTCAGCCTCTCAATAAGGATATTTCTTGACCTAGATTTGCCACAGACATACTATCTAGATGATTACTTAAATTGTTTAAAGTTTTGGCATACATATTAGATATAAACTTCAAGTATATTAATACCATTTTATTGTGAAATACTGATTTTTCCCAAACAATATTAGTTATCTCATGAATAATTCTGTTCTATCTTCAATACAACCCTTTTTTTTTACAAACAATTCAGCTTCAACTTGCAGGGAATTTTTCACGTAATCAAGTATTGACACAGAAAACGTATTCCTGTCCCAACCCTAGCAATAAACAGCCGCCACAAAGAGGTTCAATATTTGTGCACCGAGTGTTATACAGATGATTTGTGATGACACAAAAGTGTAGTTTTCATTTTTCTGAAAGCATTTCCTTGGCTTTTTGCTGAAAAAGGAGAAAAATCTGCCATCATTCCTTGCTATTTAGACACCTGAATTCATTGAGAAGGAGATTTGGTGACAGAGTGACATGATTACATGCTACCTAGTGTGTTTGCTGAGCAGGAAAGTACTGAGCCAGGTTTGGGGGCCGGGAAGAATGTGAGAAATGAGGAGTGGGTTCATGCATTTATTATTTGTTTCTTGTCTTAATCAAAATGATTGTATTTAACTATAAAAATACACACTGCTTTCATATGCATTGTTTACATAGCAACATTTTAACCCCCAATTAGCCAGTCTCCCTAGTTTTCCCTAATGCCCAGCCAGCTGGCTCCTGAGCCCAGGGCAATCTTGATGCCAAATCCTGGAGTATCTGGCACCTATAGTATAATGACTTGCCTGTGGCCGCAGGTCACCTACATGCACCAGGAGTGACAATTTGATTTTTATGTCTCTTGTCATTACCTTGAAGCAGATTCACACTACTCCTGTCATCCATTTCCTGTCTCTGGGAAAGGGAATTGGTAACTTCTTTTTTCTTTTTTAAAAAAACATGTCAGCTTATTTGCCAATGAAAATAGGTTTTCCTAAAGCAGCTAATCACTTCAAAGTACTTAGATGGGGCAGATTCCTTAAAAATAGGAACACAATTGCTTCTCAATCTGTTGAATTGGTGCTGCCTTAAGCCATGGGGAAACTTGGAAACTTGGAATGTCAACCAACTCATAATGTAAGATTTGTGGCACAACACTCAAGTACAGGAAGATGATTATATAAAACAAATGATGCCTATTAAGTACACACAATAGCTAGAGTTTTATGTGGATCATACCTATTTATATGCCTTCGACATATACATTCCTCAATTTTTCCCTAAGAAATACATTTAAAAGGAGTATCCATCCCAGTGGAATACTGTTAGCAGTCCGGAGTATGGAAGAAATGAACAACAAAATGCAATCATCCATCAATGACAGCCACCACTGTGCTACTTTGGAAGTCAGGAGATAGAATGGCAGAAATCAGAAATCCCACATCCATACCCCCATACCCACCTCCCACCTACACAGTAAAATCAAGAAGCTTTTTCTTCTTAGCTGATAACTTTCCTTTGCTAAAGTAATTGTGAAGATTATCAAATAAATTGAATAACATTTTCATTAATATCCCTGATTTACAAGTCCAAACACAGATACTCAATACATCAAATGCCAAAGCAACATTTTACTCATCTTTGAAAATGGCAACATTGTTTTAAATAAAACAGATCTAAACTAGTAGAGAATACAGCAAATAAGCTATATGTATATAGTTCCTATTTCTTCTGAAGAGTATATTTCAATTTATTTCTTCATTAAGAAACAAATATTAGGGCCGGGAATTTAGCTTAGTGGTTCTGCCACCTGCCTCGCAAACATAAGGACCTGAGTTCGATCCCCAGTACCAAAAAAAAAAAAAAAAAGAAACAAATATTAAGCAAAAATTTAAGGTATATGTTTTCCTTTGAATGGCTAATTAATTGATATGTTCAAAAACAGGGATATTAATATACTAATGGAATTTACATAGTTATTCTGCTTCCTCCAAATACAGTTGGTCCTAAAGCAAGTTCTTGGTTAAAAAGGCATTAGTCTCTGCTTACAAAAGTTATTCTATGCTTAAAATGTAAAAAACATCTGGTATGAAGGGGGAAATTGTAGGTCTAATCTCTCCATTTTGACTGATGACCTGTATGAAGTTTGTTTCTGTTTCTGTATGTGTTCACTCGTACATATCATACAACTTAGATCTGTGGTGATAACTGTAACAGACATAAACTCAGACCCTGCAGAGTGACCGAATACCTTGGGAATAGGCAGCAAGCCAAGCTGACAGATGGATATCAGGTTGACATGAAATACGCTAGGCTATGCATCATGTCAGAGCATCAATAGCCAAATTCTCCTTTGAATTCACTCAAAGGGAAGCCTGTGAATGCTTGCATGCTTTTATGCATAAAGAAATATTTTAATTAGGCTCTTACAGTGTTATTCTTAAATAAATAACTTAAAAATAAATTTAGTTGTCTTTCTTTGCTCATTTACTTGATTTTTTATTTGGAATTTATGCACTTTCAATCATGCCAAACAGGAAATTATTATTATGTATTCCTGAAATCCATTGAGGGCACTGAGAAACTGCATTCAAAAGGTTTCTTTCCTCCTGTGCAATCCTGTAGCCAAAGCAGAAAAACATTCACTCAGAATTGTTTCTTAGCATGCTGAAGCTTGCTATATCTTATACTCAATTGAATCGGTTCTATAAACTAAATGAAGATGAAATATCACCTTCTTTGATTATTACTAAATAGTTCACAAATTAATACCAAACTGCAAATGAGGAGATAATACATCTTTTTGAGAAAACAGATGCTTTCTGTTCTAAAGTATGTGATAGCAGGGTGGAATAGTTAATGTACAATGCATGCCATCTGCTGACTAATATAGTGTATTTACAAGGGTAAATTCTTTCAATAACTGTGTTTGGCAAATGACTATCTGAATTAATATAACTACATTTGAACCACAGAGTAGATCTTATCAATTTTTTAAAATTTTACGTATTAGCTGTGCTTTCAATTTGCCATGCTTCCAATCTAATTTGAAAAAAAATTAAAAGGTAACTAACTGTTCTGAGGTTAAATGTCATGGTAAGTTTTCATATGCCTCTCAGAGATACAATAAATAAATAATGAATAAGCTGAATATTTCTCTTTCCATACATGTCAACTGAAGGAACAAATATATTACTTAAAACCCCATAGTATGAAACATAAATTTCTGAATTTTCTCTGTTCCTTATATGTGCTAATTTCCAAGTCAATCTGAATTAATGTAAATCACATATTTAAAGAAATGTGATTTGTTGTGTCTTTGTTTAGTCATAGCAAGAAACAGGATTTTTAAAGATTCTGTGCAATTTATATTCAGTAGAAACTGTTAAAAGTAATGATAAAGATTACATATTTCTATTTTGTTAATGTAATAGTTAAGTCAGTACAACTGGAGACTGTTACTATGTAAATCCATTCAGCAGTGTAAATGTATAGTTCCAGGTAGTAATTTCATAGACACAATAATTTCTATCATTAACAATAAATAGAATAACAGAATATTAATTTTATTTTTCCTAACCTTAAATTTCACCTATAATGATGCACCCTGAGTTCTTGGTACAAATAATTCACACTTTGAATTACCAAGTTCACATATCATTTTCAATGTCGTGAAAACTTAACACCAACTTTGTTTGGTTAGTATATAGGTTAATAGATTCTAATATCACCACTTCAGTATAGGTATTTTTTTCATTGATGCTGTGAATTCTCTTTCTATGGCTCATGAGGAAAACCCAAAGCAGCCAAAAACAAAGTAATTTGAGTCTTGAAATACAAGAATATCACTTCTTGGGCAATTAAACACCTTTTCACCTGAAAGCACTTGTTAGCTCTCACAAGGCATAGTGGTTAGAACTCAAGGGAAGTCTCAGTCTTACTGGCTTGAGCATTCAAAATATAAAGTTTTAGGCTTCCTGAGTGGCTGAAAATTGAGGAGAGAATTTCCCAAAGAAAGTCAGAGTAAAGTGCATCAAACTCTGCATATAACATGCATTCCAATATTAGGCTGACCTCCAGATTTTGCATGTACAAAAAGACTCTAATAACAACAAAACATGGGCTAAAATAATTGAACAGAGATTTCAGCTGCTGCCTATTTGAGTCCAAAGTAGAACTGCCTGCTACAACAAAGTTAATGCTATTCAGCAGATGAAAATAGAGTATAGAATCTCTGCATCATATACCTCAAAATGTCTACTAAATAATCTAAAAGTGCTAGACATGAAACAGTTAAATTTGCCATTGTTGCGCCCAGATTACGAAGTCCCAAAGACCACCAGGAGGCCGTTTCCGATATAAGCACACGAGGGTCATTTATTCAAGCTTAAGCAGGGACTCTCAATTGTCACCGACACAGCGGATCGAGATTGAGAGCCCCAAGTTCCAAATTAGCAGGGTTTTTATTGAGATTACAGCAAGCTTCAGTCATTAGCAGCCATATGATTGGTTAACATTTAGCAAGTATGAAGTGTAGAATTTTGATTGGCTAGGCTCATTGGGGGTTGAAGGGGATTACGTATAGGTTTTTACAAGAAAAATGGGGACAAAGGTTAGTGGTCTACTGTCACGTACTGATGGTCAGCAGACATCTTGACTAATGGTCATGACCACCTTGTGTGGATAGTCAGCACGTTAACAGATTGTCCTATAGATAGTGGGCCCGGGACACTTGTTTTTAGGGCAAACAGATGGCTCAGTAATGAGCTTAGGAATCTTGAGTTACAGATCATGTCTTTTGTCCCAGATTAAGCACATTTAATCATTAATTTGAAAGAACAAAGGAGACTGCTCCATTTTGGACAAAATGGAGTCATTCTGGTCTCACATTAGCAAAATGGAGTCACTTTTGGTCTCACACCATATACTTAAGAATGGTAATCAATACTGAAATGACCTAGATGACAAAATTAACAAGCAAAGAGTTTAGATCAGCTATTAGAAATACATTCAAAGACTTAAAAACTATACTTATAATGAATGTACCAATAGGGAATGTCAGGAAAGAAATGCAAGATATTTTTAAAAGGATCAAACAGAAAGTCTAGAAATATAAAGAACAGAATCTGAGAGGAAAAATTTCATGAATAGGGATTAATAGGAGACCAGGAGAGGACAGAAAGGCTTCAGTGAAACTGAAGATAGTAGATCAATAGCAATTACCTAATCAAGAGAATAAGAAGTTTACTGAAGTTTAAGTGTTTACTGAAAAACCAAAATAGACTTGTTACTTATGAGACAATATTAAGCAGTCTAATATACATGTAGTTAGAATCTTTGAGATGAGAAAAAAAGAGTGGGGGAATGAGACACAAAAAAAAGACTCTGAAAAAATAATTGCAAGATTTTACAAATTAAGAGGCTCAGAAAATCCAAAGCCTTATAATATAAAGAAAAACATGACTGACACTTCAGAGTCAAACATCTGAAAACTTCTACTTATATCCTTAAATAGTAAAATTTTGAACAGATAAAAAAAATACTACATATAAAAGAACAATTAAAATGAGTTATGATTAAGTTCTCATAAAAAGGGAAACATTTAAATTACTGAAAGAAAAAACATATATTCTTTTTTTTTTTTGGTAGTTAAATTGCTTGGTTTTTTTTGTACTTTATTAAATTCTTTTATTGGTACATTTCAGGCATACAACACAATTACATTTCTCATTGGGAATTGTACCTTTACATAATGCATCTTGGTTCTTATTTTTTCCTCATTCCTAGCCCTCCCTTCACCTCCTCCACCCTTCCCTATTTACAAAGACTTCATTTCCATTTTTTCCATTTCTCATCATTTTTTCCTTTCCCTTCTTTCCTTTCCCCTGCCTCTCCCACTACCTCTACCCCTTTGGACCTTTTCTTCCTATTTTGCATTATCGATTATTCATTCTAATCATTGGTACATTTTAGGTATACAATATAATGACATTCATCATTGGAAATTTGCACCTTTACATAGTCTCTCTTGGTTCTTATTTTTCACCCTTGCCCAGCCCTCCCTTCAACCCCTCCAGTCCTCCCTATTTACAAAGATTTTGTTCCTATTTTTCCATTTTCTCATATTAATCCCATTTCCTTCTATCCTTTCCCCTAGCCCTCCCACTTCCTTCCTCTTTGCCCCTTTTCTTCCTATTTCCCATTACCTATTATACATTTTAGTCCTTATTTACACTTTCAGTTTCTCACACCAGAGAAACTATTTGGTATTTATACATGTGTGTCCTATTTATTTCAATTAAGAGTATTGCCTCAATGTGCATCCACTTAGCTATAAATGTCTCTAATTTCTCATTTTTTATGGCTGAGTAGTACTCCATTTTATTTTTTTAAAAAAACATGTTTTCTTTATCCAGTCACCAGTTGATGGGGATTTGGGCTGTTTCCAAGTTTTAGCTATCACAAACCATGCTGCTATGAACATGGGTGCACATATATCACTGTGGTATGATTCTTTTCATTCTTTGGGGAAGATAGCCAGCAGGGGAATAGCTGGGTCAAATGGGACTTCCAGGCCTAGTTCTTTGAGGTATCTCCATACTGATTTCCACAGTGCTTGCACCAGTCTACACTCCCACCAGTAGTGGAGCAGGGTTCCTCTTTCCCCACAGCCCCGCCAGCATTTGTTGTTGGTTGATTTCATGATAGCAGCCATTCTTTCTGGAGTGAAGTGGAATCTCAGCTTTGTTTTCATTTGCATCTCTCGAAAGACCAGTGACGTTGAACATTTTTTCATGTATTTATTTGCTATTTCTACTTCTTTGTCTGAGAAATGTCTGATCATTTCAGATGCCCATTTTTGGATTGGGTCTTTAAATTTGGGAGGTCTGATCTTTTTAAGTTCTTTATAGATTCGAGATAGTAGACCTTTGTCTGAGGAAGAGCAGGTGAAGATTTTTTCCCATATTGTGGGTTGTCTCTTCACACTGCTGGTGGTTTCTCTTGCTGTGCAGAAGCCTTTTAATAAGAAGAGAGCCCACTTGTTGATTGAAAAACATATTTTCTTAATTTTATTTTTATTTATATCAAAATACACATATAAAGCTTAGAAAGTCAAGGCTTATAGAGCTTATAATGAAATACATCTTTTAACTGAGAATTTTGTATCCACTGGAACTATCCTCCCAAAATACATTCTCAAAAAGAAGAAATACATTAGCCAAAAAATGCTGAAAGTGTTTCTTCAACTTGAGGGAAAACTGTACCATAAAACCTTAGACATTAAGAGTGGAATCAAGACTACCAGAAAAGATGGGAAAATGCATATGAAATTTCCTACTGCCACATACTTTTTTTCTCAAATTCCTTTAATAGACTTATGACTGTTTAAATGTGTTTAACTGTTTCACTGTGGGTTTCAGAGCAATGTCATGATAAATATAGGAGAACAAAAATAAAAAAGCAGTAAGAAGGCAGTTAAGAAAGCTGTATTTTTTATGCACGAGTAGTGAAAGATTTGAATTTTGACTCTGATAACTTGAAATGTAATTCCAATCTCTAGATCAATTGCTAAAATAGTACAGATATATGACTGTCAATACAGAAGGCTAAAGTTTATCTTTAAAATTGGGCAACCCAGCTTGGAAAGCAGGAGATGCCAAGAATAGAACATAGGCATGGAAAAATGTTATACCATGCAAATACTGATCTTAAGGTACCTGATATGGTTCTAGTATTATAATACAATGTAGGGTTAAAGACAAAGCATGTTACTAAAAATATGAATATTTCATAATGATAAAATCATCAAGAAAACCTAACAATCACATATGTGCATACACCTAGCAAAAGAGGCTCAAAATTCATGGAGCAAAAATTGACAGAACTAAAAGTTGAAAGTAGACAAATCTATAATCATAGCTCAACAATTTATCACTCGTTTCTTGGTAATCAATGAAACAAATACACCAAAAAATTGAAAAGTAAATAGAATCTTTGTATAACAAAATAAACCAAATTATTTTAATTGGAATATATGGAACACTACAGCCACAAACTGTAGAATATATCTTCATTTGCAAGCAAATGGAACAAAACCTCCATTGAGATACATCAAACTTTCAAAAAAGCAAACTTTCAAAGAAGTATGTGTACTGACTAAAATGGAAAAAAGTTAGCAGTCTATGAAATATCTAGAAAAACCTCAAATATTTAGAAATTATCAATTTCTGAATACTAATCAAAGAATTACAACATCAGTTTTCTTCTGGAAAATTTAAATAACCTAATCCTGATAACATTTTATAAACAGTAGAAAAGCCAAAAAATGAAAACACCACCACAAAAAAACCCCAAAGATAACAATATAAAATGTTGGAGAGTATGTGAATCAGATGGAATTTCTGGTGAGTATATAAAATGGTACAAATACATTGCAAAAATATTTTATCAGTTTCTTCCAAAGATAAGTATGCATCTACTCAATGACTCAGGATGATCAGTGTTTATCCAAAAGTAAACAGATATTGGCCAAAAGAATTATACATGAATGTCTATAGCACCTTATCCATAAAAGCTAAAAGTGAGATACAGCCTAAATGTTCATCCACAAGAAAAATATATCTATGCAATCAAGCTATACAATTATACACTTAGAAAAATAATGACCTAGTCATATACATAAGAGCAATATGTGTCTTAGGAATAGTATTTTGACTGAAAAAACCAGACATAATAGAATATATTTTGAGTAATTCCATTTCTATATAGTTTAAGGAACAATTAAATTAATTCATTGTTTTAGAATTCAAACAGAGGTTGCCATTGAAATGGTGTGAGTTAACTATAAGTGGGCATGAGGAAGTATTATGGGCTTGTGGAAATTCCCTATTTATTAATTCAGATAATTATTACAAAATTGTGTGCATTCATCATACTTCATCATATTGTATCCTTCATAACTGAGTATTTCACTGAATGCAAATCTTGTCTCAAAATGAAACTGTAAGCAAGTACTGAATTCTAGTTACTAGGTTTGGTCTTTGTAGTAGCCCTACTTAGTAACTCTAAAGCTAACTGTATTCTAGTGAAGAAATAAATGTGCTAAAGGTAATACTGGAGAAAACTTACAAAGATGGAAAGAGAAGAATGGAATAAACCCTTTAATGTGGAATTACAGTTATCAGATAAGTAAATTTGTGTGTGTGTGTGTGTGTGTGTGTGTGTGTGTATCCGAGTTCAGTCCATTGAAAGAATTAAGAGCTTCCTGGTAACATGACATATATAGCACGCTGGTCTTGCTTACTTTTGTTTTTTTAATTTTTGTTTGTTTGTTTTTGTTTCTGGTACCGGCGATCGAACTCTGGTCCTTGCGCTTGCGCAGCAGGCGGCGAAACCACTGAGCTAAATCCCTGGCCCTGGTCTTGGTTTCTTAATACAATTCTCTACTACCATTCTCTAATACCTTAGAAAAATAGCTGACTCCAGTGTTGACTGAACTGATTAAGTATTCAAAGAATTATAATAACATATCAAAAGCACACCAGGAAGGGATTTACACTGGGTAAATGTAGGAAAATTTGAGCACTAAAATAAATTGTAAGAATTAAGATGTGATGTATATATATATATGATGTGATATATATATGATGTGATATATATATGATGTGATATATATATGTCAACTCCCCATGATGAATGTAATCATTATGTACTGCAAACGTACTAACAAAATTTAAAATTTGAAAAAAATTTTAAAATAAAAAATAAATTGCAAGAACAAAGGATTATAATCAATTGGACAAAATAATAAGTCAATCTTCTTTTCTATATTAATATACATAACTAAATAAGTAGAGAAATAAAATACCTTCCTCATAGTAGAATACCAACCAATGGATGTAAAAGGTATGATGTAGTTGAAATATTATCAATGGAAGATGAAAGTAGTGGGTGATAATTTGATGATCAATTAGACTTGTAATATCTTCAACACATTGTTGTACAACTGATGAATTACAATGAAAATATAGTTACTTTACAAGGGCAAATTGTGGTAGAGAGCACTTAAACAAGTTCAGAACATATATGCATACATATACATTTATCCACACATGGAAAGAGGGAATAATAAAGTGGTAAAACAGCATGTAAATTTGGGAACTTGGCAAAGAATTACGGGAATTTTGAGTACCTCTTGTGTATGTTTCAATTTTAATATAAGAATAAAAATAAAGTCAAAATGAGATGGAAAGATTGTCATTCCACTGCAGCACTGTAAACCTACTCCATCCCATCTCTCCACTGGATACAACAAAATTACAGACAAAAAAAGTAAAAAAACTAACTTCCTGAGGGCTCTAAAAAGTGAACAAAAGCAAGAAGATGGAGGGGAGTCAACATGCAACAAAGCAACCTGTTAGGAGGATTCTGTTCTTGGCTTGTTTCCCAGATGTCTTTAGAAATCATGCTTTACTTTCACATAAACAAAACTTGAAATCATACACAGTCTATCATGATTCAAGTTTATGAAAAAAAGGAAAGGAAAATTTCATACAATTGGGATCAAACTCAAAGGTTGGTGAATAAACACAACCTATTTTAAGTAAATACTTTACATTTTTTAATTAATTGACACATATAATCATACATGTTTATGGGGTGCACTATGATATTGCAATACATGTGTAATGTTATGATCAAATAAGTATAATTAGCATACATTTCACCACAGATATATATCATTTCTTTGCAGTGCAAACATTCAAAATCACTTATTCTAAATATTTTGAAATGTACAATGATCATTACCCTACTCTTCTATTGAACATTAGAACTTCTTCCATCTAATTATATTATAGAGAGAGAGAGAGAGATATTTATCTTTCGAACTCTTCTCTCCCACTCTCCAAAGCCTCTGCTATTCGCTATGGTACTTTCTACTTCTGTGAGATAAACTTACTTAGCTTTCACATATGAGTGAGAACATGCAATATTTGTCTCTCTGTTCCTGGCTTATATACACAGTGAAATATTATTCAGACATAAAAAAGAATAAAATACTGTCATTTGTGGCAACATGGATGTGTCTGGAGGAAATTATGTCAAATGAAATACTCCTGGTACAGTGAGTAAATATTTTTTAAATGTTATATTTTATATATGTCATAATTTATTATTCTCCCATTTAAACAAACTCATGGCTATAATATAATATGAAGGAGTTTTTACTCTGTTAAATTCACCCACCAAAGATAATGAAAATTCTTGGTATTCAGTTGATATAGAAATACGCTGTTTTACAAAATTTCATAAAGATTATATTTAAATGAAATATTATATTTTCAATTTTAACAAACGAGCTGGCAAAATATTTTGTTGCAGTTCATAATGTATTAAAAGAAACAAGTTGAAAATGTAATATTACAGTAGATTAAAAATGCTAAGAAATCCAACTAAATGCTAGCTCTTTTATTTTGAATGTCTACTCTTCATAATACTTGGAGGAAGTTTGGATGTTTTACAGAATTCTGAGTTACTATTGTATCAGAATCCTTGAGAATGCTGAATTATAATTTTTAATAAAAGCACAAAAAACGTAAGTGACTTTTTAAATTAAATATAAAGTTTCTAAACTTAATTATGGTTATTATTATTGCTTGGTTTTTCCAAGCATTGTGACCATAATTTTGTGTGACTAGCACTAAAATCACTTACTGAGGGGAGATCTTAAAATATGCTTTTTTTTTGGAAGTACATTTTGGGAATGGAAAAATAAATCATCTTGATCTATACATTAGTGGAAAACAAATGTTAAGATAAAGATCATAATAAGTACTACTTGTAAATTTTTACCCCCAAATTCCCACATGGTTATGGGAAGAGATCAAGAATTGAGTGATTCTTATCCTGAAAAATTTGAGGAACAAAGAAGGTTAAGTTTTGAAATGATGTTTCTAACTATGTAGGCATTTTAACTAATCTTTCATTATAAAATTTAACATGAGGAATTAGTCTATACTTAAATTAGACATTCCTTAACTTTTAAAAGTACATGAGGTTAGGATTGGCTCTACTGGGTGATACTGAAGAAGAATAGGTAAGACTGTTTAACATTTTTTTATTGTTTTTGATCCTTGGTTTAGTGAGAAACACTCCAACTTCTCTATCAAACCCAATTAACTTGTATTGCTAAGAATAGTAGGCCTGTTGTCTTTTAAATTTTTGTTTTGACATCACTTACAGCCACTTTTGTTCTTATATCTTTATAAACATAGAATATGCTTTTAATAAATAATAATCAGTCATGAGTCACTTCAAATTCATTTCTCTTCATTCCTTCCTGCAGCATCTCCAGAGTGCTCTCTGAAATCCAACACCTGAAGGTTTGCATTTGAAAACTACAATAGCCCAAATCTCAACCTCTACAACATTTATTTCTTCACATCTCTCATTTATTCTGCTTTCCCTGTTGTATTTTTCAGAAGCTGGTACTTGATGTATTTAAAATGCAACTAGATTTTTAAACCTGGTTCAGCCCTCCAGAGCTTTCCTCAACAAAGACTCAGAGAGTCATCTGGGGATCAGTACAGAAGACATTCTAATAAAACAGAACAGGCTCAAGACTTTTCACTGGGGTTGCATCCAGAGAAAACATGTAAACTCATTGGAAAGATGATTTCAGGGAAAATGAAGTTTGAATTCTGTGAAAAAAGTGAGAAAAGATTGAGCTCCCAAGTCAAGAAAATAGAAATATTTTAAAAGGTAACATAGGTAAATTAGACTTGAACAAAACATCTATATACATTAGATGTGAACATAAAGAAAATATGGCAGATTTATTTTTAAAAGGTCTACCTAATCATAAAATAACAATTACAAACATAACATTTAGTTAAATCATTTATAGACCTGTATGAGGAAAAAATACATATACCTGTACTGTATAGGTGTTACCCGTAAGAAACGTAATACATGGTATTTCGTGTAAGAAATCTGATCAACACACATGCAAACACATACTTACATAGTTATTACAGCATAAAACATTCCCATAACATTTATGTTCTTGATAAACAATAGATTAGTGCTTTTAGCTACAAAGAGTATCAATACAAAATCATCTAAGACCTTACTATAACTTACTCCAAAAATGAGCCTACAAAGAGTCTGCTAGGAGGATTGCTGTGAGTTCAAGGCCAGCCTGGTCTACATAGTGAGTTCACTTAATTATATAGTGAAACACCATCTCCAAAAGAAAGTCTGCTAATTTTCAATTCATGCCTAAGCAAATCCTTTAATGGAAATGTGACAATCAAATTGCAAAGCAGTGAATACAGACTGAATGGAATATGAACTTTAATTTTTTTTTAATTTCAACATCTGTAAGTCAAAAGATTTAATTCAAATAATCATACATTTGGTTAAAAAAAATTCTGAAGCACTTAAAGTATATCTTTCTCCATCCTACATAACAATGGCTATTTATTTGCTAAATAAATATTTTCCTAAATAACATAATTTATGCAATTAGTATAAGAGATATCCTCTTTATGATAAAAAACTTTAAGCTACCAATGTGGTAGAGAAATGAATCATAATAATGATAAACAAATTACTGCCCTTGATAAATTCAATAAACACCATTTAAAAGGAGGGCTGAAGCCAAATAGAATTTACTAATAGAGATAAATCAGGCAGTTAGCAGAGTCCTTCAAAACTGAATATGTGCACTTTAATAGACACTACCAGCCTTCTATGTTTTTAAGAAAGATTCATTAGGCATTACTCAGTACTCCAAGGGAAAACCTTTAAGGAGTTTATAAAATATGATTTGTCTCTCCTTGTTTTGTTGCAAATATTTATCCTGTAGTGTTATTTAACATCATGGTTCTAAATGATCAATAGTATAAAACAAATTGGTGCATCAACACACATTTATTCAGCAACTGTAATATGTAAGGCACTGACTGTCAAACTAAAAGTCTGTTGTAGATCTCAAGCCTGAAATTTGTTCTTTTCTCCTCCAAAACAATCTGTTCCTAACAATGTTTGAAGGCATAAAAACCTCTTACATTCATAATCAAAAGACCTTATCCTTTAAAAAATGTATTATTGAAGCATATCATATAAAAGTATATGTTTCATAAATTTACATCTTGATAAATCATTACCAAGTATAATCAACACTCTAAATAAGAAATAGAACATTAAATGCTTCCAGAAGCTCCCTTATTTCCTCTTACAAGTCAATCCACCAATAGGGATAACTATTATCCTGCTGCTAATGGCATAGATAAGATTTCACCTGATGTTGTACTTTATGTAATGGAGCCACATGGCACAGATTCATTTGTAATTGTCACAACTGATTTCTTCCAATATCTTGTTTGTCTGATTTATCCACATTGCTGCAGGTAGCTGTAGTTCATTATCTTTTCTATATGTTATTCCATTGTGTGATATACCCTCAACATATTTGTCTATTTCTCTTTTGTGGAATTGAATGGTTTCTGTGTGGAGCTATAACAAGTAGTGATGCTAGAAACATTATAATGCATCCCTTTTGGTATACATGAGTATATACCTAGGAATGGAATTGCCAGGTACTATATACTTATTAGTTTGTAAACACATTTTCAAAAATTTAAAAAATGGAACAAAGCAGTAAAAAATCATTTAAGAGCCCATGATTAAGGTATTTTCAGTGATCTCATAATTTCAGTAGTACTCAATTATAATCTGATTGTTGTTTTATAGTTTTACAAATTTTTGTCATACAAGCATTTGAATGAAAGTTACTTCCAGTCCACATTCTAGCAGATACATATCAATGGAAAAAATCAAGCTCAAATCCCTAAATTTTAATTCTCTATTTGTATATCATTATCAAAGATTTTTTTTAAATATTAAAATCCAAATATTTGTCATTATCTATTCATAATATAAATATGTCATTCATAAATATTTCTATTCATAATATACATTTAAAATGTGATAGCCTTAAAAAAACAAAATGCCCCATGTCTTTTACTGGTACACATTTAAATATTTTAAATATCCTCACCACCTTCAATCTGCAGAGACCTCATTACTTTCATCCTGGTTTCTTGCTTCCAGAAAAAGAAGTTTCATTTTTCCCCATTAGTTAAACCTGGAATA
Organism: Heterocephalus glaber; assembly: GCF_053883595.1. Lineage (NCBI taxonomy): Eukaryota > Metazoa > Chordata > Mammalia > Rodentia > Bathyergidae > Heterocephalus > Heterocephalus glaber. Next base: position 4,416,653 of record NW_028258369.1, read on the forward strand.
AACAATAGCTCTTCTTTCAACTTAGTTCTCTCACTGCTCTCTATTCCTCTTTACTTTTATATTTCTTAAAGATTTTGAAATATCAGAGCAAACAGAAGATAAATATTTTAATTTTAGACTAAATTGCAGAAATTTTGAAACATCTTCTGCTTTCAGGTAAATTACCACATTATACAAATAATTAATTACTAAAAAATGTCTTATAAATGTTGCAGGGCCAAAGATAAGCTACTTGTACATGCAAATACTATTTTTAATGAATTAAGTTTATTGGTATAATTTAGATATGCATAATGATCACATCCATCATATGGAATTTGTACATGTACATGATATATCTTCACACTTATTTTTCCCATTTTTCTTCCCTCCTGTCAACTCTTCTCCTCCTTATTTACAAAAGTTTTGTTTCTATTTTATCTTTCTTTTTTATTTTTTCCCTTTTCCATGCCTTCCTTTCCCCTTTGCCCCTCCCTAGTGCTCCTTCCGATTTGAACATTTTCTTTTTATTTCACATTATCTATTATACATTTTGGTAATTATTTATACTTTTACTTTCTTACACAGAGGAACAATGCAATATTTACACGTGTGTCCGATTTATTTCACTTAAGAGTATCATCTCAAGGTGCATTCATTTACCCAGAAATATCTCGAGTTCATCATTCTTTATGGATGAGTAGTACTCCATTGTATTAAAAAAAACATATCTTCTTTATCCATTCTTTAGTTGATGGACATTTGGGCTGTTTCTAACATGTAGCTATTAGAATTCTGTGCTGCTATAAACATGGCTGTGCATATATCACTGTTGTATGATGCTTTTAATTCTTTCAAAAAGATACCAAGTAGGGGGATAGCTACATTAAATAAAATCTCTATTTCTCATTTTTTGAGGAATCCCACACTGATTTCCACAGTGGTTGCACCAGTCTGCACTCCTACCAACAGTGGAGAAGTGTTTCATTTTTGGCACAGCCCCACCAACATTTGTTATTGGTTCATTTCTTGATAACAGCCATTCTTTCAGCAGTGAGGTAGAATCTCAGCACTGTTTCAATTTGTATCTCTTGACTGACCAGTGATGTTGTATATTTTTCATATATTTATTTGCTGTTTGTACTTCTTCATCTGAGAAATATGTACTTATCTCAGATGCCCATTTTTATTGTAATTAGCTACCACAAAAAACAATTTCTTAAAAATAGCAAGGAACCATAAAAAATCAATCCAACAGCTGCAAGATGATGCAAAGAAGAACAACATGACATTGATCGCAGGAGACAGTACAAATGCCATAAAAACTTGTCCACAGAATTAATGGCAAAAAACATCCCAAACATGGAAAAAGAATTTAACATACAAATAAATGAGGCATATAGAACTCCAATTAGCCATGAACAAAATATATCTTCCCAAAGGCATATAATAATCAAGATTCTAGAAATTAAGCACAAGAACAGAATATTAAAAGCTGTTAGAGAAAAGAAACAAAGGAAAGCCCATGAGAATCACAGCAGACATCTCAACCCAAACACTTCAAGCAAGAAGAGGTTGGAGTGAATTATTTGAAGTCCTAAAAGAAAATAACCTCCAACCCAGACTGAAGTACCCTGCAAAATTATCTTTCAAAATCTATGGAGAAATAAGTTACTTTTATGACAAAGAACAATAGAAGAAATTCATGACCACCAAACCAGGTCTAAAAGTACTCAGAAGGCTACCATAGAAAGACATAAAAAAGACCATAATTTCAAGAATACCAGTAGAAAGAAGCCACCAGGCAAGGCAAGCAATTAAACAGAGGAGAAAGTTAGGGAACCAACAACAGGAAAATAATATGACAAAGATAAGCCAATACATATCAGTTATAACCATCAATGTAAATGGTCTCAATTCATCAATCAAAAGAAAGAGACTGGGAGAATGTTTCAAGAAACAAGATCCAACAACTTGCTGCATACAAGAAACACTTACCTCCAAAAACATTCATACTTTGAAAGTCAAAGGGGCCAGGGATTTAGCTCAGTGGTTCTGCCACCTTCCTCACAAGTGCAAGGTCCCAAGTTCGATCCCCGGTACCAAAAAAACCCCGAAAGTCAAAGGATGGAAAACAATACTTCATGTTATAGGATCCTGGAAAAATGCATGGATACCTATTATATTTGGAGACAAAGTGAACTTCAAGACAAGCCTGATCAAAAGCGATAAAGAAGGTCACTACATACTTCTAAAGGGAAAACTCCAGGACTAGGAGATAACAGTCATTAATACATATTCACCAATGCCAGCACACACAACTATATAAAACAAATATTAATGATATGAAAAATCAAGTAAGCACTAAAACAATTTTAATGGGGTACCACAATTCCCCACTGTCACCAATAGACAGATCAACAAGACAAAAAAAAAAAACCAACAAAGAAATATTAGATACCTTTGAAGAAACAGACTTGGATATCTACAGACTGTTTCATCATGCAAAATAAGAATATACATACTTCTCAGCTGCATATGGGACTTTCTCCAAAATATACCGTATACTAGCTCATAGAACATGAATAAGTAAATCCAAATGAGTTGAAATAATCCCATGCAGATTATCAGGTCATAGAGCAGTGCAATTGGAAATCAACTGCACAAGAAACCACAAAAACTACATAAACACATGGAAATTAAATACTGCCCTCTTGAAAAACCAATGGTTCACAACTATAATTGTGGAGAGCGAAGGGTTGAAACAACCTTGAAAGACTCCTGAGCCTCTTGAGATTCTTGAGTCAGATAAGAATATAATGAGCCAGGATATGAAACTGGTACAGAAACAAGGATGTTGACTTTTAAAGAGAACAACAAATATAGAAAGGATTTGAATGTCTGCTGGACAAGAAAGTAACATTCCCGGAATTGTAAAGATATAATTGACCTTTTCTCTGTAAAAATAATTAGTCACCAGGTCACGAGGGGAGGAAGGGAGGGAGGCTGTGGGTAATGAAGGAGGATATATAAAAGGCTCAATAAAGTGGGAAGGAGAAGGCCCTCGCTCTCTCCTCCTTTTCTTTTCTCTCGAGTTTGTGTTGTTTCTCTTAATCCTCACCCCTCTCCTCAGGTACTGTTCGACTAGTGATGGCTGGCTCCGTCAAAAACCAATGGTTCACAACTATAATTAAAGAAAAAATTAGACAGTTTGTACAATTAAATGATAATGTCAACATAACATACTGGAACTTATGGGTTTCAATGAAAGCAGTCCTATGCAGGAAATTTATAGTGGTGAATTCTCACATCAGGAAAACAGAGCAAGCTCAAACAACCTAATTTGAACCTCAGACTTCTAGAAAAAGAGGAACAAGTCAAGCCCAAAGCTCATGGGAGGAAGAAAATTACAAAGCTCAGTGAATAAATTAATGCAATTGGGACTAAGAAAACAATACAAAGTATAAATGTAACAAAGAGTTGGTTCTTTGAAAGATGAATAAAATTGATAAAGCCTTAGAGAACCTTATCAATAAAAGGAAAGAAAAGATTCAAATCCAAGCAATTAGGAATGAATAGGGTGAAATGATAACATATCTTGCAGAAATATAGAAGAACATTAATACCTACTTTAATACCATCTAATAAAATGGATAGCACTGAAGAAATGGACAAATTCCTAGATACATATGAATAGCCCAAGCTGAATCAAGAAAATATATGGGCCAGGGGTGTGGCTCAGTGGTTCTGCTGCCTGCCTTGCAAGCGCAGGGTCCTGAGTTCGATCTCTGGTGCCAAAAAAAAAAAGAAAGAAAGAAAAGAAAAGAAAATATAAAAATTCTAAATAACCTATTATCAGTCAATGAAATTGAAAATGTAATTTAAAAGCCCAGGTCCTGTGGATCCACTGCTTAATTCTACAAGAAATTTATAAGAGGTGTAATCCCACTACTCCTCAACCTCTTTAATGAAATTGAAAGAGAAGAAATACTTCCAAACATATTCCTGGAAGCAAGTATTACTCTGATACCAAACCAGAGAACAATCCAACCAAACAAGAGAACTACAGACCAACCTCCCTAGCGAACATAGACACAAAAGTCCTCAATAAGATACTGGAAAAGAGAATGCAGTAAATCATCAAGAAGATTATACACCATGACCAAGCAGGATTCATCCCAGGCATACAGGGATGGTTCAACATACACAAATCAATAAATGTAATACACCATATCAACAGAGGCAAGGACAAATATCATATGATCATATCAATGGATGCAGAAAAATCATTTGACAAAGTCCAACACATATTCTTGATAAAAAATACCCTTCAATGATGAATGATGAATGTCATTATATTGTATACCTAAAATGTACCAATAAAATTAATTTTTAAAAATACCCTTCACAAAATTGGAATAGATGGTCTTTATTTCAATATGATAAAAGCCATCTATGAAAAACCAACAGCTAACATCAAACTAAATGGTCAAAGAGTGAAAGCTTTCACTCTAAAATCAGGAACAAGACAAGGATCTCCACTATCACCGCTCCTATTTAATATAGTTCTGGAAACATTAGCTGGAGCAACTAGACAAAAGAAAAAAATAAAATGAATAAAGATAGGAAAAGATATGAAAATAATAATGATAAAAAATTAAACCAGCATTATTTGCAGATGATATGATACTCCACATAGAAGACCCCAAAAACTCCACCAAACAACTTCTAGATTTAATAACCAAATTCAGTAATGTAGCTGGATACAAAGTCAACACTCAAAAATCAATAGCATTCTTATATTAAATAAACTTACTGAGAGAGAAATTAGGGAAACCAAGCCTTTCACAGTAGCATCAGAAATTTAAATACTTAGAAATCAATTTAACAAAGGAAGTAAAAGATCTTTACATGGAAAACTACAGTACTCTTAAAAAGGAGATCAAAGAGGCTATCAGAAAATGGAACATATCCCTTGCTCATAGGTAGGAAGATCATAGTAAAAATGGCCATACTCCCAAAATTCTTGTACAAATTTAATATAATTCCAATCAAAATACCAATAGCATACCTCACAAAACTAGAGAATACATTCCTAAACTTCACTTAAAACTAGATGAGATCTATATCAGCAAGAACAATTTTGGGCAACAAAGGCAAGGCAGAGGGCATCACAATCCCTGATTTGAAATTATACTATAGAGCTACCATGATAAAAACTGTATGGTATTGGCAAATAAAAAAGGATCAATGGGGCAGATTAGAAGCTGCAGAAACAACTCAAAGCACATTTAGCCACCTTATCTTTGACAAAAAGGACAAACACCTTCACTGGAATCAAGATACCCTCTTCATTAAATGGTGCTGGAAAAACTGAAACTGGCTGTCCACATGTCTAAGACTAAAACTAGACCCATGTCTCTCACCATGCACTAAACTAAAATAAAAATGGATCAAATATATAAATATTAAAACAGAAACACTAAATCTGCTGGAGTTGTTAGAACTCTTGAAAACATTAGGTGTAGGCAAAAACCTATAAGCAAATGTTAATTTTTTTGAAGTGACACTGAGGCAAGGTGGTACATGCCTATAATCCCAACTACTTGGCAAACTAAGGCAAAAGGATCCCAAGTTTGAGACCACCTTGGAAAACTTTGACATAGTATGTTTCAAAATAAAGTTTATAAAAATGGTGGGGGTGTAGTTTGGTACCTCGTGGGTTCAATATCTAGTACCAGAAAAAAAAAATTTTTACATCTCAGTGTTTTTAAAACAATTCCTGATGAAATTTAATTATAATATTTTTAGGAAAAGCAAATTGGAAGGGCTGGCACATGCCTATAGTCCCAGCACTCTTGGAGACTGAGGCAGGAGGATCACATGTTCAAGCCTAGCTTGGGTAATTTGGCAACTTAATAAGAGTCTATCTCAAAATAAAAAGGCCTGTGGATATAGCCTATCATGGAAGCCCTAGGTTCAATCCACAGAACTGATAAAAAAGCATATTTTCCTTTATACCTAACATGTATTGAGTGTTTACTATATGCCACATCCTAACCCATGTCATATATATATATATATATATATATATATATATATATATATTCTCTCAGCCTCTACCTTCAAAAAAGAAAGCTGTATAAAAATGTTATTGTGATGTTTATTCTTGTTTACTTAAAAGAAGAAAATAAGGCTTACTGAAGTTGAATAACTTTCCTAGGACCAAGCACTATCAAATACTGGGGCCCACATCTGATCCAAGGCAGTGTAACAATGAAGTCCTCCTACATAATCACTATGCCATGTTGTTTCCGAGGCTCAGGACTATGCCTGCACATTCAAAAGACTTCTAATTCATCCACTTCCCCACACAGAACTCTCAAGAACAACAAGAAATGCCTTCAATCCTCCAAGACCTGGAATAATCGCTTTAAGGAAACTGTGGCTACCCTCAATACTGGTTTGTCAAAAACCTAAGAAGGGCCATTTATACCAAGTCTTGCAGACAAATTCAAAATGAAGCTAGAATAGCTTAAGCATTCATAATCCAAGAGAAAGATCAGTAACTCAGGAATGTGCAATGGTAGAAGGGGAGAACAAATTGTGACCCAGATTCAGGGAGAGCACATACAAGAATGACAAGAACTCAAGAACTGGAGAATAGGAAGGAAGGAAGGTTAGGTAAAGATCATCAGTACCTAGAGCTCATAAAGGAGGTTTATTTGACTGCAAAACATCTATTTTTCCCCCATCAACCCCTAAGAGTCAAGGCTGAGTGAGCCTGCCTTGAGACTGGTGGGAGATAATCACATATGGTACATGTGTGGGCAGGGAGACCTTTTTCTACTGCCAGACTACCATAGGAGCCCTAAAAAACAGGTGAGGACAAATAAAACACTAAAAAACTTCAAGTAGGGAAAAGGTACAAATTCAAGCAGGGTCACTTCAGATAAAATTCCCTTACCGAGCAATTTTGCATTGAGCAACAAGAAGTATTTGTGAGATCATAGTATTAAAGGTATTTCATAAAGTTTAGGGATGGATTTATCTAAATAAATTGCTTATTCTCTCTCTCTCTCTTTCTTGCTCTCTCATGTGTAACATCATTGTTTTCTTTTTATAAGTGAATAATACAGAATTTTTAGGATGCAAGATATCTTCCAATTCACATAGCTAATAAGTGCAGGTACCTGGACCCAGGCTGGACAACTAGCTAAGCCAACAGTATTTCTACTTTACTGTGTGAGATTTACGGCAGAAGCAAGGGGCTTGGACACACAAATCAGAAAGTTAATTTTTAGAATAGCAGAGTGTGCAGCAAGTATGCAGCATAGGACTAAACCTAGTGGTGGTATGTATTCTCTTCAGCCTCTCCAGTCTGTCTTACAGATTGTTCTTATAGTGCCCAGGTTCTTGTTCTAAACACATGGACTTAAAACTTGTATACATAGGGAGTAAGTCTGGTCATTTCAACTCTCCTTAAACACTAAGAACGATTTCTAGAAATCCAGAATTCCAGTAGTCATTGAAATATTTTTCTTAGTATATGGACTGAACAGAGGGCCTTCTTGCTGAGCTACTAAATCCCTAGCCCTTTTTATTTTTATTTTGAGACAGGGTCTCAGAAAGTCACTAAGTTGGCCAGGCTGGGGAACTGAAGTAAGAGAAAAATATTAACATAGCTGATAAGTATATATTGTTAGGAAGTAGAATATATAAAATAAAGCATGGCTCCTGTCTTTATATATCTATAGATAGATAGATAGATAGATAGATAGATAGATAGATAGATAGACAGACAGACAGACAGTTTTAAATTCTGGCTCTTCTACTTGTTAACTCAAAATTTGGGTGAGTCATTTAATATCTTTTGGGTTTGGTTTTTTTGTCAAATGTCTGTAAAATATAAAATGAAAATATTAAAAGTAAATACACTGATATCTTTGTTGTTGAACTCAACTCATTCCAAATTGATATTTGAATACTGAAAAGTTTGAGAACTGAATATGTTTTTCCCATAAGAAATAATAGAAAACCAAATAATTGGTTCTAAGTCCCAAAAGTTACACTTGAAGTGTTGAGAATTGAACCTAGGACTTTGTACATATTAGGCAAGCACTGTACCACCGAGCTACATCCCCAGCTACACTTATTAGTTCATTTTTTTTCAGGACTTTAACAAATTTCACATGATTTTTTTTTCTTTAATTCTATCGTGGTACTCACAGTTTTCCTCTTAGTTTCATTGCTGGTGTCACTAACTTTCTTTGGAGCAATGGTTATGATATTTTATGCAAGTAAACCATAAAAAAACACAATGACAAATGTTTTAACACTAACAGAAGCACTGTATATTGTCCGGGTGGGAGGTGCACTTAGACTGAAGCGTCACCCCTTTGTGTCCACGGCAAGACATGACACATGACTCACTCTCAGCTGGTACAGGTTTTTCAAGTTAGATTTTCTGTTCACCTATACAGCAAAGTTACAAACACTGAGTAGACTTTTTTTTTTAACTTTGCTGTTTGAGTAGTGGAAAGTTCGAGCTTGGAGCCATTTGACAACCAAGGTATCACTGTACTTAATAAGATAGTATGAAAGTTAGACACAATAATGTACATAATGCACTTTCATTAAATGTTAGCTTTTTGGTGTACATTATTGGTGCTTATCTGTAACTGACTCTTCTTTCCCTCTTAGACTCATGGGAGACTGGCTTCTCAGCTATCTTGCAGTTGGTGGTGAACATATGAGTACCTCTTCCCCATGCAATGTAAACAGAAGTAACATGAGTTACATGACCAAAGAATGAAAAGGCCATGCCTAGCCCCTCAGCTCTCTCTTCCTCTGTTCTGGCCTCCTATGAAGGTCATATTGAGATTGTGGTATGACAGGCTGGTACCTTTTGCTAGGCCTGGGGTCTTGGTCACTTTTCAAAACAGGATTCTTTCTTGTTCTATATTAGACATTAACATTGAGTTATAATAAACTTTGTTATCTTAAATCACTGAGATTTAGGAGTTAACATGTGGCCCTACCACATAATCAACCTTATCCTACATAATACATGTATTACCATTATACACTATCATTATGTTGTTTACTTGGTATCCATCACTGTACTGAGTGTATTTTGTGTTATATATTTTATTGTATTTGTATTTTACAACATATCCCATATTAGTCTCTCATTCAAAGTCTAATATAGATATTCCTGGTCAGGAGGTTCTCCTTTAAGAGATGATTCAGGGATTTTATCTCCAATAATCTAGTAGCTCTGAATCTGGTGAGCTGATGAACATAGAGGAAAGAGCATATGAAGAATGGAAAGGAAAATTTAAGAGCTCAGGCCTGGTAAAATAGCCTAATTATAAATGATTAAATGGTTTCACCCATATACAAGGATGCTGAAATAAGGATATGCAGCAACACACAGTGAATATGTGTATATGCAGAATGAAAGATTTTATATTATTAAATATTGAATATAAACTCAGGAACATAAAACTGTACATGCTCTAAAACTAAAGATCAAAATGATATGTAGTAAAGAATATGGGAAACCTTTATGTAGAATGAAGAATAAAGTTAGAAGTTTTAGTGTCCATATACAAGATTTCTAAAAAGACAACAAAGAATTCAAAGGAAAATATAATACCTAGGAATTTCTTAAAGTTGAAAATACTCTCTAGTCTTTAGGTTGAGAAAAACAAAATTACATTGCCTAACAGGATTTTTAAATCTACCCCAATGAGTACAATTTCAGATTGAGGATACTGAACAAAGTCAGATAACCTACCATAAAACATACTTTGAACTTACAATTGTGTATGTCTTTAAAGAATGAAAGAAATAAAAACATTTTCCTACATATAAGCGCTCAGAATCATTACCAACACTCATGAAAATCCATGAATAAACTCTGAGCTAATAAAAGATGTGTTCCAGTAAAAAGGAAAATGAAACTATAGTAAAAGGACGGAGTGGGGTGCAACAAGCAATAGTAAAACAAAAAAATCACAACTTCATTGCTTAAGTATTTATTGTACAATATTATCCTTACAAAAATATGAAATTAAAATCTCAGTAGAAGAATTGGAATTTTTAGCGAGAAGAAGAAAGAGTGGACAATAATGAACGCATGCTGAGATTTATGTCTTGTTTGCTGGAGAGTTATAATTACAGATTAGGAAATTATAAGAAATTAAATATTTGTATTGAAAAATCTAATAATTTGCATAATAAAAATTAGAATATTAGAAAACTACAATATAATAGAAAATTTTAAATTTGAAAACAAGAGATGAAAATGAATAAAATGAATAATGCAACAAAATACCAAAGAGCAAGAATAAAAAATAGCACATTACATGTGAAAAAATAACAGATTGACAAGATTAAATTCAAATCCTAATATATGTCAAAGTTTTAAAGTCTCCCCTTGAGAGACCACACTCCTCTTTGAATTGTTTTCCATTCACTCTTCTTTTACAGTTCAATCTCCCTCATCCCTCTTCCCCAGGGTCATTTATCAAGAAAACCACCTGTATAAGGGCTCTACTTTGTGGGGGTACATGTGGGGAAGACCTAGAATAGGATGGTAAATGTAAGGAAAATAAAAGAGAGAGGCTACATAAGCTATATCACAAAAGGAAAGCCCATATAAGTAAAATAGGGGTGATATCTATAAAAATCTAAGAAAATAAAAATAACTTTATAGTGATAAACTTTAAACTTAGGTAAAATCAACTGTTTTCTAGAAAAACTATGTGTTGAAAATGACCAAAAAATTACAAAAATATTAAAATCGTCACTAGAGTTTGGATATGGCTTGTCCCCCTGAAGGTTCATATACTGAAAACTTGGTCCCCATTTAGATCATCACATTGATGATTAGATCATAGAGGCAGCAAACTTTGGAATTTCTCGCAGGACTGGGTTGGTTCCAAAAGGAGCAGTTTGTTATAAAAAGAGTAATCCTAGTTCCTTTCCAGTTCCTTGCCATATGTTTATAGGAGCCCTCTGCTGTACTTACACTGTTTGTACTTTAAAGCCACTAGAATCAGAGACAAATCAACCTCCATTCTTTATAAAATACTGAGCCTCATGCATTTTGTTACAGCAACACAAAATGTACTAAGAATGAAGGAAATTGAAAATATCACCTAAAACAGAAGGCATGCATATATGATTTCATAGGTACATTCTATCATACTCATAGGAATAAATAATTTTCATCTCATATAAATTTTTCCAGAACAAAAGGAATGAGATAATATACTCCTGCTAACAAAGATGAAACAGGATAGCACAATGAGAAACTAATTATATATAATTATACATGTCTAAAAATTTAAACTTGAAGTTAAGTATTATTCAATTCAACTAATGAATCCTGGAGACATTTCAAAGCAATTTGTGAATTAACTACTCAGAAAAGTAAAGTCAGATCTCTACAGCAGCCTCACACCCCCATATATACATATATATATATACATATATATATGTATATATGTATATATATGTATATATGTATATATGTATACATATATATACACACATATAATCATATTAATTAAAAAATAAATCTTATAAAAAATAAATGTTCCTAAAAGCAATACATTTAAGAACAAGCTTTGGCTATGAAGGTAGCTCACTTACTACTAAGCACTTGGCTAGTGTGTGTGAGACCCTGGGTTTGATTGCCAGAATCACACAAAAAAAATTCTGTGACCCTGAAAAAGGGAATCCTTGAATTAAAAAAAGCAAGACATTTATATAAAATATTTCTAACATGTAACAGTCAAAGCACTCAAATTTAAGATATATAAATAATTTTTAAAGGTCAAAAACAAGTATTAAGGACCAGGGATTTAGCTCAGTGGCACTGCACCAGCCTTGCAAGTGTAAGGTCCTGAGTTCGATCCCCAGTACCAAAAAAAAAAAAAAAAAAAAACAAGTTGTAGAATAAAACCAATAGAAAAAAGTGTAAAGTAATATAATCAGACATTTCATAGAAATGTCAAAAGCTGATACAAAAAAGCAAATATACTTACCTTCATTAGTGATCTTGAGAAATGAAAATTGAAAGGAGATGCATTTTTCACTCATCAGATTGTAAAAAAAAACACCATAAAGAAAAATGTAATATTACCATATGTTCACAAAGATATAGGGAAGAATTCTTGTTGTTGACACACATTGATATAACTTTGGAAGCTATACAAAGTGGCTAAGAGAGAGGATTAATTGCCTATGTGTTCAAAGAATATATGGAAGAACGTTAACTGTAGAATTTTTCATAGCATAGAAAAATTGGCAGTGACTTAAGTTTCCATTGCATGAAACAGCTAAGTTAATTATGCTATAATCATACTATGGAATTGTGCCAGTTTATCTTAATTGTCAACTTCAGTGGATTAAGAGATTCCTGGAGAGGTGATTGGATGTTAGGGGCATTGGACTTATCAGAGGATTAATCCATCAGTGTTCATAGCTGAATGTGCTGTTAGGAGATGGGACACTTGGAATGTGCCTTTGGAGAGTACATCTCTCAGGATGCTCGTCACCTGCTCTCTGCTCACCTGGCACCATAAAGCAAGCAGTTTTGTTCAACCACACCTTTCTGCCATGATGCCTGGCTCTCCACAGACCACAACAATGGAACCAGCCAACCATGAACTGAAAATTCTGAAACCGTGAGCAAATAAACCATCTCCTCCTTTAAGTTTTGTAGGTCAGACATTTTGTCCTAGCAATACAAAAGTTGAATAATATAGGAATACTACACAGTAGCTAAAAGGAATGATCTAAATTGCTGAATAATAATAACAATTTCAGGCTAATAGGAAAATCTTCCTTCCCATTGAAGATATACAAAATGCTGGATAAAATATAACAACTAACCCCCTCCCCCAAATATTGTTTGTCCCTTTCCATATTTTAAAACCAGAAGTGAAAATTCCCAAAAATAGTAACAATGAAGGAAGTGAAATTATATCAGTAAGCAGGAGCAGAGCTTGAAGCAAGATAGATATTCCACATCAATTTCAGAACCGTATCAAAGGTGGAATTTTAAAATGTAAGGGAAATAAACTGAAAAAACCATTATTAAAGGGAATGGGAAAGGAGCTTGAAACTGACTATTTGAGAAATTCTGTGATAGCTGCCTTTCCTAGGTCACAAATGGGGTTTTATCTAAGGGAAATAAAACAACTAATCATGCCTAACACATAGTTTCGGAGAAGGGTCAAAATTTATTCTTATTTCAAGTTGGCTATCCAAGATATTCTTTCAGAATGGCCACATGAGACCTTCCACAGATATGTTACACATCACACAAGTAAATAAGCCACCATAATGGAGAGTCAGCCAAAAATCTCATGTGGCAGAATATGTTAAGTTCCAAGAGGCCTTTAAAGATTATGTTACAAACAATTTACACTTTAAACAAGAAAAACTAGTAGATATAATAAGAAGTTAACTTTTTTTTGTACCTCGGTATTTCTTTAAGATGTATTCAGAAAGATCATTTTTCTTTTACCTCTCAGTAAAAACTCAGGCAAGGCACGAAATCAGTGCCCCAAATCTTTTCGATTTCATGCACCTGAACAGATATACAATATTCACATGCACGCATGCATGTCTCAGTCCTGAAAATGGAATAATAAGCCCTTGAAATCATCAAAACTCTGAAGTACATTTAGAGTTAAATCTCCCTTTCCCTAGCTGAGCTTTGCCAGTGAAAACTGAAAAAATAAATGAAGTTAGAAAAACAAAAATGACTTAATTGCCTTTGTTGCCATTGGATATCACCATGTTCTCTGGGCCTAGAAAATACATATTATTCTGATTGTTTCTCTTGTAGCTTTTTTTTTCCTTTTGTTGGTACCAGGGGTCGAACTCGGGACCTTGTGCTTGCGAGGCAGGCAGTGGAATCACTGAGCTAAATCCCCGGCCCTCTTGTAGCAGTTTTTGATGGATTCTTTCAAAGACTATACTAGGAACATTCATTCGAACATATGACACAAGAGGCTCCCTTTGAAACAGACCATTCTTACCAATTCATTATTGTTGTTCTATGGCCCTTCCAAGTTGTCTGCTCTGGACAAGACTTAAGAGGGTCAGGTCAGATCTGTTACCTCACCTGAGCAATATGTGGTATATGTGCATCTTTTGGAAATACCAGCAAAATTCCACATAGCCATCTCTCCTTTTTACAACATCACAGTGACCATCTCCATCTAAAACCTCTCAGATTTATGCTCCTCATCTGTGTATCAAATAGACAGCCCACTCTGTACCCATACAGCAGGGGACACAAATCAAGCTCTGGGTATTTCTGTCAAACATCAAATGTTCCACACCTGTGATGGAGTAAGACAGAATCCCTCACATCTTCTCCTCAATGGTGTGAATTCGCAATATGCTAGCAATTCTCCTCTGAATCTGAAATACCAGCCGTATTTCAATTGGCAATCAAGACAAGTTCAAAATTAAACCATAAATACTGGGAAGCCATAAATAAAATCTTTATTTTGTTCTTCCTTTTAAGTAGAAGTTATTGATATATGCATATATACAATAAACAGAATGTAGCTGCAATGTTGCCTCTATTTGTTAGAATAAAACAAGAATAAATCAAGTCCAAAATTTGGCTAAATGACTTCCACAGAACTATGTAATGTCATAGAAATCTTCCACCAAACTTTTGACTTTATGTGGCTATACTTTTAAAGAGGATTAGGTTGTAAAAAATATTTGAAATCTTTATGCTCATTTTCAACATACCCTATGAATCCACTGTTATTCAAGTCACTCATGTCTGCATCTGCAGACTTTTTTTTTTTGGTACCGGGGATTGAACTCAGGACCTTGCATTTGCAGGGCAGGCCCGGTGCCACTGAGCTAAATCCCCGGCCCTGCAGACCTTTTACAGTTGTCTTGAGGTGTGATTTCAGTTTATCTTTGCAACTTGTGACAACCAGGGAAAGACCAGCAGAAAAGATACTAAAGTTAAGGCAGGGAAGAATTTTGAGGGTTGGAATCAGGCTAACTGTATATCCTTTTATTCATTAGCAAATATTTTAATGTTTCAACTTTCCTTTTTCTTAACAAATCATGAAAGAAAGGTTCAATGATGAGCACCCAGAAAACTAAAATCCATTGTTGGTGCATTTATGTGTTGGTAAAAACAGAAAATAACATCTGAGACACCTATAAATCACACAGCTATGAACACTAAGGGGGTAAATATCTATGTTAGTTCTGGGTTACTTTTGATTAATTTGTTTCTTCATTATGGGTTTATTTTCCTGCTTGTTTGCATGCTTCCTAAATTTTGACTGCACTTTAGATATAAATCTTACCTTGCTGGTTGCTAGATGGTTTTGTATTCCTGAAATATTATTGAGCAGTTTTTCTGGGATATCATCAGGTTGTTAGAAATAGTTTGATCCTTTTGGATTATCATTTTAAAACTCATTTGTGAGACTCAGCAGTACGTCATATAGGGCTTATTATTCCTCACTACCAAGGCAAGAGTTTTCTGTGTACTCTACCTAATGCCTCGTGAATCATAAAGCCTTCCATTCTGACTGATAGGAATAAGCACTCTTCCCAGACTTGTGTGGACCGTGGATATTTTAACTCTAGTTTGTTCAAGTTTTTCTTTCTCCAAACTTCCATAGTTTCCTCACCTGTATGTACTGATCAATACTCAGCTGAATACTTGAGCAAGATTCTTTATAGATCTTTGGAGTTCTCTCTCTGTGAAGCTCCCTGCACTTTGGTATTCTGTCCTGCCATGTCTAGAACCTTTGTTTTCCAAGATTCTCAGGTTTCTTCTCCTCAAATGAGTGAGTTCACTAGACTCTAACTGATTTTTTGTAGCCATAGCCTCACACAAACACCATGGCTCAGCAGGCCCCTAAAGCCAGTGAACTGGCTCCATTATTTGGCTCTCTTATATCCCAAAGATGTCTGACCTTCATCATCTAATATCCAGAGATTCCTTTACATGTTTTTCTTTTCATTGCTCTTGTTTCAGGTCGGAAGGTAAATCTTTTCTCTGTTATTCCTTCTTATCTTGAAATGAAATTCCTCTGTATTTAAAAGAAAAATTGGAGGCAGAAAAAATAATATATATATATAAACAATCATCACACATACACCAAAAGGGGGTAGTTTTAAATCTAAGTCCCATGGGGGCTTTGTTTTCGTCTCAGCTACTGTCAGAATTTTTCCAGGGTAGCCACTAAAGCTGCTTAAATTGGTTGGTAAAAATTCTCTTGTGGCAACCACATCACATTCTGTTCAGGGACTACCTTTGACATCCTTTTTCTCTCTAAGAAATTCTTAGCTGCTTTGTGAAGTTCTCAAGAGGAAAAGCTGGAACTTTGTAAGAGTTTGAAACAAATTGCTCTGGGATGTGCTCGGGGAGACTCCCATGGTGCCACTATGCATCATACATAAACACCTGGCTCATTCCTCAGAAGACCCCAGGCAACACTCCTACAGAACAAGGAACTTTCTCCTACATTCTTTTCTCAAGACTTTTCCTAGAGTCTTTGAATTCTGGCATCATTATCAAATAATTGGTTTAGAGGCTGTATTTTCAGATTAAACATTTTGTTCCCCCCTCTGCTACCTTACCTTACTTGAGTTTCTCACTATGTTTTAAGTACAGAATTTATATTTTTTAAATATCCTTCATTCTTTATATTGACAAATAATGTAAAATAAGATTTTTCCACATGAAATGGAAAGCTGGAAGGCAGGCTATGATCATAACACATGTAAATAATGTTTCATTGCCCTCTAGAAATAAAAGAACAAACTTAAATTTTCTCCACAGGAAATATATCAACTCACTTTTAATAACATAATTGAAGACTTTATCTGTTCCTGTTTGTCCCTTCCTTCCGTTCTGATTCCTTTTGATCAGGCCTTTAACTTTGTTTTGCATTTGAAAAAACTTTACTACACTTATATTTCCTGTTTCTTTTAGCCCTTCAGTTTATCCTTCTCTGAGTGCTTTTAAATCTACTTGGTAAACTGCATGGAAAAGAGGTGGTAACAGTTGATGAGTTTATTTTATTTGGCTTGTCTTTTTTGTAATCCATTTAATAATTTACTAGGAAGCCCATAAAACTAAAAGCTGAGAGACTGGGTAGCACATTTTATTTTGTTCATAGAGAAATACATGTACTTGTAAAGTTTAATCCTAGAATCCTTAACACTGGTCCAAATGTCAGTGACTCCCAACTGAGAAGTCAATTCTTTCAGTTTAAGAAGATAAGGCACCATTCTTCATGTGGAAAAAAAATCTTCTTTATTCTTGAGTTTTTAAGAGTATCACTAAATATCAACTTAAAGTACACTTAATGTCAGATTCTACAGATCAAAGAAGAAGAAACATTCATTCCAGATACATATTTTATCATATATATATAAAGTTTTAGATAGTATGTGTGTGTAGCGAAAGAGAGAGAGTAAAAGAAAGAAAAGGGGAGGGCAAGGAAGGGGAAAGGAGAGAGACTGGTTACATTGAAAATATAATGATTATAAGATGAAGACTTTCTTTTTTAAGGACAGATAGATTAACGGAGTGATGACACTGGAAAAAAAAACATAAATTATCTCAATACAAATGGCAGATAAGGCATACACCAAAAAGTTTGTATAAATTTGCATCAAGCCAGAAATGCAGCAAACATAGTTTATATTGTAATCATTATTGATTGAAGTGGTAAAGTCTCACTTTTTTATGGCTGGAATAAGAAAGATAAGTGGCCTAGAACCAGGTTTAACAGAGTAAATTTATTAATAACAATGAATAAAAAACATGGGTTCTTTCAATAATCAAAGAAAGATTCCTTTAAGATCTGGCTAGGTGTCAAAAAAATTTGAAGTTAGGGAAATGATGATTAAAAGAGTCAAAAATCATTTGGTAGAGTCCTGCAATACAAAGAATGATGAAACAGAGTCTTTGGGAAATGTGTAAAATTCAATTCCTCACAGAATTTTTGTAAGAAGCTGGAAAGAGAGCAACAGCCTTTTTATGGAAATATTTAAAACACAGCTGTCTTCTTACTTGAATTGATTTGAAAGCAACTCTAGGCCGGGGATTTAGTTCAGTGGTTCCAGTGCCTGCCTCTCAAGCACAAGGTCCCGAGTTCGATCCCCAGTACCAAAAAAAAAAAAAAAAACAGAAAGCAACTCTACCCAGAGCCAAGAAAAATATACTGGAAAATACTTACAATAGTTTAAATTGTACAGACTTAAACCATAAGTCAGAGATCAGAGGTTGGAAACTAATTTTCTTATTCAACAAGAGTGGCCTATTTGTCCATCAACAGATGAACGGAAAAGAAAATGTGATATTTATACACAATGGAGTTCTACTCTGCCATAAAGAATAATACACTTGAGTCATTCACAAGTAAATGGATGCACCTGAAGACCATAATATTAAGTGAAATAAATCAGATGGACAAGCTTAAATATCTCATGGCCTCATATTAGAAATCTGAAATTTAAACACAGAGCAAAATAAAAAATAGATAATAGGAAGTAGGGAGATCTTTTTCAAATGAGAAGGGGAACAAGAGATAGAAGGAGGAGAAAGGGGAGGGAAAGAGAATGAAAAGAAAAGAATTGAAGGGAAAAATGGAAATAGAGTTTTTGTAAATAGGAAGAGGACCAAGAATTGGAAGAAGCAGGGAGGGGCAGAAGGGGTAGGGGGTGAAAAAAATAATTAAGATGTAAAAAATAATTAAAATATGGGCTGGGGATTTAGCTCAGTGGTTCTGGTGCCTGCCTTACGAGCGCAAGGTCCCGAGTTCAATCTCCGGTACCAAAAAATAATAATAATAATAATAATTAAGATGCGTACCAACTCCCCATGATAAATGTAATCATTATGTACTGCAAATATGCACTAGTAAAAAACAGAACTTACTAATTGCTTAGAAGGTCTTAGGAGAACAAATATGTTTAGAAGTCAAACTAAGATGGAGGTTGCTCATGAAGTAAGAAACTTCTCTTCCTCAATAAATAGAGTGCCCAGGTTGGGTGTGCTGGCACATGCCTGTAATCCCAGAACTTGGGAAGCTGAGGCAGGGGAGCCACAAGTTTAAAGCCAGCCTGGGCTACATAGTGAGATCCTGCCTCAACAAACCAAAAATAAATGAATAAATCACCATATAAGTAACTGTATTAATATGGGTTTAGGTTTAAGCCCTGTGAAATGAGTTAATTCTCTATCCTTTCCAATACAGAGCTGGAACTGATAGCACAATATCCCTAGATATTGCTCTCTCAGTTGCTGCTCAAATGATAAGGAAGGGTGGGACCCAGTACATTTCTATTCCTGTATACAAGTTCCTGACGTCCAGTGCAAAATGATTACAATGAATAACTGATAATTTGAAATAGGAAGAAAAGGCCCAAAGGGGTAGGGGTGGTGGGAGGGGAAGGGGAAAGGAAAGAAAGGAAAGGAAAAATTATGAGAAAAGAAAGAAAATGGAAACAAAGTCTATGTAAATAGGGAAGGGTGGAGGGGGTGAAGGGCGCACAGGTAATGGGGAAAAAATAAGAACCAAGATACATCATGTACAGGTACAAGCACCCAATGATGAATGTAAACATATTGTATACCTAAAATGTACCAATAAAAGAATTTAAGGGGGAAAAAAAGAATGAAACCCTGATTGCTACAGTGGCATGTTACTATAGCCCAGATACTTGGGAAGCTAGTGCAAGGGAGTGGCCTGAACCCTGTGCCAACTTGGTCAAATAACGAGATGCCCCTCTCAAAAAAATAGGAAAGGAGAGGAAAAGAATGGACCTAAATGAGAGATTTGGATGTAATTAGCTCATAAAGTTGATACGCACACTGTTGTAACCATTAGAAACTCTAAACATGAAATCTAATGAGACAGAGAAAGAGATCAAATTCAAGTCTACAATTGAAGTGGCTATAGGTTTTAAACACAATCATTGAGGTTGTTTATTTCTAGGATGTCTATTTAACACTAACAGTTTAATCTCTCACAAAAAAATGCAGACAATCACTCAAAAAAAGCAGCATAAGAATATTTAGTGCACTAACAAAGATGGTAAAATAGAATATAGTCGACAAATGTGTATATATGCACATGTGTGTTTGTATATGTCTAGGTTAGAAGGTAGACATGAGCCATAAAGCTTACTTTAAGATTGCCATCTTAATTATAAAATGTTTAGGCTGAAAATTGGTTTCCATGTGTATTTACATTATTCTACAGAAATTCTTATGAAAACGATTGTGTAGCCAAAAGGCATTCCTGCTGCTTATATTAAAGTGTTGATTCTGCTTCTGTCTGATTTTATTGTGTTTGTTTGTTTCCTGGAAAAATATCAAAAGAGGGTGATAAGCCACTTCCATTGTATAAATCTTAGTTTCACAATGTGAAAAAGTATGGGATACCCTTAAAAAAAACTGTCAGAGTAAAGATCAGCAGCATCACACAGCCTCTCTGAGACTCAGAACCAAGACACCTGGAAAAAAAAAACTTGGTTAAGAAAATAAGGACCAGATCTCTGGAAATTGGGAGGGAGCTAACAGGAAAACTAGAAACAAGAGAGAAGCTGGAGAAATGGAGAACAAGGCAAAAAGAAGAAAAGAAGGAAAGAAAAGTAGGAAGTGGTCTGTGAAGCTCACCCCAGCTCCTGGCGAGAGAAAGGAGTCTTCACTAACACAGTGTAAGCCTGGAGAAGGTCAGCACCCCTAGGGAAAAATAACAGACTGGGCTGGGACCTAGCCCCAAGAAAAGCCCTCAGTTTTTGTAAGCTGCAAAAACACCCGGAGGTTTTACTCTGAAATTATTCATTCTGCATGGTAGCCTAAAATTGGAGAAGAAATCCAGTTCAGCACCTGCTATATTTGAGAGGGTTTACTCAAAAGCCATGTTGTGAAGGGGTTAATTGTTATTGTGGTACAACTACACTGCAGTTTCTGGTGTCACCTACCACAGTGACTGGGTGAGAGATGGCCACAAGGGACTGTTGAGGAGAGGGCAAGGGCTAGACATAGACCCCGTTGACAAGCTTAGGCTCAAACCAGGAAGACATAAGTGTTCTACAATACGTGGTCAGAACACAGGCCAGTCATGTGTGGTCTTTGGGTGCTTGGGTCTGAAAGTACTGGAATTAAGTCCAGCAAAGTGCCAGGCACACGCCACCCCCATTCTGCTGCCTACATCCAACACAGAGCTCAATGGTCTGTTCGCCTTCCCCATCTGCCAGTGTGATCAGGGAACACACCAAGGCTTAGTTAGTGGCCACAGCCTGAGTTATACAGACAGGGATCTTGAGCAGGGGCAACACTTCACAAACCCATAGGCTATAATATTAAGTGGAGAAGGCTGTGACTTGGGATGCGCTGAGGGACAAAGAAACTGTGAGTGGCAGAAGTGAATATAGCCCTAAGATGAACACCGTTGCAAAACGCACTCAGCAGAGAAGGCAGGAAAAGATTAAGCATTCCCATGGAGGAAAAAAAAATGTGAGTGTGGAAACAAAATATGTCTTAGTATTATTCACTATCCCTCCTACATATCTGGTGAACTCCAAAACCACAGAGACTTTGAAGAAAAAAAAAAATAAAAACACTAATTCAATAATATGGAGGGATATTTTTGGATTCATTTCTTTTTTTTTTTTTCGTTGGTTTGGGGGACTTCAGAGGTTTTTCCTTCTGTTTTCTTTTTATTTCTTCCCCTTTTTATGCTGTTTATTTTTTTTCTTCTTGTATATTCTTTTATCTAATTTTATTAATTTCCATGTACTTCTTAAAAGAGTCCTTTATCTTCCCTTTCTCTCCTTATCTTCTTTTTTTTTATTTTTCAAACTTTACTTCTTTTATTTTCTCTTTCACCTCCTCTATTTTTCTAGGATTACATTGATTAAGCTTTATTAATCTTTAGATGTTTATTTGACTCTATGCTATTGTTTTTGAATTGTTTTCTATTATTAATGGTGGTACAGTTGTTGCATTTAGTACACCTTTATTGGATGTCAATATTTGGGGTTTTTTGTGCCCATATTATAATTGCAGCTCTCTCCATTGCTAAGGGTGGTAGAGTAGTAGGTTTTAATGATTATTATGGTATGATAATATCCAATTTGTCTGACTCTATTATTGTAGCTGTTGCCATAGATTTTGCTATTAACTGGTTTTCACTGTATGCTAGGATCTGGTATGTATTTGTGCCATCAACAATACTCCAGTTCAGTCCACATAACTGGATACTGGACCAATTATATACTGGCCCTTTTCCTCACCAAATTAACAGAGACATTTGGATCTCAGGACAGAGGCAATATGTAGCCACACCCCAAGCACATCACTGGTAAGTAGATACTAAGGAAAAAGATAACCATACTAGCTATCAACAAAGTAAATTGTTCCCAGTAAACTCATCATAATCAGTCAAAAAATAAATTTATTCATAGAAAAAAAACCCCAACAAAGTCTTTCCACTATAATTGACTAGCAAACTTCAGCAAAATAAAATAGAGACATGAGGAGACAACACAACAAAATGCCTCCAAAAATTCCCAAATCCTGAAAGCTGATTCATAAGGCATAGATGGAAGGGAAACCAAAAGCCACACAACTGAATGATAAGAAGGGATAAAAGAGGAGACAAAACAGATCAATAAAGTACTCAAGAGATGACACAACTAAACAGATAATAGATGTAATAAACAAAATGATCAGTGAGCTTACAAAAGACACTTTTTAAAAATTAAACAAGGGCCAGGGATTGAGCATGGTGGTCCCGCCACCTGCCTGTCAAGAGTAAGGTCCCAAGTTCCATCCCCGGTACCAAAAAAAAAAAAAAAAAGTTAAACAAAATGATATAAAACATGAATGACCAGTTCATCCAAGAATTAGAATCCATGAAAAGTTACCAAATAGAAATCCATAATAAAACATATTCTACTGAAAACATGGGCAGCAGAAGTGACCAGTGTGAGGACACAGTATCATAACTAGAAATTGGGACAATGCAAGTGATCATAAACCTTAAAAAGGAGAGAATGTGAGAAATTTTTCCAACAGCTATTAGATGACACAAACATGACTAATCTAAGATTAACTGGAATTAGTGAAAAATCAGAAGACTGCACAAATGGCATAAAAACTTCTTTATACAAACAACAGCAGAAAACTTTCCAAGTATGAGGAAAGAATTTAACATACAGATATGAAAGGCATATACAACCCCAAATAGCCATGATCAGAAAAGAATTTCTTTTAGGCACATCATAGTCAAAATCCCAGAAGTTCAACATAAGGACAGAATCAAAAAAAAAACTGTTGGAGAAAACCTACAAATCACTTATACAGGTTAACCCATTAGAATTACGAAGACTTCTCAACACAAACCTTAAGGGCAGGAGAGCTTAAAGTCAAGTGTTTAAGATCTAAAAGAAAACAACATCTAATCCAGACTAATATATATCCTACCAAAGTATCTTTCAAAATTGATGTCGAAATAAAATCTTTCCATGCAAAAGAACAACTTAAGAAATTCACTAGCCAGGTGTGGTAGCACACACCTGTCATCTCAGGAAGGGTGAAGCGGAAGAATCACTGTGAGTTCAAGGCCAGCCTGAACTACATAGTGAGACTGTCTCACAAAAAAAAGAAAGAAAAAGAAATTTATGACCACCAAATGAACATTCCAAAAGATTCACAAGTATATCCTAGAAAGAGACAACAAAGCTAACATTGCCAAAAAGTCTAGTGGAATGATATATCAGGTAAGTTGAGAGAGGGGCATAGAGGGATGAGGAAGAGGAAATAAAAATAATTAAAATGTGTTATATACATGTACCAACTAAGATGAAAGTAATTATGATGTACTGCAAACATGTACTAACAAAAAAGGATAGTAAAATAAACAAAATAAATAAGACCATATGAAACCCTGAAATAGGTCACCACCATAAATGAAATATGGACTTAATGCATTCAAGTAACTATGATTGAAAAGGTAATAAATACAAAAAATTTTAGAAACTTATTGCATACTAAGGAATATATTACTCATATAATGTAAAATTATTCACTTTCAATAGAAATTTTTCTTTATCAATATCATGATTCTTTGAAAATTTTGAAAGACCACATTTCCATTTTAGAGAGGTCATTGCTAAAGTGGTATCAGCTACTTCATCTATAATGGAATATTAGAATTAATGGCATAGAAGCTTAGTAAGAAGCTTAGTAATACCGATAACAATGAAAATCTGAATGATACAGTACCTTCCCCCAAGACACACATCTCCATACCACTGCACATTCTACAAAAACAACTAGAATTAATAGTGTTAAGTCTTCTAGTATGATGGTGGCTGACTCGCATCATTTTGGTTCAGATATTTACATTTCTCCTACACAGTAGTAGTAGATCTATGTGACAAATATTCTATTAAATGCCTCACTCTTCAATGTTGATGTTTGCTAGGCTACCTTTTTTGACTAAGGAAGGCCAATTTCTCATAGCAAATTTAAAACAAATTAACTGTTAGCTCATCAAGGGAATTAAAATATTTCCTCCATCTTTCCCTTAATTCTCTCACTTCCCAATTCCATTACAGATGCCTTAGAAAGCAGTTATGGTCTGCTCTCGGATAATTTCTAGAGGGTGAACTACTCTTCACAACGGCATTAGCTAAGATTGATTTAGTAATTTCAATCTGCCAAACACTTTGCTAAGCCTTTCACACATTTTATTAACCACATTTTATGAAGAAACAGTGGTTCAGAAAGATTGAATAGTTTGTCCAAAATTACAAAGGTAATATCATATGGAGTTGTAATTCAAACCTTCTACATGTCCTACTCAAGAAAACAAGCACTTAACCACTTTTACACTGTTATCAAAATGTAACTACAGATATATAACTTGTGATTCAACTGCTACATTTTCTGATGACTCAGAAAATTCTAGAATCACAGACAGCATACCCAGCATGTGGCTCATTAGGCATGTGATAATAACATTTAGTTCCAGTCCCAGTCTTGAGCTTAATATATCCCTTAAATTAGGTATATAGTGTTGCACATTCCTAGGTCACTCAGTCAGATCACTGATGTCCTCTCTTATGCCTAAGTATTCAGAATATTTGTTCCTGAAACAAGTTCAAAATTTTCAACACTCACTGCTTAACTTTTTTTGAATATTTTTGCCAACACTTTTCAAACATTTTATTTCTTCTAAAAACTTGAATGAGGTAAATTTGTTTTTTCGTTTTTTGTTTTTTGTTTTTGTTGTTTGGGTACCGGGTATTGAACTCGGGTCCTTAGCTTGTGAGGCAGGCGGTGGAACCACTGAGCTAAATCCCAGGCCCAAGGTAAAATTGATATAACAAGAACTACACATATTTTGTGTGTACAATTTATTGAATGTAGACATATACACAATCAAGATTACAGAAATATTCAACACCTCCTTATGTTTCTTTGTGTTTCCTTGTTTTTGTGGTAAGGAAACTAAACATGAAATATACCCTCTTAAATTTCATAGTGCGCAGTACCATATGGTTAATTATAGACAGTATATTATACAGCAGATTTCCATAACTTACTCAACTAGCATATCTAAAACTTTCCACCTATCAAACAGTAACCCTGCATTTCATCTACTCACCCAAGATCCTGGCAACCAATATTGCATTCTCTGCTCTTATAAGTTTGACTATTGTAGATATGTCATATAAATGGAATCATGTAGTATTTGTCAATCTGTGGCTTGCTCATTTCACATAGCATAATGGCTTACAAGGTTACATATTTTGTCACACATGGCAGAATTTCCTTCATTTTCAAGTCTAAATAATGTTGTATATATGTCATATTTTACATACCCATTCATCGGTTGGTAGATACTTAAGTTGATTTCATCCATCGGGGCTATTGTGAATAATGAAGCAATGAAAATGGGAGTATGACAGAGCCAGCCGTCACTTGTCGAACAGCACCTGAATGGGGGAGTGAGGATGAAGAAAAAGAAAGACGCAGAGATAGAGTCGGGAGCCTCTCAAAGAGACTGCCGCCGCGCTTTTTTAGTCTCCTCCCCTTTTTTTCACAGGTGAGTTTGGTTATTAATCATGACCCTTATCCAAAGACACCTGCTTCCTTGTTCGCTAGTTCTTTGGAAATTCCCCACCCTCATGGGCTTTCTTGTTTCTCGGGTTTACAAAACGTTCATCATGTTCCAGGACAATTTCTGAAGGTAAACATCTAATTTGGCAAGGACGCAGTTCCTCGTAACATAGTCTCCTTGCTCTATACAATGGAGGGTAAGATTTAACATGGAGCCTCTATGGCTAACACCGCTCTCCACAGGAGTACAGATATCCTTTCAACATACTGATTTCAATTATTTTTATACTGTGTTTATCTCTTTGAGGACAAAACACCTGACATGCACAACTTGAAGGAGAAAAGGTTTATTGTGGCTCATGATTTCATTTCATGGTTGGCGATCTCTAAGCCAGAACTGCTTGGCAAAAGAAAGTGGCTCACCTCATGGCACCCAGGAAGCAGAGAGAAATGGAAGGAGCTAGATGGAGGGGAATCGATCAAGGACAAGAATATACCCTTCCAGATCATGCCTCCAGCGATGTACTTACTCCAGGAAGGCCACACCTCCTAACAGCACTTTCAGCTGTGAACTATTCAATGGATTAATCAGTTGATGAGGTTAGTGTCCCCGTGATATAACCACCTTTTAAAAATCCCATCTAGGGGCTGGGGATTTAGCTCAGTGGTTTCACTGCCTGCTTCGCAAGTGCAAGGACCCAAGTTCAATCACCGGTACCAAAAAAAAAAAAATCCCACCTACACACATGAGCCTTTTGGGGGACATTTTTGTTCGAAACTATAACTGATACTTACTCAGCAGTGGAATTGCTGGGTTATACAGTAATTTGCTATTTCCTTTCCTAAGGAGTTCCCATATTGTTCTCCATAACTGTTGTACTAACGTATATTGCTACCAACAGTGTAGAAAGGCTTCCTTCTTTCCAGATCCTTGTCAAAACTTATTTTTTTCTTTTTTAATAATTTCCATCAAGCACTCTTGGAGGCTAAAGCAGGAGAACTGCAAGTTCAAGTCCAGCCTAGGCACTTTAATAATTTACTGAAACCCTGTCTCAAAGTAAAAGATAAAAAAGTCTTGGACTATAGCTCAGGGAAAGTCCCTGGGTTTAATTTCCAGTACCACAGAAAATAAATAATAATAATAGTAATAATAATAACAATAGTACTATCCATTCTAACAAGTGTGAGAGATACTTTATTATAGCTTTGATTTTAATTTCCCTGATGATTAATGCTATTAAGCATGTTTTCAAAAACCTAGTCTTACATCTCTCTTCTTTGAAGAACTATCTGGTTAAGTCCTTTGCTCATTTTATAATAGGGTTGTTTGTTGCTACTGAAGTATAAGATTTCCTTTTGTATTTAAAAATGAATGGTTTGAAAATATTTTCTCCCATTCCATAGGTTGCCTTTTTATTCTGTTTATCATATGCTTTGCTGTGCAGAACATTTTAGTTTGACGAAATACCACTTGTCTATTTTTTATTCTCTTGTCTAAGTTTTTATCTAATGCAAGAAAGCATTGCCAAAACCAATGTCAAAAAGATTTCCTCCTACGTTTTTGTCTCAGAGCATTATGTTTCAAGTCTCACATTTGTCTTTAGTCCATTTTAATTTGAGTGTGTGTGTGTGTGTGTGTGTGTGTGTGTGTGTGGTATAATGTAGGGGTTGCGTTATTTAGGGTTTTTTAGAGGAACAGAACCAATAGAAAACATGTATAATTATGCAAGGGGATTTATTAGTTAGTCTTAAAGGAGCAGAAGCAGGAGAGTCCATAATAGTCATCTAAAAGAACAGAAACACAAGAATCCACAGTAGCAATCTTTGTGCTGCAGAGCCGGAAGATCCAATAGCTGCTCAGCTGAAGAAGACAGAAGCCATAGAACAAGAGGGATCAAGAATGCAGCACCAGTCAGAGGCTGAATGCCTGGAAGCTCACTGCACAGCTCCAAATGCTAAAGAAACTAGAGACTGATGTCCAGTGGTTTGGCCAAGACTGAAGCTCTTCAGAAACAGGCACACTTCTGTCTTTGTTCCCTTTTTTATTCCATCCAGGCTACCAGCCTAATTGTTGGTGCCACCCACATCCAAGGTAGATCTTTCTCCCTTAGTGTGTGCTGGCCTACATGTCAATCATCCATAGACACACTCAGAACTTTGTTTTTTTGTTTTGTTTTGTTTTTTGGTACCGGGGATCGAATTCAGGTCCTTGCGCTTGCAAGGCAGGTGACAGAACCACTGAGCTAAATTCCCGGCCCACTCAGAACTTTGCTTTACTACTCTTCTAGGTTTTTCTGAGTTCATTAAAGTTAACATATCATGGTTAATGGTCACAGGGGTCCAACTTCATTCTTTTGCAAATGGATATCCAATTTTCCCAGAACCATTTGTAAAAGTCTACCCTTTCCCCTTCTGTACTCTTGATACCTTTGCCAAAGATCAGCCGCCAATATATGTGTGGATTTTTTTTCTATTCCACTGGTCTATATCTCTGTCTGTATGCCAGGAACATACTGTTTCAATTACTGTGGTTTGTAGTATATTTCAAAATAAGAAAATCTGATGCCCTTTAGGTTTAGTTTTTCTTTTTTGCCAAGGTCACCATGTCTATTCTGGGTCATCTGTGGTTCCGTATGAATTTTAGGACCTTTTAAACAAATTTCTGTTAAACATGCCATTGGAATTGTGATGGGGACAACACTGAATCTGTAGATTGCTTTTGGTACTATGGACATTTTAAGTCTTTAAGTCCATGAACACAGGGAGATTGTCCATTTAATGTTTTGTGGTTTTAAGTGTATACATTTTTCACCTTAAGTTGTTCCTAAGTATTTTATTCTTTCTGATGCTACTGTAAGTTAGATAATTTTGTTAAATTCCTGTTTGTATAGTTCTTTTTTTTTTTTTTTTTTTTTTTTTTTTTTTTTTGTACCAGGGATCGAACTCTGGACCTTGCGCTTACAAGGCAGGCAGAGGCACCAATGAGCTAAATCCCTGGCTGTATAGTTCACTTTTTTTTTTTTTTTTTTGGTACCGGGGATTGAACTCGGGTCCTTGCGCTTGCCCAGCAGGTGGCGAAACCACTGAGCTAAATCCCCGGCTAGTTCATTTTTAGTATATAGAAATGCAACTGATTTTTGTGTGCAGATTTTGTATCATGCAATTTAACTGAATTTTACTAGTATGAATACTTTTTGTGGTCTTATTTTTGAAATCTTTATTAAAGTACAAAAGATCCAGGGTGTTCTTTATTATAATAAAATCCTCTTGATTTTTACTAAGATATATTCTTTGCAGGAGGACTAGTTAAATAGAACTCCATATGCTTCAGTAACTTTCTCGAAAATGTTGAGGTATGAAAGAAATCTCTCAATCAACTCTTCTCTACTTCTGAAACTGCACTTGGGTAAACAGAACAGCTCTTAATAATCAGTCTTGCCATCATCACAGATACCATGGAATATTCAGGCATGGCTAGGCAAAGTAGATTCAATTACGCACCAATGGGACATTTTTACTCGTAGCCCCAAAATGTCAACTAATACTGATATATTTTAGAATTCTATAAAGAAATATAGTATGTTGGAAAACTTTCTTACAATTCAGAAACTTAAAAGTTCTGAAACTCTTCCTACTCCATGTCTCTTGCAGAATATAAGTGGAATATAAATCTCAGTAAGAAAACTCAGTTTTATTTTTCTGCAGATTCAACATCATAGGATTGTTAAAAATCCACAGCCATGACTAGAAAGTTTTTTGCTACTGAAGTCATTTCCCAGGTGTTCCAAAGAAGGACTTTATTCATGGTTTCAGTGTTGCTAAAATTTAATCACTTAATCTTCTACCAGATCCTGAAATAGCACAAAGTAAATAATGCTTTAGCAAACAAGGAGGAGAAAGTTAATGAAAAGGTTAGGGAGGAGAAGGAAAAAGAACAGGATTCCACAGAGAAAAACTAGAGTTTCATTTCATACATTTAGTCCTGATATATTATGAAAACTAATGATATCACTCCCATGAACTGCATGCAAATCAGAACATTAATCTCTAGCAAAATGGTTTATGTTATAGGAACCCACAAACAGATTTCCTTCAACTGCAGTAAATCAAATATGGTGGGTAGTTTCTGTTTGACTGATGAGTATACATGTCAATGGCAGGAGGGCAGTGACATATGGAAGAGCAATAAATATTTTTCTGACACTTCAGCAGCCCTTGTTCAACGACACTAAAGGAAGATAGAAGACTTCAGGAGAAAATGCAAGCCTGTCTCTATTAGCTGTTATACCATTGCTGCGGCAGCAACTGCAAGGTGATTTGATGTTCTGTGGTGTAGCCTGAACATTTAGTCTTGAACAAATGAGTAGTCTGAAAGAAAAGAATCAATGGTTCTCAGAGAGTATTGTCCGCATTTTCTTTCCAATTATGGCATTCTCCCAATAACTTAGTTTTTTAAAATGACAGTGGTATTCTTTAGATTCTATGACATACTTACTGCCCAATCAAATTTTGTTAAAGTTTTTGTTCTTTGTCCTTCTCAACAATATTGTTTCTTTGCCTTCTATGTAATTGCCCTTTTCTAGTGGAAAAAATCAAGGGTAGATGTGTTAAAATGTATTAAATGTTACATTTGGTACAAATTATATTAGAATCCACATCTAAGAGATTTTGAGGTATTTGGTTCCAAAATACCTTTTACTAATTTTCAATTATCTCAGCATTTTTCCCAAACCACATCAAATGTTATGATTTTGGCACACAGCAAGCATGGCTATTAACAACGACTATAATAGCAAAAATCAAAAAGTATTACCTTAAAACATACCCTGAGTTGTTTCCAATTTGATTCATGTGGCTTCTTATTCCCTTTGAACAACTACTGCCATGTACCAAAGGAGACCATAAATGTCAAGTGCTGAGTTGACTCAATTCCCGATTGACTAAACACGTTTCTCAGTGGACCTATGCTGGTACAAATAACACATGGATCAGCCTAATTCTGTGAGCCAGGATTGAAAAGTCTAAGTAGGACAAGGAAGACAGATCCAGCCAAAGAATGGGCCGTTTTCAGGGCCACCAGTCCTACCACTTGTAAAGGTGTATATGACAAGTTAGCAATGAAATAGGCAAGTTATCCATGTTGAGATCCCAAGAAGTTTGGCAGGTATGGCTGCCGTATCATAGTAAAAGTGATGTAAGGCTCTTTGTTCATGTTACCATGAGCTGAGTGGGCTTGCAGAAGGCTTATTCCAATCTCCTGATTGCATTTAAAAGAAATGAACAAATCTGTCTTGACCTTATAGTCATTAAAATCTGGTTTAGTACTAGGATTATGGAACAGAAAAAAAGATCAGCAGGGCAGCTGGGTTGTGGCCCATGTCATCCCCAAGTATAAAAACAGCTGCTGAGAGCAAATACTTCAATCAAGTTTTGTTAAATTTTTTGTTGTTTGTCCTTCCCAACAATATTGTTTCTTTGCCTTCTATGTAATTGCCCTTTTCTAAGTTTTGTCTAGGTCAACTTGAGAAGTTTGGCTAAAAGAAGTTTAGCCAAATCGGCTCAGCAATTCCACATTTTAGGGCGTGAGAGACTCACCCTAGGGCTGCTCCTCACCTGACTGTTATAAAGGGGAAATGAGGAAGATCGAGTTCTCTTCTGTTCCTTTGGAGGAGCTCCAGTCTTTGACTTCCAGCACAGACCCTTCAGCCTTCCAGTGCAGACCCATCTGCCTCCTGGTACAGACCCCCACAGGACACTACAGTGAGCTCCAGAACTTTGACTGAATTCTTCCGTCTCCAGTGTGCGGAGAGACCCTCTGGAACTCCTCTTCATCTGACCCTGTGGGTGGCTAATGTAAGCTAATCTTGGAAATTTTACACACATTTAAAGAAGAGCTAATGCCAATTTTTCTCAAACTATTGTGTAGAGTTGAAAGGAAGGAAACCCTCCCAACTTTTTTCTACGAGCCCAGCATTACCCTATGACCAAAACCTCACAATGGCACAACAAAAAAAGAAAACAAATAAAATTTATAGAACAATATATCTAACTAACATAGCTACAAAAATTCTCAATAAAACACTAACAAATCAAATTAAACAATACCAAAAACAACGTCTCAGAAATGCAAGGATAGTTCAACACAAGCAAATCAATAAATGTAATATATCACATCAAAAAAGGAGAAAATTATATGATTAACTTTTAAAATTTGTATTAGTGCATATTAATATTACATGATGATGAGGTTTATTTGGAGAAAATGATATATGCATTTAGTATATCTTAATTTCAATCCCATTATCTTTTGTTTCCTTTTCTTCTCCCTCCTGTTTGTCCCCTTTCCCATTTCTAGAAGTCTGTCTTCTGGATTCCTGTCTTCTCTCCTTTATATTGTTATTTTCTTTCATTGTATGTATTTATTTACTACTTACATTCTTTTTAGTTTTCTCATAAAAGAGAAATCATACAATATGTAACTTCCAGAGTCTGGCCATTTTTCATTTTACATAATGATTCTCTTTATTATCTTTAAAAATGAACAAAAAAAAAGAAAAAGCTTTCAGTAAAATTCAACATCCCTTCATGGTAAAATTTCTGAGTAAATTATGTACATATATCAACACAAAAAAGTCTGTATATATCAAAACCACAGCTAACAACATACAAAATGAGACAAAAGCAAAAAGCTTTTCCTCTAAAATCTGGAAAAAGACAAGAATGTTCCCTGTCACCACTTTCATTCAACATACTATTAGAAGTCATAGCCAGAGCAATTAAACAAGGGAAAGAAAGAAAAAGCATGCAAATATGAAATTAAATTACCTTGCAGAATGATATGATTCTATACAGAGAAAAACTAAAATACTCCACTAATACACTTATTAAAACTGATAAACAAATTGTAAAGTTACAGGATACAAAATCAACATATAAAAATAAATATAATTTTATACACCAGCAAGATTATTGAGAAAGAAATCATGAAGGAATCCCAGTCATGTGGAAGAAGTCAAACTATCATTTCTGAAGAAGAACCAAAAAATATCACCAAAAGACTGTTAGAATTAATAACCATTCAGCAATGTAATAGCATACACAATCAAAACACGAAAATCCATAGCATTCCTCTACACCAATAATGAGCTGACTGAGAAAGAAGTTAGGAAAAAAATACCATTCAAAAAGGCATCAAGAAAAATTAAATACTTAAGAATTAATCAAAGGAAGTGAAAGACCTCAACAACAAAACTACAGTACTCTGAAAAAGGAGATTGAGAGGATATCAGAAACATGAAAAATATCCCCTACTCCTGGATAGACAAAAGCAGTATTGTCAAAATGGTCATACTTCCAAAACTGATATACAGATTTAATGCAACCCCAAAAGAGTTAAAGACATCACATTTCAGTGATACATGCATACCTATGTTTATAGCACCACAATTCATAATAGCTAAAATTGGAAGCAGGCTGTATGTCTATCACTAGGTAAATAGACAAAGAAAACATGGAAAACATATTTTTAAATATGGATAAAGAAAATATTCACACACAATAGAGTACTACTCTGCCATAAAGAATAATAAACTTATGTAATTTGTAGGAAAATGGATGCACTTTGAGACCATAACGTTAAATGAAATAAATCAGACACGAGTTTAAATATTACATGGTTTCTCTTATATGAGAAACAAAAAATATCAATAAAGAGTAAAATATAAGGAAAATAATAGGAAATAGGAAGATGGAACTTTTGCAAGTGCCAAGGGGACCAAGAGATGGAAGGCAGGAGATGAGAGAAAGGAGAGAAAAAATAATTAAAATATGTGATATACATGTCCCAACACCCCATGGTGAATGCAATCATTATGTACTGCAAGCATGTACTGATAAGAAACAAAAATTGAAAGAAAAGAAATGTAAAGAGTAGGGAGAATATAACATAGGATAAATAAATCTTCTCTGGTAATCATAGGGTCCTTTTCAAGAAAGTGATTTTATCTTATTAAGATGAAGGAAGAAAAAAATTTTTTAAGTGAGAAAAGGGATCCAGGAAGGAAGAAAAGAATGG
The DNA here is from genome assembly GCF_053883595.1 of Heterocephalus glaber. Classification (NCBI taxonomy): domain Eukaryota; kingdom Metazoa; phylum Chordata; class Mammalia; order Rodentia; family Bathyergidae; genus Heterocephalus; species Heterocephalus glaber. The sequence continues at coordinate 4,450,870 of NW_028258369.1, forward strand.
TGTACTCGATAGGGAGTATGTGCAAAGCCCTGAGATACAATGGTTTTTGGAATACTGTAGGAAACCAAAGGCCACTGAGTATGACTGACACAAATAGAATGACAGAGTAAATGAAATAGAATGATAGAGAGATGAGAGTGATCACATAATCTAGACACTGGTTGATAATTTTCTCAGTTCTTTCATTTTAAAATAACATACTTTTAAATATAATTCAATTTATTTGAAATATTGAATATATATATATATCTTTTGTAAAGTGAAGGAAAATATGTAAATCTATTTTTGCCAAAATGTTTGAAATATTGATTTCCACCTGACCCTAAGTATATAGGCTATATAATTTTGTGTGTGTGCACATGTGAATTATATTATTAAAAATTTTTTTAATTATAAACTATTTCTCAAAGAACACATGCCTCTCCTATAGCAACTCAAAATAATATTTTGTTGAATGAGAATATTTTAATATTATCTTGTTAATTATGAAGCCCATGAAGAAATGACGGATTGTAAGAACAACATTAATTTTGTAGGGCAGTCCCAAACATTGAATATACTTAATTCACATGCTAAAGATCAAAGAAAGAATAGTGAAGGTTCCTACCTCAGATTCTGACTCACATATTTTCTTTAACCTCATGCAGAGGCTTAATTAGGCCAATTGAACACAATAAATAACTCAATCTTATTTTTATGAGTCATCTTGTCATGAATTAATCAGATGCATAAAGGTAATGAATTATCCTCCTCAGGAAATCTATCAAGATTTACCCTAAAATTTAGGTATCCAAGGTTTTAGGGAAGCTTTTCATAAGGACACTGACAGACAGATTCACTGATGAGAACTACAAGAAGAAACAAAGTAATGTTCCATCTGAGTAGCAGGTGCATCTAGATCATTCTATTTTCTAGCAAATCTTGAATACTGCTATGACATATATTTACACCCATTTCTTAACATTAAATGAAATCTAGGAACACAAAGCTATAAATCGATAAGACAAACAGGATACTCAGCATAAACATTTCTTTCTGAGTTTCCCATTCTGAGTGCATTAAGTCTAGCTATATTTCTTTCTTTTCTTTCATAGTTTTTACTGATGTATTCTTCTATCAAACATTGATACATATATGAGTAAATAAATTTATTCTTTCTTTCTATGTAATATGATGTTATATTATATAAACTACAAGTTTGAACTCCATTTCTACTTCTAACATTATTTCCATTCATCTTTTTTTCCCCCAGAATCTGGGGCAGCAAGTTTACACTTCAAATAAATAGCACTTAATCTACATCATATTTTAGATTCAGCCTGTAAGTTGGGAATACTATTTTCTGCTTTTTGTTCTCCATTTTAGAGAAGTTAGAGCAAAAAAAAACAAAACCTAATTTAGATACCTTTCACAACAATATGCTAAAATTGAAGATTAAACCAAAACAGTAATGCATAATGAATACCAAATTCCTAAATGAGGTGTCAAATTACTATATGCAGAAATTATAAAGGAAAGAGAAGTGTTTCTCAACACTTGGTTGTACACTTTTGAGGGGCTCAAGAAAATACTGATGCCTGGATTCTAGCACCCATTATTATTACATTCAGGAAAGAGGCAGCCCGAGAACTGAGATATTTAAAAAGCTACAAAAGAGATTCTAGTATTGAAAACCACCATTTTAGCTAATAGTAATGATTGGGAGAATGTTAATTGTATACACTTTCCAAATAATTAACCACTTCAGCTTTTCAATAAATATCTGTTGAGTTAAATCAGTAACATGATGCTTCAAATCCTTAATTCTAGTAAAATATTAAGGTAAGAATTATGTTTAAAGTTATGAAATAGACATTTACATATTCCTCAGTTGATACTTATGTACTTGCTAGGAAAAGTCAGAGATATATTTATGGAATCTTTTCATTTTAAGGATTATAAAACCATAGCTAACTAGATATGGTGATGCACACATGGAATCCCAGCTACTCAGGAGGCTGAGGAAGGATTGCAGCACTGGGAAAATTAGGGAGACCCTGTCTCAAAATAAAAAAATAAAAAGGACTGGAGATGTAGGTCAATGATAAAGCACCCTTGAGTTCAATTTCCAGTATCCCCCCAGAGACACACCATAGCTAAGTCTTCTGTTACTTCTTGAGTCACATACAGTGTAAATTTATAATTGGAGATTGGTCATAATTTGATTATGTGTATGATGACTTATTAAAGTCTAAAACTAATATTTTTTAAGTGAATATTACTTGGAAATTCTACTTCCAAAATATTTCCCACTTATTAAATTTCTGAGTGTTATGTTACAGAGAATTAAGAGGAATTCTGACAGAGGGACAAAATCACAGTTATAAGTGGAGATTTGAGGAGAAATTTAGGATTGTTAGCTCTTTGAATCTTGGTGGTTCTAGTACAATGAGTTAAATTTAATCACTTTCCCTTCAGGCTTTTAATATGTCTATGTGTGCATGCATGTACACATGTGTGTGTGCACGCATGCACGTGTATGTGTACACATTTTGTCACAACCAGACATTTTTATTTAAGGTATTTTTGCCTCATTGTACTTAATAACAGTAAATTTGCTTTGCTTTTTGTATTTTGAACAACTTTATGAGTCTAAGGGATGCTCTGTGGTATTGGGATTAGGGTACAGTGGAGGCATATCAATAAGTAAGCTAGAGAGAGAGAAGTTTTTGGATAATTATCTTTTTCCTTAGCTAAGAATAATAGAAGTTCTTTCAATGGTTCTTCTGCTTGCAATATTACAGATTACCCATTAATATGATCTCCATTTTCAGAGAACAGAGGACATTTGACTCTTGCTTTTGTATTTGAAGGAACAGTTGTTTTATGCCATCATCAATTAATTCCTCCCTGTCCATGGAGAAACTACTTTCTTAGATGATAGATATTTGAAAACACATTTGTCAGCAACACTGAAGACCAATAAGATTTCAATATCTACTTCCATTAAGATAGATTCATCATTACTTATGTCAAGCAATTCCTCAAACTACATCTCACAGAATAGTTACATTTCTACTAAGACAATAATTCAGTACGCTAGAAAAGTATAAAGCACTGTTGTACACTGCTTGGTGTACATATCAACATAACACTTAACAATGATTTATCTAAAGTCTCTATTGTCTCCATCCACTTTACTGTAGCTGTCCTTGCTTATAAATAATGGCAAGGGTAGGGAATATGGCTAGGTAAAAACACGTTTGTCTTCACTCAGAATCTTCCAGGTGTCCAGTACAGACATCTGAAATCCAGCAGGAGCTAATAAAGTTAAGATGTGGAAAGGATTAAAGATGTGAGGGGCAATTGGCCTATTGATTTAGTATGTTTCTGTGCTATTACATATTTGGTCAGGCAAAGTGCAGGAACCCTTGAAATCATGCTCAGTAATATCCTCAAGGATATGAAAAATGAAAGTGTAGTCAACCAATAGAGGAGCAGTCCCACAGAAAGAGGAAGCAGTAACTTTACAAGAAGACAATACTGACATCAAATGCAACTCTTCTACTTTTCAATGAATTATGTCCTCTAAACTTCAGTTTATTATGGGCAAAATAGGACCATTGAGAAAAGTAAGAGGCATTTAGTCATTTTAGACTGTTATTCAACAAATATTTATAAAATATTTGCTACATTTCAAGTATAACACAAGGGCTAAAAAATAAAATAGAAAGGCAAATCCTGCACTCAAAGGGTTTAAGAGACAGTAGGGATACAGGGATGCAGACTTATAAATTATCATAATATAGTAATCACTATACTTAAAATGTCTAATTGGTGAAGAAGGAAAGTTGAAGGATGCATCAAATAATAAAAACAAACCCTCTTCATTAGGAAGGTAACCTTTTACTGAGTCATTCAAGATTCAAATAAGAGTTTAGTTGAGGTACTATGTTAGGGAAGGGATTATAGACAGAAAGAATGGATAGATTTGTAGTAGGAAGATAGTAAATAGCAGGTAGAGAAAGTTGTGTTGTTCTGCTACGCAAGGGCCAGAGGATGAAGAAGTTGGTATGCCATGCCATGAATTTATTATCTTCCCTAAATATCGTAAGAAACCAATGAAATATTTTATTATATGTTTTATTTTATGTTTATTTTATGTTTGCTCTAGAAATATCATTTTGGAAAGATTTTGGAGGATTGAAGATGGGTAAACATTAAGGAAGAGAGGGCAGTGAAGTTGTTTAATAGCATGAGTACAATCTGGTGAGAGTAGCAGTAAAGCTGGAGACCAAGTTAATAGATCAAGATTTTACTTAAGGAGTAGACTGAATAAATATATGGAAGAATTGAGCATAGGTAAGGAGGAGATCTAGAAGGAATTTTATGTTTGGAAGTTGGACAACTAAACAGATGGCAGCTGTTTCTTACCAAGATAAGTGATTTCAAAAGAAGCAAATAGAAATGGTTAGATGAGTTTGATAAGCCTGTAGCATATGAGGTGACTCTGGGATATTCATTTGGAAACGGAAAGTATCTGGAAAAATAACCTGGGACATGATAATCAATAAATTGTAATTCACCTCTCTTTTTGTACCCAGAATTGTCATTAAGCTATCAAATGCATGCAAATAAAATGAAGTGAAATAATCAATCTTCATTCAGATTACTAACTGATTCTTTTATAGAGATTTTCCACATGCTTTTTCCTTTATCTAAGTAGAATTATCTAGTCCTTCACATAGCTGTCTGCTTCCATTCTTATAATCTTGATTTGAACATTGTCTAATTCAGGCCTCCTTTGGCCATCTTTAACAACCCTCTCCCAATTTAGTGCATGTGTCTTCCTATGCATGACCTTCATAGAAAATTTCTCAATTTTCAAAAAAATAATTCGTATTGGTTTATTTTTATTAATTTATCTGCAATTTTCACTAGTCTAATCTAAGGTTTACATTTAATAAATGACAAATGGATGAATGAATAAATGAATGAATGAAGTCAGACTGTTTTATTCTGAAATTAATTATACAATTTGGGGATATAAAAACTCAACTTGATCATATTACAAATACATGCAAAATTCACATTTTTTCAGCTTTCGCTTATTTTTCTTCGTACTACTTCAGAATAAGATAGAGAGTTCATAAAACTCAAATAAAATTGTGAAACAATCTTTTTCACAAATTATAATAAATGCCTGAGGTTTACACACCATCTCACAGAAAATTATTGACATTTAGAATATGAAGAAAAATTATAAGTCAATAAAGAAATATTTCCCAGAGCAATCTAAGTAGAGAAATCCTACTTGAGCATATATTATAGGAAAACCATTGTGACATTTTCGGCAGGTAGCAAAAAAATTATTTAAAGCACTGTATCTTCCTTAAGTGAATTTACAATTTAGTAACGAGGATAAGAAAATTATAACTGGCTAAGCTATACAACAGGATATGAAAGGAGAGATCTTCAGACTCAGCACCATCAGAAACCATAACAGTCCATCCCAAGTCAGTAACGCACTTTCTTAAAATACAATGGCATCATTTCTAATTCAAGCATAGCCAAGGTAATAAACAAGAGAGCAGAAGAGTAATTGAATGCTGTCCTTGGAAATGTATATCAGACAGTGGAATGCAGCCCCAAGATCAGAGACCAAAGATTAAGGTTATAGTCTTAGTCCATGTTTGGAATCCACAGCTTCATTAAATGTTTGTGAGGTTTTTTTACACAACTCTATGAAGCAATCTTCATAAAATATAATGGTGATTTAAGAACATATGTTTGAAAACTTTTAGTTCTATTTGAGTGATACTAAATTATTACATATACTTCTATGTTCTGGTTGGCTTTACTCTGTGTCACTTTTAACTATCAAATACACAGAAAAGAGTAATGAAAAGTCTGTAATGTGAAAAATTCTATTTGAGAGTTTTACCCATAGTTACTTTAATACTTACCTTATCACTTAAGGAACTGAAAAGAGAAATTAATTGCCAGTTCATTTTCCTTAATGATAGAAGGGCAAACAAAATCTATTTCAATTGCTATGGTTCTCATATAATGAGAAAGAAAAGTTTTGTCAAAGTAAATAGGATATGAAGAAAATGAATCATAATATATAAGTACAGTTTCAATGACAATCATCTTTATCACTGATTTCACAATTTAATTGTTGAATCTCATTTTCCACACCTTTTCTTCATATTTTACTTAATACATCAAAAAATTTAAAGCCTAAGGAAAAAATTCTACAGTAAGATTTAAAAATAATACTTCTCCTATAACCTCAGGACAAGATTTACAACAAAGCTTATAACACACAAAACCTATGGCTATTAATTACTTTTAGATTAAGTTCAATATCTGCAATCTTCCACATCTGTTAATTTCTGACAATCATTTAATGTAGTCATTTCATAATGAGATATATTTTTATTTTTATTTCTATATCATAAATTATTTTTTCAATAAGACTTCCTTACATCTATGATTTCATTACTATTTTATTATTAACTGGGAAAACATGGATGTCAATAGTTCCACTCTATCAATAGATAGTAGCAATGCGTTGTCTTTAGAAACTCAACATTTTCCCTACATTTTATAAATGCACACAGTCCTCAAAAGGACTATATTAATGAAAAAGCATGTTATAGTTGTAAATTAAACTTCCTTTTCATTTTTAAAATGTGCAGCATCAAGAAATAATTTTCATAACAAAACTAAATGTACTATATTGAGTTAAGATAATGAATAAAATTGAATAGACAGGAATTACTTCTGTGAACATGTTGATTTTAAATAATTTTTATCTTTAATATCATTTCTTTCCCCCTCAATTCTTTTTAAGTGATTTCTTTAAAATACAAATTTTAGGGCTCTTTCAAATAAAATCCACTCATAATTGCACAGTGAAAAATTGAAAATTGACATCTCTAAAATTACGAGTCAGAGTTTTCAACTTACAACATTTTATCAATTCATTTTTACTAATGACTGATTATGTAGAACCTCTGACTCCAATTTGACCTTAACTGACGTGATTTTTCTTAATTTGGGGGACATATGAGATTTATCAGTAAAGTTTCCATTCTAACTGCATATTCTGCTAAATGGAAAATGGGGGACTTTTTCAATGTATTTTGGTTTGTCTTGTGAGAAGTTCAGGGTCAGAGCTGGAGGGAACTGTTGGTGTCTGAATTCCTCATTTTAAATGGTGAGGAAGTCATAAAAAACTTTCTAAAATTGATAAAGAGATGTGTGATTATGTAAATTACAAAATGTAATATAGGTAATCAAACACTGATTTTAACTAACCCATTTATAGAAGTAGAGGATGATAAACGGCATAAAGAAGCTAATCTTCCTCTATCATAACTCAGTGTCAATGCATATTCCTTGAAGATGATAAATCATAAAACAGAGAAAGAAGTAAATATATCCTTTAACTTACTAAGGAATATCCAGAAGTGCTAAAAACAGTGAAAATCTATTGCCTCTGAGAAGTCAAACACACCAAATAATTTATCTTTTTATTCACCTGTTGAATTCAAATAAAATTTAATGATTTTGTTTAAAATTAGATCTCCAATTTCTGAACATCAATACTACAGAACAAGAGGGCAGTGAGGAAAGCCTATCATAGTCCACTTCTGTGTTCTGCCAAAGACCACTTCACTTGGAACTGTATTCTCACAGACAACAAACTAATCCTTTCTGAGTCACATGAAGCTATTAACACATTGACAATACATATCAGTAGGTTTTCTTTGACAATGAGCAGCACCTTAGAAAGCAAAATTTAAAAAAAAAAAAACTATCATGATTGCAATGTTGTTCAGAGCATGGTGAGAATAGAACTTTCAAACTCTGTAAGCTCATGCAGTGACCATTTTGCTAAATGGTAATTGTCTTTCCAATGTGGCAGTCCAGCACCTATCTTGGAAATGAAAGAAAGGAAGGAAGGAAGGAAGGAAGGAAGGAAGGAAGGAAGGAAAAGAAAAAGAAAGAAAAGAAAGGAAGAAAGAAAGAAAGAAAGAGAAAGCAAGCAAGCAAGCTAATAAAGTGTCCAGTTGCCATTTTAAGCTTCTAAGGGAAACATAAGCAGGATTGGCAGCAAATTTAAATTTTGCAAAGACAGAAACCATTGGACTTTATAAAATGAACAAATCGACTTTTGGATATCACTATACTCTATTTTGCTAAAGTAGAAGTGTAGCTACAAAATCTTATTTAGAAGATCTTAATATAAGCACAAAATATGCCACCAAAATTCTTTTTTTGTTAATTTTATTGGTATATTTTATATATATAATAATCATTTTCATCATAGGGAATTTGTACCTGTACATAATACATCTTGATTCTTCTTTTTCCTCCATTTCCATACCCTCCCTCAACCTTTCTTTCCCTCCTTATTTACAAAAGCTTTGTTTCCACTTTTTCCATCTATTCTCTTCTGGGGTTTTTTTTCACTTTTCCCTTCCTTCCCTTCCCCCTCCTCCTTCCCTTGTTCTTCTTCCCATTTTAACATTTTCTTCCTGCATACAAACTTCTGTCATCCATTTTGGTCATTATTTATGCTTTGAGTTTCTCCCACAAGAGAAACAATGCCATATTTGAACATGTGTATCCAATTTGTTTCACTTAAAAGTATGGTCTCAAGGTGCATTAACATACTTTAAATTATTAAGCACAAAAGGTCATAGACTATGAATAGAAAAATAACTCTTAGAACATTTAATTATCATATTTTCTACTTATCCCTTGCCAAGACAGTGAAAATGAGCCACTATGTAACACTGTAATTATGAGACAAAAGGAAGGAAGACAAAATGGGCAAAAATGATATTGGGTGTAAAAATATGAACTGAAAAATTCCCAAATACTTCGCTCATTTTAAAATATAGAGAAGAAAGGAAACCAAGGTAATAAAGTTAATTCATTCTGCTATCTCATCTTCAGGATAGAGTTATTGATAACAAACATACAATTTCATATAAATGTATTGTTATAAAAATTCTTTAGGAAGCTTTGAAGGACTTTGAACATGGTCTTCTCTATTTTCCAAACCTCACCCAAGGCAAAGAATCTGCTCTGCATATCTAGTCTGATTTCAGAAGACTTTTACTGTGGAAGCCTAAGGAACCTGTTGAAAAAACAGACTAAGTGCCTTTCAGGTCAAGGATGTTCTTTATTTTTGTTTCTATTTTGACCCCAGAATTCACAGGAAACAATACATCGTTGAGCAAGTAAGGATAAAAATAAAGAAACAAGAAAAAGCAGAAGGGAGAGATGAAGAGATGAAAAGGAAGAGAAAGATGGATACTGAATCTCAAGAGGAATGCCATATTCAATTCCTTCTGAGAATGACTCAAAAATGATGTGTCATTTCAGTACATCTCACTAGAAACTGGTGAGATGAGGGGAAAGGACTTAAATCAGTTAGCAGCTGTATATCAATTAAATGAGTGCATAAAATGAGAAACTGTGCATCAGAACACTCTTAATTGGGTAGAATTTTAGGAGCATACTACCCTAAGTTGTGCCACCATAGAAAATAAAGACCCTGGAACATATGTTTGACTGGTCTTCACCTTGAAAAAATATGTAGACCTAAATTTTTAAAAATTTTTTATTGGTACATTTTAGGTGTACAATATGTTTACATTTATCATTAGGTGCTTGTACCTGTACATGATGTATCTTGGTTCTTATATTTTTCCCCATTATCTGTGCGCCTTTCACCCCCTCCACCCTTCCCTATTTACATCGATTTCTTTTCCATTTTTTTTCTTTTCTCATAATTTTTCCTTTCCCTTCTTTCCTTTCCCCTTCCCCTCCCACCACCCCTAAATTTTTAAAAATCCTCTAGGATTCCAGGTGCCATATGGCATAATCAATTGATAAACAACTGTATAGAGTTAGTGTTATCTTTCCAATAACAATTGTAGCAACATGTGACAAATCTATATGAAGGAAAATTTGTGGTAGCAAAAAATTTTTGTGTCAAAAAGCGCAACTATGAATTTAAACAAAACATTTTTAAAACACTTAAAATGTTCTGGAAACCATAAAGAATAAGCAAGGTGACACAGTATAATCACAGTGTTTTAGGAAGAGAAACAGGAAACCAGAAACTAAATTTGTGGGCATGCAGATAGAATATCAGGTTTCTTCAAACCAATTTGTCACCAACATTTGTATGCTTTTGCAATTCTTCATTTTTTCTTTATAACTATTTTACATTCACTTAGTACATGATAACTTGGAAAAGACAGGTTATAATTCTGATAACTGAGGGAAGTTAACCTAAAACACAAGAGAATCTAAAATATAACACAACGAGGTGGACAATTCTCATTTAGACAAAATCAGCTCATAGACTTCCTTTTTGCCTAGTACAGTTGGAAATGAACACTCAGCATTCACCCTGTTTATTTCCCTCTGCTGAAAATTAGCTAACAGTACTCATAATCTGTCCATTTAATCAAGACATGGGAAAGTTTTCTTTTTAATGACAGTGATAGCACAAAAATTTCATTAAAAGAAATAAATTGATTCAGCTCACATTTTTTTCTATTTCTCTTTAGGCCATTTTCAGGACATGAAAATCTGAACCATTACAGAAATATGTATAAGACACGTGACTAATTTTTTTTTTTCATTTTACTCAGCACTTCAGGGCAAGTCAAAACCCAGAATCCTTTATGGCTATTAGGAAATGTGAAAAAGAAACCATTATCTTTTACAGTGAAAACAATAAGAACCATGTTAATATCAGTCCCAGTTCTGATCAGACTAACAAAGCAGCACTGCAATTACGCATTTGGAAAGTCTTCAATTTTTCTCAACAAATTGCACAAGTGACTTTTAGGGGCTTACAGTATAGTATGCAGTGCTAGGGTCCATGACCAGACATGATCACTGATAGTTTGGGGAGGTATTAAATTCTGTAATTTATCTCTCCTACATCTGAATCATACTAAACAAACACACACACACACACACACACACACACACACAAATACACTTTGACATAAAACACTTCTAATCCTGGAGTGGAAATGCCCTCAACTCACTATTTTCTGATTAACCTTTTAGTAATTTTCCATCTTTTCAGGGTTAAGAAAGACTCTTTCAGACCTTGCCTATTCTGATCTAGAATTAGGATTTCAACTGTTACATAATTTTTCCTTTACACTCACTTCTTCTTGCTTCTTAAACCTATTGCTACCCAAGATTTATTTACTCTTGATTTTTTTTCCTGCCACTCTGGCCATTCTGCAATTTATTTGTTATTTCCTCTTCACCAGATTCTTAAGTTTTTGCCTACAGCAAGATTGTATCCTAAGCTCTACTCACTCTAGCCACTCTTCTTCAGTGATCAGATTCATAACCACGGCCTTTTTTCTATTTTATTTCTTTTATTAGTACATGTTTGTAGTACATGATATTTACAATCCTTGTGGGGAATTGATGCAGGTAAATAATATATCTTAATTCCTTTTTTTCATCCCCCTTCCCTTCCTTCTCTCCACCCTCCATCCATTTCTTGTTCCACTTCCACTTTTTGTACATGTTTGCAGTACATAACATTTACATTCCTTGTGTGGAGTAGGTACATGTGCATAACATATCTTAATTCCTTTTCTCATCCCCTCTGCCTCATCTTCCTTCCCTCCATCCATCTCTTGATCTTCCCATTTGAGAAAGATTTATCTTGCTACATTCTGTTATCTATCTTTTATTTTGCTCTTTATTTATGCTTTGGGTTCCTCATATAAGCTTAAACCATGTGATATTTAAGTTTGTGTGTCTGATTAATTTCACTTAACATTATGATTTCAAGGTGCATCCATTTTCAAATAAACTCTGCATAATTCTGAATTTCACTTGTTATTCTAAGGCTAGACTCTCTAGTGAGCTCAAGAATTCTATATTCAATACACCCCTGACATGTATTGGACTGCATTCCACACTGTAACAGATCATATTCACTACTAGTTTTCAACCTCTTTCTCTGACCAGTTACACAGCATGTTCAAAAAGATAAATATTCCTAAAATCTTCCTAACAGCAAGGATTAACCAAGTGACAAAATATAGTTCTGCCAATGGTAGTCTTGTACAATGGCTTCTGGGAAGGTTAAGTCTGTTATTTGTTCCTTGCCTCCTTTTTTCTGATACCTAGTGATGATTTTGTGTTTTCTTTATATAATTCTTAGCCATTTGGATGCCCTCTTTTGTGATAAGCTTTTCAACTCTTTTCCTCGTTTTTCTATTGCAATACAGTTTTAATGATATGTAGAAGTCTGTATATATTATGGATCTCTGCTGAACATAGTAAGAGTATTTTCTTACACTCTTTTCTAGTTTCTAAATGGCATCTTTTAGTAAACAAACATTCCTAATTTTAATATACTCTGTCTTTTTTGCTTTTGGGGTAATAATTTTCATATCCTGCTTAGAAAACCTCCAGTTACTCAAGAATCATGAAGATATATTCCTGTATTTCCTCCTAAAATTACAATGGTTTTTATATCATAAGTACTAAAATACAACTGGAAATATTTCTGTATATACTATGATGTAAAGTACAGATATGCCTTTTTCAATACACATAATGAATATACTTAACACTATTTAGCAAGTAGTAGATTCCTCTCTGCATCACAGTGTCATCTGTGTCATAAACCATATTACCGTATGTCTTAGTTAATTTTTCTTCTTGCTGAGACAAAATACCCAACATCCAAAGTTAAAGGAGGACAGGTTTATTTGGCTCACAGTCTGTAGAGGTTTCAGTCCATAGTTGGCTGGGTCCAAGGCAGAGTGGCATGGCAGAGGGGCATCACCAAAGGCAGCAAAGCAGCAAGTGACAAGCTACAAGCAGCAATACTCTTTCTGTCCATTATATCCTATCCAGGCTACCCGTCCTTAGGGTAGGTAGCTCTCACATCCAGGGTGGGGCAGCCTTTTTTCTAATGTTGCCTCCTTGATCCCAGCATCACACACCCTAGATCCAGCCATCTCAGAAAAGCCCCACCTATGATTACATGAGGCTTTGAGGGGACATCTAGATAGACACAAGCCATAACACCATATATGTGGGGGATTGTTTCTTTGCTCTTCTGTTTCATTGATCAATTTGCCTATCTCTGCACAGACACCAGACTTTGCAGCTTTAAAATAGAATAGATCTTGATAACTGGGGTTAATATCTTTCATCTTTGTTTTCCCCCATTAATGACTTGGCTGGTTTGGGTCCTTTAATTTTCATATGAATTGTAGAATCAGTTTATCAGATTCTCCAAACCATAAATGAATAAAATAATCTGCTGGGATTTTGACTGTAATTGCATTAAATATACAAAGATGAGAGCTGACATCTCTGCACATTGTACTTTCCAATCTCTGATCATGCTATATCCCTGCATTTATTTAGGTTTTCTTTACTTTATTGGGACTGCTTTATACTTTTTAGTGTAGAGGACTAGCAAACACTTGGGGGCAAGAAGTTATTCCTAGGTATTTATTGCTATTTAAATAGTATTTTTAACATTACATTTCCTATGTGTTTTTGCTATATATAATTGATTTCAGTATATTTGTGTGTTACATAGTAATTCTATTAGTTTATTTGTAGATGCTTTTTTAATTTTCCTCACCTTTATTTTGTCTTTATATTATCATTCCATTCTGCACTTTTTTATTTCTTCTATTTTTTTCTTTTTAATTCTTTTATTGGTACATTTTAGGTATACAATACATTTACATTTATCATTGGGTACTTGTACTTGTACATGATGTATCTTGGTTCTTATTTTTTCCCCATTACCTGTGCACCCTTCACCCCCTCCACCCTTCCCTATTTACATAGATTTTGTTTCCATTTTTTTTTTCTTTTCTCATAATTTTTCCTTTCCCTTCTTCCCTTTCCCCTTCCCCTCCCACCTAATTGATGTCTGTTTTGCCTCTTTTGCTTGTCTTCTTAACACTGGCTGAAACTTCCTTCACTTATGTTCAAATAGAAATGGTAAGAGCAGGAATCCTTGTCTGGCTCCCAATCTCTGGGAGAAATCTTTCCATGTTTTGCCACTACCTATAAGGATTGCATGGAGTTTCCTGATACAGAATTCCTGATTTACCAAGATTTTTTAAAATTATGAATGGATATTGAACTTCTCCAATTGTTTTTGACAAAAATCATATGATTTTCTTCCTTTTCCTGTTACTGTACTAAATTACATCAATGATTTTTAAATATTAAACCAACTTTGGATCCTAGGAACAAATCATCTTTGTCATAATTTATTATTCTGTTTCTGTATTGCTGAATTAGGTATTATATTAATTTGTTAAAGCTGACATTAAAAATACGATAAATGCAGTGGCTTTTACAACATAAATTTATTGTGTCACAGTTCTAAAGAACTGTAGTCCAAAATCAAGGAATCTGGACAGTTTCTTCCTTCTGATAGCTGAGGAAAGGACCTGTTCAGACCTCTTACTTGGCTTATAAATGGCCATCCTTATGTTCACATGGAATTCTCCCTGCATATCTGTCTAACTCCAAGTTTTCCTTTTATACAAATACGAGTATATTAGATTTGAGGCCACCCTAATGTCTTCATTTTAACTGGATTACCTCAGGAAAGACTCGATCTCCAAACAAGACCACACTCTGAAGTACTGAAGGTTAAGACACCAAGATGAATTTGGGGGAGGGGCACACAATTTAATCCATAACACTCATTCTGATTTTTAGTTTAGATTCAAATTTGTGCATCAACTTTCATATGAGAGATCGGACAAAAATATGTTTTTCTTTTTTTATCTTTGTCATTTTCAGTATAGAAGTTACAGCGAGTTAGTTTTGCACATTTCAGCTACTTCAATTATCAGGATGACTTGGGATTTTTAAGTATTTGTAATTTTGGCTTTGTATTTTGTAGGTCATGTTTTCACATCTTTAGCAATTTTTGTTATGAGGATTCATCAGTGTAATATTAATTAGTATAAATTTATATCATGGGATAATTCTGTCTATTGCATTGTGCTATTTTTCTGGAAGATCTTATATTTTTAAGTAAAGAATATTATTAATACACAGGTACTCAAGTTTATAATTTTCACTGTGGATTTTATTATTAACTGTCATAGTCTTTCCTTATGAAATCCCTCCTTCACATCAAAATTATATTTTTGTACAGCACTTTCACTATGCATTTTACAGCTTAAGTTTTGCATCTGTATCTTTAAAATGTCTGCAGTATCTGTAAATTTATTATTTGTCCTACATACTTAACTTGTTGCTTCTCTATCATTTAATAGGTGATCAAATCTTTCAATCCTGATTTGAAATATCAATATTGTTGTATAATAAATGTGTATATAATATTACATATCTTTTTATATTTTTAATTTTTCACAAGTCACTTATCTATCAATTTGTACACCAATACTTTGGTTACTGTACTTTTCCTGTACATTATAATTTCTGTAAGACTAAGTACTACCACTGTAGTAATATTTTCCAATGCTGTTCTTTCTACATTATACCCATAATATTCTCATATATTTTCATATATACTATGGAATCCCTGTTATCAGGTTCAGAAAAAAATAATATGGCATTGAAATGTTTATGGGAACTGTATGAAATGCATATATTAAATTGAGATAAAATGTTCATCTTTATAATACTGAGATACCCATGTGGGAAAGTAGTTTTTGTTTATGCCTAATTTGTCAGATTTATTTACTTTCAAATCATAATTCTTATTTGAATTTTCTTTATGAAGGGCAGGGGATGTAGCTCAGTGGTGCTGCACCTACCTGGCAATCTCAAGATCCTGAGTTCAATTCCCATTACCGGAAAAAAATTTATTTATGAATGCTTTATCTAATATCATTGAACACTAATCCTGTTGTATCATATCCATTTCTACTGTATATTTTCATGTATAATGTGATATAAGTGGCACCCCCTGAAGTTATCTCAGCCTTCATGTTTTTTAATGAATTTGGCTCTCTGACTAAAAAAGTTCTTATATTTTAATAACCTTTATTTTTAGTTTCAAATTAGTCTTATTAAGAAGAAAGGCCAAATATTCTTTGTAAATTTAAATGTTTTGCTTTCTCTGTTATCTCAATTGTTCACTCAGGATCGCAAGCCTTAGATGCATTATTAATTCTAAAAATGGTTACACAAAGAACATTTACAATGGTGAAACATGGTATATTTTTCCTCACATGACTCATTTGTTTTCATAAGTGTTTCTAAAATCATACTAAACTACCAGGGGTAACAGAACTGATACTCCTCCTCAAACAATAGAGCATCTCCTGGTGGCTTATCCTTTTTCTATCAACTGGCTCCAAGCCCCCTAAGTATGAAAAACTCACAGATAACCATTTCCACCTCTAATTAATCCTCAAATTTAATTTCTTCATTGATCATTTCATATGCACCTTTGAATTTTCCTTTCCACTGTTATTATCTTACACAAGACTCATGTTACAGTAGTTTAATTTCTTTGATTATAACACTTGAACTCAAAAAATAATCTTTTTATTCCCATATGTAGGTCCATCCTTATTCAATTCTCTAGAACTAATTTTTTCCAAACACGATGCTAGTAGTCAGGAAAACAGCACCAAACTTGGCTTGGCCCTTTTCTCCTTCTTAATTATACTTTATTATCACTGTTCTTATAGCTTCTTTTTGAACCTCTCTTTTCCTATATTCTTGTTTCTTACAGGCTGGTTCCCTTGAATACATCACCAGAACTGCCCATTGAATGCAATTGTTTCAGCTTCTGACACTTCTGAAGCATGTTATTCTCTGCTTAGCACTGATACCCATCATCTTTGATCTTGTAATTGCCGAATTCTTTACTAAATTGACCTCCCTCAGCCTCAAGTCAGTCTCATATAATACTTTAATTGACCTTAGAAAAAATATTCAAATATTGTTCTCATATTCAGAATACTAACCTTGGCTTTAGAATACTGATGTTCCCATATCACTTAAATAAAATATAGCAATTTGTGATTTCTAAATTCAAAAATTAAAGAAAGTTCACATATTTTAAAAAATGGCTACACTGGAATGCTAACAAGGCAATAGAAAAAATAAGTTTTCACTTTTCTGAAATATCCATCTTTCATGATTCAACTATTAAAATCAGTCAGCCAAATGATTTCATTTATAAATGTCATAAATGTGCAAATTTTACTATAAAGTTCTTAAAACAATGTTGCTAATTGAAAATAGAAAATGTTGACAATTTCCCTTGTATTTTATTATTTGTAACTATTAGTATTTTATGTCAGACCTATAAATAAAACAATAAGAAACCTCTTCATTTCTAAGGTGATATTTGAAAAACCACACAGAATATAACCATGCCCGCAAGAACATTTACTGGAAAATTGACATAAAATATCATGAAAGTTCTGTAATATGACTCTTTGAGGTTTGTACCACTTGCATTTTTCCCAGTGGCAAAAATGGGAAGTCTTCTCTAATACTTTTGAAGGTTGATATGAGATGCTATCCGTGACAGGCTTTTTATAACAGAAGGAAACACGTGGGGCTGCAGCTTTTGTATGCGTACCTGGTATTCAGTAGCACTGCAGAATAGAGATACGGTCAGTCTTGTAGCCATAATATTTTGAGTAGAATTCTATATTTTGAATGATGCTTCTTCTAGAGTTTTAGGCATTTGTTCTGTCTTACAAATTCTATTTTCCTTCAAGAGCAACTGAAAGCTATTAAAGAAAATAATTCTGCATAAGTTCAAAGCTTGAGATACATCCTTAATAAAAGCCCCCATCTCTCAGTGCTCTCTCGGATTAGCTGAATCCTCTGGATAGTCAAGCTCAACTGTTGCTGAGCCAGCCTATTAGAGCCAGGGAAACAGATTCTGGGGAAATCATTATATTCAGGGCCCTCTAAAGAGCTTCCTATTCAATTCTAGGCCAAAGTCCTTGAGAGAAAGCCAAGAATGAAAGCCAGGGAGGCCAGAAAGAAATATCAAGTCCAAAGAGAGAAGCAAGGTCACCAGTGGCAGGGATTGAGCCAAGCGTTAGAGCCAGATGGATTTTAGCGTGATCAAATAGAGGCAAACAAATTACCTCTGGCACAACTGTCTTTCAAAGGGGACACGATCAATTGGAGACCAGTGTTTTCCTATTGGTATCACACATATTTCTAGAAAAGGCATTACAGTACTACCTTCCAACATGCATTATTCCATTTAGGTCACCACTAATGGTGAATACCTGTAGGTTACCAAAGGAAAAGAAAACCATGCCTGCCAATAATGAAAATGAAATTCTCTGTAAAGAATTATACATGTATTAAAGTATCACATTGTGTCCCATAAATATGTACAATTATTTTGTCAATTAAAATAATTTTAATTTAATGAGAAAATTAAAAGATGAATCAGTTAGATAAACCAACATAATCTATTTTTTCCAAGATGCTATTGACTTTCTCTAGTAATTGACTCATATACATGCTCATTATGCAATTATAACATATTCTTACAAGAAAGAGCCTCAGGCTCTACAACATTCTGAAGAAGTTTCTTAGTAATTGATGAACAAATTATACTTTGAATGGTTTGGAAGTCAAATGTAATCTATTTTTTAAATGGGAAATTAATTCAATTAAGCATTTTAACTTCCTCCTTATTATGTGCAATGGAATGAGATATAATATGGTACTTTCCTTCAACAGAATATTTTATTAATCACATCAACAGTATGCCAGGCAACACAAAGATTTCTGAGTATAAAAATATATGATACCATTAAACACGTACAATAATGTTTAACTTCTTTTCCAAAATAGTAATAATACTTGATATTTGTTAAATATCTATTTCCTATGTTTGATTTTAAATATGTATATGTTTTCCTTCTTATTGTGGACAGTAATATGATTTAGCATTTCCCACTATTATTAATTTCTTAGTTGAGAATAGAAGTTTAGATATATTAAATAACTTGGTCAATTTTACACAGTCAATTTTACACAGTTAATAAATAAAAGGTCTATAATAACATAGAGAGAGGCAGGTGGAGACAAACATAAATAGAGGGATATAGAAGACAAAAATACCTTCATTTTTAAAAGGGAAGATTGCAATAAATCCAAATTGTAATTGAGAAACTGGCATATTAGAGAAGTTAAAAGCCTTTGCTAAGATAAAACAAAGAAACATAATTTATCCTTGGCCTTTTGTACATGAATATTTTTGGCCAACAAATATGACATCTCTTGTGGTCTAATACCTTCATCAACAAAGCAGTTATATTCCTTTAATATTGGAAGTCATACTACTTAACTCTTTAATGGCATTTATATGTAAATATGATTTATTTACATGTGTACATAATATTAAAATGATTTTGAATTTATATATCACTTTGAACAATGGTTTTATTCAAGTAATACCTTAGGAATTATGTTTAAGACATCTTTACCACTTTTTATGTAACTTTTTAAAAAATATTTTAAAATCATTTTTTCATAAATCCCGTATCTTCACGATGTAGGCAGGCTCTCATAACTACTCTAACTCAGCTTGAAAACTAAAATATAAAAATTTAAGTATCTTTCTGCTGTCATCCAATGAGTCAGGAGTGATAGTAACAGCTTGAGTTCCAGAACATTATTTACTCGGTGCCACATAGTGAACAATGTCACATCAGGGGACAAATTTTGTTTGTCTTTCATATAATAAATGAAATACCTCCAACACTACTCTACCTGAGTAAAAGTATTAGAAACTATTTTGTGATTATAAGTAATGAATGAACCAGATGAAATCTACTAAACACTGACAGTTTGGTTGGCTCATCTTCATAGTGGCACCACAGCTGGTGTCCAGCATCACCATTCTCTCTTTCATTGCAGAGTAAATAGCTACCTGCAATAGCCCAGGAGGATCCTATTCACAATATTCCATCTGGCTCATTTCCCTTCTAGACTTGGTCCACACTGAATCAAGTGAAATCTCTTAATTCTATTAACACTTTCAAGTCACTTCACATTTATGAGCTGTGAAGTTTCTGAGTATTTTTATATCTTATTTAGCCAATATTGTTCTCTAAACTCAGTGCTTCTTTAAGTTTTTGCTGAATAAAGAAATCCTTCATTATGTAAAGAGGTCCTCAAAGAACTGACATGCTAGCAAGCCACAGAAGTTAAATTACTGTACTAATTTTGTTCTCCAGTGAAATTCCTGGTCAAGATGTAGAGAAAACTGCCTCTTCATGATGACTTTACCAGCATCAATTTCACCCATAAGAGGTTTTTACCAAAAAGAAAATGTTAATACAGTTCTCTCTTTCCATATTTCTGATTTGCATGTTTTTGTTACCACCTCTAATATAAATAATACCAGACCAAGATGAAACATTCCAATTCCAATTGACCAAGTACATTAAATCTTAGAAATGCTTAAAGTGTAAACATTTCAGCCAACTCTTTAGTCCACTGATCACTCCATAAATAACAGTGTGTAGGGCCAGGGATTTAGCTCAGTGGCACTGTGCCTGCCTCGCAAGCACAAGGTCCTGAGTTCAATCCCAGTACCGCAAAAACAAAATAAAACAAAACAAAACCTGTGTATCATGACTGGTAACAAATCATGTCCCTTCTTTCAAAGTCTATCAATTATTACTAACTGGGTATTTGTTGTTCAGTTCACACACAGACAGCAAAGTGTACAGTTTTGTTGCATCCTTGTTTCCTGGTGATAAGTTCATGTGACATCTTACAAAAATTAGCAAAGTTTAAGTGGAACAGAGAAACAAACAATGGCAATGCTGGAAGTGAAATTTAAAAAGGAAATAAATGGATTCATGGAAGAAATAGGTCTCCAGGGGAAAGTTAGCATTACCACCATTTGAGGAACTCTAGATATGTAGCCAGAGAAACTTGGTGAAGGTGAACTTAGTGATCTAATAGAGGAAAGTAACTGTGACAAAAAAGTAGATGCTTGTCCCATAAGAAGCCATACTAGCAAAAAAGTCTTCAGAATAACTGACTTCTTAGATATTTTGTGGCATTGAACTTGCAAAGGATAAATATGTGAAAAGTTGATCCGGTCTTAGAAAAGAGTATGGCAATTAACAAAAACGTAGACAAAATTATTGATCTGTTTCATAAGTTACAAAGAAAGCAAGCAATGTTCAAATAACTTTGGATAAATCCTTTACAAGGAAATATAACACTGCAATTCTCAATGTCTCTAATATCTTAAATTATAGGGTACTATATAAACATTAATTTTACTGTTCTTTTCATTAATATTTGACAAGAATTTTCAAAAGTCAGACCACTCACAATTTTTCTATTGATTAATAAGATAATTTTTCATTATTTCAAATTACAGGTCATTTTTACTGTCTTACGCTACCATGAAAAGTAATTACTACCTCTAGTTTATTATGGGTCAGAATTAATCTCCCGATAAGAATTAGAAATTATAGACCTAGACAACAGATAAATTAAAAATTATTTGATTGAAAGGATTAGAGAACCACAAAGGCAACATGAACTTTTTTGCCACAGAGGGAAGCTATAAGGAAAGGGATGATCTAGGGGACTAAACGAGTCTTAGGTCACTAAAAGTGCTCAGTACCTGATTTTTAAATGAGTTCATAATGAATGAAAGGAGGAATTAATCTTCTAATTATTATCATTACCTAGGTTAGAAAATTAGGGTTGATTATTCTTTGTGTGATACAGAAATCCCAACAGCGTTTTCAACTTACCAAGATTAGAAGGCCATAAAGCTGAGGAATTAAGTCATTGACAGCATCTTTTCTGCCACAGGAAACTTGATTTGAGGGTATCAGCAACAAAGAGAAAACAACAACAACTTGAGTCCACATTTCCTCATCTGATATTCTCACTATTGTATACCATAAATGTGCTTGGAAAAAAGAAGTAAATATACTGTATTGAATTTTGAAGACAAAAATCATTAGGGAATTATATATATATGTGCAAATAGAAGAATTTTGCCTATCATAGTGGGATCTGCCATGATTTACTTTCCTATTCCAATCCCTTATTAATAAATCAAGTTGCCATGTGCTTTCCTTCTTGCAACACTGCAAGGAAGACCATGACATTTGATACTCACCATTTCTACTATTGCTCCACAGGCTTACTAATATTTCAGTTCTAAATCATTTTTCTATAACTCAGCCATAATCTCAGTCTGGCCTTGAGAATCAATAACCAGATACTAAATTTTGAACATCAATCCTATACATCTTTGTACAAATTCTGGTTCCTTCTGTCTAAACTTTAAGGAAATAAAACCTTAGCAGTTTAGTTTCATTGTTATGTAACCCATGTGTGCTCATTTCAAGTGGCAGGCACATAACATTTTAAAGATGGGTACTGCACAATACATTTTAAATAAAGATGTAAGGATGCATGTCAGTTTTAATTATCACTTCAATAGTAGTTATTGGTCACTGAAAAATCACTTCCATTTGATATCATATTTTGAAAAATATCTGACAAGTTGTGATTTCACAGTTGATATACACAGTTGATAGGCTGGTTGGCTTAGAAACAAAGCCAAATAAATCTACTAGGGAGTAAAGTGATGGAAGATTTTTTCCTACTACTTCCTGGTCTTAAATTGCAACACTTATCTGAGAAAAAAATAGAGAAATAGTAGAAAAGCACAAGTATTCTTTTTTAACAGTGATATATTACCTAGTGAAACAAAAATTATATTAAAATTACAGGTTAAAATATGTAATACATATATTCAGAAATCAACATAATATAAATGATATAAGAATGTAAAATTCTATTGAGAATGTTAATGCATAAAAAAATAACACGTTAATGAATGTTCTTTTTAAGATTTTATGTGAATAACTTCACTAACTTGAATTCTTTTAAGTGTATGTCATGCATTGTGAGTTTTAAGAGAACTGGTATGAATCAGTCTATTCTTTCATTGCTAGAATTCATCTACTGAGAAATAATTTCAGTGGATTTAGTTCATGGTTGGCTAGTTCCAAAGCAGAAACTGCATGGGCCAAGCAGAGGAAAGCTCCTCACAGCAAGGTAACCAGGAAGTACAGAGAGAAGGAAGAATCTAGGGGCAAGAATACATCTTTCCAGGTCACACGTCTAGTGACCCATGCCTACCAACCACCCTTCAACCCAAACACAAGACTTCTGGGAGACATTTTCATCTAAACCATAATATTATATCCCTGGCCCCACAAGGCTCAAGTACCTCTCATTATGCAGAATGCATTTAGTCCAACTCTGAGAGTCACTAAAGTCTTAACATTTCCAGTATTGCAGAAAAACCCAAATCTGAAGTCTCCTCTGAAACTCAAAACAAAATAAAAAATAA
The DNA here is from genome assembly GCF_053883595.1 of Heterocephalus glaber. Classification (NCBI taxonomy): domain Eukaryota; kingdom Metazoa; phylum Chordata; class Mammalia; order Rodentia; family Bathyergidae; genus Heterocephalus; species Heterocephalus glaber. The sequence goes on from NW_028258369.1 coordinate 4,474,277, forward strand.
AGCTAAATACTTCCAATACACAGTGGTACAAAGTAAATGTTCCCTTTACAAAAGGGAGAAATAGGGGGATAGAAACAAACCAGAACAAAGACATATTGAAATCCAGCACAGCAAACATTAAATTCTGTAGCTCTGGGACTAGCACCCGGGGTAGGTTGTGATGAGATGTGAGCTCCAACATGCTTGGGCAGCCCCACTCCTGGGCCGTGTTGGTTGTATTCCACATGGCCTCTTTATTGGGCTGGGTCTGGTTGCTGCCTGTGATTTTCTTCACCAAATGTTCCACATTCCTGGCATCTCCAACATGGAAGTTTCCATTGCAATTTTGGCTTCACTTACAGCTTCATGCATGCCCCTCTCATGGGCACACTGCCTGGCCTCCCAATCCTTCTTCTGAAATCTAGGTGGAAACCTCTTACATTCTGCATGTGTAAAAAGCACAGCACTGTGTAGATGACACCCAGGCCTGATGCCACCTCCTGCAGTAGTGGGACCCCCATGGATCATGGCTATAGCAATCTCTGAATGCCTGAATGGCTGAGCATAATGAAAGTAATCACTGGCAGCCCTTCTCTGGCAGGGTGCCCTGGGGCCCTCCTCTTAAAGGAAAATCTTTTAAGGATATTTAAACATTTTCCTGCTTGAACCTGTGAAGAGTGGGTTCTGGCCAATTTCTAAGATACCCTCAACCCATCTTTCTTATTGTCCTGATGCAAAATTCTTGGCTTCTTTTTCATCCTAATCTTTTTGGCAACTACACTCTTTTGTCCCAACTTTACAGGTGCTTCCTTTCTAACTAAGATTCACACCATTTGCCTCTGTTGTTCTTTCCTGGTTCTCACTATAAATCTGGCTGAAAACAGCCAGCAATACCCATGCCAGAGCATGAACATTGGAGTATCTTGAAAATTCCTTTGCCAAACTAATTAGACCACCACCTTTAATCTCAGTCTCCTGCAAAGTCTCAGGTCATGGGAAGAATACAGACAAATTTTTTGACAGAGTTAAACACACATGGGCTCTGGCCGAACTGTCAGTGGAATTCTTGTTTTCAACTAAAGCTTCCTGAGCTTGCCCTTTACTATATTCATTCCTATTAGCATTCTAGTTGTCTAAGCTCTTGAAAGAATCACTCAACAAACTCTGCTTAGAGCAATCTTGGGCTTCTCTAGCCTACTTCTCCAAACGTTTCCAAACTCCTCCCACAAATCAGGTCCAAATATTTTTAAAATGTGTGGTCAGGTACAGTCATAGAAATGACCCCACTCCCAGTACCAATTTACTCTATTAGTCAGTTTTCCCATTGCTGAGACATAATACCTGATATATGCAACTTAAAGGAAAATAGGTTTATTTTGGTTCATGGTTTCAGTGAGTTGAATCCATTGTCAGCAGGTACCAAGGTAGACACAGTTGGTAAAAAACATGGCAGTGAAAAGCTACTCATGCCATGGCAGCCAGGAAGCAGAAAGTGAAAGGTAGAGTCAAGGACAAGAATATAACCTCTCAGGCCATAGTCCCAGTGACTCACCCCCTCTGACAAGCCCCACTCTGAACAACTTTGGTGCATATTTTAACCTTAACATAGTACTGAGATCCAAAAACTATAGGTGAACCTAGGAATTACATCAGAAGTAATATTTGATATAATTTCTAAGAATTATCCTAACAGTTAAGAGTCCTCAGTGCACAGATTAAAGAAGTAGTATGAGCATCTACCAGGATAAATTCATGGAAAAGTACATTTATAAATAGTGTAATAAAATCCCCTATAACCTAAAACAAAAAAGGAAACTCTAAAATATGGCCAGAGGTAAAATAATACTTTATCTTCAGAAGAGTAAAAAGAATACTGAAAATTGGTTTTGCAAATAAAAATAAGCTGACTACTCAAGAAAAATAATGGAAAACAGAAAACAATGAGGTAATAAAATCAAGGGATAAGATAACTGCAAAATTATATTGCTATTTCTAATATAACATTCTTGAAAGATAAAGATAAAATAAAGACATTTTCAAACTAATAAACATTTCGTTGCAAACAGATACACTCTTAAAGAAAAAGAAGTACTAAAGGTGGATCTAGGGGCATAAGAAAAATGAAGCCAGAATAAGGTTAAAAACTGCAAGGAGAAGAGAAGAGGTGAGGATAGTATAAATGGGTGAAAATATAAATAAATCTAAATAAATATTGGCAGTATAAGGCAATAATAATAAGATCTTCATGGAGGTGAAGAGAAAGAAAATAAAAATAAGTAACAATAGGGCATGAATCTGGAGTAAGTAAATAAAATTCAAGGAATTGAAGTGCTTTCTATTAATTGGAAAAGGTAAAAGTATGAATTTGTTTGAGACTGTAACAAGCCAAAGATAAATTTTATGATCCTTAGGTTAACTACTATAACAAAAAATATGTAACTAGTACACTAATAAGTGGAGAAAATTAAATAACAAATCATGCATTTAATAAATGAAAAAGTAAGACAAGGAAGAAGAGAAAAGTAAACAAAGCAAATAAAAATCAAAATAACAATTTGATAGATTTAAAATTGTTTTAGTTGTTTCCACATTGCTGGGACAAAATGCCTGACAACCACAATTTAAATAAGAAGAGGTTTATTTTGGCTCACAATTTATAGAGGCTTCAGTCCATAACTGGGAGGCTCCAAGTCAGGGTAGTATGGTAGAAAGGCAGAGCAGAGGACAAACACATCATGGCATGTTGACAGGAAAAAGAGAGAGATCAGGGAGGATGGAGGAAGATATACCCTTCCAGATCACACCCCCAGCGACCACCTCCTCCCACCATGCTTCACCTCCCAACATCACACTTAGTTATAAACTGATCAGTGAACTAATTCACTCATAAGTATCACATCCCCATTTGATTCAATCACCTCTAAAAAACCCCACCTTTGAGCACAGGAGGCTCTGAGGGAACATCTAGATGTAAACTGTAACATTATTCCCCTGGCCCCCAAAAGACTCATGCATATTCCTTTATGTAAAATGCTTTTAGTCTTCTCTACAATTTGCCAAACTCCTAACAGTCAACATTGCTGAAAAGTTCAAGTCCAAAGTCTTCTCTGAGACTTAAGGCAAACTTTTTCTGGTGAGCCCCTGTAAAAATAAAAAGAAAGTTAAACACTGATGACACATTGTTGGGGTCAGTGGGCTGAAGAGAGTTCCAGTCATGCAAGGTTCCCAAAAAATAATAGAACACATGTGGAGCAGACATCACAAAAAAGCAGGAGATATTTAACTTTTCAGCATAGCACTTATAGTAGTTTTTATCAGCTTACTGAGACATAATAAGATAAAACATTCTGGGCAACCTTGCAGGTGGTGTGGCACATGCATGGTTGTCTATGCTGATTCATTATTATACAATGAAGTCCCATTATGTGCCTGTGCTAAATGATCAGATTGTGTCCTCACATCCCCTCAGACACCCTCAGATGCCCTGGCTTTGACACATCTCACTGTGGCGCTCTACACACACAAAGGTACAGAGTAAACATTCTCATTCCAAAAGGTAGAAACTGAGAGTTAGAAAGGAATGGGAGCAAAGCAAGACAGAAACCCAGCAGGGTAAATATTAAATGCTGTAGTTCCCTATCCAGCACCTTGGAAAAATTATGCTGAGATGTTAGCTCCGCAGGATTTGCATGGCCCTACCCCTACAACACTGTTGCTGTTTGTAGCCCTTAAGGCTTCTTCCTTGGCCTGCCTTTGCTCATTTCTTGCAGCTTTGCTTAGACATTACACATTACTAGCTTTTTCAATATCCTACGCTCTCCACTGCACTTTCAGCTTTATTTTTGTACCTTCACACACTGCCCTCTCAGGGGCACATTGCCTGATTTCCCAGGCTTTCTTCTGAAATCTGGGTCACAGCCTACATGACACCACAACTCTTGTATTCTGCATGACAATAAAACTAACACCACATAGATGATTCCAAAGTTTGCTGCCAGTTGGAGCACTAGCCGAGCCCTTTTGCATCTTGCCAATGATTGTGTAGACCACTGAATGCCTTGATGGCTAAGAATGGTAAAATGAACCCTGGGAATCAATTCCCTAGGTGGTCTTTCTCCAAAACATTCCCCTTGGGCTCTCTTCTCAAAGCAAATTTTTCAGCCTTGCACTCTTGAGCCTGCTAAGGATGCTGTTTCCTAGGATTCCTTCAACCCATTTTTCCTGTTGTCTTGCAGTAAAGTACTAGACTCCTTTATAATGCTAATCTTTTTAGCAAACAAGCTTTCCTCTACTCCCACTTTGCAGGCCACAACTTTAGCTGAGCTTCCTTTCTGGCCAAGCTCAAAACTTTTTAAATCATTCAGATGTGCTCTTTGCTCTTGATTCTCAAAGTAGAGCTGACTAAAACCCTCAACACCACCCAAGACACATTAAACTGCCTTGAAATTTTCTGCACCAGATTAATTAGTCTGCTGCTCTTAATCTCAGGCTCCCACATAGTCTCAGGACAGGAGCAAAAGGTAGACAAATTTTCAGTCAGAACATAAACACATATAGTATGGAGTACAACTGCCAATGAAGCCCTTGTTCCCAACTGAAACCTCCTGAGCCTGGTCTGCATTTCTATTAGCATTCTGGCCTGAGTTCTGACTAAAATCTCCCATCAAGCTCAGCTTGCACCACTCTAAGGCTACTTTTCCAGTTGGTATCTCTAAAACTTTCCTAAATTCCTCCTGCAAAACATTTCCAAAGGATTCTGAACCACATGGTCAGGTATAATGCCAGCAACAACCTCACTTTTCTGACACCAAAATCTGTCATACTTTCTCATTGCTCAGAGAAAATACCCGACACCCACAAATTAAATGAGGTTTATTCTGGCCCACAATTTGTAGAGGTTTCAGTCCATAGTGAGGTGGCTTCAAGGCAGGGTGTTGTGACTGGGAGCATGGCAGAGGAGAAACAGCTCATGGCATGTTGGTAGGAAGCAGAGTGAAATCAAGGAGGGTGGAGAGAAATAAAATATACCTTTCCAGCTACAACCCTGGTGACCCACCTCTTCCCACAAGGATTCACCTTCCAATATCACATTTAGCTATAAACTCACTAGTGGACTAATCCATGGATGAGTATCACACACCTGTAGTCCAGTCACCTCCCAAAAGCCCCACATATGAGTGCCAGAGGCTTTGGGGCCATCTAGATATAAATTATAACAAACCTAATATAGATCTGTAATTACATTAAATGTAAACTGAATAAACATTTGCATAAAGGAACAAAACACATCACATGTACTGCATTTTGCTTTCAAGTGACATACACTAGGTATACAGAAAAGGTGAAAGAATACACTTCATATAAACACCATCCAAAAGACCTAGTACAAATATAATACCATGAGGTAAAGTATACTTCCAGACAAATTATCTGCTTATTGTAAGAGACAATTAATAATGGTAAATGGCTAAGTCCTCCAGAAAAATATGATTAATCCTCAAAAAATAAAAATACATGTTACAGCTTGTATATAGATGTCCCCTCAAAACCTCATGTGGTCATAGGTGGGGAGTTTCAAAGATGGCTGGATTAGGGTGTGTGATGCTGGGATTAAAGATATGGTGCTTTTATTAAGGGTATCCTTCCCTTGGTGTGGGTGACACCACCCAAAAAGCAGGTAGCCTGGATAGAGTATAAAGGGACAAAAAGAAGCTGTTGCATGCTGCTTCTGCTTTTTTGCTTGCTGTCTTCGCCTGCTCTCCCATGCCACGGACTGCTTCTCCTCTGCGATGCCCCTCTGCCTTAGAACCAGCTTACTATAGAATGAAACCTCTACAAACTGTGAGCTAAAATAAACCTTTCCTCCTTTAATTTGTGGATGTCGGGTATTTTGACTCAGCAATGAGAAAAATAAGTAAGATAATATGTACATAATGGCAAAATTAAATAAATAGATAACAAGAAGAGTGTGATATTTTGTATCACACTAAGCAACAAAACAGTAATTACTAGGAAAGATATAGAATTGAACAATCTAATTAAAAATTCATCCTAATTTATACATATGGTACACACTATCCAAGAACTTCATGTTCTATATTCTTTTAAGTGTACATTAACTAAAATAGAACATATGCTGGGCTGTATAGCAAGTCTCCAAAAATTTCAAAAGATTGACATCAGGCAGTCTATATTCTAAGACTATATTGAAAATAATCTAGCGATCATTTTTTTAAAAGAGGATATGGGGAAAATATACTATGTCTAATGAATTTTTTAACAAAAGGTAATAAAATTCAACATATCAAATATTATTTGATGCTGTTATACCCATACTTCAAGGAAATTTTAAAGTCAAATATTCATATATTAGAAAAGCAATGGAAACACTAAAAATTAGTGACATTAGTACCAATCTTGAAAAGCTGGAACCAAAACCAAAACAAGCTCAAAGAAAATGGGAACAAATAAAAAATAATACAGGAGAAATTAATGGAATACAAAATAAATAATCTACAAAGCTCAAAGTTGGTATTTGAAATGCTAATAGAGTAATAAAGTCTTAGTAAAACTAGTAAAAATAGAAAAATCATAAATCAACGATACCAACAAGAAAATAAACCAAAGTTCATATAAAAATATTAAAATATGAGATTAAAAATTGTGTCAGTACATTGAAACATCCATATAACATGGGTGCAAATTCTCTGTAAAACAAAATAACCAAAATTTCAACAGATACAGAAATTTTTAGTATTCTAATCATTCCCCAAAATGAGTCATTACTTAATATTCTTCCATTAAGCAATGTTTTGGCTCAAATAATGCTAATAAATTATATTAGGAACATAAGAATAAGTAGTATCCATCTCAAGAAATACTTCAAAGAATAGGGAAATAAAGAATATTCCTTAACTAAAAACCAATATAATATTCATACCAAATATGAAAAGGGCTGTATGAGAAAGGAAAATTAAAAGCTAATTCCTCTCATGAACATAATCCAAAATCTTTAAAAAGAAAAACAAAGCCAGCAATACAGTGAAGGGAAAACTATGAAAAACATATGGGAAAATTCAAAAAAAGAAAAGGTGACAGGAAAGTAGAAGAAAGACTATTACAGAAGAGGAAGGGAATAGAAAAGAGATAATCTTTGGCATGAGAAAGGAAGTAGATGAAAATGATCAAAGTATGTAATATGCATGAAGAAATATGCCAAATATAACCCACAATTATGTATAAATAATGTTTGTCAATAGATGAAAAAGAAAACATGGTACTTATACACAATGGAATACAACTCGGTTATAAAAGATAAACTTGAGTCATTTGTAAGAAAATGGATATACCTTGAAACCATAATGCTTATAAAATAAATGAGACACAGAAACTTAAAATTTCTCTTATATGAGAAACTCATATATATATATATATATATAATTAAACTCATATATATGTATATAGAATTTAAAGAGCAAAATAAAGACAAATAAGAGGAAACAGGGAGACAGACTTTTTGGAAATGGGAAGCTGTGATAGTTAATTGATTGTGTCAACTTGAGTAAGAAATGCCCAAATAAATTGGAACAGGATAGGTCTAGGTGTGGCTGAAAGGATTTATTGAAGACAGAAGACCCACACTGGGTGTGAATGGCACCAATAAATAGGCTTGTCACCTGAATGGGAAGAAGGAAGTCTCACTTCTGTTTCTACCAAGAGCATCACCTTCACCTTGGACACCATCTCCTGGCTTCCAGCAAAGACTCTTCAGCCTCCTGATATGGACTCACATGGGACACTACAGTGGCCTCCAGGCCTTTGACTGAATCCTTCAGATCTCCACACACAGACAGCCCTTTTTTTACTCTTCTACACCTCACTCTGCAAGCAGCCATTGTAAACCAATCTTGTAAATTCTTATATATTCGTATATCTTGCATTAAATTTGTTTCTCTAGTAAGCACTGACTTCTACAGAAGGAAATTGAAATAAATGGAGGGTGGGAAAGCAAAGAGAGGGAAGGGGAAGTAAAAAGGATTAAGATTTGACATGGAAATGTACCAACTCCCAATGATGAATGTATTCACTATGTATTGCAAACATGTACTAATAAAAATCTTAATGATAAGAGAATATGAACTAAGATACAATTTTTACAAAGAACATAATGTTTAGAAAGGAGTGATATGTTGAATTGATCTACTATACATGATACTAAAATATTATAGTTATAAAATTACTAATCTTTTAAGTATAATCATCACAGAATCAATATATGAAGTAATGCATAGGTCAAAGACTGTAATTTAGCTATTCTACAAGGTATACATTATCAAAATATCAAGTATATTATAAATGCAATTTTTATTTTTTAATTAAAAAGTAAAGAACACAACAGGTCTATTGTGTGTCAAAATGACTTAACTTTGAAAATCAATGTAAGTTGCCTTATTAAAATAATAATTACATTTTTATCAATAGATGCAGGAGAGAAGAAACAAAACAAAACCTCTTGCAGCCTAAAAATAAAAGAATACCTTCCTAATTAGATAGAAGATGTTTTGGAATATTTTTAGTGATACAGTGATGAGCTGTCCTCTGATATTCAGGTAAAATAGGAATGCCTGTTAGTACTGCATCTAGTCAATATTACACTGAATATCTTAGTACAATCAAGGAAAGAAAAGATAAAAGTCATCAAATTTAGAGAGGAGTAAAACACTTGCTATTCAAAATAATATGATTAATGTGAAAATCCAAAAGAATATACAGATAAAATATTAGTATGCAAACATACTTATATTAGCACAACTAATATTTATACTAATGTTAGCATAAATTAATAGGATCTAAATTATAAAGTTAATATATAAAATAAAAATGATTTTTATAAAAACAATTAGAAAATAAAATTTAAAACCAATATTGTTTATACTAGGAAAACAAAACAAGAAACAATCAAATAAAATACATGCACAAAGAAATTATATAGTATTACTGAGAGAAAATAAAGACTAAATTAGTGAGGAAATGGGTCAGGGATGTAGCTCAGTGGCACCACAACTGCCTGGCAAGCTCATGAGGGGTGCTGAGTTCGATCCCCGATACCAGAAAAAAAAAATTAGTGAGGAATTACACCATGTTCATAAATTGGAACACTAAAAAATTGCAAGATGTCGATTCTCTTTCAAAATGATCTATATTCAACAAAATTCCAATGATACTTCAAGGATCTGTGGGAATTTATTTGTGGAAATTGACAAACTGATTCATTCATATGGAAAGGTAAAAGGCCAAGAATAAGAAAATTCTTTGAGAGTCAAACAGTTTGAAAGAGTTATTTTACTTGCTATCAAGATTTATTAGGAAATTTAAGTAATTGACCACTTACCAGTCTAATTATTTAATTACAGAATGACCAAAAATGGTATATATTTTTTTAATTTTTATAAGACAATATAACAGGAAATATAAAAATGACAATTTCCTCAAATTCACCCAATAATTTTTCTGTGTATGGTATATCTCAAATCATTCAATACACAATGCAACGTTACAATCTGGATAGTAGTATCTAGTCTCTTTCTGAATTCTTTTTGCATTGTTGTCTTTCTTTGAACAACACACTTTACATTGTTATGCTTTTTCTTTTTTTTCTGTGGGAGGTATAATTTCAATAAAATGTCTATCCACTAAACATAATAATGAAGAGATTGATGATGGATGTCTTGGTTGGCATTTTGCTACTCCATATTTTTCAATTATTTGGTCTAATAGAACTAATCTAAATTGAAAATGACTTTTTTGAACCCCCTTATTTTGACTAAATAACAAACAAGTTTCATATTCTTTGGTCAAGAAGGTGTATAAATATTTTATAATAACGTTTTCCCCTGCTTTTTAGTTACACAATAGCTTATTGTTGGTCAACTCTGTCAACATCATCCATAAAATTATTATAATCATTGACCACTATTAGAATTTTTGAAGTTTCATTTCTTCTTTCAAGTTCTATCATTTCTCTATTATGAATAGTTGACAATAAGTAGACATCTTTTTTCTTTCCATTTCATAACACAGACTTTTCCTCTCTGATATGCTAATATTTCTCCCTTTTTCAGTTTTTTCTTTTGAAGATCTTTTGGCACATTGTCTCAGTGTTCAAAACATGTCCATTTTGTATTGTAGAAGAATGTCACTGAGTTCTGAAGAAGTATAAAAATTATATCTAATATACATACAATAAAAGTTTTTATAGATGGTAGAACAAAATTATAGGTTATTTTTCACAAATAAAATAAACATGAATTAGTAAAAGAAAATAACCAGGACTTATTGTTAGATTTCACTAGAAACAAACATCAAAGGCAAATACAAAGTTCTAAATAAATGAGTATGCAAAACATAGTAAAAATAAAACAAATGACATATAAGTGTATCTCATGCAAACAAGAATGGACTGTTTGAAATGACACCTGCCAGAGCAACACCCAGGATAGTCAGTATGTAAACAAATGTGCTGCCCAAGTGGCACTCTGGGTAAACTGTTAAGTGGGTAAGAGACTGGTGTTCCCTCAAAGATATCCTACAAATTAGTGGAGCTCAATAGGTGATGAGACAGGTACAAATGAAAAGCACTAGAGAAAGAACTGTCTTACAATAATAAATGGCTACTTAAGTAGCCAAATGTAGATCTAAGAGTGAAAGATAAAATAAATTTTAGAATATATCTTCATTACGGCACAAAGATGATTTAAAGTACACAGAGAACTAACCAAAAAGTAAATGATTAATACAGCAGAGGAGGACTAAAATTAAGATAGTCCATTTATAAACATATTAGAAAAGTAAAAAGTGAAGAGATAGACTGAGAGAAAATATTTGCAACACACACAATTGACAGAGCTTATGACCAAATATATGAGAACATAGACCTAGGAGGTGATATTAAAATAGATAATATAAACAGTTCCTTCAAGATGAGTGTGGCCAAGTCACTGATAAACATATAAATGTTTTTAACTCCATTAGCAATCAAGGAAGTTCATACACAAACTATAATGGCATACTATCACACATCCACTAGAGTGTCTAAAATCCCAAAATTTGACAGTTATAAAGACTGACATTGAAAAAGACTAACTGGGCATTAGAACAGTACACATGAGTATGTAAACTGATGCAACTTGGGATATGTATTAATGATGAACATACTTATACACTTTGATGGAGAAATCACACATCTGTTGATATACTAAATAAAATTTGGTGCAGATGTGTGCTAAAGTATATGTTCAAACTGGAATGACTGGGAACTGAGAAACTTGTCTAAACATGTTTGATTAGTAAATGAGTCTATGTGTGACAGTTAAAAAATGATGGTCAAGTTACTTCTTCCTGGAATACTAATTTGAGGATGTAGAGAAAGTAATTGGTTTCTACAAAAAAAAAATACTTCAAGAATTAGTGCTCCCTTCAGTCCAGCAACTTGATTCATCTTTGTGGTAGCAGCTGCCCCGAACAAAACTGCATTGCCATAAGTTGCAGGTCTTTTTTTACTGCCACCTTCCAACATGATGATTTTGCCTTGTTTTTGCTCAGTCTATTATAGAACAAAAATCTCTGAAAAGAACACAACAAGCCACTGCCTGGCCAAAACCATCCAGCAACTCCAGGCTGACTCTAAGTCTTGCTTCCCCCTGGCATGGGACAGCCGAAGCATGGACTGATTGACTTGATTATGGACAAGGCCAATGCCCAGTGAGAGAAGGCAAACCTGGAGGGCCAGCAGACTGAGGGAGAAAATACTGTCCAGTGGCTTCGGAGATTCAAATGTTGCCTTCTCACAAAGCTGGGTGAGAGACAACCATGGGAAACCACTGCAGAGAAGTTGCCGGCTAGGCGTAGAAACTGAGAAGTTTAAACTCAAGCAGGAAAAGGCACAGGCCCTACCCTACATATTAAGAAATCATACCCAGCAAATGTTAATATTAATTCAGCCTGCTTGAACCCTTGCCCCACAGCCTATATCCAGCAGAGACCAGAATACTGATTGCTTTTCTCATCTACAAATATGCACAAGGGAATGCCTCAAATCAGACAGTTAACACAGTCTGGGACATCTGATTCAGGGAAGACACTTGACAAACCTGCAAGCCCTAAAGCTATGCAGAGAAAATCATGACTTGATGCATTCCAAGACTGCAGATAATGGAAAGAAACAACTCATTAAAAAATACAGAAGAAGCCAGGCATAGTGATATACGCCTGAAACCCCAACACTCAGGAGGCTGAGGCAGGAGGATCGCTGCAAATTCGAGGCCAGCCTGGACTACATAGTGAACTCAAGGCCAGGCTGAACTACACAGTGAGAACTTGTCTCTAAATAAATAATAAATGAAAAAATTTTTTACTCAAACTTTTAATTTTTTTACTATTTCTCTCTTTCCTTTGTCAGTTTTTTTGGGGTATAGGGCTATTTTTATACATTTTTTTACTCTTCTTTTCCCTTTTAATATTTTTCTTCCTTTCTTTTTTCCTATATTTTGCTCTTTCTTTTATTTCTTCTTTTCCTTGATCATTTATTTCTGTGATTGTTTTCTAATACTATTAATTTATTTTTAGTCTTCAACGGGGTCCTTCATTTAACTTTTCTGTCTTCATCTTGCATTGATTAATTTTTCAAATCATACATTGTTCATTCTCCAGTACCTCACCTCCTTCTAGATTTACTAGTTTAACAATTATTTGGGGGAAGGTTGAGACAAGGTCTCACTATGTAGTTTAGGCTGGCCTTGAACTCACTATGTATCCAAGGGTGGCCTCAAAATCATGGCGATTCTCCTGCATTAGCTTCCCAAATTCTGGGACTACAGGTGTGAGGCACCATGCCCAGGTTACTAGTATAATAATTAAACTTTATGAATCTTTAGATAGCTAGTTAACTCTATGCTATTACTGTTGAATACTGTTCAATTGTTAGTAGAGATAAAGTTCTTCCATTAAATAGTTATTTATTGTAGGTCAATATCTAGTTTGTTTTAGTGTTTATGCTATAATTATAGATCTCTTTTCTATGGTTAAAGGTGGTAGATTATTGGTTTTTATTATATGTCAAAATCCAGTTTCTTTGACCTATTTTTATTACTGATTTTCTTGTTATTGCCAAGTTGGCATAGTTGTTGCTATTAATTGGTTTTCACTATATGTTATATCTGGGTGCCTTTGCGTCTTTAACAATACTGCAAATGAGTGTTGGGCCAAATATACTGAATCCTTCTCTCCAAGAAAAACTGAGGTGACTGGATCATGGGACAGGAACAAAGGCCTATATTTAGCCAAGTCCAAAGTGCAACACTGAAAACCACACACTAAAGAAGTCTCCATGCTATTATATATATAATTATTATGCACTTCAAACTTGTACTAATAACAATTCAAAACTAAAAATAATATAAAGTAAAAAATTGAATATATGTTCAAGAGCATTCCTAAGAGCATTGTTCATAGTAATCAAAAACAAGAAATACAAATATTTATCAACACTAAACTTAGCAATGTATTATTAATTATTTAATATAAATGATACAGCAAAGCAAATGAACTGCTTCTGCATGTAATGTCATAGATGAATCTCACAAATACAATGTTGAGTAAATAAAGCCAAAGACAAGAAAAATATTTTATATAAATATACAGTATATACATAGACACATGCACACATACATACACTGTATTATCCCCTTTATCAAAACTTCAAGAATACACAGAACCAAATTAGAGTGTAAAGACGGTGCTCATATTTTGGGGGGAGGTAGGAATTAGTGAGTGAGAAACATCAAAAGACTGGTTTCTGAGATGCTAGTAACTTACTATAATTAAGCAGCAGTGTTTACATGTATGTTCACTTTCTGTAATCTGTTGTACTAGATAGATACTTTCTTTTGGCATATTACATTTCAGTAAAGCTATTAAAATTATAATTCTTAACAGTTAAAATACATGTTTGTGAGGCACTTACCATTGCAATTTTTAAAAAATTTTTTAAATATATTGGTAACAGAAAAAGGTGCTTAACATACTAGAGAAAACAAACTATTTTCAAAATGTTGTCATCAAAGAAAATTCCACCATGGCCAAATAGACAATGAGATGAGTTGAAACTAAGAGGAGAAAGATCAGATCATGCATATATTTTGCAACAGAAAAGGAAATCACATCCAGATGTAGAAAATTTATCTGAAAGATAAGCCCTATAGATCAAACTAAATATCTGGGTCTGGTATCTCATCTTATTAAAAAGTTTCTGCACTGCAAGAAAAACCATCAACAGAGCTAACAGACAACCTACAATGTGAGGAAAAAGATTTACCAGCTGTTCCTCAGACAAAGGACTACTATCTAGAATATATAAAGAACTTAAAAAAATCAGAAACCCCAAATTTAAAGACCCAATTCAAAAATGGGCATCTAAAATGAACAGACATTTCTCAGACAAAGAAGTAAAAGCAGCAAATAAACATATGAAAAAATGTTCAACATCACTGGTCATTAGAGAGATGCAAATGAAAACAACACTAAGATTCCACCTCACCCCAGAAAGAATGGCTGCTATCAAGAAATCAACCAACAACAAATGCTCACGGGGCTGTGGAGAGAATGTAACCTTTCTCCACTGTTGGTGGGAATGCAGACTGGTGCAACCCTGTGGAAATCAATATCGAGATACCTCAAAAACTAGGATTAGAGGTCTCATTTGACCCAGCTATCCCCTTGCTGCATATCTCCCCAAAAGAATTAAAAGAATCATATCACAGAGATATATGTGCACCCATGTTTATACTGGCACAGTTTGTAATAGCTAAAACTTGGAAACATCCCAATTGCCCATCAACTGGAGACTGGAAAAAGAAGATGTGGTTTTTCTTAATAAAATGGAATACTACTCAGCCATAAAGAATGAGAAAATAGAATCATTTATAGCTAAATGGATGCACATAGAGGCCATACTCTTAAGTGAAATAAATAGGACACACATGTGTGAATACCGAATAGTTTCTCTGGTGTGAGAAATCGAAAGTGTAAATAAGTATCAAAATGTATAATAGATAATGTGAAATAGGAAGAAAAGGTCCAAAGGGGAAGAGGAAGTAGGAGGGGTAGGGGAAAGGAAAGAAGGGAAAGGAATAAATATGAGAAAAGTGAAAAACAGAAACAAAGTCTTTGTAAATAGGGAGGGGTGGACGGGTTGAAGGGAGGGAAGGGGAATGGGTAAAAAGTAAGAACCAAGATATATCATGTAAAGGTACAAATTCCCAATGATGAATGTCATCGTATTATATACCTAATCTGTACCAGTAAACTTAACAGAAAAAAAAATGGAAGCTGCTTTGTAAATAAGGGGGGATTGAAGGGATGGGAAGGGATTTGGAGAAAAAGAGGAATCAAGATATATCATGTACAGGTACAAATTTTCTGTGAAAAATGTGATTGTTATATATATTTAAATTGTAGCAATAAAAAAAAATTTTAAATGGAAGCTGGGAGAAGCCAACAGGCACTAGAGGGGCATGGTTGCAGGCAGGTCCTAGCCAGGGCCCCACCCCAAGCCCAGCAGCTTGGACCCACAGGCCCAGCCAAAGGACTGCCTGGAAAAGAGCTGCACAAGTGCACAAGCAACAGCCAGAGGCCTAGCCCAATACCATTGGTAAGTTTGTGCAGACTCCAGCCAGAAGCCCATGCAAAAAATACCAACCGGGGTGGTTGCTGACAACAGCTACATAAGCGGTCAGGCCCAAGCCAGAGACATATTCAGATACCATCCCAAGTGTGCACAGGCCCCGGCCAGAATCCCACCCACACAACAGGGCAGCACAGGGAGCCAGAAAGCCACCATTCTGAACCCAGGAATTGGCGCAGGGGTGAGCAGCAGAAAAAAGGGCTCTTGGTAGTGTGCTGAGAATTGAAGACCACTGGGTGAGCAAAAAGTTGCCTCAAAAAGACGCAGTAGGCTGCATCTGTTGAAATTAGAAGACATGTAAACAAGTCTCAAAACTAGACTTTCAGATCACCTAAGGCAACCCCAAAGGGAAATGAGATGGAACAATCTGATACTCAACCACCTGGACTTCCTGAACTGCCAATGAAAAAGGAGCTGGAAAAAATGAAATCAGAAATAATTTTCCAGATATCAACAGAGATTGTGCCCATAGTGTAAGACATGGTTAAAAAAATCTAGAGCAGACACAGATAAAAAGAAAATAGAGGAGCTGAGGAACATGATGGAATTCCAACACAGTAAACAAATGGAATCCATAAAACACATGCAAACAGATTTCCAGGAGATTAAAAACTCCATTGAAAGTTTATGCAGCAGAAGGAGCCAATGTGAGGACAGAATTTCAGACATAGAAGACAGGATTGCAATTAGTGACCAAGAAAAAAAATTCTTAAAAATAGTAAGGGATCACAAGAAATAAATCCAGCAGCTTCTAGATGATGCAAAGAAAAATAACATAAGACTGATCAGAGTCAATGAAGAAAAAGGAGAGAGTGCAAATGACATAAAAGAAGTGTTCACAGAAGTAATGCAAAGATCTTCCCAAGCAGGAGAAAAGAACTTGATGTACAGATAAGTGAGGCATATAGGACTCTAACTAGCCAAGATCAAGAAAAATCTACACCTAGGCATATAATGGTTAAGATTCCAGAAACTCAACAGAAGAAAAAAATTCTACAAGCAGTTAGAGAAAGGAAACAAATCACATACAAAGGAAACCCCATCAGAATCAGCAGGCTTCTCAACACAAATGCTCAAGGGAAGAAGAGCCTGGAGTGAAGAATTTCAAGCCCTAAAGGAAAACAGCCTCCAACCCAGATTAATGTGACCTGCAAAACTATATTCCAAAATCCATAGGGAAATAAGATACTTTCATGACAAAGAGAACCCAAGAAACTTCATGAATACCAAACTATCACTCAAAAAAATTTTAGACAATATCCTAGGAAAAGACAATGAGGATCACAACCTTAGGAAGCCCAGTAGAATGAATCCATTAGCAAGACAAGAAATTAAATACAAAGGGGGAGAATCCAATGAAAATGAAAAGTCATGAGAAGAGTAAGTCAATGCATATCAGTTATAACCATCAATGTAAATGCTCACATTACACCAATCAAAAGAAATAGACTGGCAGAATGGGTCAAGAAGCAAGATCCAACAATATGCTGCATACAAGAAACACACTTAATTCAAAAAGAAACTCATAGACTGAAAGTTAAAGGGTGGAAAACAATACTCCATGCAACAGGAACCCCCCAAAAAAGTGGGAGTAGCTATCCTCTTTGCAGATCAAGTGAATCTCAAACCAACACTGATTAAAAGACAAAGAAGGACACTGCATCCTTGTACATGGAAAAATCCAAGAGGAAGAGATGACAATCATAAATATATGTGCACCAAATACTAGTGTGCCCAACTATATAAAACAAATACTAAAGGACATGAAAAGTCATATATGCACTAATACAATAGTAGTGGGGGACCTCAATACCCCACTGTCACAAATAGATACATCAATTAGAAAATAAACAACAAAATACTAGAACTTAATCAAACTCTTGAACAAATGAACTTAACAGATTTTTGCAGGGTGTTCCACCTCACAAAATCAAAATACATATTCTTTTCAGCAGCACATGGATCATTCTTCAAAATAGACTGCATAATTGCTCATAGAACATGTTTAAGTAACTACAAATGAATTGAAGTTATCCCCTGTATATTATCAGACCATACTATTAGAAATTTGGGGATCAATAGCAAAAGAAAGCACAAGAATTTCATAAACACATGGAAATTGATCAACACACTTCTGAATAACCAATGGTTCACAAAGCAAATTAAAGAAGAAATCAGACAGTTTCTACAATTAAAGGACAATGCCAATACAACATATTGGAATCTATGGGACATGATGAAAGCAGTCTTACGAGGGAAATTCAGAGCAGTAAATGCTCATATCAGGAAAAGAGAGCAAGCCCAATTTAACAACGTGATGCTGAACCTCAAGCTTCTAGAAAAAGAAGAGCAGCACAAACCCAAACTTCATACAAGGGAGGAAATTATAAACATCAGAGCAGAAATCAAAAGCAATGGAGACTAAGAGAACAATACAAAAAAAAACAATAAAGCAAAGAGTAGGTTCTTCAAATTAATAAAAAAATTGACAAACCCTTAGACAACATTATCAAAAAAAAGGAAAGAAAATATCCAGATCCATGCAATTAGGAGTCAAAAGGGTGAAATTACAACAGACCAAGCAGAAATCCAGAGGATCATCAATATCTAATTTGAGAACTTGTACGCCAATAAGATGGAAGACACAGAAGAAATGGACAGATGCCTAGATATGTATGAATTACCAAAGTTGAATGAAAACTTAAAAATTTTAAAAAACCCAATATAAATCAACAAAATTGAAACTGTAATTAAAAACTTACCAACTAAGAAAAGCCCAGGTCCTGATGGCTTCACTGCTGAATTCTACAAGACATTTAGAGAGGAACTGCTGCCACTACTGTTTAAACACTTCAATGAAATTCAAAGGGAAGCAATACTCTCAAATTCATTCCTGGAAGCAAGCATCACCTTGATCCCCAAAGAAGAGAAACACCCAACCGAAAAAGAGAACTATAGGCCAATCTCACTAATGAACATAGATGCAAAAATCCTTAATAAGATACTGGCAAACAGAATGCAGAAGATCACCAAGAAGATCATACACCCTGACCAAATGGGATTCATTCCAGGGATGTAGGGATGGTTCAACATACACAAATCAATAAATATAATATACTATATTAATACAGCAAAGGACAAAAACCATATGCTCATCTCAATAGATGCAGAAAAATCATTCGACAAAATCCAACACCAATTCATGATAAAAACCCTACAGAAAATTGGAATAGACAGTCTCTATCTCAATCTGATAAACCCACCTATGAAAAACCAACAGCCAGTATCATACTATATGGTCAAAACCTGAAATTCTTCACACTTTAAATCTTTCTTGAAAGAGTTAAAAATATAATACCACAGTCATACATGCATACCTATGTTTAATAGCAGCACAACTCATAATAGCTAAATATTTGAAGCAGCTTATATATCAATTAAGAGACAAATGGATAAAGAAAATGTGTTATTTACACATAATGGAATATTACTATGTCATAAAAAGTTTAAATTTGAGCTATTTCTGGGAAAATAGATGCACTTTGAGAATGTAATGTTAAATGAAATAAATCAGACACACAAAGTTAAATATTATATAACTTCTCTTGTATGAGAAAACCAAAATATAAATAATTTAAAAAACAAAATAAAAGACAACAGAAGACAGGACAGAGAAATAATTTTCTGCAAATGGGGAGGGGATCTAGATGTGGAGGGAGGTGAGAGGGAGGGAAGTGGAAGGGAAATAAAAGAATTAAGATTTGTTAAATAGGAGTCCCATAGAACACACCAAATCAGCCCGCTGCAGACAGGCAGGTCTGCCCACGCCCTAACGAGGTTCTGAGTCACACAGAACACGCCAAATCAGCCCACTGCACACAGGAAGGTCTCTGCACGCCCTACCGAGGTCCTGAGTCATGCGGAAGACACCAAATCACCCTGCTGCAGAAAGGCAGCCACCTGGTTCCACACTACAAAGACACAGAGGACACCAGACCACCAGATCAAGGTACTGAGTCCTGCTGTTCCCAGCCCAGAGGTAGGGGCTTCTGAGCCATCGTCCCACTGCTCCTGGTCCAGAGGAAGGGACTTCTGGGTCACCATCACTCCCGCTGCTCCCAGCCCAGAGGAAAGGGCTTTTGGGCCACCTTCTGTCCTGCTGCTCCTGGCCCAGAGGAAGGGGCATCCAGGCCATCATCCCTCCCACCGCTCCTGGCCCAGAGGGAGGGGCTTCTGAGATACCATCCCTCTGCTCCTGGTCCAGAGGAAGGGGCTTCCCGGACACCATCCCTCCCACTGCTCCCAGCCCACAGGAAAGGGCTTTTGGGTCACCATCCCTACCGCTGCTCCCAGCCCCTGTCCCACCTCACCCAGCTCAGAGGAGGTAATCCATGCAGGTGCTAACAGCCCCCCGCCCCAGTTGAAATGAGAAAACACATAAATAAGTCTCAAAACCAGACTTCCAGATCACCTACAGCAACTCCAAAGGGAAATGAGATGGAACACTCTGATACTCAACCACCTGCACCCACTGAACTGGCAACAAAAGGGGATCTAGAAAAAATGAAATCAGAAATAATTTCTCAGATAACAGAAGAAATTGTGCCCCTACTGCAAGACATGATTAATAAATCTAGAGAGGAGCTCAGGAACATGATGGAATCTCAATATAAGAAACAAATGGAATCCATAAAACAGATGCAAATAGATTTCCAGGACATAAAAAACTCCATTGAAAGTCTACACAACAGAATGACCCAATGTGAGGACAGAATTTCAGATATAAAAGATAAGATTGCAATTAGTGACCAGGAAAAGAAAAATTCCTTCAAAATTATAAGGGAACATGAGAAACCAATCCAGCAGCTGCTAGATGATGCAAAGAAGAATAACATAAGATTGATTGGAGTCAACGAAGAAACAGGAGAGAGTGCAGATGACATAAAAAACCTCTTCACAGAAATAATGGCAGAAAACTTCCCAAGCAGGGGAAAAGAGCTTGACATACAGATAAGTGAGGCATATAGGACTCCAAAGAGCCTTGATCAAAAAACATC
Source organism: Heterocephalus glaber (assembly GCF_053883595.1). NCBI lineage: Eukaryota > Metazoa > Chordata > Mammalia > Rodentia > Bathyergidae > Heterocephalus > Heterocephalus glaber. Next base: position 4,495,052 of record NW_028258369.1, read on the forward strand.
TACCCATAGGCATATAATTGTTAAGATTCCAGAAACTCAACAGAAGAACAAAGTTCTACAAGCAGTCAGAGAAAAGAAACAAATCACATACAAAGGAAAGCCCATCAGAATCACAGCAGACTTCTCAACACAAACCATCAAGGCAAGAAGAGCTTGGAGTGACATATTCCAAGCCCTAAAAAAAAACAGCCTCCAACACAGATTGATGTACCCTGCAAAACTAGCTTTCAAAGTGGATGGAGAAATAAGATACTTTCATGACAAAGAGCACCTTAGGAACTTCGTGAATACCAAACCAGCACTCCAAAGAATTTTACACAATAGCCTAGGAACAGACATTGAGGATCACAACCCCAGGAAGCAAAGCAGAATGAACCCATCTGGCATGACAAGAAATTCAATGGAAACGGGGAGAACCCAACAAACAGAAAAACTCATGGCAATGACAAGTAAATATGTTTCAGTTATAACCATCAACGTTAATGGTCTCAATTCACCAATCAAAAGAAATAGACTGGCAGAATGGGTCAAGAAGCAAAATTTAACAATATGCTGCATACAAGAAACACACTTAATTCAAAAGGAAACTCATAGACTGAAAGTTAAAGGGTGGAAAACAATACTCCATGTGACGGGAACCCAAAAAAAGCAGGAGTAGCTATCCTCTTGGCAGATCAAGTAGATTTCAAACCAACACTGATTAAGAGAGATGAAGAAGGACACTACATCCTTGTAAAGGGAAGAATCCAAGAGGAAGAGATGACAATCATAAATATCTATGCACCAAACACTAGTGCACCCAACTAGATAAAACAAATACTAACAGACATGAAAAGTCATATATGCACTAATACAATTGTAGTGGGGGAACTCAACACCACACTGTCACAAATAGATAGATCAACTAGACAAAAAATAAGTATTGAAATCCTAGAACTCAATCGAACTCTTCACCAAATGAACTTAACAGATGTTTACAGAGTCTTCCACCCCACAAAATCAGAATACACATTCTTCTCAGCTGCACATGGGTCATTCTCCAAAATAGACCACATACTCACACATAGAACATGTTTAAGTAAGTGCAAAGGAATTGAAGTTATCCCCTGTATATTATCAGACCATAGCGCGATGAAATTGGAGATCCATAGCAAAAGAAACTCAAAAAATTTCATAAACACGTGGAAATTGAACAACACACTTCTGAATAACCAATGGGTCACAGAGGAAATTAAAGAAGAAATCAGATAGTTCCTTCAATTAAATGACAATGACAATACAACATATCAGAATCTATGGGACACAATGAAAGCAGTCTTACGAGGGAAATTCAGAGCAGTGAATATGCATATTAGGAAAACAGAACGAGCCCAATTAAACAACCTGATGCTACACCTCAAGCTTCTGGAAAAAGAAGAGCAGGACAACCCCAAAGCTCATACAAGGGAGGAAATTATAAAGATCAGAGGAGAAATCAATGCAATGGAGACTAAGAGAATAATAGAAAAAATCAATGAAGCCAAGAGTTGGTTCTTCGAAAGAATCAATAAAATTGACAAACCTTTAGCCAACCTTGACAGAAAAAGGAAAGTAAAGGCCCAAATCCATGCAATTAGGAATGAAAAGGGTGAAATTACAACAGACCCAGCAGAAATCCAGAGGATCATCAGTACCTACTTCCAGAACCTACACGCCAATAAGATGGACAACACAGAAGAAATGGACAGATTCCTAGATACATATGAATTACCAAAGTTGAGCAAAGAAGACCTAAAAATTCTGAATAACCCAATATCAACCAATGAAATTGAAAATGTAATTAAAAACTTATCAACTAAGAAAAGCCCAGGCCCTGATGGCTTCACTGCTGAATTCTACAAGACATTTAGAGAGGAACTGCTGCCACTACTCTTTAAACTCTTCAATGAAATTGAAAGGGAAGCAATACTCCCAAATTCATTCCTGGAAGCAAGCATCACCTTGATGCCCAAAGTAGAGAAAGACTCAACAGAAAAAGAGAACTATAGGCCAGTCTCACTAATGAACATAGATGCAAAAATTCTTAATAAGATAATGGCAAACAGAATGCAGAAGATCATCAAGAAGATCATACACCCTGATCAAGTGGGATTCATCCCAGGGATGCAGGGATGGTTCAATATATGAAAATCAATCAATATAATACACTATATCAATAGAGCCACGGACAAAAACCATATGATTATCTCCATAGATGCATAAAAAGCATTTGACAAAATCCAACATGCATTTATGATAAAAAAAAACCTACAGAAAATTGGAATAGATGGTCTCTACCTCAAACTGATAGAAGCCATCTATGAAAAACCAACAGCCAATATCATACTAAATGGTCAAAACCTGAAATTCTTCACACTAAAATCAGGAACAAGACAAGGATGTCCACTATCACCACTCTTGTTCAATATAGTTTTGGAAACATTAGCCACGGCAATTAGACTAGAGAAAGAAATAAAAGGAATAAAGATAGGTAATGAAGAAGTCAAACTGTCATTATTTGCAGATGACATGATACTCTATCTAGAAGACCCCAAGAACTCCACCAAAAGTCTTCTAGACTTAATAACCAAATTCAGTCAAGTAGCTGGTTACAAGGTCAACGCAGAAAAATCAATAGCTTTCCTCTACACCAATGACAGACTCACTGAGAGAGAAATAGGGCAAATAATTCCTTTCACAATAGCATCCAAAAAACTGAAATACCTAGGAATCATCCTAATGAAAGAAATCAAAGACCTCTTCTCTGAAAACTATAGCACTCTGAAAAGTGAGATTGAAGATGATATCAGAAAATGGATAGACATCCCCTGCTCCTGGGTAGGAAGGATTAATACAGTGAAAATGGCCATACTTCCAAAACTGCTATATAGATTCAATGCAATTCCAATTGAGATCCCAGCAGCATACTTCATAGATCTCGAGAAAACAATCCAAAAATTCATTTGGAACAAGAAGAGGCCCAGAATAGCAAAAGCAATTCTAGGTAACAGAGACATGGCAGGGGGTATCACAATCCCCAACCTGCAACTATACTACAAAGCTACTGTGATAAAAACAGCATGGTACTGGCAAAGAAACAGACCTAAGGACCAGTGGAACAGGTTAGAAGCTGCAGAAACAACGCCAGACACACTCAGCCATCTCATCTTCGACAAAGGAGCCAAACACCCTCACTGGAGGAAAGATAGACTCTTTAATAAAGGGTGCTGGAAAAATTGCCTTCAACTTGCCAAAGATTAAAACTAGACCAGTATCTCTCACCATGCACTAAACTAAAATCAAAATGGATTAAAGATCTAAATATTAAAATAGAAACTCTGAACCAGTTGGAACAGAGGTTAGGTAGAACCCTTGAAGACATCGGTGTAGGAAAAGATTGTATGAACAAAACCTCAGTTGCCCATGAACTAGCACAAACAATCAACAAGTGGGATCTCTTCTCATTAAAACACTTCTGCACAGCAACAGAAACCACCAGCAGTGTGAAGAGACAACCCACAATGTGGGAAAAAATCTTCATCTGCTCTTCCTCAGACAAAGGTCTACTATTTCGAATCTATAAAGAACTTAAAAAGATCAGACCTCCCAAATTTAAAGACCCAATCGAAAAATGGGCATCTGAAATGAACAGACATTTCTCAGACAAAGAAGTAGAAATAGCAAATAAATACATGAAAAAATGTTCAACATCACTGGTCATTCGAGAGATGCAAATGAAAACAATGCTGAGATTCCACTTCACTCCAGAAAGAATGGCTGCTATCATGAAATCAACCAACAACAAATGCTGGCAGGGCTGTGGGGAAAGAGGAACCCTGATCCACTGCTGGTGGGAGTGTAGACTGGTGCAACCACTGTGGAAATCAGTATGGAGATACCTCAAAGAACTAGGACTGGAAGTCCCATTTCACCCTGCTATTCCACTGCTGGGGAACTTCCCCAAAGAATTAAAAGAATCATACCACAGTGATATATGTCCACCCATGTTCATAGCAGTGCAGTTTGTAATAGCTAAAACTTGGAAACAGCCCAAATGACCATCAACTGGAGACTGGATAAAGAAAATGTGGTTTTTCAATAAAATGGAGTACTACTCAGCCATAAAAAATGAGAAATTAGAGATATTTATAGCTAAGTGGATGCACATTGAGGCGATACTCTGAAGTGAAATAAATAGGAAACACATGTGTAAATACCGAATAGTTTCTCTGGTGTGAGAAACTGAAAGGGTAAATAAGGACTAAATGTATAATAGCTAATGTGAAATAGGAAGAAAAGGGGCAAAGGGGAAGGAAGTGGGAGGGCTAGGGGAAAGGATAGAAGGGAATGGGATTAATATGAGAAAATGGAAAAATAGGAACAAAATCTTTGTAAATAGGGAAGAATGGAGGGGTTGGAGGGCTGGGCAAGGGTGAAAAATAAGAACCAAGAGAGACTATGTAAAGGTGCAAATTTCCAATGATGAATGTCATTATATTGTATACCTAAAATGTACCAATGATTAGAATGAATAACCGATAATGTAAAATAGGAAGAAAAGGTCCAAAGGGGTAGGGGTAGTGGGAGGGGCAGGGGAAAGGAAAGAAGGGAAAGGAAAAATGATGAGAAATGGAAAAAATGGAAATAAAGTCTTTGTAAATAGGGAAGGGTGGAGGGCATGAAGGGAGGGCTAGGAATGGGGAATAAATAAGAACCAAGAGGCATTATGTAAAGGTACAATTCCCAATGAGAAATGTAATTGTGTTGTATACCTACAATGTACCAATAAAAGAATTTAATACAACAACAAAAAAAAGATTTGTTAAATACATATACCTACTCCCTATGATGAATGTAGACATTATGTACTACAAGCTTTATACTAATGAAAATTTTATAAATATTTTTAAAAGATACAAAATTGTCATTAGTACATGAAATAAATAAAATATTAATTGGAAACTATTCCCATGTGAGTAATTTTTGCACAAAATTTATTTTAACTAGTTACTATGTTTATTTGAAAATAATATCTCCACTAATTTAACCAGATTTTCTACTAAATAAAACTGTCCTCTCTTGTTTGCCAGAATTAAATTTTGATCCATTTGGATATTTGTTTACCTCATTTACATGGTGAATGTGACTCACTTTGGCAAAATTCAAACAAATTAGTCTGTTTATGTATTTTTACATGAGTCATATTTATACTCTCTTACTCTTTTTCTTTAGTTTACTTTTGTATTTCATAGACCCTTAGTTATCTCAGTGTGAACATCAATTATTGTAGAAAACTAGCTTATCTTTGAAAATATCATTTTCAGATCACATGTTACTTGTTCTTTTTCAACACCATGGCAGTACATTACAGAAGAAAAAGCACTGAACTGAAAAGCCAAATATCATGCACTGCCATTAAACATCTGGATACTCTTGGGTGAATCACTTTACTCCATCAAGTGTAAGTCATCTAATATGTAAAATGAGGAGATAAAAATTTTACCTGGTATTGTTTAAAGGACCAATCCATGTATTTTATCTGTTTTACCTTATTCTTTATATTTTTCAAAGAGTTAGTTATGATTACCCTTTCCTGTTCCTATCTGGAATGATTGAACCCAACTCTCCTGGCTTGCTTTTATTATTTCAATCTCAAACCAACTGATCAGTCTTTCTCCAGGCTGTTTCTAAGGGATTCTCCCAAGCAGTGGAGCCAAGTGGAATGACACAACACAGATAAACAACTACATTGTTGAAAAACTTTAGGGGGAAAAGCAGCAGGTTTGCAGTACCTAGAAACTTTATCAGGTTTTCTGGTTTATGTTACTCTGTACATGACTCTGATTTGCCAAATAATGTCACTTCTGCCTCTCAAAGAAACCCCTGTCAAACTTGGCCTTAGACCTTCCATCCAAGTTAAAAAACAAAACTAAAGAGCTAGATTATTTGTCTTTACTCTTCAACAAATACCACTTAAGTGTGACACCCTCAGTGTGGCTTGGGACCTATTACCACTGTAACAAAATGGGAACTCACAATTAAACTTCAATGTGGATAACAGCTCCACTCAGTTTGACCTTTGCTGTTTTTCAATACCTTCATTATTGTGGCCAAAAGCATGTGAATCATCTTCTAATTTTGCTTTTTGTTTCTTATTGCTGTATCTCCCCAAAAGGTTATCCTGATTTCTAAAATTTCTTTGAAATATATAAAGTCACATTACTTATTTCTGTAACATTTATATTATTTCCTTCTCCTACAATAGGTGGCTGTTTTACCGCCCCCCCTTATTTGTCATTCAACATTCACATTCACTTTCCCACAGCATTCTCATTAGTTTTTATTTCTCTATTTTTAAAAAGTCTATGTTTTATAGCCTTATAGTATATTAGCAGTCCAATGTAGGAATTAGCTAATTTGTGTCAATTGATACAACATTTTATAGACACTATTAAAATCCATGTTTATGCACTGTAATTACATTTCTGAATTCCCCTCCCCGTTATCATATTAACATGAAACCAGGACTTCTTTTAAATAGACTAATTGATTTCAATCATTCTATCCCTTTTGAATGTAAAATCATCACTACTTGACAGCCCTCTTTCTAGGTTGGTCATTCTATTCTTTTAGACACTTACCTACATTTCTCTGAATGAATACTAGCACTGCTGCAGTAATAAAATGCTCCAAACTTATCTTATGTTTTTCTGCCCCAAATAAGAAATGTTTCCTGTTAGTGGAATCTAATGTTGGGTTCAAAAATATGGAAATCTATTGTGCACATTAGATTGTCTATTTAATGATCTGGGTAGGCAAAATGGCACCAGAGATTGGTTAGATCACTTAACTATCAAAGAAAACATTCCCTTTTAAAGGAAGAAATTCAGTAGTTATTTCTCCCTGTAATCCCAGCTATTAAGGAGGCTAATAGGCTCGGAGGTGTAAGTTTAAGGCAAGATGAGGCAATTTGGTAAGACCTTGTCTCAAAACAAAAAATAAAAGAGGGCTAGGGATGTAGCTCAGTGTATAACACTAGGTTTAATCCCCAGTACTGTGAAAGAATGGGGGAGAAGAGAAGGGGTCAGAAGTTCATATGGATAATTCCAATTTAGTTCTACTTTTTTTTACTTTTACATATAACTGTTCTAGGAGAACTTATTGCTTCATTGTTTCTCTTTAAATTATCATTTTTGCAGTTATCTACGCTTAAATATGTCCTGCTACATACTGTGTATGCAATTAAGTTTAAGTGATGGCCTTTGCAAGAAATTTTTTTCTGAAAATAAAGCTTTTTTTATTTCTTTCATTTCACAAATTTCCACTATTGTTTCACTATTATACTATATGCATCTTTTTAAATAAATGCTGCTATAGTGCAGATTTATGAGTTGATTTGTTGTTTCAAATATGCAGTCCTCAAAGAACATATATATTTCTAAAATATTTTTCAAATAAATTTCTAGGGCCAAGTAGTTTTTTCTGTCACAATAGCTTTACCAAGAACACACCCACACTACTCCCTCCCCCGTCTATCCACATACACACACCACCACCCACATGGTTCCTGAGAAGTATTATTGCCAAAAATGTTTTCTTTGCTCAGAGAACAGGCATCCCAGGAGTCTGCATGGTTTTATTCCATTAAAAAAGCAACTTTTCTGAGTTGGAATCAAACCTATTAGGGGAGTAACTATAGAGCTAACAGTGTCAGTCAACCACTAGGAATCAGTGAAGAAAAAGACAACCTTAGCTCTCCACCTTTTTTTTTTTTTGCCAACATCAGATTTATTTTGTTCTTAAGTCCTTATCAATTATCACAAACAGATTAACAGCCAGACTAACAGATCAAAATATTATAAAACATATAAAAGTTATATTAAATCAAGCTTCACTTTTAGATACATTGGACATGCTGTATTACAATAACGTTTTCTTCTTTTTTCCTAATACTTGCTTTTTATTGTGTACTTTAGTTATATATTGGGTTTCTTATATGAGAGAAATCATGTGATATGTAACCTTGTGTGTCTGATTTATTTTATACAACATTATGGTCTCAAGGTGCACCCATTTTCCTACAAATGGCTCAAGTTTATCCTTCTTTATGGCAGAGAGGTATTCCATAGTACACAAATATTACATTTTCATTATTCATTCATCTGTTGATGGACATATAGGCTGCTTAGAAGATTTAGCTGCAGTAAACATGGGTATATATATATCACTGGGATATGATGTATTCAATTTTCTGACATCCTCTTTGATCTTTTTTTTCAGAGTACTATAGTTTTTATTATAGAGGTCTTTCTTTTTTTTTTGCTTAAATTCTTTCATTGGTACATTTTAGGTATATAATAGGTTTACATTTATCATTGGGTGCTTGCACCTGTACATGATGTATCTTGGTTCTCATTTTTTCCCCATTACCTCTGTGCTCTTAAACCCTCCACCCTTCCCTATTTACATAGACTTCATTTCCATTTTTTTTTCTTTTTTCATAATTTTTCCTTTCCATTCTTTCCTTTCCCCATCTCCTCCCACCACCCCTACCCCTTTGGACATTTTCCTATTTCAAATTATCAATTATTAGTTATTAATCCTTTTAATTCTTATTTACACTCTCAGTTTTTCACACTAGAGAAATTATTCGGTATTTATACAAGTGTGTCCTATTTATTTCACTTAAGAGTATGGCCTCAATATGCATCCATTTAGCTATAAATGACTCTAGTTTCTCATTCTTTATGGCTGAGTAATACTCCATTTTATAAAAAAAAAAAAAAAACACATCTTCTTTAACCAGTTTCCCATTGATGGGCAATTGGACTGTTTCCAAACTTTAGCTATTACAAACTGTGCCACTAAAAACATGGGTGCACATATATCTCTGTGGTATGATTCTTTTAATTCTTTTGGGGAAATACCCAACAGGGGAATAGCTGGTCAAATGGGACCTCCAGCCCTAGTTCTTTGAGGTATCTCCACACTAATTTCCATAGTGGTTGCACGAGTCTGCACTCCCACCAACAATGGAGAAGGATTCCTTTCTCTCCACACCCCCACCAGCATTTGTTATTGCTTGATTTCTTGATAATAGCCACTCTTTCTGGGTGAGGTGGAATCTCAGTGTTGTTTTCATCTGCATCTCTCGAATGACCAGTTATGTTGAACACTTTTTCATATGTTTATTTGCTGCTTTTACTTCTTTGTCTGAGAAATGTCTGCTCATTTCAGATGCCCATTTTTGAATTGGGTCTTTGAATTTGGGGGGGTCTGATTTTTTTCAGGTCTCTATATATTCTAGATAGTAGCCCTTTGTCTGAGTCACAGCTGCAAATTTTTTTTTCCCACATTGTAAGTTGTCTGTTAGCTCTGTTGGTGGTTTCTCTTGCAGTGCAGAAGCTTTTTAATAAGATGAAATCCCAGTTGTTGATTCTTTCTGCTAGTTCCTGTGCTGTTGAGGTTTTGTTCATAAAGTCTTTTCCTATCCCATATCTTCAAGAGTTCTACTTAACTTACATTCCAGCAAGTTTAGTGTTTCTGTCTTAATATTTAGATCTCTAATCCACTTCGATCTTAGTTTAGTGCATGGTGATAGATATGGGTCTAGTTTTAATCTCTGGCAGGTTGAAATCCAGTTTTTCCAACACCATTTATTAAATAGGCTATCTTTCCTCCAATGAGGGTGGTTGGCTCCTTTGTCAAAGATGAGTTGGCTGAGTATGTCTGAAGTTGTATCTGCCCCTTCTAATCAATTCCACTGATCCTTGGGTCTGTGTTTTTTGCCAGTACCATGCTGTTTTTATCAGAGCAGCTTTGTAGTATAGCTTCAAGTTGGGTATTGTGATACCCCCAGCTATGTCTCTGTTGCCCAGAATTGCTTTTGCTATTCAAGGTCTCTTCTGCTTCCAAATGAATTTTTGGATTGTTTTCTCTAGTTCTGTGAAGTATCTTGTTGGAATTTCAATTGGCATTGCATTAAATCTATATAGTAGTTTTAGAAGTATGGCCATTTTCACTATATTGGTTCTTCCTACTCAGGAACAAGGGATGTCTTTCCATTTTCTTATATCCTCCTCAATCTCCTTTTGCAGGGTGCTGTAGTTTTCAGTGTAGAGGTCTTTTGCTGCCTTTGTTAGATTGATTCCTAGCCATTTCATTTTTTGGATGCTATTGTAAAAGGAATTGTTTCCCTAATTTCTCTCTCAGTGAGTTTGCTCTTTGTGTATAAGAAGGCTATTGTTTTTTGAGTGTTGACCTTATATCCAGCTACTCTACTGAATCTGTCAATTAAGTCTAGAAGTCTTTTGGTAGAGTTTTTTGGTTCCTCTATGTAAAATATCATATCATCAGCAAATAATGATGGTTTAACTTCTTCCTTCCCTATCTATATTCCATTTATTTCTTTCTCTTTTCTAATTGCTGTAGCTAATGTTTCCAGAACTGTATTGAACAGGAGTGGTGATAGTGGGCATCATTGCCTTGTTCCTGATTTTAGTGTGAAAGTTTTCAGTTTTTGACCATTTAGTATAATGTTGGCTGTTGGTTTTTCGTAGATAGCCATAATCAGGTTGAGATAAAGGCCTTCTATTCCAATTTTCTGTAGAGTTTTTATCATGAATTGATGTCGGATTTTGTTGAATGATTTTTCTGCATCTATTGAGATGATCATATGGTTTTTGTCCTTGGCTCTGTTAATATAATGTATTACATTTATTGATTTACATATGTTGAACCATCCTTTAATCCCTGGGATAAATCTGACTTGGTCAGGGTGTATGATCTTCTTGATGACACTCTGTATTCTGTTTGCCAGTATCTTATTGAGGATTTTTGCATCTGTGTTCACCAGGGAGATTGGCCTGTAGTTCTCTTTTTTAGTTGGGTCTTTCCCTGGTTTTGGAATCAAAGTAATCCTTGCTTCCAGGAATGAATTTAGAAGCCTTGCTTCCCTTTCAATTTCCTTGATGAGTTTAAAGAGTAATGGCATTAGTTCTTCTTTAAATGTCTTGTAGAATTCAGCAGTGAAGCCATCTGGACCTGGGATTTTCTTTGTTGGTAAATTTTTTATTACATTTTCAATTTCACTCATTGTAATTGGGGTGTTTAGAATTTCTATATCTTCTTCATTTAACTTTGGCAATTCATATGTATCTAGGAATCTGTCCATTTCTTCTTTTTCCATTTTATTAGAGTACAAATTCTCGAAATAGGTATTGATGATCCTCTGGATTTCTGCTAGATCTGTTGTGACTTCCCCTTTTTCATTCTTAATTGCATGGATTTGAGCCTTTTCCTTCCTTTTTTTGATAAGGTTGGCTTAAGGTTTATCAATTTTATTTATTCTTTCAAAAAACCAACTATTTGATTCATTAAATTTTTGTATCATTCTCTTAGTCTCCATTACATTGTTTTCTGCTCTGATCTTTGTAATTTCCTCTCTTGTACAAGCTTTGGTTTTGTTATTCTCTTCTTTTTCTAGGAGTTTGAGGTTCTGCATTAGGTTATTTACCTGAGTTCTCTCTTTTTTCCTAATATGGGCATTCACTGCTATGAATTTCCCACATAGAACTGCTTTCATTGTGTCCCATAGATTCCTATATGTTGTACTGGCATTATCATTTACTTGTAGAAACTGTTTAATTTCTTCTTTAATTTCCTCTGTGACCCATTGGTTGTTCAGAAGGGTGTTATTCAATTTCCTGGTGTTTGTGGGAGTTTTGCAGTTTTTCATGTTATTGATCTCCAATTTTATTGCACTATGGTCTGATAATATACAGGGGGTAACTTCAATTCTTTTACATTGCCTTAGACATGTCCTGTGAGCTAGCATGTGGTCTATTTTGCAGAATGACCTGTGTGCATCCAAAAGGAATGTGTATTCTGATTTTGTGGGATGGAACACTCTGTAAATATCTATTAAGTCCATCTGTTCAGTAGCTTGGTTCAGTTCTTGAATTTCATTGTTAATTTTTTGTCTGGATGATCTATCTATTTGTGATAGTGGGGTATTGAGATCCCCCATTACTACTGTATTAGTGCTTATTTGATTTTTCATGTCCAATAATATTTGTTTTGTATAGTTGGGGGCATTCGTATTTGGTGCATATATATTTAGGATTGTCATCTCTTTATCTTCGATTGTTCCCTTCCCAAGGATGTAGTGACCATCTTTGTCTCTCTTAATTAGTTTTGGTTTGAAATCTACTTTGTCTGCAAATAAGATTGCTACCCCTGCTTTTTTTCTGTGTTCCTGTCATGTGGAGAGCCATTTTCCATCCTTTTACTTTCAGTCTATGAATTTCTTTTTGAATTATGTGTGTTTCTTGTATACAGCATATTGCTGGATTTTGCTTCTTAATCCATTCTGTCAGTCTACTTCTTTTGATTGGTGAATTGAGGCCATTAACATTGATAGTTACAATTGATAGATATTGACTCATCCTTGTCATGATGTTTTACAGTTGTTGGCTCTTATTTCTTTTTCCCCCTTTCCCTTTAGTTTCTTACCTTGCCTGGTGGCTTCCCTCTGTTGAGCCTCATGGAGTTGTGACCTTTGTTGCCTTTTTCTAGGATATTGCTTAGAATTGTTTGGAGTGCTGGTTTGGTGTTCATGAATTTCTCAGGTGTTCTTTGTCATGGAAGTATCTAATCTCCCCATCGATTTTGAAAGATAATTTTGCAGGATACAACAGTCTAGGTTGGAAGTCATTTTCTTTTAGGGCTCAAAATATTTGACCCCAGCCTCTCCTTGACTTGAGGGTTGGTGTTGAGAAGTCTGCCGTGATTCTGATGGGCTTTCCTCTATATGTGATTTGTTTCTTTTCTCTAACTGCCTGTAGGATTTTGTTCTTCTGTTGGGTTTCTGGGATCTTGACTATTATATGTCTAGGTGTAAATTTTTTCTGATCGTGGCTAAGTGGAGTTCTATATGCCTCACTTATCTGTATGTCCAATTCTCCACCTCTGTCTGGGAAGTTTTCTACTATTACTTCTGTGAACAGTTTTTTTATGTCAATTATACTTTCTCCTGTTTTTTCCTGGACTCCTATCAGTCTTATGTTATTCTTCTTTACATCATCTAGCAGCTGCTGAATTGGTTTCTCATGGTCCCTTACTATTTTTAAGAAATCTGTTTTCATGGTCCTTCACTGCAATCCTGTCTTGTATATCTGATATTCTACCTTCAGATTCTCTTAATCTGCACTGCATGCTTTCAATTGAGTTTTTGATCTCTTGAATATCTGTTTGAATCTGTTTCATGGATTCCATTTCTTTCTTATGCTGGGCATTCATGGCTTCCAGCATGGTTCTGAGCACATCTATTTTTTTTATCAGTTTCTGTTCTAGAGCCTCTAATCATGTCTTTCACTCTGCTCACCATCTCTGTAGTTATCTGGGAGATTATTTCTGCTTTGAATTTTTCTAGAGCCTCATTCATCTGCTATGTTACTTCCTGTGCTATCAGTTTAGGTTGTCCAAGTGGTTGATTAACAGACTTTTCCACCTCATTTCCCCCAGAATTTGCCTTTTGTTGGGTGGAAGTCTGAGTTTGTGCCTTGTTTAAATGTCTTCTCATTTTTGTTTTTGGTACTGTCCTTGGTTTAGTTCCTGGGTTGATATTTTGAAGTTGTTTATTGTAAGTATCTTTGTTGATGTATTTAGAACACTTATGGAATGATTGCTTCTCAGAGGTGTCTTCCAGATACAGCTGCTCTTTAGGTTTTGAGTCTCTAATGGCTCTGAGGCTATCTCATTTTCATTATACCAGTAAGGACTGATTAGATCAATCATAACACCTTAGCCCAAGTGATACAATCAGCAACACCATAGCATCAAATACATCTTAGAGAATGACAATTTGTGGTAGTTATTAATCTATCACCTTTAAAAATGAAGGGCCTCCTTCTGGGTATGTCTCTGCTGTCACAATAGACAACGTGGGCAGCAATGTGCAGTTATAAGCCAATGAGTCTCAGTAAGCTAGTCCCAGACCTGTGAGATTCAGGCAGATTTCTGGCTGCAAGTTCCAAATTGAGCTCCCTGACCTCCTGCAGGGTTGCACTCTGCAAGTTTCTATTGCAGGTTTCACCTGCCTTTCCCCTGAAGAAATTCCAGGTTTCGATGGGAGCTGATGATCCCTCCAACTTACCAAGCACGGTGGTCTGGTATGCCTTTATTGCAGAGATTCTCTTCCCTTTTCCAGTGGGATTGTTTTCATTGAGGAGCCTGAGAGAGGCCTTCTTTCTGTTGTTCACTTCTGCAGCTCAGGATAATGGCTTTTATGTCCCCCTGTACCTTTGCAATGTGGAACCAAGTAGCTGCACACCCAAAAGGCCAGAGGCGGGGGGGCTGTTGTTGGAGGTGCCTGTGGGGCCAAGATAGGGCTGGTGGGCGTGCTTGGGGGGGTCTTCCTCACCCTGTCTTGGTCGCAAGCTGGTAGAGCAAGCCAGAGGAAGCAGGTTTCAGTCAGACTGCAACCACTCGGCCCCACCTGGCCCCGCTCGGCCCCGCTTGGCCCCGCTCAGCCCCGCTTGGCCAAGCTGCAGCTGGTGGCCATACCCGGTGGGGTCCTCTTCACACTGTCTTGGTCGCAGGCCTGTCTTGGTCACAAGCTGGTGGAGCCAGCCAGAGGAAGCAGGTTCCAGTCAGGCTGCAATCACTCGGCCCCACTTGGCCCCGCTTGGCCCCTAGAGGTCTTTCTTTTCCTTGATTAGGTTAATTTCTAAGTATTTCATTTTTCTTGATGAAGTTGTGAAAGCTATCATTTCCTTAATTCTCTCTTGGTGAGTTTATTGTTGGTGTACAGGCATGCTATTGATTTTTGAGTGTGGTCCTTAGTATTCTGCTATGGTACTGAATTTGGTTATTAATTCTAGCAGTCTTTTGGTACAGTTTTTGGGGTCTTGTGTGTAGAGGATCATGTCATCAGCAAATAATTATAATTTAACTTCTTCCATTTTTAGCCATGTCTCTTTTATTTCTTTCTCTTGCCTAATTGCTCTGGCTAAGTTTTCTTGAACTATATTGAACAAAAGTTATGATAAAGGACATCTTTATCTTGTTCCTGATTTTAGAGGGAGAGCTTTTAGCATCTTTCCATTTCATATGATGTTGGCCTTTGGTTTGTCATAGATGGCTTTTATCATATTGTGATAAAAGACTTTTTAAACCTATTTTCTTCAGAGTTGTTATCCTAAATGGGTGTTGGATTTTGTCAAATGCTCTTCTGCATCTCTCCAGAAGATCATGTGATTTTTGTCCTGGCTTCTGTTTAAGTGATGTATTACATTTATTGATTTGCCTATGTTGAACCATCCCCGTGACCCTGGGATGAATCCTACTTGATCATGGCCCATTATCTTTTTGATGACTTGTTGCATTCTGTTTGCCAGTATTTACTTGAGGATATTTTGTTGATTAAAGAGATTGGCCTGTAATTCTCTTTTTGGTTGGGCCCTTTTCCAGTTTTGGAGTTAGGGAAATTCTTGCTTCCAGGAATGACTTTGAGAGCACTGCTTCTCTTTCAATTTCATTAAACATTTTGAGGAGTATTGATATTAGATCTTCTCTAAAATTCTTTTAGAATTTGACAGTGAATCCATGAGGACCTAGGCTTTTCTTAGCTAATAGGTATTATGGCTTGTGTCTAGATATTTCCCCAAAGCCTCATGGGGTCATTGGTGGGGCTTTGCAGGGGTGGCTGGATATTTTCAGAGATGGTGTGATCCTAAAATCAAGGGTGTGTGATTAATAAATTAGTCCACTGATTGGTTTGGTACAGTTCTGGGTGTGGATAATGGGAAAGCCCACCCCAGGTGTGAGTCCTACCAGCCTTAAGGGGAGGTAGCCTGGATAAAATATAAAGAACAGAAAGTGGACCACTGCCATACCTCTCTGCTTCTTGGCTACTTCATTGCTTTGGTGTCTTCTGCCCACCATGAACTGTTTTCTCCTCTGTGATGCCCCTCTGGCATGCCACCTTGCCTTGGAGCAAGCCCACTATAAACTGAAACTTCTACCAACTGTGAGCTACAATAAGCCATTCCTCTTTTAACTTTGTGTCTTAGTGAGGAGAAAAGTAACTAAGACAGTAGGGGTTTTTAAAATTTACTTCTTCAATTTCATTGACTGATATTGGATTATTCAGGATTTTTATATCTTCTTGTTTCAGTCTCACCAGAAAAATTTTACATCTCTTTTTATAAGCATTTATTTTTGTTCTTTTTGACCTGTGGCCAAACTTTCCTGAAGTTGCTTCTAAACTGTACATTTTTAGATGATCTGTTTTGTCAACTTTAACTGAGCCTAACCTTTCTAGGAAGAAAAGAAATCACAGCTATTCCCAGAGGAACACAAAAATATTAAAGCCTTACAGAAACAAATTAAATCCATGTGCTTAGTGGAAAATAGCAATAAACAATGAAATTTTAAGGTTTTGCATAAAATTGTACAGTTTTCCTTCTTATAAGCCAAAATATATGCTAGAAACTCCATATTTAAGATCCATTATTTTAATCTACTTTCTCATTTCCTTCACTTATTTATTATTATTTATTAGTATATGTTTATAGTACATAATGTTTATATTCCTTGTGCGGACTTGATAGATGTTCTTTTCTTCATCTTTTTTCCTTTCCTGTCTTCTCCCCTCCAGCCATCTTCTGATCCTCTTCCCTTTTATGTACATGCTTACAGTACATAATGTTTAAATTCCTTGTGTGGAGATTGCACATGTACATCATACACCTTGAATCATTTTTTTCATCCACTTTCTCTTGTTTCCCATTATAAATGTTCTTTGGGGGCACAGGAACTCTAGGGAACTCTGATTTTTGCAGAAAACCTTAGATAAATACTTATGACCCCAATTTCTCCAAGCCAGATAAAAGATACTTGAACAAAAATCCAAATTAGTTCAAATTCCCAGTGATGTATATCATCATATGGTATACCTAAAATGTACTAATAAATTTAATGAATAAAAAAGTCCAAATTAGTGGAATGAGAATTATCAAATAAATATGCAAAATATCATAATTTTAAATGCTTAATAGCCTAATCTCAGAGTTAACCTAACTAATCATGCAAAGCACATTCACAATTACTATTTGCTATTACCATGTTCAACCATATTCAATTCATAATATGCAACACCATAATTGACTATAGTACATTTCTGTTGGAATTTCTTGATAGCTTCCAATTCTGTTGCTCCATCTGAAAGACATCATGACTGATAATGGTATATTTCATTTAGAATTCCATAATACATCCCAACTCCATTCTCCATCTTCACAGATTATTTTAGTCTCCATAAAATGAATATTAAGCATTGAGAAAGGAACATATCTAGGAAAATGTATTGCTTACTCAGACTGGGGTTTCTAGAATTCTATTAATTAGAGATGAAAATGAATATTACAACAAATGAGAAAATATAGCAAAGCCATTATATTATCACTTACAATTGACCAATGTAAATTGAAGTTTTAGCAGACCTTCATTATACAAAAATTCTCATATATATAGCAGTGCATGTGAATTTTTTAATATGTGACTCAAATTATGCTCCTAATTTTCTCATCAATTTGTCTGCCACACTAACCCCTTCTAAATTTCTCTGGAGATTTTCCCACCTGATCTTGTCTCTCACGAGCTTCTTCTTGTGCATGATTATTGAGGATCAAGCTAAATAAGAAAGTAGGAAGAGAAAAGGCAACATCTGTGCTTTTTTTCTTAAACCTGAATTTCAGCTCAATAGCTATCCTGACAGGAGGGATGGTAAGGGAAATCTCAACTCTAAAATTCATGATCCCTTTGGTCTACAACTCTTGGAAAAATAGGCCTTGAATTCCCTAGACTGATGTTTTTGTGATAATAATTAATTATGATTATGATAATTCATAAAGTAACTCACATACCTCCAGTGTTTCCTGGGGAAGAATAAATATATCACACATTCTGCCTTAGTTGGAATATTTCTTAGGCATATCAAAAAAGTAAAACATTGTATCAGCAAATTTAGAAAATTTATAGATATTATTTATTATGTGTTCAAATAATTTTATACAATGATTTCAAACCATTTATTTTGTTGATCTTGATGAATTGATACATTTGGTTGATATATTTCTTTCAATTCAGTTTAAACCTGAACCTTACAGACATGCTTTGAACTCCTTTTCTATACTGTTTATACTTTGGCTAAAGAAAATTTGTGTTCTGCCAGCTGAGTATAATTACACAGGCCCTGTGCATCTCCATTATTGCCTTTGGTTAGACAAATTCTATATCACTTCTACTGTTCCCTAAGTCACAGTTCATTTAATATAACCAGTATTTCATATCAGTGGGCAGTTCATAATTTTTTGAATTGTTTAATAGCTTTACTGAGATCTGATTCATGCATTATGAACTACACCCTTTTAAAATAGTTTTTAGTATATTTACAGAATTATACAACCATCTCCATCTCAGAAGCAAATATAAAAATGTATTTTAATCAAATGTGACATTCAGAACAGTTTTGTCACCCCAAAAATGAAACCCTGTATCAATCAGTAGTCATCTCTCATTTCCCATCCTAAGTAGCCACCAATCTATTTTATACTGTCTCTATGGAGTTACCTACTCTGGACATTTCAGATAAATGAAATTATTCACTATATGGTTTTTAGTGACTGGCTTCTTTCACTTTACCATACTTTCAAGATTGATTCATGTTGTACCACATATCAACAATTTATTCATTTTTGTGGCTGAATAGTATTCCATTGTATGGATATACCACATATCTTTTATCCATTCATCAGCTGAACATTCTGGTTGGGTTTTTTTCTATTATCAATAACACTTCCATAAGTATCTATGAACAACATTTTGTGGTCATATATTTTCTTTCTTTCATTCTTTCCTTTTTCCTGTGCTGGGGATCAAACACAAAGCCTTGCACATACTAAGCAAGCACTCTACCAATAAGCCACATTCCCAGCCCTGTGATCATATGGTTTAAGTTATTTTGGAATAGAATTGCTGGGTTATATGGTAATTTAATGTTTGATATTTTGAGAAACTACCAAACTTTTCCAAGGGAACTACATCATTTTACATTTCCATCAGTAATATATAAGATCTGTAATTCTTAATTCATCTTTAATTACCATATTAAAACTGATTATGCTCTCACTAATAAGTGTTGCGTTCATTAAAAGTAAATATTCATTTTTACTCTATCTTGGGATTTTATATCTCATCCACTTTTTAGGTCTTTATAGCGTGAAAACAAACCCCTAGATTTAATGTTCCTGTCCTGACTTCCTGGTGCATCTCATTCCGTGTAATCCATCCTCAGCCATAGTAAGCTTTTATTCTTCCTTCTTCTATTTCATTGCTATTGTTCTCTTAAAGTAATAAAGAACTATGAGGCTCATGATTCTTAAGAATGTCAGGCTTTTAGAACCTGTACAAATTATGAGACAGAAACTTTGAATGTTTTCAGTTAGTAATGAATTTCAAATCACTGGGACTATGTATAGGGAGCCCTAGTTTAAATTACATTCTGCCAATATGTCTTGTTTATGGATGCTTATGTTCCCATTTAATATGAAGTTTGAAAATCCAGATCTTGTTAACAATTGTTCCTGTTTGAAGTAGCTTGTTTCTTACCACTATAAAAGTAATGTTACTCAAAGAAATAACTGCCACTTGTTTGGTTTCTTTTCTTTTTCAATACTGAAGGCAGAAATTCTCAAAGGCTTAGATATTCATTTTATAGTTTTACATTTCCATTCACTTTTAGCTCAACAGCCTGCATGAGCAAAGATATCAGTGGTACAGTTTTAACCACATAAATTGGATTACTGCTGCTCTTTGTTCTTTCTGCCTAAGCAGCATAATCTGAACTGTATTTCTGGTGCTCATTATCTGTGAAAAAGAGGCTAAACAACATAGTATTTTTACCCTTTGAGCCACAAATATTTTTGTTTCTGAACAAATACTTCAGTTTTTCATCCAGATTTTCAGATTGGCCCCCTCACTTTTAGTGTTGCTAATCAACATCTGGGCCAACAGAGAAATTGTGCTTCATGCATACAAACTAAGCCATATTCATTTGTCTACAAAGAATATGAGTATGTTGATGCCATAGAAATACTCCGTTTATTAAGTAGGTCCCTTTGCACCTGTTCAGCTATCAGCCCGATTTAATCTAGGCACTTTGCTAAATATTAATGAAGTTGAGCAGGCAAAATTTTTCAAATCCTTGGCACATTCAAGAAAGGAATATTATGAATGGTTAACACATTTAGAGTACCTAATTTTGTATGTGCTTAGGGTCCACACTATCAGGAGAAGACAAGCATAATTTAACATCAATTCCTGATAAACTCATAACAAGAACAGAAAAATTAAAATATGAATTCAATGGATAAGAGAAGGAAACTATTAAGAACATAAGTTTTTTACTGTTTTCGCTTCTCAATATGGGTTACTCAATCCTGGTTGGTCTCCATATGGGTTAGTTAATCCTGGTTGGACATTACAATAACCCAAGGAAGCTTTTAAGGGAGCTTAATATGGTGTTCAGTGTGCATATTGTACATATATTATGCTTCAGTAAAGTATTAAAGAAACATAATCAAAGGCCTTGGTCCCATCACAAATCAATAAAAACTTAAGAAAATCTAATAACTGGATCACTGAGCATAGGTCTCAGTGCTTCTCAAACTGTAAGGTGCATGTGAATCACCTCATGTGAGCTCTATGTTCAGACTATGATTGAAAAATTCTGGAATATGATCCAAGGTTCTTGTTTTCAAATTAGCATTTCTGTAACTTCTATGGTATTCCTTAGGAACAACCATGCTTTGAGCAGCAAGGTTCAAAACCAATGGTTCTCAGATTTAAAGGAGTCTTATTAAAGGACAAAGAGCTGAACCCCATCCCTAATGTTACTGATTCACTAGATCTTGAATAGGACCTAAGGATTTGCACTCCCCAGGGATACTGAAGATTCTAGCCAAAGGATGCAATTTGAAAACCATGGCTCCTAAACCTGCCCATTTAAGACATAAAACTTTCACAAAATATAAGTAATGAAGTAGGAAAGAACTCACTGAAACATTATCTCACTCAATATTTTCAACAGGTTGAGTAATCTGATTTCCTATACACATAAATGCTTCAAATTTAAAGCAAAGTTAATTCTCTGCTGGAGACAGATACTGTTATAGTTGCCAGATCAACAGCGAAGGAGAAACGGAAATATTAGAAGCAAATTCAGAACTTACACAGCACAACAGGTGTTGAATTGTCTTTGCCAAAAAAAAAAAAAAAAAAAAAAAAAAAAGATCAGTCCCTTGGCCTGATTCGCTATGCAGCCAACTGTTCTCAATTAGCAACAACCTTTAGATACACACATTAGCCTTACTCAGAAGTGAGTCTCAGTAAAGTTTAGATATATGCATGGCAAGCAGGGTCTTCTGTTCTGTAGTAACTTGCATATATGCCTTTACCTCCACAAGTGATTTCTTAAAATGTTGAATTCCTAAAACAAGAGCTACTTGGTTAATGTTAATTACACCAGTTATCATCATAGACCTGCCAAGTGCTGACTGCCTGGACCTTGAAACTCAATTCTGAACACACTTCCTATCCATGCCAGCCCCCAACCACAGATGAATAGTATTTATTTTAATTTGCATATCTATCTGACACACAACTGAACAGATGCTTATATGCATGAGACTGCCTCCCCAGTCCTTAAGCAGTCTCTTAACTCTGTTTGCTGGGGATAATGTCCTTCTGCAGTTAATCTGTGTATGTAGGAATAAGGGTATGCTATACTTATGCCAATGGTTACATGTCCTTTCCCCAAATTCCAATAGTGGGTATTCATCAGTAGATAGGGATATCAAAGAATTTAATATGTTGCTGAAAATATGTTTATAAAATTTAGAAAAAAAAACAGAAAAGCATAGAGGCAATCCTTTTCATTATTTTTTATCTCTTTACTCAGAAATAACCTCTATCATATCTTTCCGTTTAGGTAAATTTTCTTAGTAATTTTTATACAATTCTCTAGGGCTAAATTTCTCACTTACTTTGATATTGTTAGCTTTCCATCACTGTGACAAAATAACTGAAACAATCAACTTAAAAGAAGAAAAGTTTTATTTTGACTCACAGTTCCAGAAGTTTCAGCCCACGTTTGCTTGGCTCCATTGCCTTTTGGCCTGTGGTGAGGAAATATATCATGGCTGGGAGTGTGATGGAGAAAGCTACTTGCTCCACGGCAGCCAAGAAGTAAAGAAAGACAGGAAGAGGCCTGGGCCCCAATATCCCTTCAAGGGCATGCCTCCAATAACTGCACTTCCTTCCACTAGGTGCTCTTAAAAGTTCCACCTTAGGGCTGGGGATGTAGCTCAGTGGTTCCGGTGCCTGCCTCGCAAGCTCAAGGTCCCAAGATCGATCCCAGGTACAAAAAAAAAAGTTCCACCTTTAGCACTTTAACACTTGGACCTTTGGGAGACTCAATCCAAATCACAGCAGCTATTAGGACTATTTTACATGTTATTAAATACTTCTTCAACTATTACATTCCATTGGAACATTATACCTTTTCATTTCAATATGCTTGATTTTGTTAGATAGGGAACTCTGATCTCCTTTCCTTCCCCTAACCCTTCCCCAAATCTAAGACAAAAGTTTCCCTTCATCCTCCAAAAGGGGCTAGTATCATTATGAAAACTCTGACCTCATTTCCAGTTAGGCATTGATCACTTTTGTGAAGAACAATGTATTATCAAAATGGCGTCAGCTTGGAGCCTAAAGCATACAGGGTCTCTCTGTCTCTGTCTCTCTTTGCCTCTCTCTGTCTCTCTCTGCCTCTCTCTCTCTCTGCCTCTGCCTCTCTCTCTCTCTCTCTCTCTCTCTCTCTCTCTCTCTCTCTCTCTCTCTCTCTCTGTCTCCCTGTCCTCTGTCTCTCTGTCTCTCTGTCTCTCTTTCTCTTCAATCCTCTGGCAGGTTTATCACAGGTGACTATCATTTTTGTTTCACCCTCTGACTTTCTGATTTACCATTAAGAAGACCCTGAGATAAACAGGCCAGAGCAATCACAGGACTCACCTCATCTGTTTCCCTTTTCACAGAGGTCACAAGCCTGGATTTCCTCTTGTGCGATTTCCAAAAACTATTGTCTTGCATATTTTTTTCCATTTTATAGTTATGTACAGAGGGGTAAGGCTAGTCCCTCTACCTCTTTCCATCATGATCTGAACATTGGTTATGTATTGATAACCTTTTAAACTAAATAATGAATATTCCAGTTCCATTATACTATTATTGAATTTGTTTATTTCCATTTAGTAAAAGAGCAAGACAAAAAGTATTGTTAAGTGAAATTTAAAATTTTCAATCTAACCAAATTGCCATTCCCACATTAGAAAAGGAAAAAGAAAATTTCAGTGCCTATACTCAAATATACAGAGGGTAACTACCACAAATTCCCTGTCTGAAAATCATATGCATCACTGAGGTTCCAAAATTAAAGAATCTAACAATTCAATATAAAACTCTATCCAAACATAAAACTATATTTCTAATAGTGATAACTATTGGACATATAATGCACAAGGGTGAAAATCTTAAAATCAAAAAATCTCATCAGCAAAATTTTGCTGAGGTTCTAATGTAAAGGTTCAATAAACTTTTAAATATAAATATATAATTATTTAGGCATCCAGGCAGAAAAATCCAGTCACCTATCAAGGGAGAAATGCAGATAGCCTCAGAATCTTCACATAAGTAGTTAAGGCCAGAGGACAATAAGACACTGTCTGTAAGTTCTGAAGATCAAGCCTAGGATACCCAGACACATTGTTGTTTAAAAAGATCAGTAACAGGAGTTATATTTAAACATTTAAGAAGTCAGCTCCTCAAGACACTTTTTGAAAAACCACTCTACAAAAAAGCTCATGAAACCAAAAGATAAAAGAAAAGAAAATAATTCAGAAGTGGAATAACTGTGATAAAAAGGACTGAGGGGGAACACAAACTGAATTTACAACCAAGCTTAACAAATCAGAAGAATCATAAAGAATACATACTCACACACATATATATGTATATACACATGTACACACATACATATGTATATATACACATGCACACACATATGTACACATACACACATTTCCATATATTTATTTACACACACATTATTTTTGTATAGGACTGTGACTTCTTAATGTAGAGGTATATGCATACATATAGATGTACAAGGTCATGTTAACATAAAAATAACCTTCAGGAATCTGTTAAAATTCTAATAGAGTCCAACACACATAGTTTTGTTTGCAACTTAATATATTACAGATTATAAATACTAACACTTGAAAACTACTTATTTGACAAATGGAAGGAACAAAAAGAAATCTGTATGCAGATAACTGGATATTCAAATAATTCTACCTTTAAGCTAGTTATCAAATACTTACATGGGGATGGGTAGAGAAGTCAAAACAATTTCTGCTCTCCTCAGGGTTGATTCCATTCTGTCTTAACATTTATACATTTATTCAATACGTAGCTCTCTGGAAATTCAAAAAAATAAAATCCACAGGTGAGTAAAAAAGGTACTGAGAATTCTAAAGAGTTTTTCCTTGCCCACAGAACTTAATTCTAACATGTTTAAATAACAAGCATCGATAAACATAGTAAATGCTAATAAACTTACTTGTGATTATGAAGATTAAAGGTGAGCTTGTAAAATGTGTGTAAAGATTCTACCGTAAATGTTGACAAAGTTAAAATACATGCACAATAAGCTGGGCATCGTGGCGTACGGCTATAATTCCAGCATTCTGGGACGCTAAGGTAGGAAGATCAGAAGTTCAAGCCCACCCTGGGCAACCAAGACCCTGACTCAAAATAAGAAATAAAAAAGGGCTGGGGATGTAACTTAGTGTGAAGACCTTGGGTTCAATCCCCTTTACTGGAAAATTGGCAGTTTTGTATGTTTTCCTGTTCCCAAGTGTCTAGAATACAGCATACCACTTATTTTGTGTAGTAAATATTTATTAAATGAAAAAAAGAATGAAAGAAAATTGAAACCAAATGAAAGAAGCTTTTAAAAATTTTATTAGTACATCTTTGTGATACATAACAAATATATTCATTGTGGGGTATTCGCATATATAGATACCAAGATATTTTAATTGTGTCCTAGATTATTCAAGAGAAGGGACACTGTAAATACCTTTAACTTCAGAGAAGCCAAGAGGTAAGGGACAGCTCTTGCAGAAGGATGAATAGGGTATGATCAGGAGATAAGACAGGACAGAGGATGGCAGCCACAGGAAACAAGATGAGGAGGGTTACAACCTAATTCAAAGTTCCTATAGTCCTTTGAATAAATCTAAGATGTAAAGTGAAAACTGAATTCCAGAGGCCTTTTAAAACTACAATTATGAAAGTGAAAGAATGTCTAACAGTGTCTGGCAAAATAAGTTTGGAATTAAAAATATGTATTAACAAAATTCAGAGAGTTGTTTGCTCCATAGGATTGATTCTCTTGGAATTTTTTCCTTCTAAAAAGAAAAATGAGATGGTTAGTCAGCAGAGCTAGGACATTTATAACAATGTCCTTTCTCTTACCATTGATTTGTTTTCATTAGGTAAGAGTAGTTACTCTTCTAAAGATTCCCCCTCCCCTTTTTGCTCTTGGCCTTAACAAAATTGGTGGTTCTGACACTATCATTAATTCCATAGCTCCAAAATTCCCTTAGAGAAACATAATAGCTTTAGTTTTTTGAAAATACTAAAGAAAGGATAGTATTATGTATTCGGATGATTGGATATTGAGGAAGATATTATTTCTTATTTAAAATATCACTGGTGTAAACGTACTATTAAGTCAATGTATATAAAATATTGAACATATGTATAAAAACAGAAATGGCAATGAGATATGGAGTCATCATAACGTCAGACAACTTGGTGTTTGGAGATACATGGCTGAATGAATTTTTCATATTTGTAGGCATGTTTAAAAACCCACAGAAAGAGACTAAAGGAGCCTACCCTACTCTAGAAGCTTGATCATTTCTTCTTCTATCTGAGATACTGGCAACAATTGGGAAAATCACCCTATACCATAACTGTATGAGATTCAATCAGTAAGAGGCAGAAGCAAGTCTAAATGGCTAAATCCTAAATAGTAGCTCAGTTGTGATGATGAGCAAATTAGATCAGTCAACATCTATATAACTTATCATAAATGTTCCCGGAAATGTCAAATCCAAGAATTATATTAGTCTACAAATTCAGTGGTGGGAGGCATTTTGGAGATTATGTTGCCTAATATATTAATTTTACAGAAGATAAAATGAAAGTGATGATAGTAACACATATTCCTTATCCTCAGCAATTCACAATTCCTTATCCTATTGAAGAAGATAATTCTTAAATAGGAAATTAAAATACAATGTAATGGAAGGAAAATGGGAAAAAACATGGACTATTATAGTGTTCCATAGGTGACACTCTCTCTTAAGGACTTGAGGACTATATGATGATCAAAAATAAATTTCCAGGGCCAGGGATTTAGCTCAGTGGCACCGTGCCTGCCTCGCAAGTGCAAGGTCCTGAGTTCAATCCCCGGAACCAAAAAACAAAACAAATATATATATATATATATATATATATATATATATATATATATATACACACACACACACACACATTCCCAGAAGAGGTAACTCTCAGGCTAAATCAATAAAGAAAGACTGAGTTACCCAAGTCAAGTAGAACAAAGGCATTTAAGAAAGTAAGAATAGAAATCTCCAGAGGAAACAAAAACAACTGTATTTTGAGGGAGTTGCAAACATTGCACTCAATTTGGTTGGCACACAGATAATAAGAATAAGGCTTCTGGGTTTCAGGTTAAAGAAATGATTTTTACTTCTAGATGTATATACATATGCATAGATGTGTGTGTAGCTACATGAATCAAAATGTCGCAACACAAAACTTAGCCACACTGTAGGAAATGCATTGCACTTTCTATAATTACATATTTCACTTTAAAGTATTGGTTAATGTTACTCCTATAAGGACATAAACTATAAAAGTGCCATGATGTGTTGTGTGGAAGACAGTCATGTGAAAGTTGAGGTTCAATAGAAGTCACATCATGATAAATTATGGAAATTAGACGGTTATTGAAGATTGGGAATTCATTCATGGAAGGATTATGAGTGAGGGAGTGAAGTGCTGCCATTTGCATTTAGAAAGGTATTCTTCTTTAAAAATGATTAGCATATATTTGCAATACCTCACAAAAATTCATTGTGGGGAATTGGTACATATACACACCACAGCTTCATCCTTTTTATTTCTATTTACCCTCCTCTCTTTCCCATCTCTCCCATCCAGAGATCCCTTTCCAATCTCCACAAAGTCTATCTCTCTGTTTCCTATTATTCTTTTTTTTCTTTAAATTATTTATACTTCAGGTTTCTCATATCAAAGAAACCATCCAATATTTAACATTCTGTGTCTGATTTATTTCACTTAGCATTACTGACTCAAGGTGTATCCATTTCCCTACAATTGACTCAGTTATCCTTATGTATGGCTAAGTAGTACTCCACTGTGAATATATACCACATTTTCTTTATCCATTCATCTGTTAATGGGCCTATAGATTGCTTCCAGGATTTATCTATTATGAGTTGTGCTGCTATAAATATGGGTACACATGTATCATGGTAATATAATGTCTTCAACTCTTTCAGAAAGACACCCAGAAGAAATTTAGCTCAGTCAAATGGAATTTTTGTTTTTAGTTTTTGAGGAAGCTCCATCTGATTTCCATAGTGGCTGCACGAGTTTATATTCCCACCAACAATGTAGAAGGATCCCTTTTCTCCCACAACCTCACAAGCATTTGCTGTTTTCTGAGTTCTTGATGATGGCCATTTTTCTGGAGTAAGACAGACAGAATCCATGTTATTTTGGTTTGCATTTCTCTAATGGCCAAAAATGCTGAACATTTTTTTATGTACCTATTTCCCATTTGAACTTCTTCTTTTGAGAAGTGTCTATTCATTTCAATTGCCCACTTTTTATTGGGTCTTTTATTTGGGGGTCTTTTTTAAAAAATTTTTTGCATGTCAGTACTCTGAGGAGTATCTGGCAAAAACTTTTTCCTGTTCTGCATGTTGTCTCTTCACTCTGTTGGTTGTTTCCTTTGCTGTGCTGAAGCTTTATTTTAATTTGATGATCCCATTTGTTGGTTCTTGGCACTATTTCTTATGTAATTGGGGTTTTGTTTAGAGTCATTGCCTAAGCCTATATCTTCAAGAGTTTTACCTATTTTATCTGCCAATAGATACTGTGTTTCCATTTTTATATCTAGGTCATTGATCCACTTTGATTTGATTTTAGTACAGAGTAAGAGATATGCATCTAGATTCAAATTTCAGCTTGTGCATAGCCGGTTTTCCCAGCACCATTTGCTTAAGAAGGGTATCTTTTCTGCAACATGTTTTTGCCCACTTTGTCAAAGATCAGACAGGTGAGGTTACCTGGGGTTGTTTATGCAACCTCAATTCTATTTCATTGATCTGTATGTCACTATTTTTATTAATTAATTTTATTGGTACATTTTAGGTACACAATATGATGACATTCATCATTGGGAATTTGTACCTTTACATGATATATCTTGGTTCTTATTTTTCCCCATTCCCCTGCCCTCCCTTCAACATCTCCACCCCTCGCTATTTACAAAGACTTTGTTTCCATTTTTTCCTTTTCTCATATTTATTCCTTTTCCCTCTTTCCTTTCCCCTACCCCTCCCACTTCCCCTTCCACTTCCCCTTCCCCTTGGACCTTTTCTTCTGTTTTTTGTGGCAGTACCATTCTGTTTTTATCACTTTGTAATGTATCTTCAGATATGGAATTGTGATGCCTGCTGCTTTGCTTTTATTGCTCAAGATTGCTTGAGTTCTTCTGGGTCATTTCTGATTCCATATAAATGATTAAGATTGGGTTTTTTTCTAGTTATGTGAAGAATGCTGTTGGTAATTTGACAGGGATTGCATTAAATCTGTTTATCAGTTTTGAGAATATGGCCATTTTGTCCATATTTGTTCTGCATATCCAGGAACAAAGATATATTTCCATTTTCTGATGTCCTCTTCAATCTCTTCTTGCAGAGTACTATAGTTTTCTTTATAGAGGTCTTTCACTTCCTCAGTTAGGTTAAGCCCTATGTACTTAATTTTAAGCTATTTTGAATAGGGTTGTTTTCCTAATTTCCTTCTCAGTGTCTTCATTGTTGGTGTACAGGAACACTATTGAAATTTGTATATTGAGTTTATTCTGCTTCTTTGCTGATTTTTTTTGTTAATTCTAAGTGGAGATTTTTATATTTTCTATGTAAATGATGATGTCATCTGTGAATAAAGATAGTTTGACTTCTTTCTTTCCTATACATATCCCTTTTATTTTTTTCTCTTGCCTCATTGCTTTGGCTGATATTTTGAGTACTACATTGAACAAGAGTGAAGATAGTGGATATCTTGTCATTCTTGATTTTAAAGGAAATTCTTTTTAGTTTTCCCTCATTTAGTATGATGTTGGCAATGGGTTTATCATAGATAGCTTTTATCTGATTAAGATAAGGTCATTTAATACATAATTTTATGAGGGTTTTTTCTAATCACGAATGAATGTTGGACTTTGTCAATGGCTTTTTCTGTGTCTATTGAGATGATCACAGGATTTTTGTCCTTGCTTCTGTTTGTATGATGGATTCTATTCATTGACTTGTACATATTGAACCATCCCTGGATAAAGCCAACTTTGTCATGACGTATGATTTTTATTATGATTTGCTGCATTCTGTTTGTCAGTTCCTTGCTGAGGATTTTTGCTTCTAAGTTTATTAAAGGAGATTGTCTTGTAATTTATTTTTTGTTAAGTCCTTGTCTGGTTTTTATATCATGGTAATGCCAGTAGTGCTCCTTCCCTTTCAATTTTATTAAAGATTTTGAGGGCCGGGGATTTAGCTCAGTGGTTCCATCGCCTGCCTCGCAAGTACAAGGTCCCAAGTTCGATCCCTGGTACCAAAACAACAAAACAAAACAAAATAAAGATTTTGAGGACTATTGGCTTTAGACCTTCCCTGAAATTTTGTTATAATTCAGTGGTGAATTCATTACTGCCTCTATTTCATTGCTTGTTATTGGATTATTCAGGGTTTTTATATCTTCTTGGTTCAATTTCGGTAGTTTATATATGTCTAAGAATTTCTCCATCTCTTTTAGGTTCTCCGATTTATTGGAATATCAATTTTCAAAATAGTTCCATATACTCATCTAGATTTCAGCAATGTCTATTGTGATTTTTTTTCTTTCTTAAATTCTTTTATTTGTACATTTTAGGTATACAATACATTTACATTTATCTTTGGGAACTTGTACCTTTACACAATGTATCTTGGTTCTCATTCTATCGAGATTTTGACTTTTTCATATCTAATAACATTGATTGTTTTTTTTTACTTCATCTATCAGTAAGCTTGGCTAAAATTTCATCACTCTTAGATTTATCCTTTCAAATAAACAACTTTTTGATTTATTGAACCTTTGTATATTTTTCAGTCTTGATTCCATTAATTTCCACCCTGATATTTATAATTTCTATTCTAAATGGCTCTAGAAAGGGCTGGAAAGGCTTTGGGAAACAAGTTGAGAAGGAGAAAGGGATATAAAAAGAATTAAGATGTGCTATGTACATGTACCAACTCTTCATGAGGGATATAATCATTATGTACTATAAATATGCGCCCATAAAAATAAAAATTTAAATAAGAGAGAGGAAGAAAGGAAGGAAATAAGGAAGGAAGGAAGGAAGGAGGGAGGGAGGGAGGGAGGGAAGGAAAGAAAGAAAGAAAGAAAGAAAAAGATTATGATAAACAGCATTTATTATTGTTTGAAGTAAATGGTAAATGAGAGGAGAAAGACAGTGGTGAGATTTTGAGGGGGTAAGTTTTTTAAGTATATGGATTGTAAAACCACTCACTGAGGTAGGGAAAAAGAAGAAAAAATGGTAGAAAGAGCAGAAAAAATTACTTCAGCTTGAAACATTTGACTTTTAGGTTTTTGTTGGATACTTAAGGAGGATGGCAAGCCAGAAGCTAAGTATAATTCTAGATAGGAAATTACAATTGAGGCTGGAATGATTTAGAAGCTATTAGTATACACCCAAAAAATCATATCCATCATGTAAAAAACCTATTTATGGACTGTGGATATTACATTATTTTCTGACCCAAAATGCATAAAACATTATAATTTATATGTACACATCAGAAAACTGAAGCTGAGAGGGCTTAAATAATTTTTTTTCTGGGATAAAATGGAATCTCAGTGTTTTTTAAATTTTATTGGTACATTTTAGGTATACAATATAATGGCATCATCATTGGAGATTTGTACCTTTACATAGCATATATTTATTCTTGTTTCTTTCCCCATTCCCCTGCCCTCCCTTCAACCCCTCCACCCCTCCCTATTTATTTTTTAAGGCAGCATAGTTTTGCCAGAACTCAAGACCAAATCCCAGTTTTTTATGCTGCACTTTAATTTTTTTTTTTTTTTTGAGACAGAGTCTCACTACGTAGTTCAGGCTGGACTTGAACTCACTATGTAGTCCTTGAACTCATTGCAATCCTCCTGCCTCAGCCTTCCTAGTGCTAGGAATACAAGTCTGCACCACCACACCTGGCTGCACCTTAATTTTTTTCCATTTTACTAGGATGCACCCCTCCATCATGCCATCTGCTTTACTTGAGCTCATTAATATGCAAATCTCTCCTTGTCCAAATAATACCTAGTTCATCTGCCTTTGTAAGTCATTGGTTATTAGATTTCTGTTCACTTTGCTTTTCTGTGTGCAGTTTTGAATTAACCATACTCCATAATTCATAGAACATCAACATCATTATTCCTTGAAAGTCAATGACTTGTTTTATGTATTTATTTCTTTATCTCCATGCACTGTTTTTATCCTTTGTCATTGTCTTAGTTATTTTTCTCTCATTGCTGAGACAAAATACCTGACACCCAAAGTTAAAGGGGAAAGGATTTATTTACCTCACAGTTTGTAGAGGTTTCAATTCATAATCTGCTGGCTCCAAGGCAGAGTGGCACATGGCAGAGGGGCATCACAGAGGAGAAATAGTTCATGGTGCCCACATAGTAGCAAAAGCCACAAGGGAACCTTAACGGCATCTTTCTGCTCCTTTTATCCTCTCCAGACTACTAGGATTGGGGTGGTGGCAAATCAATCAGTATATTAGTCTAGTAATTACATGCCCTTAATCTCAGAGGCACACACTGTAGATTCAGCCACCTCAGAAAAAGCCAACCAGAACAGCATGAGGCTTGGGGCAGGGGGAGGGGGACATTCAGGCCCAAGCCATAACAGTCATTTACTACCTTTCTAAAATGTTTGGTATTCATTGTTTTATTTATGTGAACTGTGTTATATACATGCATTTTAATTTCTTTTTCTTTTATTGGGTTAATTGAGCACTATAGTTTTTCATAGCTACTTATAACTATGTAGGCCTACCTAGTGTGTTGTTTTTAACTGCTACATACCAGTACCAATCCATAGTACACATCAACTACATTTTACTTATCTCTTCTCTCTGAGTTTAGCATCTAGTTGCCTTCAATTTCTTGTTCCTAAAAAACAACCTTGAGACTAATTTCTATTTAAATATTTTCTTAATGAACTTGTGTGAGAATTCTCAGAGCTACATACCCAGGTCAGAGATTCAAGGTACACATACACTTAATTTAACTAAATGGTATAATTTTTTTCAGAATGGCTGCTAACAGTGTGCTCTCCAGAGCACATTTGTACTCAAGAGTTTTATTAAGAAGTTCTTCCCATCTCCAAAATACTCTCCTACTTTTCTTCCACTATAAAACTAATTTTATAGTTTTACCTTTCATATTATATTTAATATGAAATTAATAATATTATTATATTATATTTAAACTCATTTGATTAATATATATTTGAAGATACAGTGAAGATATGTATATGTATATATATATATAGTTTTAGGAGTTTTATTGAGTTAAAATTGATATATAAAAAACTAGATATGTTTATTGTATGTAATTTGATTAGTTTGGATATGTAAACCTGTAGATAGAGTGTTTTCTATCAAAGTAGCCAGTTTCATTAACCCCATCTACTCCCCAATCCATTTTTTCTCCACTGATTTTTCAGTTTCATTATTATCCTATATTGATTTTCCTTATCAACATATTTCCTCCTCTCTGAAGCATGACTCCCAGGAACAATCTAGTAAGTTTTTATTTCATTTAGTCAGCATATGCCAAGTGCTCATTATTTCACATTTTTATTATCATCACTTCTTTGTGGAAGTATTAAATCTCTTGATTTTAAGTAATACTAAATGATCCAACCCAGCTGCATCATGCCTCTCTAACTCTTTGAATCTGGCAAAAGCATCTAAATTGGGTGAGTAAAGCACCCCACCCCACTCTAGAAATAACATGAAAATGTATATGAGAGCTGACACAGATCTCTGAGTTACAATAACTCCAATTATTCCACTGACTTGAGTGATTGAGGGGGGACAGTGACTTTCTTCTTGAATAAAGTAAATATTATGTCTGCTACCTATATACCTTGTAAAAGTTTCAGGTAAACTGAGTGATGTTTATGGTACAAGCATAAGACAGACCTTTACTTATATAGAAACCTCAGTATTTCCAATCTATAGATTTATACATTTTGAACAATTAGTAAATATGTTTGATGACTCTTCTTTCCTCCTAAAACAAATCCCAACAAGAATAAACAAGATAGATTATTTTTGTACATTTTGTTACTTTATTATATACATTTCCCTGTATCTCAAAAGCAGGGTTTTTTTTTTTTCTTAATTCAAATTTAACTAACAAGTTGTCTTGGGCTATGGATAAACTCTAAAGACAAACTTTTAAATATTATACTATTAGCAGATTCACTGTCTTAAAACTCTGTTCAGGACCCAGAAGAAACATCAACTATCCCTCTTCTCTGCATCTCACCACTAGCAGCCCCAGCAGTTGCTAGTTCTCCTTGCCATCTCTGTTGTCAAAGTTAGTGTAATGACTGTTCAGCTACAAGTATTTGTAGATGCCTATACAAATTTGTTCCAGATGAGGGCGGTCAGTAGCTACTTCTAATACTTCAGTTCTCAGCACACTGCCCACCTCAGCTCTAACATTTGGAACTTTGCAACTGCCAGATGATGCTAGAAACATCTTCTGAGTGATTTCCCCAAAATAGCACTAGATCTCTAACCTTAGTAAACCCTGTTCCAAAAGGTCAGACCATTTCAGCCTCTACTAATCGCCATGTCTATCTCTGTCCCTCTGGGCATCATTTTAACACAAATTATCCCTTTCATTGCTCTCTTTGTCATAATCATTTGAATAATTTCTATCTATTTTTTAAATCTTTTAAAGTGATTGATAGTATTCATTTGAAGGATAATCCCATTGCCTCTTTTGAATATTTCTTAATTCTTCAGTTTTAGGAAAGTAAATGTGAAATAGTATATAACCTGATGAATTGCCCATTTCTAGCATCTCTACATTTATGCCTCAGATTTCTTAGAAAAATTCTATCACATGGTAATTAATTCAAATCCATCCTCGTTTTCTCTGTTTCACATCTTTACTAGAACAGTCTTGAGTTAATATCTCTCCCATTCAACATTAAAATCTATCAAAATATTTGTCAGCTATTATTAATATAATAAGAGTTATCTTTTAGTGAGCTTTTTGTCACCATTCCTTTGGAAGATTTATTTGAACAGTTTTTAAAATTCTATCCTTTTCATGGTGCCTATGTCTTGGTTTCCTGAAGCACAATCATATCTGAAAGCTTCAGTATATTAGAATGCTAAAATAGACTAAGACAAAATAATAGCAAAAGAAAGGCAAAAAATTCACACCTGCTTTTCAGAATTGCAAACAAATTCACTGATCTGGAGAAGGCATGGTTTCGAGTAGATAAGGATTAGAGGTTTTTGTTTTTGTTACATGACAGGACATTGACTACTGTAATTAATGTCATCATCAAAAAAGAATTACAAAGTTATTTGAAAGATTGATTCAGCATTTTGGTTATATCTCCAGTAAAAAAAAAAAATATGAAATTAACTCATAGGGAGAAGGAACAAATGACCTAGATTATTATAAAGGGAATAAGGAGGGGGAATCACAAGAACTCTGACAAGAAGATACAGAAGAAAGAAAAATGAGAAATGATGCTTAAAAAGGAGAAAAATAGAGGTAGCAGAGAGTAACAGAGGTAGGGAGGAAAAGAATGAAGGGAGGAAGAGAAATAAGTGAAAAGAGAAGAATTTAAAAGAATATTCTTGGAATCATTGGGCAAATCACACAGTCCCACTCACCAGAGAAATTTGCTACACAAAACCTTGGAGACTAAGAAAACAGAATCTCAAACATTCTCAATCACATTTGGAACACACACGATTGTGGTGTGTGTGTGCGCGTTGTGAGGGTGGGGAGGGAGACACAAGGGGAGTAGAGAGACGGGAGAGAGAGAAATCAAAACTATGAAACTGTTCTATAATTCCTCCTCTCAAGAGTTTAATCAAAGTAGGATATCACAATGATTAAGGGATTTATTTTATTAAAATAATTACTAACACTATAACCTTGAGAAAGTGATTTAGCCTCTTTGAAGTTCAATGTCCTCCCCTGTAAAATTAGAATTATGAAGACATCTATTCTGGAGAATTAAACTAACATACAACTATAATCTATAATTCCTAATAGGGTCTGACGTATAGCAAGTTCTATATAAGTGTTAACTAAAACTAGTAGTAGAAACAGTAGCGCTGCTGAGGTGATGGGTGAACTGGTGCACCGAACTGGTTAATATTCTTTCCACAGAATGAAGGGAGTGATATGGACAGGAAGAAATCCAGGATTGAGAGTCATAGGAGAAGGATTCAAGTTTAAATTTCCCAGAATATGGATGCATGATCTTTCAATTTAATTTCCTAAAACATGGCTTTCCTCTAACAGGGATAACAGGGATGCATTGGTTTATCATTTTAATGTATCTGATTTGTTTCATAAAATTTATACACACTTATCTTCAATGGCAGCGTTTATCTCTTATTTAGTGGTCCTGGGCGCCAATGTATAGAAGAGCTGTCACTAAAGATGGCACTGGATGCTAAAGACATGCCTTGTGTACGTGGGTTCACAGGATGTAATGGCGTTGACACAGATCACAGGATGGGCCACTTTAACACATTCCTCTTATGGTCATTCCATGTTATTTTTTATCACAATCACTGGACCAAGCCTGTTGAAGAAGATCATGTTTGCACAAAGTATGAAAAAAGCTCAGAAATTCCCACCCAAGATATAGCCAAGATCTAGCCAAGATCTGTCAGAAACTGCCACCTCGAGCTCCTTGTCATCATATCTTTGGCTACTTCTCACTTCACCTTGGGGTGAGCTCATTACAACAGTCTGAGCAATTTTTCAAAAGACCTAATGATAAAATAATTTTGCTAAGTATCTTAGATGAGTCAGACCTGGTTTGAAACTCAATTGTCTTGGGCTTTTTCAGGGGTTCCCTGTCTTAAGTTGCCTGGATGTACATATCAACCCCATTTTTCCATCTATCACTTTCTCTGAGGCTTTGAAATATGTGCCACACTTTCAGAGTCTTCATTGTGATGTTATGAATTGCTCGTGAAGGATGAGGAAAACCTAGATGTGGGCAGATAGCTATGGAAAGACAGGGCTGGAGATGTCACTCAGTGCCACACCTGCCTGGCAAGTGCAAGGTTCTGAGTTCTATCCCCAGTACCAAAGGAAAGAAAAAGCTATGAGTAGGCAGGTGATACAAAAAGTACATTTCTGGGGTTAAAATAAAAGTAGGTGACTACATTGAAAATTACACCATTGGTACAAAAAAAAAAGGTGGACAATAATTTTTAATGAGAAGGATGTATTATATTGATGAAATCCTGAAGTGTCAAAGCCATGCAAAAAAATTTAACTGAAATGTTGAAAAAATAAAAGAAAAATCTATCTATAATCTAACTATGTATAGTTTTCAAATTCATTTATGAAGATCCTTGTTTAATCTAATACACACATGCACACACACACACACACACACACACTAGCTTTTCCAATATATATTTCCCACTGAAATTAAATTTAGAAACTAAATTTTTAATAAGAACAGGCAGTGATCGAGAAATATAATGAATGTTTAAATAAATTAATTTATTATAGTAAAAGACATATTTCTAATAATCCCCCTCAAATACTCAAAATACTCTCACTTTGAGCACACTTATTCCATTATTCTTGGCAATCTGTCTTTTACTACAATAAGGATTTTTTAATTTGAGCATATATCATATTTTCTGATCGCCCCTTGTATATGACTGGAGACATTTTATAGCCCTCATTTCCATAAATTGTTTACAAGTAAGTTTTTCTATTAAGTTGTGAAACTTTTAATATTACAACTCTAAAGTATATTCCCTGGGCCGGGGCTTTAGCTCAGTGGTTCCGGCGCCTGCCTCACAAGCGCAAGGTCCCGAGTTTGATCCCCAGTACCAAACCACCCCCGCCAAAGAAAGTATATTCCCTTGAACTTCACAAACATATTTTCTTTTCTTGATAAATATTGTACATTGCAATTCAGGACATATTGTCACTTAATTTTTTTTTACTTTCATTCTTTTCCTTCATCAGTACTTCAAAGTATGGAGATTTATTCTTGCATTTAAGAAACATATATTGATTCCTCAATAGTTACACAAGTTTCAGGGAACCTTTAATACACCAGATATTTTAGCTCTCTCTGTGTTCTTCACTTGACTATGTCTGAAACTGGCTTCACCATTTCTTAAATTTCTAAAGCTTAATAAAGTAGAACATCATTTTATGAAGGCATTGTTTCTTTCAACATAATATTAGAAGTATACTCAACTGTCAGTAAATAACTTTTCAGACAATAATCATAGACCACAGTAGCAGCTTCTCATTCATCAATGTAAAAAATGTCTAGGAGAGAAAAAAAATATGTAGGGAAAGGGAAAAAAGCACCTGAGATTCTGGTTTTTTTTTTTTTAGTAGGAGTGGGGTACTGAGGATTGAACCCAGGGCCTTTGCACTGAGCTATATCCCCAGCTATATATATATACATATATATATACATATATACATATATATATGTGTATATATATGTATGTATGTGTATATATATATATATGTATATAAAATTTATTTACAGGATCTTACTGAGTCATTAAGTTGCACAGGTTGTGCTTGAACCTGCAAACCTCCTGCTATAGCCTTCCAGAGTTCAGGGATTATAGGCATGTGCCAAGGTGACTAGTGATGAAACATAATCTTTCTTTGACTCATATCTACTCATTGGGCTAAGTAGTGGAGGGTTGTCTTGGTTTGTATTGAATTGTTCATTGTATTTATTCTGTCATCTGTTTATTCTGTCATCTATTTCTTAGCATAATCGCTTCACAGGTAAGACACAATCGGTCATACTATTAACACAATGGTTTGTTATCTTTCAATAAAAGCTGTTCTGCTACATTAAAAGAGCAATAAAGCTGTTTTCCCAAAGAGTAGTATCAGAGTTTAGGGAAAATATTAATTCAATAAGTCTATATTGGCAGATATATATATATATAATATAGTTCAAAAAGCCTTTTAATTTTATTTTTCTACTTTAAATGAAATAAATAAGAAAATACGTTTTGTCCAAGGAAAGCTAAGCAAATGCACATGTCTAGTGCTCAACAACTCAAGTGAGTCTATTAGTGGCTATGGCCTAGCAGCATCACATTTTGGTCAGAAGGATCTCAACTTCCCATGTATTAGATTTAACTGCAAGAACATTAGCATTCTTTTCTTTCCAATGCAACTCACAAAAAGTCCATTATGTTTCATTTTCTCTGTTCTTTATAGCATTTAAATTATGAAAAATTAAATCCTTCCTTATCAAATTTCTGTCACCTTGTAGATTATAGGAAAATTCAAAAATAGAATAAAAATTGCTCAATGAATTTTATGAGAAATGAGTATAGGACCTCTCCTGTCTTATTTCACTGTCATAGAATCACCTTTTTTGCTGAGTTGACCTGAAATTGCTAATTAAATTTTATTTAACTTCAAAATAAAAGTTCTTTCAAAAAACTTATTAGAGCTCACTGTGTGCCACAGTTTGCTTAGTATTCTTAGTATTTTGCTTTAGATACATAAACAATACCCTAATTAATCCTCAGAATGGCACTATGCATAGAATTTTAAATTTCCAACCACTTTAATATCCTTTTATTTTTAAATTTTAGTTTTATAATAGACATTAAAATTGAAGCTCAAAGTTGTCAAATAACTTCCCAAAGGACACACAGCTCAGAAATGAAGAAATCAGAGTTGAAATGCAGGTCTAACTTCAAAATGTATTTCTTCCATTACATCAAGCTGCTCCCAAAAACTCCTCTGTCAGCCATAATCTAATGGGGTCCCCTCATAAATTGCTGAATTAGTTTATATTTCCATTTTTATTTGAGCAATTATATTTCTTATCCTTCTTTCCTCCTTTTTATCTTCTTAAATTTGTGCCTTCTACCATACCATCATAAAGAAATAATCCAAAACAAATTATAGAGCAACTAACCTCTTCTCAACACCATGTGAG
The DNA here is from genome assembly GCF_053883595.1 of Heterocephalus glaber. Classification (NCBI taxonomy): domain Eukaryota; kingdom Metazoa; phylum Chordata; class Mammalia; order Rodentia; family Bathyergidae; genus Heterocephalus; species Heterocephalus glaber. The sequence goes on from NW_028258369.1 coordinate 4,534,905, forward strand.
GAAATTAAGATAGAGTAAATCCTAGTCCCATGCTTTATGGAACCCTGGTAGGAAGAAGGGTAAAAGTATAAGCAAACACAATAATCATATACTCATTATCCTCTAATTACTATACTAATTAACTTCTGTGGCAAAAACCGTGAAAAGTGCTTTACATGTAAAACCATTTCCAACAATATCCCTTACAGTACAGAAATGGTCAATATTCCCAAATTGCCAATGAGGTAACCACAGTTTAGAAAGTTAAATAACTATCCCTACAAACATTTTCCAGGAGATGGAATTCATATTTAAAGTGATGCTCTTAAAGGAATCCTAAATTAAAATTATTGTATTTTTTTGTTTACTCTTAACTAACCCAGTCCCATACACACAACCAAAGAAATGTATTTCTTCTGACATGAATATATAAAAAACTTTCCAAAGGTGGGGTTAGTATATTCAAATGTCTCATTTTAATATTTGACTTATTCATATGGAAATATATAGGCATATGAAAATCACCTACATTAAAAATATTAAGAAATACATTTATTTTTTCTTTTTTTCAATTTTTATTTTTATTAGTGCATGTTCACTTGTACATAATGATTACATTCCTCATGAGGTGTTGGTCGTTTACATAACACCTTTTCTTTTTTAACGTAACACATCTTAATTCATTTTTCATCCCCCTTCACTCCCTTCCCTCATCTCTTGATCCTCTTTCCTTTTGCAAAAGAGAATCAAGATTGTGAAAATGGCCATACTTCCAAAACAAATTTAACACAATCCTAATCAAAATACCAATAGCTTTCTCCACACAACTAGATAAAACAATCATTTTTCTACCATGGTATTTTTGGGAAGCAAATTTCTTGTCACACATTGGCATTAGCATCATCATATCACTGGAACCAGGGTCAGGCAAATGTAGTGCGGCTTCCTGAACACCACGTTATCACTTTGACAAAAACCTCTGGGGAAATGACAACTTTGCATTCCAACTATAACACTGTCATTAGTATTCCAACGCAATACCACCAATTCTCATAACCAGAGGGCTGTTATTTTCCTTGTAGTTATCAAGTGAATGGGCATCTGACGATATCTAGTTTTTAGTGGTTTTGGTGTCCCTTAAAAGACTTATAATTTATAACAACTGAAGTTATAAAATTATGAACTCAGGAAATCAAGAGGAAGAGGCTTCAAAAGAACACAATAATAAAAGTAGTGGAAAGAGCAGGGAGGGAGGGGAGAGGTAAGGGATGAAAAACAAAAAAGAATTAAGAGGTATTATGAAGATGCACCAATACCCTGTGATAAATCTAATCATTATGCACTACAAACATGTACTAATAAAAATATTAAAAAATAGAAGAAGTGGTAGTCATCGCCTTAAATACTGAAAAATAGAGCTAAAAGTATTAATATAAATTAATCATCCAACCGGAAAGACAATAAAACGTAAGCCAAAAGAAAATAAGGAGGAAAAAATAGAGAAGAAAACAAAATTTAATGAGTTGGAAAACAGAAATGTACTTCTTTTTCAAAAGTTTGCAGGTTTCTGTTTTAATATAAAAACTAAAAATAGAAATTCCATTTCACCCAGCTCTTCTCCCACTAGATAGCTTCCCAAAAAGTTTAAAACATCATATTAGAGTGACATATGTATGCCTACCTTTATAATAGCATAATTCATAATAGCTAAAGCTTGGAATTGGCCTATATGTCCATCTAAAGATGAATAAAGAAAATACAGTATTTGTACACAATGGAGTACTATTCCATTATAAAGAAGGATAAATTTGAGTGATTTGTAGGAAAATGGATGCATCTTCAGATGATAATGGTAAGTGAAATAAATACAAAATTCACAAGCTTAAATATCATAACCTTTCTCTTATAAGATAAGCCCAAAATATAAGAAAATTAAAGAATAAAATAAAAGATAGATAACAGGGAGAAAAATCTTTTGCAAATGTGAAGGAGACCAGAAATGGAGGGGAGAATATAAAGGATGTTACATGTTATATACATGTAGCAACTTATCACAATGAACATGCTCATTATGTAGTGCAAACATGTACTAAAGAAAATTTTTTTAATATGCAACGTAGATCAACCATTAGCTAAATCAATCAAGAGATGAACATACAAAATATACAAAGTAATACATTATATGGACAAAATAACCACTAAATGATTAAATTTTTAAATTGTGACAAATGTCTTCCATTTGCTCCTCCTACCTCTCTTTTCTCTCCTATGTGTCCACCCTGGAAGGACTGACTCATTAAAGTTGCAAAGGTCCTTGTCCTTGTGTGCCCTGGATCTTATTCATGTTTTTCCAAAGGGAAGGTCAGAGAATGGTAAGGAAATGAGATTGGGTATTTATCTCCCTTCCCTAGACAACCCTCCCACTGGACTACATTTGACTGGTAGCATTCCTTTCAAAAATCCACAAATTCACAAAATCCAGGTGGCCCTCTTTTACAAAACTATCCACCCTGGATTCCAGAACTTGTTTATCTTTGTCCCTTCCCTAGGTTTGCAATGGCTCCCCATATTTGTAGGTCCAAGATTCTTCCCTTTGGTTTTTTAAGCATTGCCTACATCTTTTTTTGTACATTGTTCTTTAACTTTTCTCAAAATACCCGTGTCAGATATAGTATCTGTTTCTTGCCAGGATTTTGACTGATAAGAAAAATCATAAGATATTAATCCCAAATATATCTGAAAAACACAAGAGAAATTGGTAATTTTCTGAAAAATATCATTTACCAAAATTGATTCTAATAGAAAAAGATAGTTTAAATAGAAATGTTTAAAAGTCTATAGAAGAAATGGAGAAAGTTATCAATTAATTTTCCCCACCAAAAGTGTCAGGCCTAGGCATAAGGGAATATAGCTAATTCATTAAAGGCCAAACACGCAGTGCCACTTAACTGCTTCAGAATGTAGGAAAAGAAGAAAAATCTATAAATTATTTTTATAAAGTAAGTATACCAAAACTTGATAAAACTTTTAAAAAGAAACACACAGATCAGTCTCATTTATGAGAATCAAAGCAAAAAATCCTAGGTAATGTAGCAAGTAGAATTTACTGAAACTTCACAAAAATAGAACATCATGACCAAGAAGAGGTTTATTCAGAAACAATAAAAATGGTTTATTACTAAGCAACTCATTAAAATAGCTCATTGCATTAATAGGACTAAGAAGAAAGATTACGTGATAAACTTCTTGATGCTGAAAAGACCCTCAATACAATTTTCAACATCAATTTCTGATTAAAATAAAAACTTAATAAAATAGGAATTAACAGATTTTTTTCTAAACACAATCATACACACACACCCAAAAGCCAGCATTTTTCTTAATAAAGACACATCATGAACATCAATGCTATATGAAGTAAATAAATGTGCCCACATTTCCTGCTACTATTTAACATTTTATTTAAGGTATTATAAAAATCAGTCAGAGAGGAAAAGCAATTAGAGTAATATAAACATAAAACAAAAATTGAAATTATTTATAGATAATAAAATTATATCACCAGAAAATTAGCAGAATCTAAGTAAAACTATCACAAACAATAAGATAATTCAGTAAAGTAACATGATGTTAAATTAATAAATAAAGTTAAATAACCTTAATCTATGCAAGTAATAACATAGCTGAAGGTATAATGGAAGATAATACCTCAATTATTATAGTAAAAGCAAAAATTATACCTAGAAATTAACAAGAAAATGTCTATAACCTCTTTAGAAAACATTAAAATATTCCTGAAAATAATACAAAAATACACTTAATAAAAGAAAAATATCAGACTATTAAAATGTCAGTTGTTCTTAATTTATAAGTTTAATTTTTTGTCAACAGTGATAAAAATTATTTCAAAGCTACACAAGTTGCTAATAAAATTCAAATACCAAAAAAGGTAATAAAAGCCAGGAAAACACTTAAGATGAGAAACGATGAGGAGAGGAAGGAGGATTGCTAGCATAACCAAATATTAAAATGCATTTTCCAGCTTTATAATTAAAATAATGTGGTATTGATATAAGAATCAAGATTAAAGTGTATAATATTCCAAAACATAACTAGTGTTAAATATAAAATAATGGGATTTCAAATTATTTGGGAAAAGATGGAGTTTTCAATAAATGATGTCAGGATAACTATAAATAAATAAGATCCACAGTTTGCACCATAAATCAGAATAAACTTTAAAGGGATCAGAATTATAAATGTAAACAACAATATCATATAAAAACTTGAATAAAATTTAGGTAAATTTTTTCATAAACAAGAGTGGGGAAAGATATTCTAATTATTACTCAAAATCTAAGGCAATTTGAGACCAATATATTTGGCCGATTTTTTTTTCCAGTACCAGGGATCAAACTCAGGACCTTGTGCTTGTGAGGCAGGAGCAGCATCACTGAGCTAAATCCCCAGCCAAATATAAATATATTGGGACCAATATATTTAATTACATAATAATTAAAAGTAAAAATGCTTGCCTGGAAAAAGTATAAAAAGATTCAAAATAAATTGCAAATTAAGAACAAGTATTTTGACATATCAAAGAGCTAATCCCCATGTAAAAATAAAAATCAAGAAGAAAATATAAATTAAAAATCTGATAGAAAGATGGTCTAAATATGTAAGCTTTGTGAATAAATGATGAACCCAAAATGAAAGGCATCATTTTACTACCTTCAATTACATAATAGACATTGGCAAGGATCATCAGTGAATTCTAAAGGCCAATGCAAGAATTTGAATGCTTGAAAAGCATAAGAAGATCATTCCATAGATTGTTAATTACAAAAGGAAATGGGTCTTAATTATGGAGTGATCTGGCAGCCGTGACTTTCATCAATGATCAAATAGAACACAAAATTGATATTATGTGCTGATGTTATGCAATATGAAGTACATAATATCTCCTAGGAATTCTTTCCACCAAATATATCTAAACCATATCTAATCAAGCTTAAGCTTAACTTCCAATTAATAAGAAAAATATAAAAATGTTAACAACACCAACACCATGAGAAAACAATCAGACAAATCCAAGATAGGCCAATCAACTGACCCATTCTCCTTAAAAGTCAGTGTTGGGCTGGGGATTTAGCTCAGTGGCACCATGCCTGCCTTGCAAGCGCAAGGTCCTGAGTTTGAGCCCCAGTACCAAAAGCAAACAAACAAAAAAAAGTCAATCTCATTAGAAACACAAAGTCAAGAGAGTCATTTTAAATTAAAAGTGAATAAAGTTAACTACAATACACAAATTGGGGTTAAATCCTAATTTTTAAGAAGTCAGCTATAAAATAATTTGGAGGGGGAAATTAGGGAAATTTTGATATATAAAAAATATTAACTGAAATTATTTTTAAAGTTATTTTTAAATTTCCTGAACAATAGTACATGATAATGATATGTTAAAAACATAATGTCCTTATATTTAGAAGATGTATGCTTAAGCATTTAGGGATATAGTGCTTTAATGTTAGTAACTTAATTTCAAAACATTCAGAAAAATAGCAATATTGATGGGTAGGAGGATAAATGGATGGTTAGTTAGATAACTGATAGATAAAAAGAAAATAAATTTGCCAAATATAAAGGAAAAGTAATTGAGCCTAGGTGGTGGCTAAATAGGCATTCATTATTCCTTTTGTCCAACTTTTACATATGTTAGAAACATTTTATTATTACAAAGTAAGAAGACATCTAAGAAAAACTAATTATTTTACCTATGTTTGAGATTTTATTCACAAAACTGTTTTATGTAATAACAATGAAAATTTAAATTTAAGGAACATCAATGCTGAGTACCCCTTTCATTTCAAAATAATTAATCCTATGAATTCCAAGCATGTCTCAGCTTCTCTAATTAACTCTCTCAATTATCTCATTATTGTCTTCTATCACATTTTTATTCCAGAAAATAACTTCCTCTTTACTTAATCTTGCCTATCTTAAAATAGTTTCATCCAATATTATTTTCCTTTCCCTATATCAATACTTTTAGTTCCATTAAGTGTCAAACTTTCAAAAAAAAAGTGTTTATTACCTTAGAATCTGTGTTGTGTACATACTTTCAATTCAAAATACTTAAAATTTGCCTTTTGCTCTCATCTGTCTATAAAATATCACAAAGTCCATTCATTCAGGCCACAGGACAGTCATACTACAGACATTTCATAATTTCAAATCTCTACTTGCAGGCATTGAGCCAGACAAGCTTGGGGAAATTCTTACTTAGATAAATATCCCTACAGTATAGCAGTGTACCTAGCATATAGTTGCTCAAAAAATTGATTAGTGGTTGAATGAATAAATATGTTAAAGACTTCTTTTATCCTATCTTCTCTAAGTCATGCAAATATTGATTTGGTATCTCTGTTTAGAGCTGTCAAAAGTATTTCAAAGCCAGTATTTCCAAACAAGCCTCAACTCTTCTAATCAACATAGTGTTCTTCCACAGTCTCTATCTTAGTGGATGACCTGTCTCCAGTTCATTTTCCACATTATAGCCAGAATCAAAAAATAATATAAAAAGGATGCAGGGAAAAAAAGAACCCTTGCCCATTGTTGGTAGGAATGTGAATTAGCCACGAGGGAAACCAGTGAGGAGTTCCTGAAAAAACTAAAAGTTAAATTATTATATAATCCAGTTACACCACCTCATCAGTATATAGCCAAAGGAATTAAAGTCAGCTTTCTACAGGGATACTGCATACCCATCGTTACTGTAGCACAATTCACAACAGCCAGGACATGAAATCAGTCTAGGTGCCTTTTAACAGATTGAACAGATAAAGAAAATTTGGTATATAAACACCATGGAGTATTTATTATTCAGCCATAAATAATAACAAAATTATGTCATTTGCAGGAAAATACATGAAACTGAAGATCATCATCTTAAGTAAAATAACCCAGATTCAGAAAGACAAATGTCACATATGTTGCTCACATGTGGAATGTGGAAAAAATGGTGATGTGAAGTGTAAAGAATATTAGAGAAGAGGGAGGATCATGGGGAGGGGAAGAGGAGAATAAGGCTGGTGATGAAGGTGAAAATGATCAAAGTATATTATGCATGTATGAATATGCCAGAATGAAGCCCACTATAATGTACAAGGAATAGCCACAATTAAAAAGGTACTTAACCTAATAACCTCTGAGATTCCATGCTTGCAGAAGCACACATGGTAAGAGAACCTGTCATGCTGGCTTCCAAAGGGCTATTTAACTCCCAGCTATCAGTCATAAGAAATTTACAAGCATCAACACAGAAAACAAAATAAAATAAAAATAGAAAATAATAAGATACAGAAGCAAAATGCAATCCCAGACCTCCAGCCCACCTAGGATAAGTCCAGGAGACAAGAGATAGAGGAAATCAGAAGTCACCCACCAAAATTTCCTGAGATGATAGAAGCAGAGGTAAGAAAACAGATGCATGAGGTTATAGGGAAAATGACCTCTCAGGTTAAGAAAGAAATGATGATCAAAATGAAGGACATAGGGCCAGGGATTTAGCTCAGTGGTTTCGCCGCCTGCTGCCCAAGTGCAAGGACCCAAGTTCAATCCCCAGTTCCAAAAACAAAAACAAAAACAAAAAAGAATGAAAGACATGCTCAATGAATCTAGAGTAGATACAGATAAAAAAAAAAAATAGAGGAGCTTAGAAAAATGAGGAAACCATGAATGCCCAACATAGGAAAGAAATGGAATTCATGAAACAGATTTAAATAGATATTCAGGAGATTAAAAATTCCATTGAAAGTGTATGCAATAAATTGAATGAAAGTGAGGACAGAATTTCTGAACTAAAAGACAGGAATGCTGTTAATGACCATGAAAAGAAAGATATCTTTAAAAAGGCAAAGAACCATGAAAAATCAATCCAACAACTGCAAGATGATGCAAAGAAGAACAATATTAGATTGATTGGGGTCAATGAGAGAGAGTTGGAGATAGTGCAAATGCCAGGCAAAGCCTATTCAAAGAAGTAATGGCAGAAAACTCCCCAAATATGGAAATAAAATTTGATGTAAAACTCCAATGAGCCATGATGAAAATAAATCTACACCAAGGCATATAATTATCAAGATCCCAGAAATGCATAAGAACAGAATATTAAAAGCTGTTAGAGAAAAAAAACAAATCACCTACAAAGGAAAGCCCATCAGAATCACAGCAGACTTCTCAATGCAAACCCTTAAGTCAAGGAGAGCTTGGAGTGAAATATATTAGGTTCTGAAAGAAAGCAAACTCCAACCCTGCAAAACTATCTTTCAAATTCAATGGAGAAATAAGATACTTCCATGACAAGAAAAACTGAAGAAATTCATGACCAATAAACCAGCTCTACAAAATGCCCTGAAGGGTACTTTAGAAAGAGATAATGAAAACCACAATTCCAAGAACACTAATAGAAAGAATCCACCAGGTAGGGCAAGTAATTAAACAGAGGGAAAAGATGGAACCAACAGCTGAAAAATAATATGACAGGGCTAAGCCAATACATTTCAGTTATAATGATCAATGTAAATGGGCTCAACTCACCAATCAAAAGAAACAGACTGGCAGAATGGATCAAGAAACAAGATTCAACAATTTTCTGCATACAGGAAACACATTTAACTCAAAAAGAAATTCACAGACTAAAAGTCAAAGGGTAGAAAACAATACCATGTGACAGGAAGCCAGAAAAAAAGCAGGGGTAGCTATACTATCTGCAGACAAAGTGGATTTCAAGCCAAGACTGATTAAGAGAGACAAAGAAGGTCACTACATCCTTGTAAAGGGAACTATCCAAGAGGAAGAGATAACAATCATAAATATATATGCACCAAATACCAATGTATGCAACTATCTAAAACAAATATTAACAGACATGAAAAATCAAATAAGCACTAATACAATTGTAATGGGGGACCTCAATATCCCATTGTCACAAACAGATCAACTAGACAAAAAAAAAAAAGATTTGAATATATTCTGTGCCACTTCTGTCCTAGCAGCTACCACAGGCCACGTTTCTCTCCCTGCAAGAGTCCTTAAAAATATCCACGAAAAAATGCTTACTATCTTCAGCCATCAGGGAAATGTAAATCGAAACTTCACTTTAGTGAGATTCCATCTCATCCCTGTCAGAATGGCTATTAGCAAAACAAAACAAAAAAACTTGTTGGCAAGGATGTAGACAAAAAGGAACCCTTAAGCACTCTTGGTGAAAATGTAACTTAATGCAGCCATTATAGAAATCGTTACGTAGGTTCCTCAAAAAACTAAAACTAGAACTGCCATAAGATCAAGATATATCATGCCTGGGTACATATCTAAAGGAAATGGAACCTGTATAGTATACAGAGTGTTATTCAATAATAAAGATGAATTAAGTCCCATTATTTTCAGAAAAAAAATTGAGTGGAATTGGAGGACATTTTGTTAAGAGTAATAAGCCAGACACAAAATGGCAAGTATCACATGTTTTCTCTCATATGTGGAAATTTCAACAACAATAAAAGATGACTTAAAATAGAAGAGGAACTATTAAGGGTTGGGAAGGATCAGAGCAAAGGTGGAAAGGACAGAAGAAAAAATGGTAGAGAAGATCAAAGCCTGATATATGCATGTATGGAAAAGCCACAGTGAAACTTATTTTGTACAACTAGTATGTGATAATAATGATAATACTTTCGAGATCTCCCAGCTTCCAGCTTCAATGTGGTTTTTTTTTAAATATTGCCCATCTGAAAGGAAGGCAGGGAGAAATACTAATGAATTCCATGAAAGTTCAAATTTCTAAAGCTATTCTAACAGAATCAAAATGGCAAATCTAGAGTTTGCAGTAGGCCAGAATATCATATCAAACATATCACTAAGTAGCTAAGCAGACAAATTGAGAAAATGCTAAATAAATTTTGAGTGACTCCTCTTACTTGAAAATAAATGAACAAACATTTTTGTCTGATGTTTTAGAATGCCTGCCTATTATAGATTATTTTGCTATGAATACCTAAAGGAAATCTGTGGCAATAGAACTGAAGAAATTAAATATTTTAAATAAAATAGATTCTAAAACCTAGGCCCAAGATAGGAATTATTAAATGCCACTAACACTTTTGGAATAATCATCCATGTTTGGATTATATGCAAAGAAATTCAAGACAGGACGTCAAAGAGAGATTTGGACACTTATGTTCAAAGCAGCATTATTAATAACAGCCAAGAGGTAGAAACAAACCAAATGTTCGTCAGGCATGAATGGATAGAGGAAATAAGGTGTGATCTAAAACTGCAGTGTGTTTGCAGGAGAGAGCCTGCTGACTGCTGTGGACTCCCACCAGTGCACCAGCTGAGTCTCAGCTACTCTCACCAGCACATGCCTGCTGATTCCCACTGACTCTTGGAGGCATGTGCTCAGTGCTCACCAGTGTGCATCATGCCCTCCAACTCCTGCCACGACTAAGCCAAAAAGGAAACTGTATAGACACACGGGCATTATGGCATGGTGGTCACATGGAAATTACACATACATTCTCATGTTGAAGTGTTCAATCTGGGTTCTTGCTGAATTTTTTTTACTTTGTTTTCTCCTTTGTTTTTCCTTTGCTTTACTTATTGTTTATTTTCTCTCTCTCTTCTTGTATCCCCATTCTGTTTCTTCATATCTAGCTTACACAGCAATACTATTTTCTTAATTTTACTTGTTTCTCATACTCTTTAAATTCTCCTCTTCAAGTTTTTTCCTATATTCTGCACTCTTTCAGCCAACCCTATCTTCTCTTGTATTAATCTGCTTTCCTCTATATTCTATTCTTCCTGCTCTTTCTTCTTGCTGAATCCCTTGTCTTCCTTTGCCTCTTCTTCATTTTATAGGTGCATAAATATATCAACAGGTTCCAACAACCTCATAACTTTCCCCAATCCAAAATTACACCACCTCCTCCTACCTCATGCCCTCCCCCCCCAAATATCTACTTAAAGCCCTTAGCACTATCCCTTCACTCCAACTAAAAGAGATTTCCAATAGAATCAGACCTTCTATTTTTTTTACATATTATTTCTCCTATCTATCCCTCCTCCTATGGATTTACCCTCCTTTCACCTATCCCACCATCTCTTTGCTTCATTTCCCTTTTTACATGGAAGGCTAACTGCTAATAACAATAGAGTATGCACTATAAAGGGTATTGACAAAGGATGAAACCCTAACCCAATCCAAAAATGGACATCTGAAATGAATAGACACCACTCAGATGAAGAAATACTAACAGCAAATGAAAAAAATATTCAACCTCACTGATCATTCAAGAAATGCAAATGAAAACAACACTGAGATTCCATCTCACTACAGAAAGAATGGCTATGATCAAGAAATCAACCAACAACAAATGCTGGCGAGGCTTTGAGGAAAGGGGACCCTTCTCCACTGTTGGTGGGAGTGTAAATTGGTACAAACACTATGGTAATCAGTATGGAGATTACTCAAGGAACTAAAACTAGAAGGTCCATTTGACCCAGCTATTCCCCTTCTTTGCATCTTCCTGAAAGAGTTTAAATCATCATACTTCCATGTTTATAGCAGCACAATTGTAATAGCTAAATCTTGGAAACAGCCCAGATGCCCATCAATGGATGAATGGATAAAGATGTGGTTTTTATATACAATGAAGTACTAATCTGCCATAAAAAATGATAAATTTGAGACATTTCTAGGTAAATGGATACACTTTAGGACCACACTTTCAAGTTAAATAAATTGGATACACATGTTTAAATATCTCATTGTTTCTCTTGTGTGAGAAACTGAAAGGGTAAATAAGGACCAAAATATATAATGGATATTGGGAAGTAGGAAGAAAATGTTCAAATGGGAAAGGGAACAAGAGAGGAAGGGGAGGGGAAGGAAGGGAAAAAAGAATAAAAGAAAAATGGAAACAAAGCTTTTATAAATAAAGAGGAGAAGAAGGGTTGAACAGAGAGGAGGTGAATGGGGAAAAAAAGAATCAAGATATATTACGTACAGGTACAAATTCTCTATGATGAATGTAAACATTATGTATATCAAAAGTTTACCAATAAAATTCCAAAAAAGAAAGAAATGATCTGCCAAGGATTTATTCACTACAGTGTACTGTAGTGATTAAAAATAATGGCTTCATAATCATAACTGGATGTCAACTAGTGTAACCACTATGGAAATCAGTATGGTGAGTCCTCAAAAAAAAGAAAGAAATTCCATTTGACTCAGCTATTTCCTTTCTAGATATTTTCCTGAAAGATTTAAAGACATCACATTATACAGATACATGCATACCCATGTTTATTGCAGCACAAAACATAATAGCTAAGTCTTGAAAGCTGCCCAAATGTCCAACAACAGATGAATGGATAAAGAAAACATAGTATTTACATATCATAAAGTACTATGCTGTCATAAAGAAGGATAAATTTGAGTCGTTGGTAGGAAATGCATGCACCTGGAAACCATAATAGTAAGTGAAATATAGTAAGTGAAATAAATCAGGCACACAAGCTTAAATATTACATTGTTTCTCTGATATGAGAAACCCAGAGTAAAAATAAAGAGCAAATAATAAGATAACAGAGAGTAGGGAGATCATTCTCAAAGGGAGGAAGGGGAAGGGAAGAAAGGGATAAGGGATGAATAAAAGGAATTGGGATATGTTATGTACATGTATCAACTCCACACAAGGAATGTATATGTTACATACTGCAAACACATACAAAGAAAGAAAAGGGAGCAAAGGATGGGTGGACGAGAGAGGGAGGGAAAGGAAAGGGGATGAAAAAGGAGTTAAGAAGTGTTATGCACATGTACCAATGTCCCATAGGAGTGTCAACATTACGTACTGTAAACATGTACAGTACTAATAAACTAAAAAAAATTTAAAACTACTGGATTTGAACCCTGGCTTTGCTGCATTCTGATCATAGTGTCCTTTAAAACATTACATGAACATTCTGCACCTATGATACTATGTATAAAATGAAGATATGTAAGAAAGAAGACTTGGGAGATAGATCGCCTAGATTTCAACTTTGCCATTTGCATTTTATGTCTATGAAATTTACTTAACTTCTCTCAGTTTTCTAAGCTATAAAATGTAGATAATAACATGTTATTTTCTTTGTAAGAACAAAATGAGATAATGTAGTAATAGCACTGCATAGTGTGTCAAAAACATAATTTTCACTAAATACTTATTAAGCATTCAATATATGCCTAGGTGCTAGGGATAAGCAGTGAATTATATTACCTCACACAGCTGAACATGGAATTAATATGTTTTCAATGAAAATATAATACTTTCCTGAAGAATTCAATGTCGCTTCTTTGTTTTCTGGCCTCTTATGTTAGGTACACAATACTTTTTTCTTGATTTCATGCTGCTAACAACCTTTTGTTCCCTATTTCCCTGCTTAAGCCTCAAATGTGAAAAAACAACATAAAAATATTCTAGTTCTAATTAATAGGATTTGATCCATTGGCAAGACATTCAGCACCTACATAGGTGAGTACCACATTTTAAAGTTTGATATGAGGTTATCAGATATAAGCAAGTGCTCGATCTCCGCAACTCACTAAATACTTCAGAAATACTAGTGTAGTTTTTTTTAATTAAAAAAATTTCCTTAAAAACTAAATAATTGTACAGCAAGAATTCACGCTTCTATTAATGGTAATTGCACCATTCACGCTTTAGGTGAAGAGCATTGATGACATTATTCAAAGTACAATCAGTTAAGAAGGTCTTCAGCCGGGGATTTAGCTCAGTGGTTCCGCCCCCTGCCTCGCAAGTGCAACGTCCCGAGTTCGATCCCCGGTACCAAAAAAAAAAAAGGTCTCTGTAGGGCTTCTATGTAATATCAGACACCACTTCCATCCTCTTAGATAATAACTATTTAATTCAGTCATCAAGTGAGTCCTGATTCTGGCAACAGAACCACACCGAGGCTTTGTACTCCTTCTGCCTCAACATATTTCTTTTAATGAGTGTGAAATGTAATTATTTCTTCTATAAAAGCAAAACTCAGCATAAGGAGGAAAAATAGTAGTAGGTATTTTTAAATGTCATTTCAAAAATATATTTTTGCCAATATGGATGCCTGGTGTATTATTATGAAATACAAAAATATCCTACTGAAGCTTTCTTTTTTCCTAGTATGTTTGCTGCAGAAGCAATAGTGCCATCTTCTGGAATAGATGGAATGAGAAATAATTGTGATGCTTTTAAAAATCAGAGTTTGAGGTAAAATAGGTTATCTACATACATGCAGCAAAATGAAAAGCTTGCAAATAAATCTTGGCTGTTAATCATTATAGAACAAACTACCATGGAATCATTTCTGACATCAACCAATAACTGAATAAGGGAAGAAAGCTCTCTTCCAGCAATAAGACTGTGTGGGTAGCTCATTCCATTATGGAATTTTTTAACATATAAAATAAAAGTGCAAATGATATACAGTTAGAGAAAAAATATATTTCACAAATTAACTCGAAAATGTATCACTATGGGAAAATAGAAGAGATGGATACAAATATAAACAGAACATTCCTTTTGCCTGCCATTGAAGATAGATGTAAAATAAAATGAAATAAAGACGCTCACAAAAGAAAATTACTGCAGCAGATCATGCATACAAAGAATCAATAAATGATAGAGCAGACTTGCATTAGGGTAGGTTAATCCAGGCCACCAATTTCATGGAGCACAAAAAACACTTCCAGAAAGTTAAGGTTATGAAGAAAGAAATTATCATTTCTGAGAGTTCCTGGTACACATGCCTAAATGGAGCTCTTGGATTTACGGAATGGGAGAAGACTCTCCTGGAGTGGGCAGAGGCTGTGAAGCACCCCTAGGACATGGTCGGTCAGCGTGGGAGGAAGTCTAAAAAGCCCATTCAACATTCTTAATCCCGGGTGTACACTTACCTCCTCCCAGTTACTCAAACACTAATTTAGGCATTCCTGTGCAGGAATTTTGCAGTGAGATGACTTTAATATACAGAAAACATAGTGTGGGGGGAGCGGCGAGAGGAGGAGACACTCCCCCCGCAGCTGCAGGCTCATTAGTTCTTCGGATCATGCCTGGGCCTTGCTGCCCGGAAGCTGCAGCGCCGCAACTCCGCGTGGTGCAGGCTCAGATTCTATACTTCCGGAAAGAAAAAAAATCGACACCTTTCATTGTGGAAGTTCATTTAGGAGTCTGAAATTAGAAACTACTTTCAGCTTTGGACATGGCTGATCGAGGAGCAACAAGACCCAATGGGCCAAATACTGGAAATAAAATATGTCAGTTCACACTGGTACTTCTGGGAGAGTCTGCACTTGGCAAATCAAGCCTAGTGCTTCGTTTTGGGAAAGGCCAGTTTCATGAATTTCAAGAGAGTATCATGGGGGCTGCTTTTCTAACCCAGACTGTGTGTCTTGATGACACAGTAGTAAAGTTCGAAATAGGGGATACAGCTGGTCATGAACGATACCATAGCTGAGCACCAGTGAACTACAGAGGAGCACAAGCAGCCATAGTCCTATACGATATCACAGAGGAGGAATCTTTTGCAAGAGCAAAAATTGGGTTAAAGAACTTCAGAGGCAAGCAAGTCCTAACATTGTAATGGCCTTATCAGGAAACAAGGCTGATCTAGCAAATAAGAGAGCTGTAGCTTTCCAGGAAGCACAGTCCTATGCAGATGACAACCATTTTTTATTCATGAAAACATCAGCTAAAACATCAACGAATGTAAATGAAATATTCATGGCAATAGCTAAAAAGTTGCCTAAGAATGAGCCACAGAATCCAGGAGCAAATTCTTAGAGGAAGAGGAGCAGACCTCACAGAACCTACACAACCAACCAGAAGTCAGTGCTGTAGTAACTAAACCTCCAGTTTAAACTAGCTGGAATATTCTGCTTCCTAAATGTTAAATTACAGTGGAACTGGAGCATTTAACCAGCCCAGTATGACTCTCAAAAACAAGAGACTTATGAGTGAGTCAAGTTTCTAATACAGAATTATTTTAAATGTTTTGAACTTAATTTTTAATAACATGCATGTGTCCCTCTGACTAATGTTTCAGCAATAGAAAGGAAAAATGAGATCTGTATGTACTTGTTTCACTGGAAAGTTGGAGGGAATCGTTTCTTACCATTAGGGATAAAGACAAATGACCATTTGGACCCACAGTGAACCACTCAGTTTCTCCAAACTGGGACAGTAATCATCTGTGAAAAACTTAGAAATTAATTTGAGCTTTCTGAAAAACAGTTTTAGAAAGAGATTATAAAGATATCTCTGCTTAGCTACAGTATTAAGGTAAACTTTCTTCTGTTATCTAAGGTGTACATTAAACATTTTAATAAGTTAACCACAAGGAAAGTCCCACCTCTCCAGGAAGAAAAGGAATATTAGTAGCACCTAAGTTACAGCTAGTCCTTTTATTTTTCTAAATGGGATAGAGTCAAATGTTAACTCCACCTTGTCTAGGACTATGAAAACTAATAAATGCATTTTAATGAATAGTGTTCCCTTCATGTGAGCTCTTCAACAGAAATGAAGCAAACCAGTTATCTGATTTTCTTTTAATCACTGCTGGCCATTACATAGATCTTCTTTGCTTTTGTTCCCTTTGGACATAATACAGTCAGCACACTAACAATTATGTACATTCCAACTTGATTGTTTTAAATTTTATCTTCAGCTGTACTGTAAATAGGGCACTGCATTGTAGCCTCCATGTATGTTTATGATTTTTCTGTAATATTTAAGAGTTGCTTAAAAGTATATAAAATGTACAGTTACTAAAACAGCTAATTCTTTCTCTTACCCTTTGGGGAAAAAAGGGGCTTCAGTTTCTACATGGCTAGAGCCATAATAAGCAACATATCTGTAATTTGTAACATAAATATTGCAATGTTAATACCAATCTTACAGCCTTGTTTTTCAAAGTCTGCTTTATTTTGATAAGTTCCATATACTGCACTAATTTTTAGGTATTTTCATTATATGAAATCTACTATATGTCAGATGATTTAATCTATTTAAGTGTGGAACTCCTGACAGACCTCTTGTACATTTTACAGTAATTCAGAATTAGCAAGGAAAACAGTTCACCAGTGTTTAGTTTTATATTGAGGTGCTCAGGTTGCAGTAAGGTGGTATAAAACATATATATATATATATATATATATATATGTGCAGAAAACATTGGGGTGAGCCATGCTTAAACACGTGAGCCCTTTAAAAGAGGGTTTTCTTTGCTGGTTGCAGAAGAGGAAATCAGAGATCTCAAGCATCTTTTTGGCTTAAGGATGAAAAGGATCTAATGGCAAGGAAGAAGTTAAGATATTGCCCCTGGTGACAGCCAGTAAGGGTTTTGGGTGCTACAACTGCAAGGAACTGAATTCTGCCAACAACATAATACATACTTGGAGGCAGATTTTCCCCTAGAGTCTCCAAATAGAAATTATGCCTGGGTGGCACCTTAACTGCAGCCCATGATACCCTGAGCTAAGAATCTTGCCCATGTCATGCTAAAGTCCTAACACATAAAATTGTGAGCTAATAAATGGGTGTTGCTTCCAATCGCTAAGTTTGTGGTAATTTGTTACATAGCAATAGAAAATTAATATCAGATAAGAACTTATAGGATTAAAATTGCTTTCTAAGGAAGGTATTTTCTGAAACTGTCCAGATTGTATTTGCTAAGGTTATACAATATCCCCTTTCTTCTTTCAATGCTTAGTCTTGCTATTAAATACTTTGAGACACATTAAAATATTAATACTTTGTCAGGTACCAAATTTTCAACTTTTCCCTGGGTCTATATCATTTCTCACACTCAAGTGTCTACGTTTGACAGTAGCCAGGGGAAAATATAAATAATTTAACTGACATTACGTGGACATGGATAAATCATTCAGATTCCCAACTATCACAGACTGTTAGCTAGATCAGTTCTGCCCCCCAAAAAGCAAAAACAAACAAACAAATTTGTGTTTCTAGAAAGGAACTGGCAAGAACAAAGGTTTGGCAGTTGTCAGAAGGAAATAAAGCCTATTTTATCTATGTGTTTGCCTTCCTCAGGTTTTGGCTATGCAGTTCTCTCTTGGAGTACTTGGAGTTGCTAAATTTAGGTGGAAAAAATAATAAATGCTGAGTTAAATTTGAATTTCAGATTTTAAAAATTAACAATAATTTAGTATGTATCAAATATTTCATGGATCAAATGTACACGTTACTCCCAGCCAATCACCAAAGATTGCATGAGACATACTACACTGTAAAAAAAATTGTTTATTTGAAACTCCCATTTAACTAAGCATCTAGTATTTCCACTGGCAGGCTTATTCATCTTTGTCTTTTTTCTCTTCCCATAGAAGCCATTTTTACTTTAAAAAGATAATATTAAATGAAACAAGTTACACATGGAAAATTAAATTTCACATAGTTTTTCTTAGATGAGAAACTTGAAACATAAAGAGTAAAAGGAGAGATGGTAGGAAACAAAAAGGTAGGTTTGTTGGAGATGGAGAAGGAGATAAGGAAGGGGTAAAGAGATTGAAAGTGATGAAGATATGCTATATACACGTACCAATTTCCCCCAAAAAATGTAACTATGCTGTATTACAAACATACACTAATTTTTTAAAAGTACTTTTGGATCTTTGTCTCCTCCAAGATATGCTACATTAACAACCCACATCTACCATTGCTGTAACCAAGCACTGCAACTCTGCAGTTCACTCTCATATAGAGTTGACGTATATTTCTCCACCCCTTAATTTTGGAATAGCCATGTTATTTACTTTGACAAAGAGAACAGGGCAGGTGTGACAGGGTGCCATTTCCAAACTTGAGCATTAAGAAAGCTTGTGTGTCCTCCATTTGTACCTCTGCACCACCTTATGTCCCAGGGAAAAGAGGATAGGCACATGCAGCCATCCCAGCTGAGCCAAATCTCCACCAGTTTACTCCTAGCTAATCACCAGACTCATGAATGAAATAAATGCATACTGATTACTGTTTCCCAGAGAGATTTTGTGGTTGCTTGTTAGACAGCACTATTATCATCATGGGTAACTCAGACTTCTTTTCCCACTCACAGTTAAGGTGTTAAAAGAGAAGTTCAATAACCACAATGCTGGCTGCTTTAAAAGGCTGCAAAAGGAAGGAAAGAAAATCAGTCCCTGTACACCCAAGAATAAATTACATTACCTCTTTGGCTCCCTCAGTTGCTTCGGGAGAATCCCAGTGAAAGTACTAGGTGGAGAAAGAAAACTTATTGTACCTTACTCTAATGCTCCAAGAGTTATTGTCTTGTCATGTCTCTGTTTTATTTTGAACTGTCATGCTGAGCTTTATTGAGAATTACAGTGTTGGTAGGGAGGATTTGATAAAGCTTGGTAGCATTACCTCTCTTTGAGTTTTAGGATTTTTTTTTCTTTTCATTTTACCTGGTGTCTATCTCAATCCTGCACTTTTTACTTTCTTATATCCACCTAGGATTAGAGCTAAATAACTTTATTAAAGGCCAATGTACTGCAGTTCAATTCTCTCACACTCAGACATATTTTGCTGTGTATGTGAAGATTTTAACATACATAAATGGCTCTGTAGTTTGATTTCTTTTCCAGTACACCTTCTAAAAATGTGTGTAGTGAGGCATTTACTTTTAATGTTATTGATACTGCAACAGATATTCAGTAAATCTCTATGCCACACAGCCTTTCAATTACAAATTGAGGTAATAGCTTGTACTTGTGCACTTGACTTCTATGACAGAGAATAGATAAACTGAATCTAACTGGATGGTTCAAAGACTGATAATGGTATATTGGCCCATGTATTTCTACTGTGTCATCTCTCCAAGTTCATCTGGATATCATCGCCAAAAGTATTCTGAAAGCTGGTTTATGCAGCATTCTATCAATTGGACATCTCTATTAAACAGCTCTGCTTCTCTTTGCCAGAGTAATGATTGCAGCATATCTACAAGACCCTAAAATGCCTCCTGGGTTGTAACATTAAATTATATCCAGTGTAGTTCTGTGCTACGTGAATATTACTGAACTCCAGTGCTTCTAGCATTGGAATATCATGCATGGTGCACACAGCAGCATCCAACTTGCTTAATTAGAAAAAGATGTTCATTCGTTCACTATGTAAATAACACTTTACTGAGACTGCAATGTCTCAAATGATCCTTTATACTTGCTCCGGGGAGGCAAAGATCTATGGCCCTCGAGGGAGTCCTTGTAAATATAGCTGCAGCTGGTGTTCCTGATATACTATAGAAACATTGGCATGATCTTAAAGGAAAGCTCTGCTCCTCAAGGTATGGTCTGTGAGGCACCAGTATCAAAGTTACCTGGAAGTCATTAAAAATGCAGACTCTCAGTCCTCCCTCTGACCTTGTGAATCATAATCTAGACACCTTTAAGATCTCCAAGTGATCCCTATGAACATTAAAGTTTAAGAAATGGAGATTCCTATTTGTTATGCTATTACTCCAAGCAGCAAGATGCACTCTAGAATTTCTAGCTGGGCACTTTAGATAAGCCACCTAACTCTTCTGAGGCAGAATTTCCTGAATAAATGGTTTTTCCAAGGCATATGTATCAAAGTTATGAATATTAGATGAAATCATATATTTAAAAATCATAAAGGACCTACAGAAATGTTAGCTCTTGTTACTTTTCAATGAGTGTACCTTTACCTTTTCATTCCTCATGGAGTATTTAAAAAGAATCATATTGATAACTAACATTTAGTGAATGTTCATCATGTGTAAAGTGCTGTCTAGTACTTTACATAACAACCTCAAGAGGTAGAGTTTACTGGTCCCATTTTACAGGACACAGAATTGTGGCACAGATTCAAGCCCAGGCAATATCTGGGGGCATTTTTAGCCTCTATCCAAAACTGCTACTCATTCTGATACACTGAGAAAGGTTTTGTATATCAATAAAATTATGCTTAATATAACTTCGTCTTTTCTTAAGAGTCATCTGACATGCTCATGAAAAAAGTATAAATCTGAAGCTCCTCCCCTGGAGATACTGATGCAACAGGTCTGGGGTTAGGCCTAGGAATAGATTTTATAGAAATACACACAAATACACTATAAAGAATCCCCCCCCGAAAAAAAAGTAAAGTCTAGCTCTCATTTGGCTGATGGCAATGCTTCATTACATTTCATGCTTTTTTCTTGGTAACACATGCCAGGATGCACCTAGCTTCATCTGCCTTTTAAATGAACCAAAGCCACCAAGGCACGTCTGTCTTCTCTCATGGACATCCCTGGAGTGATGTGCTCAGCCTAATGACAGTTCTCTCCCACAGCCTTTGTCATTGCCGCTGCCTCTGCTCTGGAATAAAATGTAAATCAAGTTGCATGTTCAGCTTTATTCCTGACATGTTCTTTGGTGCTAAGGTCCCCAAACTATGTACTTGATCAGGTACTAATCTGATCTCACAAACTTAGGACTTTCTATATCTGAAATAACATCGTATTTTGAGTCCCCAGTCTGCCATTAGGTAGAAGCTGAAATGTCAGGCAATTACTCCCAAGGTGGGTGGCCTGCACAGTGACAAAGTGTTGGGATAGGTGGACTATTCTTGCATGATGGTTTCCACTGTGACACCCACAGCTCCCCTCATTTTTGTGGTTTGTCAATGCACTGTTTGTACACCCTGTCCCAACCACAAGCACTCATCAGATGCATTAGCTGTTTGTGCCAGGTTTGTGCCACAGTCAGGTGTGTGGAATGTATTCTGCCACTCCTACCCTAAATGGAGCACAAAAAAATTCTGTGACAATCTCAAATCGACCATCTTTACTACATAGGCACACCTCCTGCTCTCCTGTATTCTCACCAGGAAAGGGAGGAGCTAGGCACGAACTATAAATGTACTCTGTTCTTGGATTCCTGCCTGGGATATTAGTAGAGGATGTATATCAATAAATCCTGAGGTTCCTTCCGTAGGAATCCCAAAACCAAGTTTATGGCAACTTCCTGACTCTCCCTGCCTCATTTTGAGCATCTTTTAATTCTTTTTTTTTTAAATTTCATTTTATTGGTATATTTTAGGTATACAATATAATGACATTCATCATTGGAAATCTGTACTTTTACATAATCTCTCTTGGTTATTTTTCCCCCTTCCCCTGGCCTCCCTTCAACCCCTCCATCCCTCCCTATTTACAAAAACTTTGTTTCCATTTTTCATTTTCTCATATTAATTCCATTCCCTTCTTTCCTTTCCCCTACCCCTCCCACATCCCCTTCCACCCTTTGTCCCTTTTCTGCATAATTCACATTATCTATTATACCTCTTAGTCCTTATTTACACTTTCAGTTTCTCACACCAGAGAAACTATTCAGTATTTACCCGTGTGTCCCATTTATTTCACTTAAAAGTTTCGCCTCAATGGGCATCCATTTAGCTATAAATGTCTCTAATTTCTCATTTCTTATGGCTGAGTACTACTCCATTTTATAAAAAAAAAAAAAAACACATTTTCTTTATCCAGTCTCCAGTTGATGGGCATTTGGGCTGCTTCCAAGTTTTAGCTATTACAAATTGTGCTGCTATGAACATGGGTGCACCTATAGCACTGCAGTATGATACTTTTAATTCTTTGGGGAAGATCCCCAGCAGTGGAATAGCTGGGTCAAATGGGAATTCCAGTCCTAGATCTTTGCGGTATCTCCATACTGATTTCTACAGTGGTTGCACCAGTCTACACTCCCAGCATCAGTGGAGCAGGGTTCCTCTTTCCCCACAGCCCTGCCAGCATTTGTTATTGGTTGATTTCATGATAGCAGCCATTCTTTCTGGGGTGAGGTAGAATCGAAGTGTTTTCATTTGCATCTCTCAAAGGACCAGTGATGTTGAACACTTTTTCATATGTTTATTTGGTATTTCTACTTCTTTGTCTGAGAAATGTCTGTTCATTTCAGATGCCCATTTTCGGATTGGGTCTTTAAATTTGGGAGGTCTGATTTTTTTAAGTTCTTTATAGATTCGAGATAGTAGACCTTTGTCTGAGGAACAGCAGGTGAAGATTTTTTCCCACATTGTGGGTTGTCTCTTCACACAGCTGGTGGTTTCTCTTGCTGTGCAGAAGCCTTTTAATAAGAAGAGATCCCACTTGTTGATTATTTGTGCTAGTTCATGGGCAACTGAGGTTTTGTTCATAAAATCATTTCCTACACCGATGTCTTCAATAATTCTACCTAACCTCTGTTCCAGGCGATTCAGTGTTTCTATTTTAATATTTAGATCCTTAATCCATTTCGATTTTAGTATAGTGCATGGTGAGAGGTATAGGTCTGGTTTTAATCTTTGGCAAGTTGAAAGCCAATTTTTGCAGCACCATTTATTAAAGAGCCTATCTTTGTTCCAGTGAGGGTGTTTGGCTCCTTTATTGAAGATGAGATGGCTGAGTGTGTCTGGCGTTGTTTCTGCATCTTCTAATCTGTTCCACTGGTCCTCAGGTCTGTTTCTTTGCTAGTATCATGTTATTTTCATCACAGTAGCTTTGTAGTATAGTTTCAAGTTGGGGATTGTGATAACCCCTGCCATGTCTCTGTTACCTAGAATCGCTTTTGCTATTCTGGGCCTCTTCTTGTTCCAAATGAATTTTTGGATTGTTTTCTCAAGGTCTGTGAAGTTTGCTGCTGGGTTTTCAATTGGGATTGCATTGAATCTATATAGCAGTTTTGGAAGTATGGCCATTTTCACTATATTGATCCTTCTTACCCAGGAGCAGGGGATGTCTGTCCATTTTCTGACATCATCCTCAATCTCTCTTTTCAGAGTGCTATAGCTTTCAGAGAAGAGGTCTTTGATTTCTTTCGTTAGGTTGATTCTTAGGTATTTCAGTTTTTTGGATGCTATTGTGAAAGGAATTGTTTGCCCTATTTCTCTCTCAGTGAGTCTGTCATTCGTGTAGAGGAAAGCTATTGATTTTTTTGTGTTGACCTTGTATCCAACTACTCTACTGAATTTGGTTATTAAGTCTAGAAGACTTTTGGTGGAGTTCTTGGGGTCTTCTATATAGAGTATCATGACATCTGCAAATAATGACAATTTGAGTCCTTCATTTCCTATCTTTATTCCTTTTATTTCTTTCTCTTGTCTAATTGCCATGGCTAATGTTTCCAAAACTATATTGAACAAGAGTGGTGATAGTGGACATCCTTGTCTTGTTCCTGATTTTAGTGTGAAGGATTTCAGTTTTTGACCATTTAGTATGATATTGGCTGTTGGTTTTTCATAGATGGCTTTTATCAGTTTGAGGTAGAGACCATTTATTCCAATTTTCTGTAGGGTTTTTTATCATAAATGCATGTTGGATTTTGTCAAACTCTTTCTGCGTCTATGGAGATAATCATATGCCTTTTGTCCTTGGTTCTATTGATATAGTGTATTACATTGATTGATTTGCATATGTTAAATCATCCTGCATCCCTAGGGTGAATCCCACTTGGTCAGGGTGTATGATCTTCTTGATGATCTTCTGCATTCTATTTGCCAGTATCTTGTTAAGGATTTTTGCATCTATGTTCATTAGTGAGATTGGCCTATAGTCCTCTTTTTTGGTTAGGTCTTTCTGTACTTTGGGAATCAATGTGATGCTTGCTTCCAGGAATGAATTCAGGAGTACTGCTTCCCTTTCAATTTCATTGAAGAGTTTAAACAGTAGTGGCAGTAGTTCCTCTCTAAATGTCTTGTAGAATTCAGCAGTGAAGCCATCAGGGCCTGGGCTTTTCTAAGTTGGTAAGCTTTAAATTATATTTTCAATGTCATTGGTTGATATTTGGTTGTTTAGAATTTTTAGGTCTTCTTCGTTCAACTTTGGTAATTCATATGTATCTAGGAATCTGTCCATTTCTTCTGTGTTTTCCATCTTATTGGCATATAGGTTCTGGAAGTAGGTATTGATGATCCTCTGGATTTCTGCTGGGTCTGTTGTAATTTCACCCTTTTCATTCCTAATTGCATGGATTTGGGTCTTTTCTTTCCTTTTTCTGATAAGGTTGGCTAAGGGTTTGTCAATTTTGTTTATTCTTTCGAAGAACCAACTCTTGGCTTCATTAATTTTTTGTATCATTCTCTTAGTCTCCATTGAATTGATTTCTGCTCTGATCTTTATAATTTCCTCCCTTGTATGAGCTTCTCATTTGTCCTGCTCTTCTTTTTCTAGAGGCTTGAGGTTCAGGATCAGGTTGTTTAATTGGGCTCACTCTGTTTTCCTAATATGTGCATTCACCACTAAGAATTTCTCTTGTAAGACAGCTTTCATTGTGTCCCATAGATTCTGATATGTTGTACTGTCATTGTCATTTAATTGAAGGAACTGTCTGATTTCTTCTTTAATTTCCTCTGTGACCCATTGGTTATTCAGAAGTGTGTTTTTCAATTTCCATATGTTTATATAATTTTTGCAGTTTCTTTCACTATTGATCTCCAATTTCATTGCACTATGGTCTGATAATATACAGGGGATAGCTTCAACTCCTTTGCACTTACTTAAACACGTTCTATGAGTGAGTATGTGGTCTATTTTGGAGAACGACTGGTGTACAGGTGAAAAGAATGTGTATTCTG
This sequence comes from Heterocephalus glaber, assembly GCF_053883595.1. Lineage (NCBI taxonomy): Eukaryota > Metazoa > Chordata > Mammalia > Rodentia > Bathyergidae > Heterocephalus > Heterocephalus glaber. The sequence goes on from NW_028258369.1 coordinate 4,560,572, forward strand.
ATTTTGCGGGGTGGAACACTCTGTAAACATCTGTTAAGTTCATTTGTTCAAGAGTTCGATTGAGTTCTAGTATTTCATTACTTATTTTTTGTCTAATTGATCTATTTGTGACAGTGGGGTATTGAGGCCCCCCACTATAATTGTATTAGTGCTTATATGATTTTTCATGTCTGTTAATATTTGTTTTATATTGTTGGGCGCACTAGTGTTTGGTGCATACATACTGATGTTTGTCATCTCTTCCTGTTGGATTGTTCCCCTTTACAAGGATGTAGTGTCCTTCTTTGTCTCTCTTAATCAGTGTTGGTTTGAAATCCACTTGATGTGCCAAGAGGATAGCTACTCCTCTTTTTGGGGGGTTCCTGTCACATGGAGTATTTTTTTCCACCCTTTAACTTTCAATCTATGAGTTGCGTTTTGAATTAAGTGTGTTTCTTGTATGCAGCATATTGTTGGATTTTGCTTCTTGACTCATTCTGCCAGTCTATCTCTTTTGATTGGTGAATTGAGACCATTAACATTGATGGTTACAACTGATACATATTTACTTATCATTGTCATGACTTTTTCTTTTTGTTGGATTCTCCCCCTTTACATTTAATTTCTTGTCACACCCAATGGATTCATTCTGCTGGGCTTCCTGGGGTTGTGATCCTCACTGTCTGTTCCTAGGATATTATCTGAAATTTTTTGGAGTGCTAGTTTGGTATTCATGAATTTCCTAAGGTGCTCTTTGTCATGAAAGTATCTTATTTCTCCATCAATTTTGAAAGATAGTTTTGCAGGGTACGTCAGTCTGGGTTGGAGGCTCTTTTCCTTTAGGGCTTTGAATACATCACTCCAAGCTCTTCTTGCCTTGAGGGTTTGCACTAAGAAGTCTCCTGTGATTCTAATGGGCTTTCCTTTGTATGTGATTTGTTTCTTTTCTCTAACTGCTTGTAGAAATTTGTTCTTCTGTTGGGTTTCTGGAATCTTAACAATTATGTGCCTATGTGTAGATTGTTTTTTTAATCAAGGCTATTTGGAGTCCTATATGCCTCACTTATCTGTATGTCAAGTTCTTTTCCCCTGCTTGGGAAGTTTTCTGCTGTTACTCCTGTGAACATTTTTTTCATGTCATCTGCATTCTCTCCTGTTTCTTCATTGACTCCAATCCATCTTATGTTATTCTTCTTTGCATCATCTAGCAGCTGCTGGATTGATTTCTTGTGGTCCCTTAAAATTTTGAAGCAATTTTTCTTTTCCTGGTCACTAATTACAATCTTATCTTCTGTATCTGAAATTCTGTCCTCACATTGGTTCATTCTGCTGGGTAGACTTTCAATGGAGTTTTTAATCTCCTAGAAATCTGTTTGCATCTGTTTTGTGGATTTCGTTTGTTTCCTATGTTGGGATTCCATCATGTTCCTCAGCTCCTCTATTTTTTTATCTGTTTCCTCTCTAGATTTATTAATCAAGTCTTGTGCTATGGGCAGAATCTCTGCTGTTATCTGAGAAATTATTTCTGATTTCATTTTTTCCAGATCCTCTTTTGTTGCCAGTTCAGGGAGTCCAGGTGGTTGAGTATCAGAGTGTTCCATCTCCTTTCCCTTTGGGGTTGCTGTACGTGATCTGGAAGTCTGGTTATGAGACTTGTTTACGTGTCTTCTCATTTCAATGGGGGGGGTTGCTGTTGGTACCCACACTGCTCACCTCCTGTGCACTGGGAGCAGTGGAACGGTGGCCCACAAGCCCCTTCCTCTGGGCTGGCACATCTTTTAATTCTTGAGGGGTAGAAAGCTCAACTTTATGATTGATTAATTTCTCCATATTCACTTTTTGTACCCTGGGATTTTCCAGTCCCTCTAAAATTTAAGCTTTTGGAATCCAACCACCAAGAACTCACTTCTGCTTTCTGCCATAAATACAGAGTTACTTATCAAACCTAGCCATCCAAACACAGAAAATTGTAAGGATAGAAGGAAATATAAGGGGAAGATGCATAGATTGACATTCTCAAAATATTATTCTTCTATACAATTACTTTTGAAGTATTACAGCACTGCTCGTCCTCCCATCCCACTATCAGTCACTATGAAAGAAGCAGCAAGGTTGTGACAAGTGCATAGAATTTGCACCATCAAATAGAATGAAAAAGCAGCATCTACAACTCTGAACTAACTCTACCAAGCCACTCAGTATTTAATATTGCTTTCAGAAAAAAACAGAGCATTCCTCTGTTGGTGTCCTTAATTATGGTTCTAATATGGAAGAGTATTTAATTTGACCCAAATTGAGAAGCACATATGCATGCAAGAGTGAAGAAAATCGGAAGGAAAACCTGTTTACTCCTTGTCTGGTGAGTGAAATTGACCTTGGCAATAATAATAGTGTCATTTGACAATCTATTCTGACTCGGGTACTCTCCTGAGCTCTTTATATTTGTTATCTCCCCTTCATACCTCAAATAGCCCTATAATTTTATTATTATTGTCTTTGCTTTTTGTAAATGAGAAGCATGACTAATTGTTAGAAGGGGTGGGCACTGAACACAGGTTTTTTTAGAAATCCAAAATTAAGTTCACAAGCACAACATTCTACTGCAAAAGAGAGAGGAATGGATGCCACAACCAGACTGCACTCCTATTTAATTGGGTGTCAGATCACATTTAATGCCCCTATAATAGCAAGGTCTATATGAATTAATCAGATAAGTATATTTTATATGCCTGGAGATGTATCACCTCAATTTTCACTTCTATAACTTGGAAATACCTACACAATCTTGGAATGATGTATGAGAGAAACTCCTCTACAAAATATAGATTTCAGTCTAAAACATACTATGATATAATAAACCATCTTTGATTTAAATCTAAAGTAGCAATCTGAAGATACCTAATTTATCAGAGGCACCTCTTCCAATCAAGTGTCAGGCCTGTAAATATACAGTATAATCCAGAAAACAAATCCCCAGAAACTGAACAAATAAAACACTGAGAAAAAAAATCAAATATTAAATGCTTATGTTATGTATCTGCTTATTTCATTTATGCTTATACAAGTTTGTAAAAGTCTTAATGTGTTTTCATTTCTTGCCGACATTCCATTCATAACATCTTGTCAGTTTTCTCTTTTATTGACAAGTATTTTCATTCCAAAAGCTATCACTATTACATCACAATTAGCTATGTATGAAATTGAGTCTTGTTACAGGGGAGGCCTATAATCCAGTTACAGGCTCCTTTGTCTCTGGCTAGAATGGTTGCTTTTGATAAAATGCTCCTTATGGGGACTAAATGACTAACTATTTTGTAGCACATAAAGAAACACAACTTATGCTTAATTGGAAAACTATGAACTCATGCTTAAGAGTCATCTACCCCAGTCCATGGGGCCCATAGTGCTCAGTAATGGCAGTGCTTCAGCCCCACACACAGCATGAGCTTCTTTCATTGCTCTGTTTTCCCACATTTCAACTCTACTTGCTGAGCAGAAAAGATCTCCATACGAACACTTCATTTCCCTGGCCAAAACGAATTTATAATTATAAAGTAACTTGTTGCCTTGTGTTGTACTTAAAGAGCTTTAGGAACTTGTGTTGCCTTAGCAAGCCCTTTTAATTTTGATGTTAACTTTCTTGTCTTTAATCACTCAGCTTCTACTCTCCAACCTTCTTCCCCGTGGTTTCTCCACTTCTCATGACTTCCCCACTAGAGGAATGTAACAGTAGCATACTTTATTACCCCAAATTCATTTCAAAAACATTGTAGAATAATTTAACTGTCACTAAGACACAGAGAAACATTATCGGTCTAACAGGACTGCAGGAATGAAATCTATAATCCTATATTATAACATTTCAAATTTCCTCCAAGAAGAGAATATGTGTTTTTAGTCTCCTGATGGCTAGTTTTCACCTCTTCCATTTTGTCAGCAGATTGATAATTTTCTCTAAAAAGACATTTCTTCCTTTTTATTGCAAATATAAATTGCTTACAATGTCACAGTTAAAGATATAGGGATTTCAAAGACTGAATAACATAACTCTCATTTTACAAATGAGAGGCTTGATGTCTAAAGAAGTCGAATGACTTTATCAAGGTAACTCAACAAATCACAGTCCTTACTTTTTTCTTCCTCCATTTAAACAATTGATTTGATTTTATTAACCCCACAATGCCATATCCCATATCAAATTCCCCATGACATATTTTACATATTTAATGAACGTGTGTAATTATTAGTTTAATAGGATTTTTTTTCTTCAATGAAGCATGTACAAAATACCAACTCACCAAATCAACAACACATTCTCATTGAGATGAACAACTTGCAGTAACATCAGTTAATGTATACATTTATTTGTAAAAAAAAAAAAATCTTTAGAGGCAAATTGACTTTCAACCTGCAACGTTCAACACCTTAGCTACAATTCCATATAGTCTGACAAACTACTGCTGCTTTGTTCTTAAAAGGAAGTATCAGAATCAGTCCCTCGCCTCAGTCAATACCTATTTTCTCAGTTCTATAGCAATCTCATAAAAATATGGGGTAGACATATAGTTTATAGGTTACATTGAGGAAAATGAAAAATAATATTTTTCCAAAAGTATAGCCCTTCAGAGGCTAACAATTGAAGTGCACTGTGTGTGGAGATGGTTGCTGAAAGGGGCTTCAACTATGGTTGGGTGGAAATGCAATGCTTTAGCTAAAAGTTGAAAAACTACTGGCTGTTTTAACCTCTATGTCATGTGGAAGTAGTTTGGCTCCAACTGCAGATCATTTGAAACTACAGAACTTCTTCTTCAATAGCACTAGCAAGGCTCATTAGCCCCTCAAAAAGTCTCAACTATTCCATTTTCTATACACAATATTCCACTGGAGAGTTCAACAGATATTATTTTAAGAAATGAAAATACTTCATTTCCTTAGAAGATTATTAAATATGACAGCACACTCAAAAATTCAATAGCTACTCCCACGCATTAAAAAATAAAATGATTCATTCATTTATTTATTAACTATTTATTAACTGTCTGTTATATGACAAACTCTGTTCTTTGTGTTAGGAAATAATTTATAGTGGCAAGCTAGATAAAGTTCTTGCCCTCATCTGAATCCACTTGCTTTGTAATTTGACAAAGGGAAGCCCTCCCTGCCAGATAATTTCCAGGCAGTAGTCCCTTTATAAAAGTAGTATCAATTAATAAGTGCTGTGTGAGAACACACCATATTTTCATACTAATATGCAATATAGTTCCTAATCTCAACATTAATATAGTCATTGACCCTTCTCCTTTGACTATAAATTTAGCTGACAATTAGCTTCTCCTTATTTGGAATTCTAAAGCGCAATTGCCCCTGCAGAGCTCATTAGGACTCTTGGTCAAGTTACATGCATACTGGTTCGTAGTTGGCATATTTTCTAACATTACAAGCATGCCTTATTAAGCAAAATCTTGCTGAATGAGGCAGATAGCCATTCTCACCTCATTTTTATAAGAGAAAATGGCAATACTATTAAATTCCAGAAATATAGGCTTAAGGCAGTTTATGAAAATGTAAGACTAGGCTACAAATGTGACCATAATTTCTAACTGTTATAGAAAATACACTATGAAATACTTAGAAAGTTTTCCTCATAAATATTAGACATTTAAATCAACTCTGTTCACTAAAATCTAATTACATAACTTCTTTTATAAGCATAGATGTTGGTTTATTCTTTAGTAAAAACAAGTCATTTATATAAAATTAGAAGCAGCCAAAATTCATCCATAGTGATAAAAATCAGAACAGTGGCTGCCTCAGGGTTGTGGAGGTAGACTGGATGTGGACTTGAGGGAACTTTCAAGATGCTTGGGATTGAACCCAAGGCCTCTTGCATGCTAACCGTGTCCTCTACCACAGCCCCCAAGCCCTTCATGTCCTGTTTTACAAGAGCACTAATCATATCATGAGGGCTCCACCCTCATAACCTAATTATTTCCCAAAGACCCAACCTCCAAATACCATAACTTTTCAGATTAGCATTCAATATACAAATTTTGGCGAGACCCAAACATTCAGTCCACAGCAGAACCCCAGTTTCAAAAGTGTGAAATTCTTATACAATAAAACTTTAGTTTCAGGAACTATAATACAAATCAATTCTCCTGTTCTGAAACAAAGTACACATTATGGCTCTAACCATATTATATACTCTGTGTGATTCTTCTTCCTTACATCAAATGCTATATAAGGAAATATGTCTTTGTCCGTAATTCCCTCAAATACTGTCTTCCCTTAGCTTTTACTGTTTTATATCATCCTTGAGTGTAGAAATTTCAATTTTAAAAGTAGTGCTCTTCCTACTGTTTATCTGTGCCTAAGAACTAGAATTATTCTCCCCATCATTCTTACATTTTCTGCCATTTTCACTGTATCTTGCCAAAAACACAAACAGCAACCAAAATCTACCAAAAAAGATGCTAATTTTTCAGCAAATCTAGAAGTTAAATGATTGCTGTCCATTAGTAAATATAGAACATGCCTTGGCAAAAAAAAAATTTTATGAACTTGTAATAGTTAACTAAAACTTCCCTCCTCGTTCTTAAAAAATGGAAAGTCAAAGTTTGATTTGTACAGGATTATTTACATAAATCTAAACACTCCCATGAATGATAGTTTACATAAATCTTCTAAGAGTTGAGAGCTCATAATAATTCAGAACATAAACTGGTATTCCACAATCCAATATTTAAGTAACATTTATCTCAACGTCAACTTACCCATGCTGATGGCCTCCAAAAAAGAAATAATGAGCAAGAAAAAGAAAATACTCCCTACTCTGGACATGAGGCATAATGGGTGAAGTTTCTTTCATGTGGTTGAATCTGGCACACACTAAGTTCTTTGCTTTCTAAATAAAAAGACTGCTTCTGAAAGGAATGAGAAGAACCTGTTTGGTTTACAGGCTCATTTGGATGATCCCAAGTAACTAAGATGTCTGGTACCATACTTGAAACAGGTGAGTAGTGATGAGACAGATGCAGTGAAGGGAGAATCTACCTAAAAGCATTTGGCTGGATGACAATATGACCACTAAAATACACAAACTCCCTGTTGTATCAGTTTTAATTAGCTTTATCATATAGTCTCACTAAAGTTGGTCCTCTATTTGTATGATCTTTCTTGCTAGGTTCAATACATTATTTTGTAAACCTGGTCCACACAACTGAGTTTTTGGCCTGTTTCATGATAGACAGCTTTCATTGCCTATGTCACAACAGAATATAATGTACAAAAGTGTATTTGGACTCATAACAAATTTGGGCCTGTACCTAATCTTGAATATCAACAATAGAAATCTGGATTATATCTAATGGGCAACAATGAGTTACTTCTATACTTTTGAATTAATGACTTGATGTTATGTAAGGTTAGGGAACGATTAACTTACATTCTTCAAAATAGATCAGAAAACAAAAATAAAGTAAGAAGCGCAGCATAGGTGATGACAATAATTCTGCACCTAGATTTTGGGAAAAATGGTATATAAATAATTTAATCTATCTTTCAGGGACACCTGGGCTTATTTAATACAATCATTGATATTTTTCAAGTAATTAACTGGTGTTTCCTTTCATTATTGTTAATGAAAGGGAATGTTAGAGATGGCAAGAACAAAAGTTTATGATTTTGACACCCAACTTAGTGCAATCCATTACAAATTAGTTTGGATATGATGTTTCTGTCTTAAATTCTGAAAAGCAAAATTAATTCAATGAAACTGCAGGGCTCAGCTAAACACTGTCTTCTGAGTAATCACCATAATTGGAATTGGCTGGAAATGGCAAAGTTTTAACTTGTGAGGCAGGATAATATTTTGAGATATTAATTAGAGTTTTGTTCTCCTGTAAGTTTTCTTGAGTGCATTACTTTTCTCACAATTCACCACTCTCAGCGGAGAAAGAATATAGTAAAACATTAATTAATCTCCTGAAGGAAAATAAAAATAGACAAATAGCAGACACAATATTTCTGGAAACCATTGTTTTCAATCTCAAGAGCCACAAACTTGAGAGACAAAATGCTCTGCTTTGTTTTTTATTATAAAGACCTGTCATGAATATTAAGACACAAAGGTTTAAAAGGCTAAAACTTGAGTAGTGAGGAATCCAAAAGTGAAGTCGATAAGTAGCAGGTGGACATGAGGCGAGCCCACTGAGTCTTCCCATTCAATCATATATTCATTCAACTAACTTTTCTGGGGGCTTATCATATTCCGGTAATGACTCTGGATGCTGGAGATATGTCAATAATTAAAATAGGCAATAATCTCTCTCCCAATGAGGTTTTAATTGATAGAAATGCATAAAAATGAGATAATTCAGTAAAATATTTAATATCCTACAAAGAAGTAACTGTGAAGTAAATAAATGTAGTGTAGGAGTAGTTTGAAATTGGCTAAAAAATAGAATTGATGCTTTAAATAATCCAGTATTTGAATAAGAACACGGAGTAAGTAGCCATCGTGATCAAAGGCCATCATAGGAAATTTAGATACCTGGTTGTGAATCCAGGCGAAGAGACTGATATCCAACAACCAGAGGGATTAAAGCACATTGAAGAAAGGTGAACAAGGATGAGGGTTTTCAGGCAACCCTGATACTCCTCCCAGCCAGTGCTAGTGTAGTAGATTGATTGTCAAAAAGTTTACAATAATTCACCCTTCCTGTAGCCACATTCTTTGCAATGTGGTTTTGTAGTAAGTCCCACCAAGAAATGGAATCTATTTCCCCAACTGCTCAAACAGATCTGGCTTATGAATTATTTTTGCCAACAGAATGAAGCATTGTGGTGGTGCACCAGTCCTCAGCCTGAGCCTCAAGAAACTATTTGTTTATCGACATAGTCTTGTGAAACACTGCCACTATCACATGAACAAGCCTAGGCTACCCTGCTGGATGATGAACGATCACTGGCAGGAGAATGCACTTTTCCCAGAAAAAGCCATCATAGACCACACTATCGACATATGACCATCAGAGATGTGAGTGAACCCCAGACAAACCAGCAAGGCTAGAGATATTCAAACTAACAAGACTACATGAATACTGTTTTAAGTCACTCTAGTTCTGGAGTGGCATATTGCATAGCAATAACTAAATGAAACAGGTAGGAAACATATGAATTTTATATAAACTCTTCAGGACCTTAGAATGCCCCTCAGCAGAGTAAAAAATAGTAGAAAAGTGGAAAATATTGAATTAATTAAGCTTAAGTTCTGAGTTGGCCACATTTAAATCTAGAAGTAATTAAGTTATTTTTAATTGGTGGAAATGGAGTTTTATAAACTAAAATTCAATAGGAAAGAAAAAGCCACACATGCATCTGAGATGCCATTGTGAATTATAAACTAGTTACACTTCTGCTAAAATAATTTCAGCTATTCTAGTGAGGCACCTGCGCCAGAGAAATCAATGCTGTCATTAGGCAACCATGACCTTCAGGGACCACAGCACCTGGTATTCTTCACAATTTCAAATCAAAAATTAATTATTTCAAGAAATCTGTAACTGTTGTTTCCATGGCACATTATTTAATTTTAAAGAATGAGAGTATTCTTTGTATATACAGAGTCGCTTCTGAAAAGAAAATGTGAAATTAACTCTAGACTATAGTGAAGATCATGCAGCCTGCAGCACCATCAACAAGGCCACACATATCCTCTGTCATGTATGTAACCTAGAGTACAAGTTGAAATACATCCCCTCTAGGGTTTAGTGGGAGAGCGCATGTTTAGCATGTGTGAGGTCCTGGGTTTGACTTCCAGCACCACCACTACCCCCAAAATAGAAGCCTCTCTATATATTTGTTATTGTTTATACAAACAATATTTAAGAACCTGTTGTCCTCAACCAAGTGCTTTTATAATGGACTAGAACTAGAACTGGGGGGGGGGGGCAAATTGCATTTCAAATAGTACTGCCAATGCTAGAAGTTAGATGTCAATGAATTGACAAAACTAGGACTCAAATCAGGAATGATGACTCAAAAATGAGGAAAAAACCAATAGATAAAATTAAGAAGACCTTTCTAAATACTATTGCTGTAATATTTATAATACACAATATTTGTTTTAATGTTTATAATAATTGTTATTGTTCTTTTAGGCCACTAGTTGAAATGGTTTGTTAGGTAGCAATAGATAAGCAGAAGGGATTTCGTCCTTGAGCCCCAAGGACACTTGCCTAAAAGTGCTTTCTCGGCGCTGTCATGGGGAATGCAGCCTCCTCTTCTGGGTAACCTGGGAAACCAAGGAACTTGACAAAAGTAATAGCCACTTGACCCACATGTGGCTATTTATATTTAAATTCAAATAATTTAAATAATAAATTCATTTCCTCAATTTGATTTAGTAAAATTCAATTGAATTTATAAAATTATAAATAGCAACATTTCAGGTACTTGATAGCTGCATGTGACCAGAGGCTGTCACATTGCTATCTTCCATCTTCATCTAAGTTTTTATTGCACATCACTGCTCTCATTATCCAGTATTAATAAGAAAAAAATCTACTTTTTTCCTTAATCCATTTTTTTGCCTACCCTGTGGTGATAGAGAACACTGGATTGTTTGACACATAGTAATTTTAAAATATACTAAAAATTCAATGTTAGAATAGACTGGATACTCTTTTGAAAGCACAATAACAACCAAAAATCCTATCCTTCAAACCCAACAAAATGTACAGTCTCTGTCCTGCTCTATAAAAGCAATTTAACACAAAAACCAGATATGATCATTTGGAATTTGGCTAATCAAACTTTTCCTGAATGAAACTGATAAAATCCATTGATAATTAAGGCAGAAGGAATTTCAACAAGGATTAAGTGCTTTTAAAGTAAACTAATTTGACTTGTGACAGTTTTATTTAGCAAAAATCAGCACATAAATAATTCTTCAGAAAACATCTTTCTCAAAAAAAATTCTTCAAAGCCAAAGAGGAACTTATTTAAAAAGAAAAAGAACAACTCTATTAACCTTAAGGAAGTGCAAATCAAAACTACACTGAAATTCCATTTCACTTGTTAGTATGACTATCATCAAAAAATGCAGAAAAACAATAAATGCTGGTAAGGATGTGGAGAAAAAGGAATCCTTCCACACTGTTAGTAGCGATGTAAATTAGGATAGCCACTATGGAAATCAGTATGGAAATTGCTCAAAAAACTTAAAATAGAGCTACCATTTTGATCCAGCTATACCATTCTTTGGTATATATCAGAAGAAATTAAAGTCAGCACACTATAGGGATACCTACATACTCATGTTTATTAGGGTACAATTTATAATAGTCAAGATAGGAATCAAGCTAGGTGCCCTTAAACAGAGAAAGGGATCTGAAAAGTATATGTACATAATGGAGTATTATTCAGCCATAAAGAATAACAAAAGTGTGCCTTTTACAGGAAAATGGATGGAACTGGAGATCGTCATGTTAAATGAAATAAGTCACTCAGAAAGACAAACAGCACATGTTCTCCCTAGTATCTATTATCTAAAAACATAACAAGGAAGTAGAAGGGAGACTAGGCAACAAGAAGGGAATAAGGGGGAGCAGTAATAGAGGGATGAATATGATCAAAATATATACTTTGAACCCCCCCCATATGTGAAACTAGGGGGTTGGTGGGGCAAGGGGGCGATATGATGTGAAATTATTACATTATGTTATGTGCATGTACAGAGCTACCAAAATGGAATCCACTAATCTATGTAACCAGTATGTACTAATAAAAGAAAAAACACACACACACACACAAACAACCCTCTGCCTTTTTCCCCAAAACAGGGGAGTTCTTAGTTCCTTTCTATTCAAGATAACATAAAAGTCAAAATGGACAGTTCATCCAGGTTACACTTTTGTCATGAAACAAATTTGAAAATCTTATCAGTTAAAGTGAGTACATCAAGTGCACCTTATTCCTGCATTTTAAGGCTAATCCAAGAATTGTCTTTTTGATTAAATCTATACAAAAGAAGTTATCCTAAAGTTGAACATCTTAACGGTGATTTCTTTAATTCTTAAAAATTAAATAAAAAGTAAGCATGAATAAATTATCAAATTGTCTCCTTTGTGTTTTTGTTGTTGAGGAACCTATACTTATAAAAGGATTTTAGGATCTCTTTTTTCAGATCATAGTCTTGTGGTCTAGTAGAAAGGAAGTTGTTTGGTGATATATGTGGAATCAAAACAAACACGGTGGAATTATTATTTGGGGATCTGGGAGGAACTGAAAGGTTTTTGAGAAACTCCCTGCAATACTGCAATAGTCATTTCACTCATAAATTAAAACTGTAGTGTTCAAAATCTAAAAACTATAATGTTACACATATCATAGGACCTAGAAAGCGGTTATTACATCTTAAATAGTTTTAGAGTATGCACATAAAGGAAAACTTTTTAAAAGTCATCTAAAGTTGAATCAATATTATAAAAACAAAACTAAAAATGTCACAAAGATATAAAGCTTCCTTTTAGTAGTGTTGATACTAGGAATGTATCTGTATTCTGGTTAATCATTTGGTTCAGAAGAGCCTTTGCAATTAATCTTGTCTCTGCGTATATATTCAACACTAAAATAGAAAAATTCCCTATTGGAAGATGTCAATCGAGGCCTTTCAACTTTTAATATGTGAAGAAATCGAAGAGGACTTACAGAAAAGTAATAAAAATGATTAAAGTTTCAGAAATAGGACTTAGGAATAAAGGTTAAATGATTTGACATTATCAAAACTTAAAGAAAAGAGCAGGAGGTGTTTCAATAATGATCTCCAAAACATGAAGGTTTATTACAGAAAGAATGGGTCTCCATCTTTAGCACTGGCAGAATCAAAGGAAATATTGAAAGATAAGTAGACCTACAATTTTCTAGTGGAATGCTGTGATACATTTTGTCACAGGCTTAGAAAACACTGCTTTCAGGTTATAGATAAAAAAATTGTTAAAGGTTCATAAAAATCACTATCACAAGAAAAAGGCAAGCTCCCTGTATAGTCCCTCTAGCCCCACCTTACAGTGTAGATTTATTTGTGCCACTAGGCACAAAGAGTCACATCCTTCACCCTCCCAGCCTAATGTCACATAAACAAAATGCCTTAGCAAACCACCCTTTACTACTACCTCAACTACCAATCTATTTTTCACCCAGGCCAAAATTATTAAAGCACAGTAGAAAGAAGTTGACAAACAACACATTAGGAAAATAACCAAAAGGTTTGAGGTTTTGGCACCTAAAGTTGAACACTGGGTAAGTAATGAAAAAAATTGAATCTCACTGAAGTTAGATCAAACATGGTGTAAATTCGATCTCAGCCATTACTTGCATCTCAGCCATTGCTTTGAACATTCCCCCTCCAAAATTCATTTTGGAAACTTCAGCATTAATGCAAGAGTGTTGGGAGGTGGGGGCTAATGGGAGGTATTTAGGTCATGAGAGTTCTTCTTCATGGATGAATTAATGTCTCTAAAAAAGTGCTTGTGTAGTTGGGCTGTCTCTCCTGTTCTTCTGCCATATGGGGGGTGTCATGTTCCTTCTCTTCAAAGAATGCAGCATTCAAGGTGCCATCTTGGAAGCAGAGAAATTGGTTACTAACTTGCCAATGCCCTGATCTTGAACTACCCAGACTTCAGAACTGTGAGAAAATTTCTGTTTATTGTTAAGTTGCCAAGTCCCAGATAGTCTGATATAGCAGCACAAAGTGGACTAAGATAGCCATTTATCCACTGTTGCTTTCATTCATCCAAACAATACATATTTAATGGTCATCAGCTATGGTATTGGAAACTATTTAGGCTCCCATGGAAATATCAGTGAGCAAAACATAAAATCCTCTGCCCTTATGAAACATATTGTGCAAGACCTTATATGCCTTCACAAGACCTTAGGTTTTTTTCTAAGAATGTCATTAAAAGGATGACATGATCTAATAATCATTTTTAGAAAACTATTCTAGAGTCTACATAGAAAATCAACTATAGAAGGGGATTAGTGGAATTGTACAGATTAGATAAAATACTAATCCAATAATCCAGGCAAGAGATGGTGGTTTGTACCAGGATGATACCAACAGATCTGGTGAGAAATTATCTGATTCTGTAAGTATATGTGGTATATGTAGCATCAATAAGGATTGTTAATACAGTTCCATGGTTTTGTACCAGAGCAAATGAAAAGATACAATTACTATTAACTTAGATGGAAAAGGCTATGGGTTAAACAGGTTGGAGAGAATAAGGCACTCAGTTTTAAACAAATGTTTGAAATGCCTATTGAAACACAAGGGGAAGCCAAAAAAGCAATTGAATGAACTATGTATCTCTGAACTTTGTTCTGCTTATTTATAAAATTGAGTAATAATAGCTACCTTTTAGAGATGGGAGAATCAAGAAGATTTAAAACAACTGGCACATAGTAGGTAATCAGAAAAGCGAATGGCAAACATCATTACTATCAAGAAAAAGTATACCAATATCAGTAGGAGAAACAAAATTAAAAAGGGAAGAAACAGTTAATTATGGCCATAACCCTGCTGCAAAACAAAAATCCATGAAATCTCAATGGCATACAATAAAAACATGTATTTAGCTGTCAGCTGATTTCAGTTGATCTAAGCTGGGCTCACTCATGGGTCTTCTGCCACTCAGAAACTCAATTTATTTGATCAGTGTCATCTGGAAGTGGCTCTACTCCGTGTGGCTCTTATCCTCTTGATGGGACCAATATATTTATCCCACAGTGATAAGAGATACTTAAGAGAATATGGAAGAGGTAAGTAAATGTAACTTTATTGTAATATACCACTTGGTTTCATACTAAAACTAATTCCGGTATGAAGTATCCCTAGGAGTTCATCTTTAAGTGACCCCTGGTCAGCTCACAACTCCCAATACACTATTGCTTTCTAGTGATAGGAATTTGTCCTGAATGCACTTGCTCAAGAACCATCTTCTTCAAAAACCAATTTAAATTGCACATGATATAATAAGTCACCATGGCTCTCAATGCCATCAAACATCTGACCACATTATTGTACAAGATACTGGATCAGCAATGAGAGATATTTTCCATTTTTAATAGGAAGAAAATATGCATATCTCTTGCTGTTATAACACAAATGTCCAATCTTTTCTGAGTTGCCAAAATATTTCTAGCCCATGGCTAATGATGACCAGGATTCAGGTTCAAACTTAAAAGTGATTAGTTACCTTTCATTCATTATTCACTTTCATTCTTTTTTAAATTAATTTTATTGGTACTTTTTAGGTATACAATATATATAATGACATTCATCATTGGAAATTCGCACCTTTACATAATCCATCTTGGTTCTTATTTTTTCCCCATTTCTCTCCCCTCCCTTCAATCCCTCCATCCCTCCCTATTTACAAAGACTTTGTTTCCATTTTTTTCATTTTCTCATATTAATTCCATTCCCTTCTTTCCTTTCCCCTACCCCTCCCACTTCCCCTTCCTCACTTTCATTCTTAACTTACCGTGATTTCTTAAAAATCTGGGATGACAATAAATAATCAGGGAGAGAAAAGAAACTCTAAGAATTGGACTGTATCTCTTGAATTAAATCATCTCTATGAGCTGCTGTTTTCACTGACAGAGTAAATGTACCAACTAGTACCAGATAATACTAGAGCATTAAATGTAAAGGTACTTATCTGAGATGGGAAAGTCTGTGTTATCTGTGTTTAACCCTGCTTGTATGATATATATATATATATATATATATATATATTTAAATATAGTTTATGAGGGTGGAATTATGGTTTAATTATTAATTAAGTAATATGTGGCAAGGAACAGTTCTGACATTTATGAGAAAATTAAATTTCCAACGTAGAAAGCATAAGACACAGTTGGGTGCATCCAATCCCCCAAGGATGTGATTATCTAATAATAAACCATGTTTTCTGCAGCTGTGTGATTGCTGTTACCAAAAAAAAAATGTTTATTATAAGTAAGATTGTGTTCTTTTTGTATAGAGAATAGATGAAGTAGGTTGCACAGAATATCAAACAGATGTTTCAACCAAATTATGTCTCTGCCATGGGTTAATTCTTGCTATTTACACTGGACAACATCTGAAAGTAGATACAGTCTATACGAGGAAAATGTAAATACTTTTCAAGCAAATTTCACATCACTGTAAAATAACAAACAGCTAGTAAAGGTACAGATGCTGGCAGTTTTGAGTTCTCTATCCTCATTCTGTATGTACATATACACAAAAGCTCGTGAGAATAATACTGACTCAGGATGATTTTGGAAATTTTTCCATTAGTGGAACTAGTTCTGCTATGGTTCAACCATCTGTGAAAGGACTGGCATGAATTGGAACAAGATTTTATTTATGAGCTTAAAGAATAAATCTAACTTTTCACAAATAATCCTGAGATCTCAAAATCTTGATTGCTTTGACTATATGCTAAACAATCTATACGATACGTATGTACACTATCTCATTTCATCCTAATCATTATCCTGAAAAAGTTTTTGTATTATTACTATAAACTAAGGTTCAGATACATAAAGCATCTTACCCATCATCACACCACTAGAGAACAGGAACACTTGCATTTGAAATTAAGATCTGTCAGATTGCAAATCCCATGCTTATTTTCATTTTGTCATTTTGCTGGATATTTTTGTTTGTCTCATCCACCATGGAGCCTGATTTATATGCACTTTATCAACATGCCCCTTCCTTTCTCATTAGTGGTTGAGTTTGCCCAAGTGAGCCCCAGCAGATCTGACGGGCACTGTCTGGAAGCTTTCTCTCTCTCTCCCTCCCTCTCCTTGATCATTTAAACCACTGTGGCAACACCACCCTTTCCTGAATATCCCAAGTCATGTACTTTCTCATCTGGTCCCCACCCCTATGTAAAGATTGCCCTTCTTACACATTATTTGCAAGTTATTTAATCTGAGAGCTCCATTTGTTTTCTACCAGCAGTCTGAGATAGTTACTGATGCAATATATTAGGTTATTACCTTCATTAATTTTAGTTTGACTTTATTCTTTTAACAATTAAGTATAGTTACTATGTTTCATACACTGCTAGTGAGAATACTAAGAGATATAACACAATCCTATCGTCACACATCAATACATTTCTATAAATAGTTTTACAGAAGTTATAAAGGAAGGGAACTTGATCCAAACATAAGGGCTAGAGATAACTTCCTGTCTTAATTCATTTTTCTGTTGCTATGACAAAATACCTGGGACTGAGCAATTTATAAGGAAAAGAGGTTTATCTGGCCCAAGATTCTGGTGTGTGGGAACTCCAAGACCAAGTAGCCAGATTTTGTGAGTGCCTCATGCTGCTTCAACTCATGGTAGAAAGGAGGAAGGCAAACAGGCACATGCAAAGGAGGCAAAACATGACAGGCAAATGTACTATGTAATAACCCTTTTTCTCAGTAACTAATCTAGCACCAAAAGAGTGAGATCTCATTGAAGGAAGGTTATTGAACCATTCATGAGGATCCCTTCATAAGGTCTCTGCCCCTACTACCTAAACACCTCCCACTAGGCCCCTGCCTTCTAGCACTGATGTATTAAGGAATTAAGGTTCCAATCCATGAACTTCTGAGGGATATACTCAAACCAAAGTACTTCTTAAGCAGGTGACGCCTGAGCAGGAAATCAAAAAAGTAAACAGCAGTTGGATGTGGCATGAGGCTCACAGGAAGAGCACTTTAAGCAGAGTACCCATGGTGCCACAAGCACAGAGGCTTGAGACAGCAAGGGATGGAAGTGGAAAGAGAGTGTTCAAGCACGGAAGGTTTTTCAACATGCCTGGATCTTAGAGAGCAAAGAGACTTTCAGGCAGAAGAAGTCCTGGAGAGGTGGGCTAGTGATTTCGAATTTTGAAGGACTTTCTATTCTGTCCTTAGCAGTTTTAGTTTAAATCTTGAAGTATTATAAATGTAATAGTTACATCCCCAAAATTGCATTTTTAGGAATATGCTCATAATTCTGAAAACTAAAAAGATAATGAGTTAGAAGGAGCAAGTTATGAAGACCAGTTCAGAGGAAATGACAGGAAAAAATGAGGAATAAGTTATGTTTACTTGAAATAGTAATAGAGAGGAGAGGTTTACAGAAAATTTCCTCTTGGCAGATTGACATATATAGTTTACATATAATGAAACTGGAGGAGTCAAGGAAGCCTTCCAGATTTTTGATTTGGGCCATGAGATTGAAGTCACCTAAATATCAGGGTTTCTCAACTGTAGAACTATTTACTTGTGGAGCCAAATAATGCTTGGTAATGGGGTGGGGGGTTTCATGTGAATTGTAAGGATGATTGGAAGCACATCTAGAATTTATATTCTCATACCATTACCTCTCCCAATTACGACCACCAAACATGTCTCCCAATATTGTCAAATGTTCCCTGGGGCTGGGTGCAAAGTAACCCCCACTGCTTAATGTAATAGCATACAGCTGGTAACCGACTTATGTAGCAAAACAGCAAGCACCACTTTGGATAGAGGGAGTCTGAAGTTTTTATGACAAAGAAGTTGTTTGTATAAACAACAGGGGTCCCATGGAAACCATGGCTAGAGATTTATACTGAAAGACACTGGCACATAGATAGTTGAACCCCTTGAAGATATTGAGATCACCTTGGAATTGCACTGACAGCCCTTTAACCTACTTCAATTTATGAAGGTCATCTGAGCTTTTATGAAAATTAAGCAATTGTATTCACTATAAAAATAATATTTTATTTTTACTTCCCAGAATCTGTAACCTCATAATCAAATATAAATATATATAATTAATCAGTCAGCTTTTGGTTTGTCTGTGAAAAATAGCTTATCACACTAATCAGTGTGTGTGTGTGTGTGTGTGTGTGTGTGTGTGTGTGTGAGTTTATGTGTATGGAACAGGTTCTACCTACACTGCCTTCCAACATCTACTTCACATGAAAGGGAATATCATTTGCTGTTAAAATATCTCTGTATTGAACCAGATAAAAAGTTAATGTCTAAAGTCACCTGAGTGGAAAGCAGCAGAGCAGGAACTAGAGCTTAATGGCATATGATTATTTTGTCATGTACTTTTTAAAAAACACACTAGTCGTGATTTCTGTATTTTATGAAGAACCCAATAGCACCTACAATCTGCATTACCATCAGGATAATAATAGCTAAAGCCATAGAGAACTTACAAGCTGCCAGAAACCCTGAGAATTATATAGGTACTGTATCATTTAATCTTCCCCCAAACTCTGGGGGTTAGATGCTGTTATTTCCTCTTTTACCAAGAAGGATAGTGAGGTTTAGCATGGTAATGAACTTGCCCAAGAAGACATGGCTGGTATTAAGACACACACAGACAGAACTAGAAAGCTAGACTATACCATTATAAGCCTCTCTCTTAAACACCATCTCACATTTAGTCTCATATACATATAGATACATGGCAAATAAAAATTTAAGGTATTAACTTAGTAAAATGAAATGATTATTCAAAAATTGTCAACCTTTTCAAAATACTGAGACTACAAATTGTGTGTCAAAAAGATGCTTAGCTTTTTAAATTCTTATTTTATTCTGACTTGTATTTCATTTAGTTGTTTACATGGTTGGCTTTCCCATTTGACTTTAAACTCCTTTAGAGCAGAAACTGTCGTTGTAACTCATAATGCAAGGTTGTATTGATTGACACATGGCGAGTGCCCCCAAACCGTTTCCTGATTGTTTAATTATAAATGGAGGAATGGATTAGGTCCTAAATGTCTGATGGTGAACTCATTCTCACATATAATAGTAATATCCCATTGTATTAAACTATGCTTCTGGCTGTTTCTTTTAAATGGCAAATTCTGTTCAAATCTCACAGGCAAAGATGGTTCTCTAAAATATAATTATTTCACCTGCTAAAATATTTCCCATAGAGAAGAAAATACTTTTTCATTTGTGGGGCATTTTTTAAACCTGGTTCATTGCTGGGTACATTCCTTTGAGGGGAAAAAATTTAGGCACATAGTTAGCTTTCTTCCCAGTTCACATGATGCAGTTACCAAGATAGCAAATGGTGAAACACTCAGACTTTGTGTGCTAAACAGATATGGGGTCAAATACCACAACTGTCACTTGATAACTATGTGTGATCTTAGCAATATTATTTATCCATACTAAGCAAATCTTTGTATGTTTTTCTTCATATCTAAAATGGAGATATTAGTAACCTTATTGAGACATTGTGAGCACAAATTGAAATAAGATGTACAAGAATTTTCCACATTGTATCATTCATTCACATAGGTTTCCAGTTTTAGAGATTCAGTGATGAGGCAGGTAGAAGATAGCTTTTGCCTTCATGCAGTTTACCCTACGTTGGAGGAAGAGAATATTTAAAAATATACTTATTTTTAGAAATAATGACAGCATACAAAGTTAAAAAGGAAACAGACAAACTACTGAGATGGGGACCAGTAGGGGAGGAGATATACATTTTATCCTGAGGAAAATGAGAAGACACGGGATATTTTTCAAATCTGATTTATGTTACTAAAATTTGTCTGGGGCTACTGTGTGGGCCATGAATTACAGGAAGGTAAAGATAGAGGCAGCAAAGGAGTTAGAAAGGTACTGAAATAGTCTAGATGACTGACGATAATTGCTCAGATTAGGCTGGTGGCAGTAGGAATGGAAGTGAATGAATTGGACTAATACATATAGAAGAGGACTCCTATGTTTCTGGCTTGAGCAATTGGGTAAGTGGCCACATTTGCTGTGATGGATTAGACTAGTAGAAGGACACATGCTAAAATTTAAACATGCTAAGTTTAAGCTGTCAGGGATACATGTAATCAGTGAGAAAATCATATAAAGTTGGATATATGAAAATTTAAGGGTAGGTCTGAGCTGGAGATATGTACCTGGAAACAATGAGCACAGGAATAGTTGTTATAGGAATCCTAGTCCCCTTTCCTCATAGTTCCATATTTAACTTCTTCTCTATTCCCAGGAAAGGAAAACATTAAGGAAATAATGTGGGCCCCCTAACCAGTTTCCTTCCATTTCTTTCCAAGGGAAGAAACATGGCTTTTATGATTAATAAACTTAGCATACAAAAATGGACATGCATAGCTTAAACTCTTACAAGGCTCTGTCTTCTCAGATACGACTATGTGAAAGGCTTGATTATTCTGATAACCCTATATCAGGCCCAAGTCTGCAAGAAGAATGTCTGGTGGCCTCCCTTTCAGTATGTTTATCATTGGTGCTTGGAGCTGGCTGAGTAGATATTTTGCTCACTTTCAAACTTATTTCCTCCCTCATTACATTATTTGAGTATTAGGAAGCTTGATTTTGGCATAGAACAAACCATGTTAACCCTGAGATTACTGACTACCCTAATGCAGCCATATTTAATATGCTAATAGAATAAATTCTCCTGTTGAGAAAGAGAAGGAAAAATGCCTAGAACATTGGCAGAAGTTGAGAAGAGAGGAAAAGCAGGTAAAATAGAATGAGAAGCCAAGGAGTTAGAAGGGGGATCAGAGGGAATAATCTCCTATTAAAAGCTCCTGAGACATCAAGGAAGATGAGGACTCAATGGTGTCTCTTAGGCAGAGAAGAAGAGGGACATTTCTTTGTATTAAAAACCTTATCTTTTTATTGCAGTACAGATATCATATTAAATAATAAAATGTTAGAAAGTATCCCTTTGCTGTTAAGAAATCAAGAAGCTAAATGTAAGAACTAATACCATAAAACTTATAAAAGACATTGGGGGAAAATGAACCAACATATTTAGTTCTGCTTGCAAGTCTTTTCATGTATGAGCTATAGCACTTATAAAACTTAAACTTCTAATATACTTGGGAAAAGTAATGGTTGATGGAATTCACATTGACATAATTAATTAATAATGTATTGTTTTCACAGTAAGTTATAAAAAATATTTCTGGGAGGAAAAGGGCCGGTAGGGAAGTGGGCTGGCTGATCCAACCAGAACAATCTGTAGTTTGTGGTAGGACTAAATTGTCTAAAAACAAGGAATATACAAGTATTGACTTTCATGATACTCTGAGGCATTAGAGCACTGAGTTCCACTTACTCTGTTCTTCCCAAAGGATCGTCATTGGCAAAAATGAGCCTTCTCTGGATAGTATTGATTGCGACCTGGGTGAGTTATAACAATTTATATTCCAAGACTCAAAAGCTACATGCCTGCCAGGAATTTCATCATAGTAGCTATACAGAAATGATGAAAATGAAACTATTTATGTGAACAGAAATAATTTGTGCTGTTAACTCTCTGAAGTGTCAAGTGGATCCACATAGGGTTTTAACCAAATTTATATTTGTGCGTTCTCCTTCAGAAAAAAATAATGTGGCCACCAAATTTTATATCTAAAAGAGCATTTTTCACTGCTAATAAAAGAGCATGTTGTCTGATTCCTGGTCTTCTTTATGAATAGAGAATTTCTTCAAGCATTCTGAATCCTCTAAGACTTTTGGTTCCCATAGAAGTAGGGAATTTCTACATGGTTGTTAGAAATTCTAAATTGAGAAATCAATCAAGGGGATTGAAAAGTCAGTCAATACAGATAACCAAAGCTCCAATCAATGCAAACACTAATTATACCATGCATCAATAAATTCTCTATTAGTGCTATCCAAAAGAACATTTTACAATTATAGACATATTCTCTGCCCATGTTGCTGAATGTGGTTGGTAGCCACTAGGCATGTATGATTACTGAGAATATGAAACATGGCTAGTGTAAGTAAGCAAATGAGTTTTGAAATTCATTTATTTATTTAAATCTAGTTTGTAGGGTGGTTCCTGTCCTTGATGCTGTAGGATGTAGAATTTAAGGTTATAGAGACAGAATATCGGTTGTTTCAATATCTTTAAAAGAGTACCCTTTCTGAAGCTATTCGTAGAAAGTATGTATTAGAAAAGTTCTGAGGAATCTATTAGTAGGGAAACAATTTAAACTAGCTAATTAAAACTTTGACTTTCATTATTTAAATTTTACTGAATGGACAGGACTGAGATTGTTTAAAATATTAAAGACATTAATCAAATCAATTAAAAAACAGACCCCTTCTGTGATTAGAATTGGGGCAAGAAATTTTTTCAGAGATAAACCCAGGCAAATGTATAAAACCATATTTTAAAAAGCAATAGTACAGCCATCTAAAACTTGTGGATACACCTTTCAGATGAGAGGATCCCCTGATCTCAGAAAAAAAAAAAGATGGCTGTGAGCTATATCCTGAGTGCCAATAAGAGGCAAAAAGCCATTCAAGCAATCTTTGCTGACCACACAGGCAGTCTCTCCAACCATAGATCTTTCAGGTTTCATATACTTTCGTATCCTTTCGTATTACTAATAATCTCTTGATTTTCATATATTTTGCTTCCTCCAAGACCTCAAATAGAGCATACACCCCTTTGTCCCTTATGGGCCAAATTCTTTCCCTTTATCCACAAAGCAAATTATTGTACTTGGCTGTTTTTACAGAGCTGAGTTTTGCTTTTGCGTTTTTGCTTATTTTTAGTTTTCAACTCATTTCATCATGTCAAGTACTCAATAGTCAACTCACCCTATTGCTGAACACATGTCTGATTGCCCCCATGTCCCTGATCTTCATTCAATCCCTAGGAGCCCAATTAAAACATCTGGTTAAAAAAAAAGCCACATCAGGTATTCCTAAAGCACAATTCCCACTTTTAGAATTTTGACTTTCTATCTTCAAAAGGTCTTGTTTTTAGTTGATTGCCAACAAATGCATTAGCTGAAAGTATGTAAAGTCTCAGATGATTTTATTTATCTTAACATAGAATGTTAAAGAATTCAGATATCTGCAACTCACTGTTATGGCTTGTATCTAGATGTCCTTGCAAAGCCTCATGTGCTCATAGGTGGGGCTTCCTGGAGTTGGTTGAATCTAGGGTGTGTGATACTGGGATTGAGGGTGTGTAATATCCAGATTAGTCCCTTAATTCAATTAGCATAGTTCTGGGTGTGGCTGAATGGATTTACAGAAGAAGGAACCCCTACTCTGGGTGTGAGTGACACTAATCAATAGGCTTGTAGCCAAGATGGAATATAAAGGGACTGAAAGAAGGCTGTTCACTGCTTCATTGCCTCCTGCCTGCCCTGCCATGGACTGTTTCACTTCAGCCATGCCCCTCTGCCAGGCTGCCCTGCCTTGTAGCCAGCTGACTATGGATGGAAACCCCTACAAACTGTGAGCCAAACTAAACATTTCCTCCTTTAACTTGTGGGTTTCAGGTATTTTGTCTCAGCAACAAGAGAAGTAATTAAGACACCCACCCTCAGCAATGGTGGGTGTGAGGGATCATAATTAGTGGCATAAAGTTCTGTCTAGTACTTTCTCAAATAGCAAATAATTCAAAAGAAATCAAATTGGCCAGTCTTGGGTTTGCTTTTAGGCCAATTCTGAGCTGAAGACAGAAACATCTGTAGTTTGGTACACATATTCAAATACCTTTATCATTAACAACCGTAGCCACTTTGTCAAATTATTTCCATGGCAGCTGAATTTCACAGGAGATTAAGCATCTGGCAGGAGATTAATTAGATGCAATATCTAGTGTATGCTTTTCAAATGTTGTACACAATTCTGCTAGGGTAAATGCAGGCTTAAAAGATACTGTACTATTCTTCTCAAGGTCTTAAGTTTCAAAGTATGTCAAAATGCACTAATAAGTGTGGGAAGTTGGCGAACTTGATGAAAAAGCTAGTTGTTGATATTTCTAATCTTTCCTCAGTTCTGAATATATATCCTTTAAGTTAAAAAGTGTCCTTTGTCTACTTGAAATAATTTCAAATTTAGAAAAGAGTTGCAAGAATGAGCCTTCTCTCAACAAAAGAAAAAAATACACCCCTATAAAACACTCAGCAAATACATCAATTGTTAATACTCTATTTTTACCTGAATCATTGAGGTAAAGGTTACAGGTAACAGCCCCTTGTATGGACAAATACTTTAGTGTGTATTTCTGAAGAGCAATAATATACCATCACATGGCTATAGTGCAATTATATAGGAAATTTAACATCACTAAAATGCTGATATTTAATATAGAATCTACCTTCAAATTTTGCCATTTGTCCCCATTGATGCCTATCACCTATAAATAACCAATCTTAACTTCTATTTTGTCTTCCCTGAGTAAATTTAAGAAATTAGTAGGTACCTGTTTCTTTTTTCTTATTTCCTTTTGCTCTTGCAAAAATCTAGCATATTATCCGTGCTTATTTTGCACTGTGTTTTTCATTTTACATTTACTGGAAACCACTTCCAATCAGTTCACAAATATATGAAATGCTTTATTTTCCTCATATCATTCCAACTTTAAAATAGGCATTGCCAATGGGAGCATTTAACAAGTCAAGTTGTATTAGGACAGCAATTTTCTAGGGTAGTGCTGCATAAATGGTTTTGTGGACTAGTGGACTGTATACGTTCTCCAAGTTTGCCAGTCTTCAAGGAGATAGGTATAGAATTTGATAACAAGTGCCCTTGAAACTTTTCTTAGCAATCTGAAGAAGTAATTTTTATGTCTATTGAATCTAACAATGAAAAACATTTGGATTGCATTTTTATACCTTGTTATTTCATTTTCCTAGTGATTCTATGTTACAAAAAGTTATGGCCATGATGAATATGAAATTTAAAAATAATGAAAAACAGGTTCTTTTGCTACAGTTCAAGAAGGACTGCTCAGAGCACTTTTATAGAAAGCTTGAAATTACAAAATCTAAAAGAAGTAGTCTGAGTAGAAAGTAGTAAATGTATTGAATTAATCCATCCAAGATGATAATGCTAACAATGCAAACACTTAATTCAATTTAATAAACAGCTGCTAAACATCTTCTACATATCAAAGTCAGGATGTGTGTGTTCATTTTTAAGGGAAACCAGGAATAAGCATTAAAAAGAAAAATGGATTTTAAAGTTAAAGGAGGTCAAGATCAAATCCCGGCCTCACCACTCCACTGGGAAAGAATTAGTGTTTACCTCCTTTGAGGTTTAGATTTTTATTCAATAAATCACGAAAAATAATGCATAAGGATAAAAAAGAAGAGTGTAAATTGGAGGTGAGTGTCTGTAGATGTGATTTCTTTGACACATACAGTTTTTGTTTTGTTTCTAAGAGTCTTTAGAAAATGTATATCCTATTTAGCCTCGGCTACCAGTTTCCCTTGAAATATATCTTACCTTCATAAATATATACTATTTTAAGCTCCAACATTAATTAATAGATTAATACTGGGGTGCACACAAGCCTAAATATGAAGGCACTCAGCTTCAGAGGGTGCCACATGAAGGGCTGAATTGAAATATGAAGACATGATAAGCCAGAGGTCAAGTAGATGTTTCATCTCCAGACAAGCTGAATATGTTTGTTTATCTAAATATTCATTTTAAGAGAAACCTATAAAATTTTTAATCAAAGCTTAGGAGTTATCTTATGATAAAGAATAGACTGCAGTAGGCAAAAAAAGCACCCTAGGATAAGAGTCATTCTTGAAATTTTTATTACAGTTCCTCATCTGCTCGTTTTTATATAAATATAATGTCTTCGTTTCCTTGCTTCTTCAAAAAGTGCTTTTCTGGCATCCAAACTGATTTTAAGATTGAGTTTCCATTTAAAAAGCCCAAATTGGAAGTTAACACTGAAGCAAAGCACAAATAGAAACTAAGACTTGAAAGCTGCCTGGGAACCCTGTTGAACAGCTATTGAAGCAAGGTTGGCAAGGCAATTTGGTATGCTGCTCTTTTCCGGCAGTGTTTCACTGCTCTAGCTGCTGTGCTCAGCAGTTCTTTGTTGACGTCTAGTCCACAGTCAGTTTTTGTTCCCTTTCAAAAGCTAATTTAAGGATTTTATTTTTGATAGCAATCTAGTTGTATAGTCTCCAATACCTACTTACTGTTGCTTCAGAGAGTTAGGGCAGGACAAGCAATGAAAAATATTGCCTTCATTCGGAAGTATGCTACTGCCCTAGCTGTTCTGCATCAAGGATATTTGATTTCTATTAGAATACAAAAAATGGAATGTGTGTGTGTGTGTGTATGGGGGGGGAGAGAGAAAGAGAGAGAGTTGCAGCAAGAGTAAAAGAGAAAGGTTAATTTAAAGGTTTGGGAAAAATTCATAAAGAGAAATATTCTTGAAAGTGCAATTTCAGGAATAGATTATTGAAATAAGGGCCCACAATTTGTTCATAGCTCCTTATCTCCAAACCTTTAAAAAGTCCCCACCCACATGAACTCCAGGATGGGTCACATGACTTGCTTTGATCTTTGGGAGAGGCGAAAAATGCTTATGGATTGAAACTCTATTTCATCTCTTGGAAACTGCTGCCCCGTGAAAATGCCCAGGCTGGTCTGCTAGATGATCAGAGACACTAAGCCCAGCTGTCCCTATCACTGTGGCTGATAGCCAGCCAACCTCAGAAGATGGCTGATGGTCATCCAACCTCAGAAGAAGGGCTACCTTGCTAACCTCCATGTGAACTCAAATGCATAAGTAAACCCAACTAAAACTGAAAAGAAAAAATATATATCCAACTAACCCTTGTTCAAATTGCCAGTCTACAGAATCATAAGCCTAATTAACAGTCATTATCTTAAGCCACTAATTTGGGGGGTGGTTTATTACATAGCAAAAAAGAACTAATATAGTCCATTTGAGTTTTTTTCCTTAAAAGTGTTAAATAAATACAAAATAATATTCTTATCATGTTTCCAATTTCACTATTATTGTCTGTAATAGATGTGCTCAAAAGAAAAATCAGTTGATTCAAGTAACAGCTGGCAAGTAACAGTTATTGCCACCTATTTTCTTGCTCTGAAGACTTTATTTTAATATCTTACTATCTTAAAGGTGGCAAGTGTTGAATCTCTAATTTTATACTGAAATGACTTTTGAAAAGTACTTAGCATAGAGCCTGGAATGCATTAGGTTCTTAGACAACATGTTTAAAAAAAAGAAAAACACTGAACAAGGACAGTAAAATAACTGGACAACTCAAAAATTAACTATTGAAATCATCTCTAAGGAAAAGCTTTCAAATGTAAAATTTCATATTAACAAAGTATATTGCAGTCTTTCTAGATTTTCAATCATATGCAGGCAGTAAAGAAGCCACTGAAGAAATGATTTAAAGGAGCTGAGGAAAAAAAGCCTGGGAAGGAATGGTTTAACAGCAAGCCTTTAACTTATTCCCTACCTACCCAGGGAATGAATGGAATAAAATATTAACATAGTCCGAGGTCAGTTGGATTCTCTTTGTGGGCAGTGTTGTGCAACACATATCTGTTACCCTAAAATCAAAAGTTGGCTAATCTAGAAGGAACAGACATGTTTAGAGGTGAAACTGACTATTTTGTTGTCTCTCAGAAATAAAATGTTTCACTCATGCATAGTGCTTACCTGTATCTTGTCAATTATTTAGTTTGCTGATGGATAAGACTGATTATATTCTCATTTTACATTTTGTGTTATCATAAGCATCTTTTACTATTGTGACAGATTTCTTCATATGTCATTAATTAATAATTGTCACTATGACTATAATTAGTAACAATACACTGCATTCATGAAAATAGCTCAGAATATTGTACATTTCAACCACAAAAAGTGAAAATATGTGAACTTACCCATATTATTCAGCCATCCTATAATCTATTCATATTCAATACATTGTGCTATAGGTAATAAAAATATTTTATCAATTAAAAATTAATTTAAAATAAATAAATGTTACTGACTGAATAACTCTTACAGATATCCAGAAAAATGTTCTGCAAATCCTGACTTATAAGAGTTCTGGCACAGAGTTTTCATGTCCCATTATAATGATGGTTTACATGTCTGGATCTCGCACTAGATTATGAATTTCTGAAGCCTAGGAGCTTTATTCATTCTTATATACTCAACAAAATACCTACTATCCAATGGGCATTTAACAAAAGTCTAATGAATGTAATTAAATAACAGGAAACTACTCTATGCTGAAATTTTATCAGAAATACTTCTAAATTGGCCACAAACATTTAAAAAGGTAATTCAACAGGGTGACACATGGAGTTTTATATAATCTTGAGGGTCAAGGAAGGGCCCTTCTAAGAATGAAGTAGAAGCCATAAAGGAAACACATTCAGATTTGACTGTCTAAAACTTTAGCCATGTTTTTAAAAATATTCACACTTAAATATAAAAGGCAAGTAATAATCTGGGGAAAATACCTGCAATATATACAGTAGACCAAAGAAACACATTTTTATAAAGATGATTCCTATAAATTAATTTTTAAAATAAATACTTCAGTAAAAGAATGAATAAATGATTCATAAAAGAAATAAAGTCATAAAATATTTTAAT
The DNA here is from genome assembly GCF_053883595.1 of Heterocephalus glaber. Taxonomy (NCBI): domain Eukaryota; kingdom Metazoa; phylum Chordata; class Mammalia; order Rodentia; family Bathyergidae; genus Heterocephalus; species Heterocephalus glaber. The sequence continues at coordinate 4,590,012 of NW_028258369.1, forward strand.
GGGTTTGAACAAACCTACAGTTAAATAGGGAAATACTGAGAAACTTCTCCAATGAGATTTGCAAAAAGAAAACAGAACAATAAATTTCAACGGAATCTAGAAACATAGCACATAGGAAAACATGTGGAGGAGAGCTAAGAAAACATTCAAAAGAAATTCTAAACCAGAAAAATAAACTCTTCTTCACTATTACTCATCTAAGATAGTAAAGTACATTTCTCAGAAGTCCCTATTTGAACAAGTTTGTATTTGGACAAGGTCATATTTGGAAGGTGAATGAGAGGCATCAGACAGTATTCTCAGGAGAATGCAACAGACCTCTGGGTTGACAGACATATAGGACTTCCAGATTCTAGCCCCACTGACCAACTCTGGCCCCAATTCAACCTCACAGTGGCATCAATTCCCATAGACCTCTCCAGTACCCTCCTATTTAAATAGCTTCTTGGATTTTACCACAGATTTCAATCTTTGCACAATTGATTAGTGAATTTACTAATCCTCTAATTTCTCTCCTTCAGAGCTATATTTCCTCAGCTTCCCCCCTTTTATGTAAATTATGACTTTTTTGTAAAACCCCCAATCTCATACACACACACAAACAAACACTAAAAACTGAATAGTCAGTGGACAGTTTTAACTGCATGATAATGGAGAATTCATGAACTGTAAGATAGGTCAGAAAAAGGCTATTCAGAACTCACATATGAGGATAAAAAACACCACAACCACTTTGGAAGGCTGGCAGTTTCTTAGAAAGTTAAACATGTTCCTACCTTACAACAACTGTACAATTACATACCTAGGTATTTACCTGAGAAAAATGAAAATATGTATACACAAAAAATATGTACAGCCATGTACATAAAGGTTTATCTGTAAGAGCCTCAAACTAGAAACAATACAAATGTCATGAAAAGGTAAATGGAAAAACATTCATACAACGAAATCTTACATAGCAATGTAAAAGAACAAATCATCAATACACACAACAATATATAAATCTCAGAAACTTTGTTTTGAGCAAAAGAAGCCAGAAAACAAAAAGCATATATTATATAATTTCATTTACATGAGGGTCAAGAACAAGCATAACTCATGGGGATAGACAATGGTTATTTCAGGGGAAAGGGTTTGACTAAAAAGGGGTACAAGAATAATTACTGGAGTAATAGAAATGTACTATATCTTGGTTTGGTAGTAGCTATATACTTGTCAAAGCTTATTAAATTATATATTGTTAAAAATCTTTGCACTTTATTGTAATAAATTATACTGTAATAAAAAGATTTTTGAATGGAGTAGAATCAGAGAATGGCAATATAAAATTTAACTAAAAACCTAAGAAGAGAGCAGAAATAGGACAGAAGTAATATTTGAGGAGATAATAGCTAATAATTCTCTCAACCAGAAAGATGAACTGCTAAGTTAACATGAGAGAAACATAATTAAATATTTCTCAAGAAAACCTAGATTCTCAGTTTTTTGTGAGGTATTTTCATTTTTCATGAAAAATTTTCAGCAGGCATGTAGACTAGTTTTTACCTCTTTTCTACATCCTTTATTTCTGCTGCAATAAACACAACTAACTGCCAGTCATACACAGACTTGTACTATTCGCTATGGTGGACACTGACTACATGTGACTACTGAACACTTGAAATATGGAAATGGACATGTACTATAAGTGCAAACTATACATTAAATATCAAAGACAGTATGATAAAAAGTTTAAAATTGATTGATTTAAGGAATATTTACATAATTTTATTTTAAATATATTGGGTTAAGCTAAGCATGGTAGTGTACAACTATAATCCCAAAATTGGAGAGGCTGAGGTTTGCCACAAGTTTGAGGCCAGCCTAGGCTACATAGTGAGAAGCAAACAACAACAAAAATTATACATACAGTTAAATATATTATTGTGAAAATGGAAGGAGATCTGTAAATAGGAGGAGGGGAGAGGAAAGGGAAATAAAAATTAAGATGCAGTATGCATATGTACTAATTCCTCAAAATGAATATAATTATTGTGCATCACAAACATATATTAATAAAAAAGAAATTAAAAATAAGATTAAATTAATTTCACTTTTTTTTACCCTTTTAAATCATTACTAGAAAATTTTCAATTATATATGTGGCTCACATTTTTGGTTTATATTATACTTTTATTGGAGAGAGCTGACATAGATTGATATTAATGTCATTTTACTTATAAAAATATAGAAATGGTATGTGCAGAAAACTGCACAACATATAATATATACAATTTTATTAATAATTATAAATGGGACATCCATAGCCACCCAGATCAAGCAATAAAACATTTCTAGGATTCTAGAATTCCACTGAGTGCCCTTTCTCATTCAAAGTCCTGTTCCTTTTTCCCTAAAGGTAGTCACTATCCTTTTATTGTATCATAGTCCTGTTTTTCTTTATAGTTTTACCACCTACTTCTGTAACCATATAATGTGCCTTGATCTATTTTATACCTTTATATAAATGAAATCAAACTGCATGCAATCCTTTTGGCCTTACTTCTTTTTAATATGTTTTTAAGATTCATTCATGTAGTACATGTATCTGTTCCTTTGTGGTTACATAGTGCTCTACTATATGACTACACTATATATTCCACATTTGTTTTCCTATTTATAGACATGAATTGTTTCCAGAAATGTTATTATCATGTTTTTCCATTACAAATAACACTATTATAAACATTTCGTACATGTACCCTGAAAGACATGTGCACGTTTTTCTAAATACATATATATGAATGAATTTACCAAATCATAGTTACAAAATATATCTTTAGTTACTAAATATAAATTTTTTCAAAGCATTTATAAGCAAATTATACCTTGACTAGTAAAATATAAGTGACCCCATTGCATATCATTCCTTCCAACACTTATTACATTTTACTTTTTTAACATTTTAGGGAGTGTTTACTATTATCTTTTTGCAGTTTTAGCTTGTCTTTTGCTAATCACCAATGAAATAGAATAGGTTTTCATGCATGTAACAACTGTCTGAATTTCCTTTTGCTGAAGTGCCTACTAAGTCTTTCACTCATTTTCTATCAATTATTGATTAATATTTTGATCATCATGCCAGACCACCAAAAATGCATTCTGCTTCACAGGTAATTCTTCCATATTGTCCGATGGTCTCAATTCAAAAACATATTTGAATGCCAATTTTTGCTTTCCTTTATCTTAACCTGATAATTTCTTAGTATCATATTGTCTCTTCCATATTTTTTGGTTTTTATTACTATTTTTTATTTGTCAATTAAAAAGTTGGTCTACTTTACTATCCCGTCATTCTCAAAATCAGAAATTCAACCAGTTTTTATGGTTGAGTTACACTGATTTATTACCCTACCCTACAGAATTTGGGGTTTTGGTTGTATATATCATTTTTCCACTGAAGAAATCACTATGTGGATTTCTGCTTCTTTCTAAGAACGAATAACTGCTATGTGAATTACCTTTTCACTATAAGCAATTAGAGAACTACAAAAATTATGAAAAATAACTGCTTTATGATATTAGACAACAGGCATCAGAAGAATATAGGCCTTGAGAGAAGGAAAATGAATAAGATGAGCTCTATGCTTGACTTGGTTTTCTGCCAGGAGAAACTTTTTGAACCTTGGTAAAAAGAAAGTGAACAACACACACAATGCTTGACAGTCTGACTGAGCTTAGAAACAAATATGAAATTTGGGGAGACAGGTGGCTGAAATTTTGGAGGCAGAGCACCACAGCAGAGAGTCATACAAGCCTCCAGACATCATTTTGTCTTCTTGAAGGTACAAAACACAGAGGCTGAAACTCCCTGCAGTCAGACAAAGGATAAATGCTAGGCAAGGAACAATTACTAAAGAGCTTGCAAATGGTTGAGAATTGCTCAATTACCTACCATTCTAAAAAGAAAAACTTCGCTAAATACTTGAAACATCCTGTACAAATCCCAAAGGAGTGCACCTTTATAGTAGGGCTAAAACTAATCTCAGAATAAAGACTACTGAAACAGCTATCTTCTTACAAACAATGTAAACTGAGCTCAATGATTTACAAAGTCAAAGAGTGAAATCTTGAACACAAAAGGAGGATGAAAAATGGTTTCTGATGGGTATCCAGGAGGGGTCCAGAAAATTAGGGTCCCATGTAGCCCCTCGGTCCAGAACTTTTTATGGATAAGCAAAGCATACGAATTGCTCAATTGTTTAATGACCATCTATTACAGGCAGCTCTGTGCCTTTAAAATGGCCAGTTGGAACTCACCCTCTCTAAGTTATTCACCAGGCAGAGTTTAGGGGAAATTGCGATTTTAAAGAAAACTTGGTTATTCTGCATTTTTAAATTCCCAAAACTCAAGAATTTAGTACGGAGGGGCTATAAATCTTAGCAGGGGGGGATCATATTCCATATTGCCCAAGGACCTCCTTGGTCAAACTCGTCCTTCAGTTGCTTATTCTTATTTTAATAATTATCAATGTGGCTGATCACCCAACTCTACCTCAGACCCTTTCTCTAAGCTAGCCCTCTATTCATAAGCTAAATAAACTGTCTATTACACTACTATAGACTTGCCCATGGAAAAGCTTAAAAACAAGCTTTGAAGGATCAAGCTGATCTGCAAATAGCTGGCTGCCAAAACAAATCCAACACAATGAAAAATTTCAAAACATCAGGAATTCAATGAAACACTAATACACATGAAGAAGCGGAAGGATACAAGCCATAACCAGAAGAAAATTAACTCAAAATAAGCAGCCTTAGGAATGACAGATATGATGAAATTAATAGGTAGGGATTTTAAATCTAATATTACATAATCAAGAATTTGAAAGAAACCATGAACATAATAAAAAGAGAAATAGTATACACAACAAAGATAAAAGGGAACATCAGAAAATAAAAAATGTGATATCTGAAATGAAAATTTTATGAGAGAAGATTAACAGCAAATTAGATGCTGTAAAATAAATCAATATGAAGATCTGGCAACAGAAACTATTCAAAATAAAGCACAAAATGAAAACTATTAGAAAATAAACCTAGCCTTAATGCTCTGTGAAACAATATCAAGCAGTATCTAACATACATAATTAAAGTTCCAGAAAGAATGTGAGGGGAGAGGGGAAGCCCGAGATAGTATCTGAAATAATGGTGGTCAGAATTTTTCTAACTCATGAAAAGTATAAACCAAACCCACAAGTCCAAGAAGCTTAACAAACTCAACAAGAAACACAAAGAAAATCACACAGAGGCATTTAGCAAACTCCAGGAAGATGGTGTGGGACTGCATAACCTTTGTTCCTTTTCTCCAGCCCCATTGTGATTAAATGTGAGTTAATGGATAAAGATGCTTGTTAGTTTTGGGACACTAGATAAAAATCTGTAACAGACCTAAAGTCCCAAAATAAACTACTCAACTCCTTGTTTGCCCGGAACTGATGTTCCGGACACCACAATTTTTAGAACAAGCTGCAAATGCCTGCTGACCATCAATACGTGACAGTCGACCACTAACCTTTGTCCGCTTTTCTTTAATTCTATATGTTAACTTCCCCCTCAACCCCCTATAAGAACAGCCTCGGACTCTGAGCCAGCTGCCTCTCTAAGCTATTTTGCTTTGGGAGTGCCATCTGGCCAGACTAATAAAGGTCTGTTTTACTTTCCAACTTGTCCGGTGTGTTCCTTCCCGGATGTTCTTTGTTGCTGTCAGCTCCTTGGAGCGTTTGGTAAGGCTCTTGGTCTTACATTCTGGAGGCACCGCTGGGATCTCTGGGTGTGCTTCACTACAGTCAGCTCCTCGGAGGGTTTGGTAAGGCCCCCGGTCTTACAATGGGAGTTGGTAGGAGGAACCACAATTTACAGATGAAAGACACAGGCCCAGAGCCTAGTTTATAGACCTATTGTCCTTAAGGCCCTTAGGAAATTTTCCTGGAGAGACAAAATAGCCTGAATAACTTTTGTGTCCTGAAGCTCAATTATTCTTTAAAAGTACAATTTTAATATTATAATTTTCCTTGTCTACTTTTAATCAATTTCTTCTATCTTACCTCAGTACCATGTGATATTTCAATATACATATGTTAAAACATTGAATGTTGGCCGGGGATTTAGCTCAATGATTTCGACGCCTGCTGCACAAGCACAAGGACTGGAGTTCTATTCCCAGTACCAAAAAAAAATAACAACATTGAATGTTTAAGTCAGGTTAAACATATTGATCTCATTTATCATTTCTTAACAGAAAAACAATCAAGAGCCATTTTCTGCCTTTAAGAACGCACATTGTTGGGTCGAGGATTTACCTCAGTGGTGTAGGGACTGCCTGGCAAGCACAATGTCCTGCGTTTGATTCCTGGTACTGAAAAAAAAAAAAAAACCAAAAATAAAAAAAGAATGCACATCGTTATCTAGTCACCGTACTGTGCAATAGGATACCCCAAATTCTTATTCTTTTTTTTTATTAATTAATTGGTATATTTTAGGTAGACAGTATGATGACATTCATCATTGGGAATTTGTATCTTTTATATTTTGGTTTATATTTTGTCCCCATTCCCCTGCCCTCCCTTCAACTCCTCCACCCCTCCCTATTTACAAAGACTGTGTTTCCATTTTTTCCTTTTCTCATATATATTCCTTTCCCTTCTTTCCTTACCCCTACACCTCCTGCTTCCCCTTCCCCTTTGGACCTTTTCTTCCTATTTCACATTATCTATTATATATTTTGATCCTCATTTACACTTTCAGTTTCTCACACCAGAGAAACTATTTGGTATTTACACATGTGTGACCTATATGTGCACCCATGTTTATAGCAGCACAATTTGTAACAGTTAAAACTTGGAAACAGCCCAGTTGCCCATCAACTGGAGACTGGATAAAGAAAATGTGGGTTTTTTTTATAAAATGGAGTACTACTAAGCCATAAAGAATGAGAAACTAGAGATATTTATAGCTAAATGGATGCACACTGAGGCCATACTCTTAAGCAAAATTCTTATTCTTCTCTAAGTATAACTTCGCATTTTTCCATCAATGTTTCCCCATCCTTCTTCCTTCCCTATTCTCCCTAATGTCTGGTAATGGCCATTCTACTCTCAACTTTTATGAGATCAACATTTTTAGACTTTTCATATGAATTAGATCGTGTAGGGCCTTTATATATTTGGATCCTTTCACTTAACAGAATGATTTCCAGTTCTATTCATACTGTTTTGCAAATGACAGCATTTCATTCTTTTCATGGCTAGTGATATATATATATCACGTTTACTGTATCCATTCATCAGTCAATGAACATGTAAGTTGCTTCTATTTCTTGACAAATGTAAATAGCACTGCTTCATAAATGTGAAAGTGCGGATGTCTCTTCAACATACAGTACTGATTTCACTTCCTTTGGCTATTTTTAATTTTTTTGAGATACCTTCCTACTTTTTTCCATAAGAGCTCATGAACATTTTTGTAAATGCTGAAGGAAAAAACTGTCAACCTTGAAGTCTATGGCCAAGAAAAGAAATTAAATAAAAGCTGAGAGACTATTGTCAAGAGATCCACACTATAGGAAAGGTCATAGTAACTTCCCCAAACACAAGGAAAATAGTAAGAGATGAACTTGAACCTAAACAAAAAAATAAAGACTATTGAAAATGGTATATATATATATATATATATATATATGAGTAAATATAAAATTATTTTTCATTTATTTAAAATAAGAAATTTCTATCTAGAGAAACAATGACAATAATGTATTCTGAAGGTCTTAAATATATATACAATAAAATATATGACAATATCACAAAGAATCACAGGGAGAATCAATGTATACTATCATAACGGACTTAATTTGGAAGATAGTATAATAACATTTGAGGGTAGACTGTGATATATTGATAAATTAATATGTACACTATATATTTTAGATTACATCAACCTCTGAGAAAATAAACTAAATCATTGTAGCTAATATATAATATAATATAATAATAAGCCAATAGAGTAAATTAAGTGGAGGACAAAAACAGGCTCAATTTATTTGAACTAAAATAAGAAAAGTGGGCAAAAAAGGACAAGGAGTAGCTGAGACACAAACAGCACGATGGAAGGTTTAAACTCAGCAAAATCTGTAATCAATTTTTTAATTGATCTAAATATATCAATGAAAAGGTACAGATTGTCCAACTGGATTAAAAATGCAAGACCCAACTATGCACTTTCTTAAAGAATCTACTTTAAAGACATCAATTATTAAAAGTAAAAGGGTAAAAAATATATGCCATGTAAATATAACTAGGAATTTACTTAAGATAAGTATAAACATATGTCCACCCAAGGATTTGTGTGCAAATGTTCATATAAGTTTTATTTATAATGGTCAAAAATTAGAAAACAAATTTCTCTCAGTAGTTGGGAGTTTGTAGTAGATTCATACAATGGAGCTCTACACAGTAATAAAAATAATGAATCACAGATACAGCATGATTAAAATTCATTATATTAATTAAAATAAGTCAGACAAGGCAAAGTACTATATGTGTGTGTGTGTGTGTGTGCGCTTGTGAAAACTCATGTAACTGTACCTTTAAATTTGGTGCAATTTATAATATGTACTATTTAATTAATAAAATTTCTTTTATTGAAATATTTTCTTTTAGGTTTTTCTTTTTTTTTACTTTGTGGTATTAGGGATTGAACCCAGGGCTTCATGCAAGGTAGGCAAGTACTCTACCACTGAGCTATACTCCCAGGCCCTGAAACACTAAGTCGTGAGATAAGACTAAGGCTTCATCCCCTTCATTCCCCTTCATTCATCCTGGACCCCAACCTTCCTGAACTCCTTGTAAATGCCAGAAAGAACAATGTTCTTTCATTTCCAGGAGCCTTGGCCTAAAATGTCCTTTATTCTTGGTGTACTTGGCAAACTCTTATTTATCCTACATGACATTGCTCAAATGATATAGCATCATTTCACAAAAACAGACTGATCTGGAGAGAATTGTTCTGGCATATTCTTGCTCTGAAACACTGAACAACTTAGTTAATCATCTTTGAGCTAATATCCTCATTCATGGCCTCAGGGTATAAATTCCTCCTTCATATAGATTTTTGCAAAGGTTAAACAAGTAGGATTCATGAGAAGTAGTTGGAACACATCAGATAAATTACAAAGGCTCATGTTCATTCCTCTATCCTACCTCTCATCACATCATAATATAATTATCTCCAACATCTACAAGAGTGTCTGACAAATAATAAGCACTAAATATGTATTAATTATATTAACATGAATAAACATAGATAAACCAGGCGCCAGGAGGGCCAGATTTTAATTATAATATCCTTACTTTTATTTTTTTACTTCTTTCCTTATTTTTATGGAAACTTGAACTCCTTTATTCCTTTTTTTGCCCTCAGCACAAACATTTTCCATGTAAAAGTTTTGGCAAAGTTTATACATTATTGGTGACTTAAATAGATAGATAATTGATATGTCTAGTGGATAATAAGATTCTCACAAAATTGTATGATGACTCTATAATAGGTATATTACTATTATAATACAAAGCAATAATAAGGATTATTTTAATTGGTTGGTTCCAAAGAAGTTTGATGATATTTATTGCCTTCCCTTCAGGACTAGAACAAGTGATATCATATTTTCTATGTATAAGCCATCATCTTTTACAAATATTAGTAGATCTCTTAAAATAACATTTATACAGTATGAAAGACTGTTTGTCTACCTTCTACAGAATGATTCAAACCAGTCGACAGATTCTTCTAGCACCTTCATATCAATCTCAACAACCCTGTCTTTTCTCTTCTTCATCTTCCTTAAAAGCAGCTTCTTTTGGTTTTGATAAAACCCAAGATTTCTGTATTCAAGGCTGACACCATAAGATGGGGGCAAAAACATCTGTTGGGTGTGGTATGGAGTCGTCATTCTGTTCAGGGCAATGGCAGTTGTAAGAGAGAAGCAAAACTGCAGCTGTGAGGAGGTTCTGAGCAGTTCCTATTTTCAGGATGTGCTGAACTCATAATTCAGGCCTAATGAATGTGTCTTTGAGATGTAACAGCCTGTTTAGATTCCTGCTTCCACCACTCCAGAAGAACTGAATACAAAAATGATAATGATTTCATGTAAAATTCATAAATAAAATGCAAAGACAAGGGGAATGGTATGTCCCAGTGCTACACAATGGACTGTCGTGCGGTAAAAAGGCTAAGTCAATGGAGCTGTTTTTAAAGCCTTAACTGCAGTTCATTTTATTTGAGTTGGAATATATGTAGAGACAAAATATTTGTAAAGGCCCCTCACATCATGCTACACAATAAACGGATATACTCTGCTGTTCCTATAAACTCTTATATCATCAGTATAAGAACCATAGGCCAATGAGTCTTTTATCTAAGCAAATATTTTTTAAACAAGGGTTCAGGTCAATATCAAGCACATATATATCAGCAGTCAGATGCCTGTAAATAATTATTTTCTGTAGCATCTATACATGGTCTGGAAGAAAATATTAGCACCCTGGGATGTTGGTTTATAAGTGCTACCAAACAATGTAAAAAAAAAACCATACTGAAAACCTCGGCAAATTCCTACCAGTCTAGCTAAGTATATAAGTAGAGGTAGGCCCAGATATATAGATATAGATGTAGACACAATATAGATATAAAAAAACAGTCTAACACTGGGGAATTTCCTCATATATATTTTTGTTAATTCTAATATTCTACACAAATAATAAAAAAACTAAGAAGAATCAAGTAGGCAAAGGACATAACTGATCATGGATAATGATTGGGTTCCTAGGACAGAGAAAGTTCCTCATTTGAATTTTAAATCATGGAATGCAGCACCTTTGACCTTTCTTATTTCTTGAAAATGAGAAAGTAGACAGCCTGAGAAAATATACAGCACCTGCCTGAATATTGTCACAGGATTGCTAAGTTATAAGTGCTTTCTGCATTGCAGCTGGCATCAGTACAGAGTGAAAGGTCATTTTCAAATGCAAATAACAATTTCAAATGCATAAATAAACACATTTATGCAAAGTGGAGCATAACTTTATTCACGGTAATGAAATCAAGACATCTAGCTAGTTCCATACAGAAATTGTCACTTTAAAGTCTTCACATTCAGACTGTTGTCTAGCTTAATAAAAATTTATATACTCACAGCAGATTTAATCCTGGAGCATGCCTTTTTCTCCCAATTTCCAGGGAGCAAATATGACAGGAAAGTAAGCATGACACTGTTGAAAGAGAAATTGGTGACCTGACATAAACCAAACCTTGATATATGGTTAAAAGTGGTCATCCTTTTATCATAATAGTAATTCAGCCCTACTGGCAGGGTCACTTGTTCTTACATTATTGTGACTTGTTGCCTCAAAGAAATCCTTTAGTAAAATTCTTCCTTCAGAATGCTCCAACCCCTTCCAACCACAGGTAGACTCATAAATAGTTATAGGAATTCAGGAAACCATTTTAGCATAGAGGGCCCATAAATTTCTATCCCTGTGTCAGTCTTTTTCACTGAGTCTTAATCATAGACCATGAGGAAATTATGATTATAAAATTTCCATAAGGGTTTTATGGTACTTTAGAATTAAAAGCCTAAAAACCATCAAATACCCAATAGTCAAAACCTATGTATTTTGTCATGCATCCCAAAATATGACCTCTGAATCTTTTTTTCCATTAAAAGATTTCAAGGATTCATTGGAAAAATGGCTGAATGGAGGAACAGAGCAGAAAATGTACATGATGACCTTAGTATATCATTGAGTCAGAAAGCAAGAAAGCTATTAAAGATTAATTGGTCATTGTTGAGGGGAAGGAACTTCAAATAGACTGAGAAGAGGTGATTTAAGCATCAAAAAGAATAACGGCTCAAACGGATTTAAATGTATCAAATGTATACAAATGCATAGATTCATAATAATTGCAAAAATAATATTGAGCACCAACTTATTACTCTGAAAATTAATAAAGAATTAAACATTTCCTCTCCCTTCCCTATGCTAAATATATTTTCGGATAACCGATGAGTTGATGAAGAAAAGTTCTTGTGTACAGGAAGCTTCTAGCTAATTAATACAAAATAACTTCTAAAATCAGAATATCACCATTGTGCAACCTTTAATTAGAAAATGAATCTCACAACTGTAATCCCACCACTTCAGAAGCTGTTCCAGGAGGATTATGAGTTCCAGCCCAGCCTGGGTTACAAAGCAAGATCCTATTTCAAAAAGGAGGAGGAGGAGAAGGAAGAGGAAGAGGAGAGGAGAGGACTGGAGGAGGCGGAGGAGGAAAATCTTGACAAACAGCCTCAATGCTTGCTATGGTCAATAGATAAAAGGTTGATAGATACCAGGACAACTAAATATTAGGTGCTTGACGTAATGCTTAGAAAGCAACCTGCAGAGCTGGGTATGGTGATGCGTGCATACAATTCCAGCCAGTTTGGGAGGCTGAGACAGAGGGTTGTAAATTTGAGACTAGTAATACACTGGGCAAGATAGTGAAACACAATTCAGAGAGAGAGAGAGAGAGAGAGAGAGAAAACCTACAAAGTTGTCTGCCCAAAATTTAGATCCAAATCTCATCAATATCTAATCACCTATTCACAAGACATAGAAAAGATGCAAGAACAGTTTAAACGATATGTGTGGGGAGAAAAAAGCCTAAACCAGGATGGAGGACACTACTAGCAAACAACTGAGTTTCTTATGGCATGAAAAAGTGGAGGGAAAAGGCACTGTTATAGAAGACAGTTGAGACAAACAACTAAACCCAACATATGAAATTTATTTATATCCTGATTCAAACAAACCAACTAGATAAAGGTAACTCAGATATTTGGAAAAATCGAATATAGGGTTTTAAATTATATTTTTAAATGGCTATTGGAACAACATACTTGGAGGATACATACTTACTGATTTTAAAATTTACTATATAGCTATTACAGTTAAGAGTATAATAATGGTGAAAAGACAGGTACAATGATTAATCAAACAAACTTGAGAGCACAGAATAGACCCACACAAAACAGTTCAATTGATATATTTAAAAGTCAATTCAATGGGGAAAGAATCCAATTTTCAAGAAATGTTGCTGGCTGGGTGCAGTAGTGTGGGCCCATGGTTCCAGCTATTCAGTAGGCTGAGGCAGGAGAATCTAGACTAGCAGGGCAACACAACAAGACTTTGCTTCCAAAAAGAAAAGAAGAAATGTTGCTGGACAGCTGGCAATTTCAGCCTATGCCTCAAACCTTGCACAAAATTAACTTAAATGGAGAATAGGCACAAATGTAAAATTTAAAATTATAAAAGTTTAAAAGAAAACAGAAGGGAAAATCTTTAAGATCTTGAGTGAGGCAAAAAAAAGTTTTGGTCCAGAAGAGAACAAAAAGATAAATTGAACTTTCTTAAAATTGAAAAATTTTGCTCTTTTTAAACTTTATTTATTTTAATTGTCAAATAATACTTGTATATATTTATGGGGTAAATTGTGATTTTTTTTTGTTTTTGTTTTAGTTTATTTGTTTGGTTTTCAGTACTGGGGATTGAACCCAGGGCCTTTTGCAGTGAACTACGTCCCTAGCTCTTTTTTTTTTTTTTCTTTTTTCTTTTTTTGAGACCAGGTCTCACTAAATTGTCCAGGTTGGACTCAAACTTGCCCTCCTTTTGACTCTGCCTCACAGAGTACTGTGATGTTTTGATCTATGTAGGCATTGTAGAAAGGATCAATAAAGCTAATTAACATATCCATCAGTTTAGCGACTTATTTTGTGGTTATAAGAATGTTAAAAATCTATTTTTAACAATTTTAAAATACAACATGTTATTGTTAACTGTAGTCACCGTACAATGCAATAGATCACTAAAACTTATTCCTTCCTCCTTTGTAACTGAAATGTTTTACTCTTGGATCAACATTTTCCCTTTCCCTATGCTTCTTTCTTCAGATTCTAGCTTCTTGCAACCACCTTGTTATTCTCTGATTTGTTCTCTAAAAGACAATATTGAAAGAAAAAAACAAACTATAGAGAGAAAACATACATACATGTCACTTCTCTGATGAAGAGCTTATATAAAGGATACTGAAAAAATTCTCATAACTCAAAAATAAAGAAATAAACAGTCCTCTTTTAAAAAATATAACAAAAGATTTGAACAGGCACTGCACCTATGGAGATATACAAAATAAAAATAAACACATGAGGGCTGGGGATTTAGCTCAGTGGTTCTGCTGCCTGCCTCGCAAGCGCAAGGTCCTGAGTTCAATCCCCAGTACCAAAAAATAAAAAATAAAATAAACACATGAAAAAATCCTTAACATCATTAGTCATTAAAAAATGTAAATTAAAATCACTATACAATTATATACCTATGAAAATAGCTAAAATAAATAAAAATCCTCACAATGTACAGTGTGAATGAGAATGGGGAGCAAGTAGATCTCTCATACAGTATAGGAATATAAAATGCTACCTCTACTCTGAAAAATAATTTGGCAACTTCTTTTTTCATAATCCAAATTTTTTTAATTGTTAGTACATGTTTTCAGTACATGCAGTTTGCAATCATCTTGGGGAGTAGGTACATGTACATAATACAGCTTGATTGGCAATTTCTTAAAAAGTTAAATATATACCTGATATCGTCCAATGCTTATGTATTTTCCTACAGAAATTAAAACTTACATTCATAGAAAAACCTATACATAGATATATGCTGCAGCACTTTTTATAAGCTCCCCAAATGAGAAAAATCCAATGTCATTCATGTGATTAATGGAAAAGATAAACAGAAAAACAAATTCTGGTATATTCTTATAACATAAAAGCACTCTGAAGAAAAAAGGGGAAAAAAGAATACATTATTGATTCACACAATAAGAATCTCTAAATGAAAAATATGACTCAAATTCCATTTATATGAATCCATTTATAAGACATTCTGAGGATAGCAAAACTTTAGAGACTAATAAATCAGTAGTGTTTTGGTGTTAGGAATGAATACAAGTGGGCAGACTAAGGGAACTTTGGCTGATGAGGGAACTGTTCCATATTCTAACTATAATAATTGTTAGAGATCTTGCACCGCTGGGCAAAACTTATAAAAGTATATGTTCCACAGGACACACAGTAACAGGCTGGCCCTCATGGACCAAGACTCCAGGCTTCCACCTGCATATGAGACATACAAAGGTCCAACAGGCATATGAAAATATCCTCAGCATCAATATTCATCAGGGAAATGCAAATCAAAACCCCAGTGAGTTAGCAATGAGTTAGCCAGTGAATTAAGATGAGTTTTATTTAAAATAAAAAAGAATAAAATGATGTGGAGAAAAAAGAATTTTTGTATGCTGCTGGTAGGAATGTAAGTTGATGGAAACATTGTGGAATACAGTATTAATATCCCTCAAAAAGTTAAAAATAGAACTACCATGGGATCAGCATTCCCACTTCTAGCTATATAACCAAAGGAATTGAAATCAGTATCTCAGAGATATCTGCACTCTCATGCTCATTTCAGGATTATTCATAAGAGCCAAGATTTGCAAGCAAGCTAAGTAGATTAATGGACTAAAAAAATAGAAAATTCCTCAGCCTTTAAAAAGAAGGAAGTCCTGTCACATGTGATAACATGGATGGACTTGGAATGCATTATGCTAAGTGAAATAAGCCAGACACAAAAAAAATATTGAATGCTCTCACTTGTATGGAATCTAAAAAGTCAAATTCATAGAAGCAGAGAGTACAGTGGTGGTTGCTAGGGTCTGACGGAGAGGGAAATGGAAAAGCAATAGTTAAAAGGGTACAAAGTCTCAGTTATATAAGATAAATAAGTTGTGGAGATCTAGTATATAGCATAGGGCCAATAGCTAACAATACTGCATTGTAGACATATGCTAAGAAGGTGGATCTTACATTAAGTATTCTTAACACATACAAAAATAATAATAACAATAAGGAAGTGGTGAGAAACTAGGGGAGGTAATGGATATGTCTATGGCCTTGATGGTTTCACGGGTGTATACTTATCCCCAAATTCATCAAATTATATTTGTTAAATATGTATAGTTTTTACATGTCAATCATACCTTAATAAAATGGTCTAAAAAAATTGAGTAGAACATAAGAAAGAAGTAGGGCCGGGGATTTAGCTCAGTGGCACTGTGCCTGCCTCCCAAGTGCAAGGTCCTGAGTTCGATCCCTGGTACCAAAAAAAGAAAGAAAGAAAGAAAGAAAGAAAGAAAGAAAGAAAGAAAGAACTATGTACACACAATTACAATATGTAAATGTTTTCATGAGAAATTGTTTACACTAATTTTTTTCAATTTTTATTAGTACATGTTTACAGTGTATAATGTTCATATTCCCTGTGTGGAGTTGGTCCGTGTGCATAACACATCGAAATTCCTTTTACATTCCCTTCCTTTCCTCTCCCTCCCCCCCTCTACCCTCCCTCCTGTCCCCCTCCCTTCATCTCTTGGTCTCCTTCTCGTTTGGAAAATGATCTATCTCCCTATTTCCTATTACCTATCTTTTATTTTCCTCTTTGTTCACATTTTGGGTTTCTCACATAGGATAAACCATATGATATTAACCTTGTGTGTCTGATTTATTTCACTTAACGTATGCTTAAATAAAAGATAAATGCAGTCATTTTCCTATGAATGCCTCAAGTTTATTCTTCATGGCAGACTAGTACTCCATTGTGCACAAATACCACATTTCCTTTATCTATTCCAAATTAATTTTTCATTATCATTAGCATGTTATTCAACTCTACTTTAAAAGTTTTGTCCCAGGATTCATTTCTTATCTTATTCTGAGTATTTCTATTTGTTCTGGAATTTTCAACTTTACTTTCTCTTCAACTTTTTCCTCACACTTCAGCTGTCTTTAAATAACTATTATAAGAGTTCTTTATACAGCATTTGCACCAAAGTTAAAAAAAAATTTTAAGACCTGGGAGAGTAGGCTCAGAGGTAGAGTACTTGTTCAGCATGTGTGAAGCCCTGGATTTGGTCCCCAGCAACAAAAACAGGGTGAGGAAGGGGAGAGGAGGAGAAAGAAGAAAGAAAATTAGGTGCATGCCTATAATCCCAGAACTCTAGGAGGCTGAAGCAGGAGAACTGCAAGTTTGAGCACAGCCTGGGCAACTTAGTGACTTAGTGGGAGACCCTGTCTCAAAATAGAAACAACAACAAAAAAGGCCTGGGGACAGAGCTCAGTGTGAAGGTTCAATCCCCAGTACTACATAAAAAATTCAATTTTAAAAGTGAAATGTTAAATTTGTTAACTCTGTTAGTGACATTATGATTGTAAAAGCCAAAATATAGTTATATGTGCTTGTAAAAATGGCAAAAAACAATTCCTCCCATCCCTTAGATGCCTTGTTCAATGTCACTTTGCCCCTCCTTCCATTCATAGGTAGAGTATTATTTATCTCCTACTGAACCTGAGCCAGGCAGCTCCTACGATATCTTGTGACCACGAGAATGCAACACAAAGTGGTGGGGTGTGATTTCCAAGGTTATATAGCTTATGAGACCTGTTTTCTCTTTTTCGTGGAACCCTGAGACCTCTTTGCTATGAAAAAGGCAGGTATGGCTTATTGGAGGGTGAGAGGCCATGGGGAGAAAAATCAAGATGCTTCAGCGCATGGCCAACACCAAATGCCAGGCTTTTGAGAGAGACTATTCTTGATCCCCCAGCCTAAGAGTGATTGACACTCAAGTGAAAAAGCAGGAGTAAGCTCAAATAACATCACAGGGAACAGAGTCATGCTACTCAGCTGAGCCCAGGTCACATTGCAGAATTGTACCTTCTATGTTAGAGTGGTTTATTATACAGCAATCAATAAGTGCAATCGAAATATACTGAAGTATTCAAGGGTGAAATGACACAATATCTGCAATTTAAAGTAGCTCTGAAAAAAAGAGGGAATAAATGGAAAAAATGGAAATTGGTAAAGATAGATAGATTGGATTTTATCACATTTTTCCCTCTATGTTGGTGTTATGTTTGAAAAATTCCACAGTAAAAAGGTTTCAAAAACAGCTTGTGGTTTTAAAATGATTATAATATTGTTATTTACTTTTATAGCTCTCACATAAATAATGATAAACCAACAAAAATAATAAATAATAAGCCAAGTATAATCTTGTCCGAGTAGGGCAATAGAAAACAATAGAAAAGATCTTAAGCATCCAAAAGATTCATTTAAAACCTTTGTTCTTATGCTTAATTTTGTTTTCAAGCACTCTACAAAGTTGTTCCACATATGGAGCAGGCTAATACTTTTCTAGGTCCTATATTACAGAGAATAATGTTTTTCTTCATGGAGTCTACCTCTTTTACAATAGTTTAGTTACCTTAACAAATAAGGAAAGAAATATTATTAAGTACAGCTACCTGATCCTCAAATATCCTAAGCTTAACCATAGTCTTTTAAGAATAAAAAGAATTACCTTGAATCTTCTATCAATAATATAATCTTGATGCTTAGTTTATCAGTCAGATAAAGAGTTCATATGAGCAAGCAGATACAACATCCTTCTGTTAAAAATGAATATCTCCATAGCTTTCTGCAGAAAGCCAATCACATTTGAATACGAATGCATCTCATAGCTCAACATCATTATTAAAAGTAGAAAGGGATGATGAAGGAAGCTCTTCATCACTACAGTGTCTGAAGTAGAAAGAGTACTGACAAATGAAACAAGAGACACAAATACATTTATACACTAGCAGTAAAAAGTAGAGGTTCTGGGAAGCTAGCTTTGAATTATTAGTTTCACTTTCATTTTTATCTGGCTGTTGAAGAGGCTAGAAAAATCAAAGAGACAGAGCGTAAACAAAACATTCAAGAAACCTAAAATAATTCACAAGAACATAATTAGAAACAGCTCAAAAACTCTTCAAGTACAGATTAAGACTATTCATGGATGTCGACATTTTTCAAAAGCCCAAAATGCCTCTCTGACACAAGTCTCCCAATCAAAATTAGAGCTTTAATTTTTTAAAGCCAATATATATCATATTTAAAGTAATTATTTAGTGGTTATGAAAGGTTAGTCTTGAACCAGCTACTCCTTTAAAATATCTCATTTAATGTAGAAGTAATTTCAAAGTAGGTAAAATGATTTGCATTTGAGAAATGAAAGAACTAAGGCTCAAAGAAGGTGAAAAATGAACTCAGATCTCTTTCACATACTGTCTTCATTGTTCCCAGTACACTGTACAAATTTAATGCTTAACTCAGAAAAATAAGTACAATAGTGAGATGCCTTAAACAAGATCATAGTAGCAATGCAATATATTTATCTGGCTACTATATGCAAGGGAATTGTTCAAATCATATATACAATTTTAAGCTCGTTTTCTTAATATTCTTCTTCCTTTTTGTGAGTTTTCATTTGTTTTTAAGAAAGGCTCTCTATATGTAGCCAAGGCTGGCCTTGAACTCATAAGCCTTCTGCCTCAGCTTCCCAAGCACTGGGACTACGGATGTGCATCACCAAGCCAGGCTACACTCGCTTACCTTAAAAAGGCAATAGGGAGCTCACGGATCTGAAAGTGTAATTATGATATGGGAAAGATTTGTCTTTGACCTCTTTCTATAGACCCTCAAACAATTTTGTGCCTATCTCTTAAATTCTACAGCCTCTACTGTCCTCTGACCAGTGTTTTCCTTGTCCTCACTATGCTATTTTTCCTGAGGTACAACACCTGGCCCAGACCCCATCTGATCTGCTCATCATCATTAAAATCTGCCCTTAGTCTATTCCTTGAGCCCCTGACTCAAGTCAATCCCTAACCCAAAGAAGAAAGTTGGAATTATTTAGAGCTACAAGAATATTAGACAATACACCATAGTCAATGGGAAAATATATTTGGTTCCAAATGAGGTAAGAGTCAGTATTGCTTTTTCTTGAGGCACAGTCAGCAGAAAACACAAGATGATTTGAGACAAATGAGTAGCTATTTTGCAATTCTGTGTATGTAAGACCAAATAACAAGAGAAAAGGTTACTAAATTTCATCAGCCAAAAATACGATTTGATGGGAAATTTCACTTTCTGTGGCAGGTAGTTGAGAGGGCTTAGACAGCTACCAGGATTTCCAACACTACATGAAAATTAGGAAACTGCAGCTCACAGTGGCTAATTCAAAGGTCCACTAGACCCACAACTTGTAAATGTTAACTCTCATGTTTCTGCTATATGATCTGCTACAAAGTTTGCAGAAAATGAAACATTTTCGAACAAATAACATACCAATACTGAAAATGAGAAGAGAAAACTGAGGCAGAGGATCAATCACAAGTTTGAGCCCATTTAGTGACTTAGAGAGATCCTGTTTTAAAATTTTAAAAAAAAAATTAGAAAGGGAATAGGGATATTGCAGTACAAAAAACCCAAACAAATAAACAAATAAATAAAAAAGGAGCACAGAAAGAAAGCTGGAAGAAAGGGAAAAAATGTAAAATATCCAACTCTGACCTCAGTCACATTGATAACTAAAGTATTCTTTTATTCTATCATTCAAGGAAGAAGATATGGAGTATAACTACTTGCTGCATACTAGAGAATCAGATAAAGAAGGATAAAAGAAAAGGAAGAAAAGAAACCACAATTCCTTCCCTACAATGGTTCATAGTCCAGGGCTATATTTCTTAAACATAAATGTTTTGCTGGACACCAAGGGGTCCTTGAACCAAATAAAATTTTTGGAATATTTTATGTGTACATGCTTTTCTGACAAGAGAATCTAGCTTTTATCAGATCGCCAAGGAGTAAGATGATGGAAGATTCAAAATAAATTAATAATCATTGATTCTAATACAACTGTGTACATAGTAACAGGTAATGTCTAGAATAGTAAATATAATTTTCCTACAAATGCTCTTTAAAAGGTCAGTTTCTCAAAATCAATGGAAAAACAATTTGTTAGTTACTATTTTTACAGTATAGGAAAACTGTACAAATCTTCGAAAAGACAAAAAGCCTAATGATCTAACAAAAAGTAAATTACAACATTATATTTAATAGAACCAATTCAAATAATTAAAATTGTTTAAAGGTGACAGGATCATATAAAACGACTTAAATATCATTTAACAAATTAAAGATGGTAAAGATTTTTAAAATGCTATAAGATTTTTAAAATGCTATGGAAAACTGAATTACCTTAAGAAATGAGTGGGAAATCAACTTAGTAAGCTCAAACATAGGGTTCATCCATATTCCTTCAGGTACCCATACATTTCTTCATCCAAACAGGAACATTTTTAAATTAAATTTTATTGTGTATAATTTAAGGTATACAACACAATGCTATACAGTACATATAGATAATAAAGTAATTATTATAGTGAAGCAAATTAACATATCCATTATTTCACACAGCTATCCATTTTTTGTGTCTCAAAACAAGCTAAAATCGGGCCAGGGATTTAGCTCAGTGGTTTTGCCGCCTGCTGCACAAGCACAAGGACCCAAGTTCGATCCCCTGTACAAAAAAAAAAAAACAAGCTAAAATCTACACATTTGGCAGAAATCTCAAATAAAGTACAATTTTATCTACTATAGTCCTCATGGGGTATCCTCTCACCTATGTCTCTCCATTTCCTCTTCCAAACCTGGTAACCACAGATAGATAGGCAGGTAGGCAGGCAGGTAGGCAGACAGGCAGGCAGATTTGATTTTTTTTAGATTGATAATAAATGTTGGCAAGAGCTTGGAGAAATGGAACCCCTGATATTCACAATAGCTAAGATATTGAAACAACCTAAGTGTCTATCAATGTATAAACAGCTAAACACACACACACACACACACACACACACACAATGCAATATTGTTCAGCCACAAAAGTGGATGAACATGCAGGACATTTATGCTAACAGGAACATTTTTCATAGTGAAAAGATTATATATCAGAATATATGGTCAACCCAATGTTGTTAAATAGATTTAAAATATTAAAGTTGTTTTTATTATTGCTGTTGTGCTGCTTTTTTTTTTTTTTTTTTTTTTTTGGTACTGGGGATCGGACTCGGGAAGTTGTGCTTGCGAGGCAGGCGCCGGAAGCACTGAGCTAAATTCCCAGCCCTGTGCTCCTTTTTTTAAATTTGGTTTTTCTTATTTCTTGAAGGTCCAAGATCTAGAGCCATATTACCATAAATAAATCAACCTTGATATATTGACTGATTTATGCAACTTTGAAAATGCAATTCTCATGAGACTGATTTTTTGTTCTAAAGTCCTTATCTACAAATATTTCTTTCTCATCAAGAGAAGGGCTCAACACATGAAATCTTGTTGTGTGCAGCACCAAGATTCTTACAGAATCTATTATGCCAGATGAACTAACTTTTCTCATAAACCTCTCTTCAACAGAAATCCACAGAGAATCATGCTATGTGTTAAACTAACTCCACTTCGGGCCGGGGATTTAGCTCAGTGGTTTCGTCGCCTGCTGCGCAAGCGCAAGGACCCGAGTTCAATCCCTGGTACCAAAACAAAAGAGAAACTAACTCCACTTCTAACCTAAGAAATCTCAGGGCCCTAATATGATGCCTCTGTAAAACAAAGAAATTAACTAAAAGCATTATTATCCTTTTTGAATATTATTCAGTTCTTTAATTCCTGGTTGTCAATATCCTGTGACTAATGACTTGATTCCAAATAAAGTCCATTTTTGTCCTTCATTTCTAACAAGGTCCTACAGCTTAATTTTTTAAAGAGACTGAACTGCTGGCATGAAGTTTCTGTGTACCTAGAGATAATTTGAGGTGTACATTCTAATGATATTCAATAGTTTATCCCCCATGCATTCATTAATAAGTCATTTTTAAAATTTATAATTGACAATTTATTGGTCCCATTAAAAGCAAAGACCTATTATGGAAAGCTTCAGGGTTTTGTATTGGCTTATTCATTCTGATTAGTATCAACTCCTATACATACTTTTAATATTACCCTTTTTTAGAAAATTGTCAACCTTATAAATGCCTGAAAAACTTAAGAGCAAAATATTACCACTTGGAGTCTGGAGAGAGATAAAGAACAAGGAAAAGTATCCCCAAAACACAGGCAGTGGTTAGAAATATGTCAGTGAAAATTCAAGCAGAAATAATGTTATGTATATTTTTTAAAAATGAAGGGCATTGATGCTGGTAAAAATAAATATGTACCCTACAAGAATCCCTTTGGAGATCAACTGAAGGAATGAAGAGAGAGAGAGAGAGAATGAATGGGCCCTCTGTATCCATGGGTTCCATATCTGTGGATTCAACCAACCTGGGACTAAACACATTTGAAAAAAATGTTCTGTTTTGAATATGTACAGACATTTTCTTGTCATTATTACTTAAATAATATAGAATAACTACATGCATAGAATTTATATTGCATTAGGTAATATGAGTGATCTTGAGGTGATTTGTAAACAATATGGAAATACTACATTATCTTTATAAGGGTCTTGGGCATGTGTAGATTTTGGTAGCCATGGGAATCTTAGAGCCAAACCCTCAACCCTCATCAGCTTTTCACTGCTAGACAAAATACCTGTCATACGTAATTTAAAGGATAAAAGCTTTATTTTTGTTCATGGTTTCAAAAGTTTCGGTCCATAGTTCACTTGCTTCAAGGCAGGATCATCATGGTGAAAGGGCATGGTGGGCAAAACTGCTTAGTTCATAGCAGCTGAAGAGTATCAGAGAGGAAGGAGCTAAAGGCCATATATAGACCCCAAGGTCATGCCTCTCTGACCTACCCAGATATACCTAGAAATGTGCTTTACTAATCCCCTAGGCAGCTCCCAAGCCAATTCCATCAAAGATAACAAATGATGGAGATAAAGAGAGACAAAGAGATCTATCTATCTATGCACATATATATATACATTATATATAAAAATACCTAAGTATACACACATGCACACATTCTCATAAAGATCTAAAGATCTTATATTTCACTTTAATCCAAAATGAAGTATTTCTCTCAGTATTTATTTAAATTAACTCAAGAATACCTCTCTGAAATTATGTGAAAATAGGAATTCTAAGGAAAAGTATTATTTTTGAGTCTATGATGTAGTTAATAATAATTTCCAAAACAAGTTTAAAGTAATAAAAAGTGGATGGGCCTGATATCATAAAATCTGTCACATAAATATAAAGAGGATAACCCCCCAAATAGCTTTACATAAAATCTTACCACCAGAAAAAATATAGCTTTGAGGTTAAAAAAGAGTAAGTTCAATCTCCAGCAATATCCATAAATAATTTACTGCCAGCTTGTAAACAATAGAACAGCACAGTATGAAAGCCAAAGAGGGTCTTTATATGTCATAAAGCCACTCAAAAGTGCACTTGCTGCAGCTAGTCTCACTGTGAGCTTTGATGGTGCTGGAAAAGAAACTGCTAAGCTGAGGTCATCAGTTAGTAGAAAACAATTTTCCTCATACAGAGAAACAGACTTACTGCTGTGCATCTGACACAGATAGATTGGAATTTTAAAACAGCATTGCATAATGTGAGTTAGCTGGGCAAATGAACTTTGGATTCTCCTTACGAATGACTAGAGCTGAAACAAAAGATATGGCACGACCTCAAAAGCAGAGTTTCTCAATCTGTCACTATTAGAGCCCGGATAACTCTCCGTGGTAGGGGGCTCTCTGCATCGCAGGATGTTTAGTGGTTTGTACCCACCAGATGCTGATAGTACCCCTCATCTCTGCACACCAGTTTTGTCAATCAAAAATGACTTCAGACATTTTCAAATGTCCCTTGAGGAAGTATAATCACCCCTGAATGAGAACTACTTGTCTAAATGAAGGCAGAAGTTTATGGAAACATTGCAAATTCACATGGTGGTTTTATTT
The DNA here is from genome assembly GCF_053883595.1 of Heterocephalus glaber. Lineage (NCBI taxonomy): Eukaryota > Metazoa > Chordata > Mammalia > Rodentia > Bathyergidae > Heterocephalus > Heterocephalus glaber. The sequence continues at coordinate 4,614,975 of NW_028258369.1, forward strand.
ACATTTCCATTTGATTCTGGTATAATTTCTTTTCTTTTCTAAATCCGAAAGCGCATCCAAAGGAATGTCATTTGTTAACCGTCACATCATTTCTGCTCTGAGAGAGCAGACAACCTCTACCCCCAATCAAAGCTAGTGAAATGTCTGGATTCTATTTTAGATCATAAAAAGATCTTTAAAAAGGTATAATTGTAACAGGATAAAAAAGATTTACAGAGAAGTACCTAAAGTCTTATGATGTTTTTCCTTTAGTATCTTGACAAATACTTTATGAAAATTAGCATTTGGGGATGCAAAGGTGTAGAAACCTAATAAAGCCCAACTCTTTATTAATATTGAATGCATAAAACTCTTCAAATCACAAAGTCCTGCTGAGAAGTCTGTATATTTGCAATCATAAACAATGCATAAAGAAGCTGGATTCAGAAGAGACAAAATTTAAAATTCTGATTAAAAAGCATTAGGAGCAAACAAAAAGATACAAAAATATAACAGAACACAAATGCCTTTACTCTGTCAGGCTTCCTACAATGTGTGTGCTGAAAGTACTGCTATGTTAAAATGCTGGTGGGTGAGTCCTTATCCATTCTGTGGCTTATACTGCTTGATGTCAAAAGTCTTGTCAGAACATCTGTGAATTCTGTTTGATTTTTAAAACTTGGCTTAAAGCCTACTACAACCTTTTACTCACCCAAGGCCAAAACCTCCAAGTCAAATGAATGACAGAGCTAATGTAGCTAACAGGATATTGCCTTGTATTGCTTCATAAAGCTTTCAAACTAATAAGTCATTAATGCCTGAATATAAATATATTGACTTCTATTGAGATTAATAGCAGGTTGACCATATTGACTGAATCCAAATGAGTCAGTTGAGTCATGTTAGGCAGTAAATGTTGATCCAAATTATAAAGAAGAGCAGCCAGGGTCAAGTGTAATGAAGCTTACAATAGCCTATACAATATGTCTTTTGTTAAGAAATATTGCCACTAAGAATAAAAATAAAGCTTAAATTAACAGGATATTTATGTTGACATCCAACCCCAAAGAAAACAGTTGAATGAATGTTTAAGTATAATCAGGAATATGCTGATGTAGCATTTAGTAATAATATCATTAACTTATTTTACAATGTTTTTCAACTCTCAAAATGACTGCCTAGGTACTATTGACATCAACATCTAATCAATTTGGTATCACTGTCCACAATGATGTTAATTAATTAACTTCTGAACTGAAAACATGAAATAATTGATAGCGATATAAGTATTTATTGAATATTTAAATTACACAGTAAGTGAGACAGTGAATAAATAAGATGTGAATGGAAAAATTATGAATAATTATATTATGAGTCATTCAATTTTTACAGCTCTAGGAAGTAGGATTTTCCCCATTATACAGGCGGCAAAACTGAGGCTTACAGAAGCTACTTAATATTGGAGGTGGGCTTTGAAACTAATCTGCCTTTAGAATCCATTGTCTTAATCACTATAATACACAGTCATTTCCAAGAAAGAATTAGATATCTAAAGATTTAGGAGAAGAATGTTTCAGGTATAAACTTGGTATGTTTGACAAAAGAAAAGTAGACCATGGTGACAAGGGACTGCTGAGTAAGAGGAAGAATGAGATTAGAAGTAACGAATATTTAGCCTTCTTTGCCATCTTTGTTGAGAATTAATTAGTATCTAGTTTTTATTCCTCCTTTATTCCTTTCATTCTCTTTATTCCTGCTTTTGTTTTGGAAGTACCTGTAATTTTATTTTCAAATTTTAAACATCTTCCATGTGTTTATTTAGGATTGTTTCATAATAAATAGGAAGCAAAATGTTATAAGCTTGTCTGTTTACCAACCACCCTATCCTGGGGCGAAAACTAGACTTTGATAAACATCACTGCATACTTTGGTAATATTTGCTAAGGGAATTTAGAATGCTTTTCTCAGAATACACATGGCCTGTCCTGGTTAGCTATGGTAAACCAACCTGGAATTTATAAATTTATGGAGGGGGTCAGAGATTTAGCTCAGTGGTTCCGCCGCCTTCCTCCCAAATGCAAGGTCCCGACTTCAATCCCTGGTACCAAAAAATAAAATAAAATAAATTTATGGGGTACAGCCTACTGGAAAATATCACAGGCAATCTCAGTTATAACAGAATAAAATGGAGTTCGTTTGTGACCAAAATTGTTCCATTTGCGTAATGAGCATTATTTATTATTTTAAAAGGTGAGTGTTGTCATAGATATACAAAAATAGTGAATCTTCAAAACAAAAAAACAAGTTGTCAAATGAACATGAAATGTATGTAAAATTTTACTCCATCAATAAAAACTCATCAAAGCCTTATAAAAGTAGAAATGATGTACTTCTCATTTTCTTAAAGCAAATAGTAAAGCAAGAAATTTTAAAAACAGACAATAAAAACATCTATCCATTTGGATATTCAAAACACTCTTCTAAATAACTCGGGTTAAAGAGAACATCAAAACAAAATTATTATGGCATTAGCTAGGAAGGCTAATGAGATCAGAGCACACATTACTGTAGAAGGAAATCAGAATCAAATTCAGAAGAAAATACACATTTTAGTACACACATTAAAAAATTTCAAAACAAAGAGCCAAACAATCCATCCAAGAAGCAAGGAATGGAGCAATAAAATGTACAGTGAAGGAAGAAAGGAGTTGGTAATAGTAATCAAGATCAGTAAAACAAAAAGCAAATTCTTTAAAAAGAGCAATAAAATAAATTTATGAAATAAAACAGTTAAATCAATTGAAATATTAAAGAATTATTTCAAAAACTCAGCCTAGTATCAGATGATTTTACAGTTATATTTATTCAATTTTACAAAGGACAGATAATTTCTATGTTTTATCAACTATATCCAATCAGAGAAAACCAGACAAACCTTCTTGATTCATTTGATGAATCTGACACATTTCTGATACTAAAACTTTTTTAAAGTAGTACACTCATATACAAACACACCATTACAAATCAATATTAGTATATTCAATAAGAATTCAATGTAAATTTGATTTATCAAGTCAAATCTATAATATACCCTCATTTAAAGCAGGTATTTTACAAGGAAGACACTCCAAAATGATGTTTTATTCTAGGGATCAAGAATTGTTTATCATGCATATAGATTCTCCTCCACAAGAAGTCCCAAGTCAATGCTAAGTGTAACATCTACTTATGATAGGATAAAAATCAAAACAACATTAAGTAAATTAGGAAAGGGAGACAAAATTTTAATTATTTACAGAATTGTCTGCTCAGAAAACTAAAAAAAAAAAAAACTACTAAAAACAAAGAGAGTTAACACCATTATTTTCTATACATGTGAAAATAAGTAGTTTCCCTGCAGATCAGCAGTAAACAGCTTTAAATTTAATGATCGAAAAACTACACTTGCAGTAGCAAAGAGCAAATGTATATATATTTATGATCTGTGGGTATAGATATAAAGCATATATGTGTATCTGTATGTGACATATCTAAATGCAAAACAAACCCTCTGTCCCAATTTGCAATCTTCCACGCAATCTATATTTATCCCTGTGCCCAACTCCTCCCCCTTGCCCATATGTACTTGACCCTCTCCCCTTCAAGTCTATTTCAAGTTCCAAGTCAAGACCAATCTCCACATATGTCCTATATCTTCCCATTTAATCCATTGGGCCTATTCTTATTTTGGGTAATAGGATTCTTCCCCATAGCCACTGAGACCTACTTGAGTCCATTTGAGCAACTTCCTCTGTAGGGTGAACTTTTTAAGTATTCACTTATATGCACATAAAATCCTCCACTCACTTTTATTCCATCCTGTACTTCCTTTTAACCACATAACCTCCAATCTCTCATGGCTTGAGACTTCAAGACATACAAGATATGAGGCTACATTACCCTCTAAGAGTGACTAACATGATAGAACCAAATCCTGAGAGGTGTGGAAAGTACAATAAAACCCAGAGGCAAAGTTTTGGTAGATAAGAACAGAAGGAAGTTGGTCCACAGAGCCACCAAGAACTCTCTGAAGTGAAGTGTAATAGGCCTAAATCAGCCTCATGGCCTTGTAGCTGCTCTCTCCCTCCATTACAAATCTAGAGAAAGGTCAAATATCTTCACATGTGGCACTGACGAGACCCATAGTGACAGTAGGAACAGACACCTTGCCTGATGCCAATCAGGAGGACAAGAGTTCACCTCACTAGATACCAATGTAGGTCCTATGACCACTGCTAAGACTGAATGCCACCTCACCAACCTCTGCTACCCCCAAGTTAGCCCAAATCACCACCCAGAATAATAATAGTATACAAACCCTGGAACATAGCTATTATCGTGAGAAGAAAGAGGGAAGAGAGGAGATTCTTAATTAAGTACATTTAAACCTTAAATAAATGCTTGTCTAGAACTCACTGCACTTAAATTTTCTGCTACTGGAAATACTGGAGGCTTAAAAAAATAAAGTGAACTACAGAAAACAGTCACAATTTTGTACACATAAAAACAGCACTTGGAAATATACCCACCATACTATAAAATACAAAGACAAATTTCAATCAATGCAGAGGACAACAATGTATGGTTCAAAGTTGCCTTAAAGGAGAATATTTTGGCCCCAAATTACAAAAAAATCACAATCACCTCTCCCTTAAGAAATGACGGAAGACAGTGGTTTATTGTCTGTGTTTTAGGGCTGGGGGAAAAGGTGGGAGGGAGCAATCACCTTTGTGCTCTACCACTGAGTGCAGTATCATCACCGAGTACAATTCTGAACCGTGACATTTCAAATTTGCTGATCCCAGGTTACCTGCATTTATAGATAAAGGAGATGTGAGAAGTTTACAGTACCTTCTCAAATCAATAGCTGGAAAAACAGAAAAATATATATATATTAGATGGCTGGCAATCAGGACATTCTGCTGAAGATGATGTCAGATCCCTGACAGAAAATGAGACAATTCTAACATTTTTGTTTCTGTCTGCTTAACTTTCTTAAATTTCTGTTTGACTCTTAAACCCTCGTTATATTATATAAAATTTGAGTGTCCTTAAAACCAATTATCATTCTAGCCATTCAACCACATAGTCCCTCAAATTATTTCTTACATCAAAAGGATTTTCAGTAGACCATTAATTTCTCTCTTTCCAGTCTTCTTCAAGTGAGTTTATTAAAACTTCTTCTCTTCCTTAAATATAACTCAAGATCTAACATGAATACTTTAAGTGTTACTTAACCTTAAGGTTACCTAAGTTTAAAAATGACCACTTTACCTGTATGTGGAGTTCTGTGTAAGTAATTAAATTAAATGTGAGTAGTGGTGTTGTCCAATTTTCTACTCCTGTGGGTTATATCTACAGAAGACAGTTGGTTTATTACAACTTGGAGAGGATTCCTGGAAAGCTATTTCTCTGGGAATTTTAACTCAGAGATAAAATTTTTGGACAATTTTTTCCTATTTATTCAACACAGACTGCCAGGTAAACTGGAAGCTCTGTAGCTAGTGGAATGCCAGAAGTCAAACAGCTGTTAAACTTGCTTCATTCTCCAATCTGGTTCAGTTCCAGTTGCTCTTGTTAGCATTCAGCAAGAACCAGGCTCTCACAGTCAAACAGTCTCAGGCCTGATGAATCCAAACTAATGCCTAAAGTGATTTCAGCCAGCCTCAAAGAATAAATATGATTGGAAGTTTCCTTCAAACTACAGAATTAGTCTAACAGAACCATGATGATGCCAGAAAGACTCAGCAACTAACATTGATCAACTGTGATTTTCAAGATGACTCACTAAGCCCAGAAGAGGCAAAAGTGCAGGTATACATCGGTTTCCCTTCCTAGGAGACTGCTCTGGCATTGGGAAGTCTTCTGGTGCCAAGAGTGGCAGAAAGATGACGCTAATATTTAAGGGCAGGCCCAATTCTAGTAAAATCATAGGTTATTTTTATAGAAAAGTTTTGGGCACACAACAACTCTGCACATACAACAACAACAAAACTCAACTTTTCACTCCTTAATTTTTTTGTATCAATTAACAAGATTAAATAATTCTGGCTGGTTCTGAATTTGTGCATATAAACTCAATTCCGCTTGGGATTATATCTAGCAAGTTCTACGCTGAGAGCAAAGCATATCCTACACTTTTCCTTCCCAAAGATTCCTCCTTTTATCAGCCTAATTTTGGGAAAATAAAATAATGGCAATAAAAGAGGAAATCCTGATACCCAGATTAAAATATTTTTTGCAGTAGTGGGAACTGAACCCAGAACCTAGCAGATGCTGGGCAAGTACTCTCCACCTAGCTATACTCACAGCCCCTGATACCTGGATGACTTGATGAGTCCACAATATGAATTATAGCTTCTACTCATCCATTTGTTGGAATGCTCAGATCCAGTACTACACACACTTGCCAACATATGACCCACCTGATAGAACAGTGTAAAATATTTGGTAACAGAATAACACAATGTGTAGCTCTACAGAAATAACAGTGGCTTTAAAATAGATATATCATAAAATCATAGAACCTCAAATTTGGAAAAACTGCTTGTAAGTCTTCAACAGCCACCCCTAAGAATTAATGCAAACATAGTTTTGCTGTCTGATTCTAAGTAGTTGCCTTAGGACTCTATACCACCATTCAATGTATACTTCATTTATGCCAGATATTTTATAATTTTTTCACTAGTATCATCTTGAATTTGTAATAGAACCTTTGAAATGTTCTTAAGAATGCTGAGATCCTTTTGTTATTCTGTTTTAAGATGGCATAAGAAACAGATGCAGGGTATATTATAAAAAATATGTCTCCTAAGGAAGAATGGTCAAGGACTTATACTGCCACCACCAAGGGGAATGTAGAAGCAGAGAGAGGTGCAGTGGGTAGTTCAACTCAAATTCCTTCCTGGTGGTTTTCACCCACCCTGTGACTACCCCCACATGATCTGCACTTGACTCATCATCTTAAAGCATTCCCTCTCACCACACACACATCTCTTGTTCTCTACTGTGGTTCTTTCTTATGCTCTGTGCTCACATCGCCAGTCAATAATAGTCTCTACTCCCATATCATCTCAGTTGCTTGCTCCTGCTTGGCCAGTCACTTCTCCAGATGCCTTTCCACTGCCACAGTAACAGCAGCACAAGTACCCAAGCTTCAAATGGTTTCTCAAGTGCAGCAAGTTGACTGATTTTTCTAGAGCTGCTACAGCAAAGAACCACAAACTAAGTAGTTTAAATGAGAAATGTTTATTGTTACACTGTTCTGGAGGCTGACGGGCTGAGATCAATGTGTCAGAAGGGCTATGCTGTGGGGAAGAATCTTTTCCTGGCCTTTTTCCTAGTTCCTGGTAGTTCTTTGGTTTGTGGCAGAATAACTTCAATCTTTTTTTAATATTATTAAGTTTATTGGTACATTTTAGGTATACAATATACTGCCATTCATCATTGGAAATTTGCACCTTTACATACCCTATCTTGGTTCTTATTTTTCCCCCATTCCCCTGCCCTCCCCTAAACCCCTCCACCCCTCCCTATTTACAAAGACTTTTTTTCTATTTTTTTCATTTTCTCATGTTAATTCCATTCCCTTCTTTCCTTTCATCTATCCCTCCCACTTTCCCTTTGCCCCTTTTCTTACTATTTCACATTATCTATTATCTTTTAGCCCTTATTTACACTTTCAGTTTCTCACACCAGAGAAGCTATTCAGTATTTACACATATGTGTCCTATTTATTTCACTTAAGAGTATTGCCTAAACTAAAATTGAAATGGATTAAAGATCTAAATATTAAAACAGAAACACTAAACCAGCTGGAAGAGAGGTTAAGTAGAACTTTTAAAGACATTGGCATAGAAAAGATTTTATGAACAAAACCTCAGTTCCCTGTGAACTAGCATAAACAATCAACAAGTGGGATCTTTTCTTATTGAAAAGCTTCTACACAGCAAGAGAAACCACCAACAGTGTGAAGAGACAATCCACAATGTGGGAAAACATTTTCACCTGCTGTCTCTAAGACAAAGGCCTACTATCTAGAATCTATAAAGAACTTAAAAAATCAGACCTCCCAAATTTAAAGACCCAGTCCAAAAATGAGCATCTGATGTGAACAGACTTTTCTCAGACAAAAAAGCAGAAATACCAAAGAAACATATGAAAATATTTTCAACATCACTGGTTATTCGAGAGATGCAGATAAAAACACAGAGATTTCACCTCACCCCAGAAAGAATGGCTGCTATCATGAAATCAACCAGTAACGCCAATCTTTACATGGTTTCTCCTATGTGCTTGTCTGTCACTAAGTCCAAATTTCCCCTTTCCATAAGGACATCAGTCATACTGGATTAAGACCCACCCTAATGACCTCATGATAATCAGATCATCTGCAAAGGTGCTATGTCAATATTAGGTCTTATTCACAGGCATTGGGGTTTAGGCCTTCGACATCTTCAGCACATAATGACGAAGTACACATGTACACATTTTCAATGTACACACACAACTTCCCATTTTCTTTGATTTTCTCATTTCTTTATTCTTTAGTAATCATTTCTAAGAACAATCATTGAGCTAGGTGTAGTGGCCTACGCCCCTGGGAGACTGAAGCAGGAAGAACATAAGTTGGAACCCAGCCTCTGCAACTTAGTGACTTAGTGAGACCCTGTCTCAAAATTTTAAAAAGGCTGGAAATGTACTTCTCAGTGTTAACATCCTGGGTTCAATCCCTAGTATTAAGAACAGATAAGGAAGGAAGGAAGGAAGGAAGGGAAAAAAGAGGGAGGGAGAGAGGGTGGGGTGAAGAGAGAGAGGGAGGGAGGGAGGAAGGGAGGGAAGGAGGGAAGGAAGGAGAAAGGAAGGAAGAAACCATCATCAAGGAGTTCAAGAGGATTTTTTTTTGAAAAATGAAAAAATTATGAGTGGAACAACTGGAAAAATTCAAATAATGTCTGTAAGTCAGATAATAGCAATATTAATCTGGTTTTGATAATTATACTATGATAGCATTAGGGAAAACTGGGTGAAGGGCATATGAGAAGTCTCTACCATATTTGCCACTTTTCTGTAAGTCTAAAATTATGCCAAAAATTAAAACTAAAGAAAAAATACATCATGTGAACCCAAATCCAGAAATCTGATAGTTATTCAAGCTGGACTACCTCAACTTTTGAGGAATAAGCTAGATTAGAGATGAAATTTTTAGTAGAGAATGATCCTTTATACTAAAGATATTACTTTGTGATAGGTATTAGTCAGCTTTCCCATTTCTGATGGAATGGAAGGAAGAGAGGCTTATAATTTTTTTCACAATTTCGGAGGTTATCAGTCCAAATTTAACTGGTTCCAAGATCAAAAAATCATCATGGAAGGGTGTGGGACAGCAAAGTGGCTTAGTTCTTGGTAGCCAGGAAGCAGGGCAGGGAAATAGTGCCAGAGAGGAAGGGGCCAGACACACCCCATGCCCATGCCTCCATGAGCCACCCACACATACCCAGAAATGTGCTCCACCAATAGATTAGATAGATAGATAGATAGATAGATATCATTGTGAATCAAAATGGCCCCCAAGGGCTCATTGTGTTGAAGGCTTAGTTGCTAACAGATCAGAATTTGGGAAGTAATTGGATCATCTGGAAGCTAACTTCACCAAGTAGATTAACCCACTGATAAGGGGGCTGTTGGGAGGTAGGGCCTAGCAGGAGGAAGTAGGTCACTGAAGATATATCCTTGGGGACTGTATTTTGTTCCCAGCTCCTAATCCTGGCTTTCTACTCTCTTGTTTCCTGGCTGCCATAAAGTGAAAAGTTTTCCTCCACCACTCCCTTCTGCCATGCATTTTCTGCCTTGCCATAGGCCTAAAAGCAATGGAGTCAGCTGAGCATGGATTGAAACCTCTGGAACTATGAGCCAAAATAAACCTTTCCTTCATTAAGTAGTTATTCTCAAATATTTTGTCACAGCAACATAAAGCTGACTAACACATAGAGATAAAGCTTTATTAGGAAAAAATGCTCACATAGCAATTTGCCCATTGCAAATACTGATTTAAATGCAAACTACTTTAGCAGTGATTTAGAGATGAATAACAAATGAGCTTTGAACAAGCTCTAGTTATATATGTAAACAGACATCTACAACCATCCACTCTTCCTTGATTGACCACCTCCATTCCCTGGAAAACTAGTTAATGTTAAATTTTCAATTGATCAAGTAAGGTATGTATGGAAATTATTAAATTATATATATAGATATTCAAATACATAATTTAATTATTTTCTAGATAATAGTTTAAAATCTTTTTTTACAAGATGGTACCATCACTGTGAAGGAAAACCAAGAGTTTGAATGGCAGTGAAAATGTTCCTAAGCCCCCCAAAATAGTATTACTTAGTTGGGCATGGTGGCTACAATTCTAGCACTTGGGAAGCTTAGGCAGGAGGAATACCTTCTTCATTACGGGCTTCAAATTATTCATAAACACTCCTTTGTAGCTATTGCAGTTTTTCACCATTATTATCCCAACCTCTTTCCTCTTTAGAGTCAGCCCAAGTTTGGATTCCTGCTGTAACATAAATAATCAGTGCTGCATAAGTCATTTTCCCTCTCTGGACCTCACTTTTGGCATCTCTCCAATAACATCCCTTTTCCTCTCTCAACTGTTGGCTTTAACTAAATGTTTCTGATACATAGAAAGGACTTAGAAAATGGCTGAAAGAGTAGTTTCTATATTCATATAATCCTCATTTGACTCCTAAATAGTCAAATGTGTGACCCAGATACATCACTTAACATCCAGTTCACTTCCTTGACTGTAAACTATAGATGATAATGATACCTCTCACAGGGTAGATGTGATGATGAAGATAAAACACCCATGAAACCCATAAAAAGCACTTAGCGTGAGGCCTGCCCATAAGCTCCATATAAACTTTAGCCATTGTTGTTACTAGTACCCAGTCTATGAAAGGGTCAATGCTACCAAAGTAGATTGTTGGCAATTTTATCATTGTCTCTGTGTCCTTTCAAGAATCATAAAGCTGTGTGAGATGGGAAAATGGTTTCTCCTCAGGCAAGAAATACAATCATGGCACAAGAATGCAAACACTAGCTGGCTCTTTCAATGTATGTAGACCTATTCCCCAAGTGACTGGAAAATGCTCCCTGGATTTTTGCTTCTTAAAGTTGGCCCACATCTGACAGCTCTATCTCAGACCTAGTGATTTGGAAACTATATTGTAACTAAATCCCTATATGATATACATGTCCAATAAAGTTGTAGGGACTGCTGGTCTGGGGCTTAATCAGGGCTCTTTGAGAGATGCTATATTAGTTAGAGTTCACTAGAGGAACGGATATATATGATTACATAAAGGATTTGCTAGGTAAGCTTACAATGGCTGCCTATGGAATTAGGGGTGGAAGAATGTGAAGTGGCCATCTGTGCACTGGAGAGCCAGATAATCCATTTGAAGGTCAAAAACCTGAAGCTCACTGCAGAGTCCCATGCAATTCTGTGTCAGAAAGGTGAAGGGTCTGCATTATAAGGCTGAAGGGTCTGAGCTGGAAGCCAGAATGAACTGAAGACAAACATCCAAAGGCAATGGCGAAGACCAGAGCCCCTCCAAGGATCCCTCCTACTTCTTTCCCTTTTTATTCCATCCAGGTTACAAGCCCATTGTTTGGTGCCACTCACATCCAGAGCGGGTCTTCCCTCCTTGGTTTGCAGCCTAGGTGTCAATCACCCACAGATACACCCAGAGCTTTACTAATCTGCTGGGTGGTTCTTACTCAGATCAAGTTGACATGTCACAATTAATGATCACAGATATAAATCAGTGTTGGGTTTCCAGCTACCTTCTCTAACACTTCCATAAATCTATTCACCCCAGCTTTCTTAGATTTCAGAGTACAGTTCATGACCTCTGGTTTCTTGGCACCTACCTGCCACCTCCTTCTGCTTTCCAGGTTACATCAGCTTCCCTTCATCTTAATTTCAGAGTCTTGATAATTATACCCCTCTTCTATAACTGAATAAAATATCTAATACTTAAAAGAAGTTTATGCTTGGCAGTGTTTTCAGTAAACTTTGAAAACAATTCCATTGCTTCATCTAAACAACACACATGAAATTCTGAAACTAATAAACTTTTTAAAAACTTGTATTTTTTTACTTTGAAAAATGTCTTTAATGTATTTTGAGTTATTACAATCTATACAATCATATTTTATTAATATCTGGATGGATGATATGGGAATAAATACTTTGTGCTACAGCTCTCCAAAATAATCTTCCACAATCCAAATCACTTATATATCAATTAAGTCCAAATACACCTCCACTTTTGAAATATATTTTTGACTATACATCTCATAATGATTTTCAGTGGATGCGTGCATAATAATGTAGCTGAATTGGAAGGTTAGATGTAATAGTTTAATATCTAAGCCACTCATACTCAAAGGAGCTTCCTAATAAAGATGCATTTTGCATATATTTATCAGAGTGCAAATAAGGATATTTTTCCCTACCCTTTCTACCCCTGTCAAGTATATTCATTGGAAAAAAAGGCAAGATATTAGAAGAGATTATGTATATTCATTTTAATAAAGTAGAATAAATAAAGACATAAAACCAATCATGTTTTACTGGCAGCAGAATCTCATCCTGAAAGGTTACCCAAAGCTCAATGACAATTTTAAGGACATTCAGCTACAAAGGTATGGAAATATCATGCCTGTGGAATGGCTAAGAATATCATGAGCATTTCTCTACTTGTATTTATGTATCTGCATTATAAACACACTAATCTCCCATGTAGAATTGGAAGAGAAAAATATAATGAAATAAGCTTTCTATGTTCCACACTCCAATGCAAAATGGCTATATTGAAATGCCAATGTCAAACCAACAGCTTGAAAGATAAAATGAATAAATAAATTTATAGAGCAAAATATATACCTTCTCATCTGACTTATGATTACAGAGATGAATAATGAGAATGGAGATGAGCAGAGAGGGCAAAGGACAAAACTTACTCCCTGTCTTCATAGCATCAGTGAAGCCCGGCAGTAAGGAGTTGGGGGAGTAGGAGAGATAGGAGTGGACAAGAGATCCATTTGCTGAGTTATTAATCCCTTCAAGGAGTAAATATACACACCTGTAATCTTGATTTGACCTCTTATTTATGTTTTAATCTAGACTCCACAGACAAAGGTGGAAAATCCACTTTATAAATTGACATGTTCAGAGTATATGTGGAAAGAATAAAAATAAAAAATTAAAGGAAAGTGTCAGTATTCTGAAGGTCAGGCGGTATATATTTAAAGATATCTTATTCAGATGCTCATTGAGATGCTCTAATCTATCCGCAGCAGTCATGTGGCCAGAGGTTATTTACTTCTAGGTCTGACACTAGCAATTGACTCTATTCCTCGCAGGGAGGAAGTTTTTCATTTTGTGTAACCCTCTTTTTCTCCACCTAGACAAATCATTTTTCTGACTACATTATAAGAATCTATATGGATTTTACCAATATCTACATTCACTATCTCTGCATTTAGTACTTTGGCTACTCTCTCCTAATTCCCTAAATTATTCAAAATATTTTAATAAGTAACAATTCCTATAATGTTTTAACCCTATATTTACTGCACATGAAAAATACATTTTTTGAAAGTACATTTTCTTTCTTTTACCTAATGAATTCAACACATATTGGTTCTAAACTCACAATCTTGCCTAAAACAAGCCCAAGTTTTGCTTTGACATTTCTACCAAGTCAATTAAATCCAAGCAATGTATCTTCAGATATACTGTGTGCCATTCATTTGGTCAATAGAGCTATGTAAATAAACATGTCATTCCCTTAAAGATGACCATGGTCCTCATCCTTCTCTGGTGACAGAAAAAGAAAATTTATGACGATAGAAAAATGAGTGGGATTCTAAACTTTCAAATTAACAAACATAAGCCAAGAAAATTACAACAAGCTTAAAGGTGATTAATGTATATAATAAAATTACTAGCTAACAAATCCTTATTTGTTTTACTACTGGTTCAATTTTAAACACCTGAAAGTAGCAATCAAATGTTATATTTTTTCCTATATTCAAAGAGTTTGGTATGGTGCTAGTCTCATAGTAAAGTATGTGACAAATAATTCTAAATTCAAACTCATTGGGAATTTTCTAGTTTTAAGCAGAGCAAAAGAAGAGTATCTGAAAGCATTTTCTTCCAACAAATAAAAGCATTTCTTAACCTTATAGAAGGAAATGGCAAATATGGAAAGCATGGCCAAATAGGCAGGCCGTGGCCAGGAGAAAAATTTCAGGATGTTGAAAATATCTGAGTAGAAAAATTGGTTGGTTTTCATTTCTTGAGGATAATTAAGCTTCTCATAAAATCTGTTTATACGACTACACACCTCCCTTTTCACCATTTATATTATTGGTTACTCTACCTTAACTTTGTATTTGCTCAAATAAATGTGATAAGGGAAAAAACTATTGGAAGTCAACTAGAAAAACTATGGCCTATTCCTTAAAAGGTAAGGGAAAGGCACTCATCCTCCCCACCCCACAGGCTTCTTTTTGGCCAGTCACACATGGGCTGAGGTGCTGGGCGGGCCCTTGCGAAGGGCTGTTTGAGCTCAGACCCTGTGACTGGCCACAGTTCCCTCCTGTGAGGAGGGCACACCCCTGGCATCAGTTGACTGGGCTGTCTCCTGGGCTGCTACGGGGTGAGCTGGGGAGCGCGGGGCTGCGGCCATGAACTCAACCATGGACCCAGGTGCCCGGCAAGCGCTGAGGAAGAAGCCACCGGAGCGGACGCCTGAGGCTGAACACTTAAAGAACCAAGTATGTATTTCAAACTTATGAATGATAGTCTCATTCAGACTTTAATATTGAAAAGTTAATTCCTCTGTGATAAAAACAGCATGGTACTGGCAAAGAAACAGACTCGAGGATCAATGGAACACATTAGAAAATACAGAAACAACTTCAGACACACTCAGCCATCTCATCTTTGACAAAGGAGCCAAACACCCTCACTGGAGGAAAGATAGCCTCTTTAATAAATGGTGTTGGAAAAACTGGATTTCAACCTGCCAAAGATTAAAACTAGACCCATATCTATCACGATGCACGAAGATCGAAGTGGATTAAAGATGTAAATATTAAAACAGAAACACTAAACTTGCTGGAAGATAAGTTAGGTAGAACTCTTGAAGACATTGGCATAGGAAAAGACTTTATGAACAAAACCTCAGTAGCATGGTAACTAGCACAAAGAATCAACGACTGGGATCTCATCTTGTTAAAAAGCTTCTGCACTGCAAGAGAAACCACCAACAGAGCTAAGAGACAACCTACAATGTGGGAAAAAAAATTTAGCAGCTATACCTCAGACAAAGGTCTACTATCTAGAATATATAAAGAACTGAAAAAAATCAGACCCCCCAAATTTAAAGACCCAATTCAAAAATGAGCATCTGAAATGAACAGACATTTCTCAGACGAAGAAGTAAAAGCAGCAAATAAACATATGAAAAAATGTTCAACATCACTGGTCATTCGAGAGATGCAGATGAAAACAACACTGAGATTCCACCTCACTCCACAAAGAATGGCTGCTATCAAGAAATCAACAAATAACAAATGCTGGCCTGGCAGGGGTGTGGAGAGAAAGGAACCCTTCTCCATTGCTGGTGGGGGTGCAGACTGGTGCAACCACTGTGGAAATCAGTATGGAGATACCACAAAGAACTAGGGCTAGAGATCCCATTTGACCCAGCTATTTCCCTGCTGGGGATCTGCCCCAAAGAATTAAAAGAATCATACCACAGCAATATATGTGCACCTATGTTTATAGTGGCACAGTTTGTAATAGCTAAAGCTTGGAAACAGCCCAAGTGCCCATCAACTGGAAACTGGATAAAGAAGATGTGGTTTCTTTATGAAATGGAGCACTACTTGGCCATAAAGAATGAGAAACTAGAGACATTTATAGCTAAATGGATGCATATTGAGGCCATACTCTTAAGTGAAATAAATAGGACATGTGTAAATACCGAATAGTTTCTCTGGTGTGAGAAACTGAAAGTGTAAATGATTAAAATGAATAATTAATAATTTGAAATAGGAAGAAAAGGTCTAAAGGGGTAGGGGAAGTGGGAGGGGAGGGGAAAGAAAAGAAGGGAAAGGAAAAATTATGAGAAAAGGAAAAAATGGAAACAAAGTCTTTGTAAATAGGGAAGGGTGGAGGGGGTGAAGGGAGGACAGGAAATGGGGAAAAAATAGGAACCAAGATACATCATGTACAGGTACAAGCACCCAATGATAAATGTAAATGTATTGTATACCTAAAATATACCAGTAAAAGAATTTAAGCCAAAAAAAAAGGTAAGGGAAATCAAATAGATCTTCTTTTCAAGAGAAAATATCTTCTCTTCTACCCAATCCTGATTTAGACTTGACTAGATTCTTCCTGAGGTGAATATGTCAGATGCAAAGTTATCATTAGTAAGATTTGCAGTTTTTAGTAGATGTTATAAATGAATCACCAAGAGGATAATAGCAACTTACTACTGACACAATTTTAGTGTATAGCACCTGAAGACTGGTGCAAAAATCTCCTTTCACCATAATACAAAGTGACTGCAGAGTGACAAAAGGCAAAATTACCTGAGTTCCTCTGGACTTACCTCCCAGGACAGACCCAGAGTGATTTTCTGATGATGATCCTAATTCTGATGTCTTCTCATAAGTGCTACATTCCTCCCTCTTCCTCTCCCTCTCCCTTTTCCTCCCCCTCTCCCTTTACCTCCCCCTCCTCCTATCCCTCTCCTTCTCCTTCTCTTGTTTTATGGACTTAGAATTGAACCCAGGGCTTTTACACTGAGTTACAACCCTAGCCCTTTTTTCCTTTTTGAGACAGGATCTAGCTAAGTTGCCCAGGATGACCTTAAATTTGCAACCCTCCTGCCTCAGCCTCCAGAGCATCTGGGGTTATAAGCATATATCATCTTTCCCAGTCTAAATGTTGCGTGTCCAGGTAACTAAGCACTTTTTTTTTTAAATGTCCAGTGTCCCTTTCTTAGTCTCATCATTGTTAATTCTCACTCACTTGGCAAAATTAAATTCTGAATTGCATTTCTCCTGAAGAAAGTCTCTAACTTAAGGTGATGCTATAAGTGGAGGCACTACTTCCCATAAAATGGGTTTGAACGAGTTTTTAGAACACAAACCAGCTAAATGTGCTCTCACCATATGTTTTCTAGGACATAGGAATGTATTTTCTATGGCTGGCTTCATACCACAATGGCAGAGTTAAGTAATTTAGTTACAAATTGTATAGGGCTGGTGATGCTGCTCAGTAGTACAGTACTTGTCTATCATCCACAATCTCCTGGGTTCATCCTCAGCACCACAAACAAAGGGCACGAGACTTATGGATCACAAAAGTAGAAATACTATCTAGCCCTTTACTGAAAATATTTGTTAACTTTGCTCTAAGTCATAAAAGTGCCAAAAGTGTTATATCACTGCTATGCCTTATACTTTGCAAGTGACATACAAGATAAATTAGAACAATACCATGAAGGAAAATAAACAAATGGTGAATGACCACTTGGAAAGGTACACACCATAATTTACTGGGGAGATATGAACTAAATCCAAAATATGAACTAAATCCAAAACTAATCCAAAATACACACCACTTCACACATATTAGGATAGCCAAAATAAAGAAGACTGACTACATCAACTGTGGAAGAGCAAGAATTCTCATACATTACTACTGGAAAAGTAGAATGGTAAAACTACTTTGAAAAAGACTTCAATGTTTTTATTTATTTTTTTAAAAATTTTTATTTTATTGGTACATTTTAGGTATACAATATAATGACATTCATCATTGGAAATTTGCACCTTTACATAATCTCTCTTGGTTCTTATTTTTCCCCCTTCCCCTGGCCTCCCTTCAACCACTCCATCCCTCCCTATTTACAAAGACTTGTTTCCATTTTTTCATTTTCTCATATTAATTCCATTCCTTTCTTTCCTTTCCCCTACCCCTACCTCTTCTCCTTCCCTTTTGCCCCTTTTCTTCCTATTTCACATTATCTATTATACCTTTTAGTCCTTATTTACACTTTCAGTTTCTCATACTAGAGAAACTATTCGGTATTTACACATGTGTGTCCTATTTATTTTACTTGAGTATCGCCTCAACGTGCATCCATCTAGCTATAAATGTCTCTAATTTCTCATTTCTTATGGCTGAGTAATACTCCATTTTATTAAAAGAACACATTTTCTTTATCCAGTCTCCAGTTGATGGGCATTTGGGCTGCTTCCAAGTTTTAGCTATTACAAATTGCGCTGCCATGAACATGGGTGCACATATATCACTGTGGTATGATTCTTTTAATTCTTTGGGGAAGATACCCAGCAGGGGAATAGCTGGGTCAAATGGGACTTCCAGTCCTAGTTCTTTGAGGTATCTCCATACTGATTTCCACAGTGGTTGCACCAGTCTACACTCCCCCCAGCAGTGGAGCAGGTTTCCTCTTTCCCCAGACCCCTGCCAGCATTTGTTATTGGTTGATTTCTTGATAGCAGCCATTCTTTGTGGGGTGTGGTGGAATCTCAGTGTTGTTTTCATTTGCATCTCTCAAATGACCAGTGATGTTGAACATTTTTTCATCTGTTTATTTTCTATTTCTACTTCTTTGTCTGAGTTCAGTGTTTTTAAATAAGCCTACTCTTCTCTAAGACTCAGAAATTCCATTTCTGCATATTTACCAAAAGAAATGAAAACATATGTCCACAGAATACTTGGATATAAATAAATGTGCATAGCAACTTTATTCACAATAGGCAACATAAATGCCCATCTACCAATGAATAACAACATAAATGCCCATCTACCAATGAATAAGCAAATGCTGCTCAAAAAAAAAAGGAATAAACTAATGATGAACACAACAATGTGTACAATTATCAAAAACATAATGCTTGAGAAAAGGAGCTAAACAGGAACTAAAGTGAGGTTTGAAAGAGAAAATGCACTAAGGAGCTTTTGAGGACAGAGATGGTGTAGTGATGGTTGTGTATCTACATAAATCTGGGAAAACTGATCAAAATGTAAACATACAATCAGTCTACTTTATTGTGTGTAAGTGATATCACAATGAAGTTCTTTTTTAATACTTGTTCTGTAGGTTTTCATGAACCTGGTCATCTATGCTACATTCCCACTTACTTTGATTCTTCTCTCCTTTTAGCTTCATTCAATATTTTTATATTATGCTCCCACTTTCACACCTTCCCTAGTTCAATAACTACTCAGTATTATATTGTCTACATATATTATTCTAGCATTTCTGTTAAATAGCAGACTTTCGAGGATTCAATAGCTCCTTAAAGTTCATCCAACATAACTATCCTATCTTAAATGTTTTCCTAGTGCAAAGTAGACCACGTCCTAAAGTACTCATTCTATTTTCATTAATCCAGACTGTCTACCTCTGATTCTAGTCTCTGGCTCCAATTCTGATTTTTGGTACCACGTGCAAAAGGCCTAGCTGGGCATGGTGGCACATACCTGAAATCTCAGTTACTCAGGTGACTGAGGCAGCAGGATGACAAATTTTCTAGACCCTATGTGAAAATTTTTAAAAATTAAATAAAAAGGACTGGGAATGTAGCTCAAAGGTAGAATGCTTGTCAACATGTATGAGATGCTGGGACTAGTTTCCAGTACCAAAAATACAGCTTGATTACTTTTCCACATAATAGCCATTAAAATATTGACTACACACATGTACAATATTGATCATGGCTTGTTTAGTCCTGATTGTCTTCAAGCTGAACATCCCCTGTCAATTTCTTCTGCAAAAAGACACTATAGTCTAATCTTAAATTCTCGTTGAATTTTGATATCCTCACTGTGTTAAAGTTTGGGTTTGCACACTTAATTTGTTGTTGTTGTTGTTTTGGGTTTTTTGAGATAGAGTCTCACTGTGTAGTTCAGGCTAGCCTTGAACTCACTATGTAGTCTAAACTGGCCTCGAACTCACAGTGATCCTCCTGCCTCAGCCTCTTGAGTGCTAAGATTACAGGCATGTGCCATCATGCCTGGCTTGCACACTTAATTTTGCAGCCAGGTAAGATTACTCTGATAGTCAAGAGGGCAAAACTACAATCATGGAGTAAATTTATAGGTAAAATTATTTGTTTAATTTTTCTAACAATTAAAACTGCCCCCAAATGTGAAGTTCAAGCAGAGACTAGGTCATTAGATAAAGGAAAGAGAACGCCATACTTCAAAGAAGTTGAATTAGAAAACCTTTAAAATATGTTCCAATCCTCTGACTCTATCAGAAGCCTGTCAAAGGCCTCTAATCTTTATAAGGCAGGGAACTGGTTAGTTTGTAAAGAAAATAAAAATCAGGAACAAATACAAACAGCAAATAAATATATGAAAAAAATGTTCCACATCATTGGTCATTAGAGAGATGCAAATTAAAATAACACTGAGATTCTATCTCACTCCAGAAAGAATGGCTGCTATCATGAAATCAACCAACAACAAATGCTGGTGCTGGCGGGGATGTGGGGAAAAAGAAACCCTGCTTCACTGTTGGTGGGAGTGTAGACTGGTGTAACCACTGTGGAAATCAGGGTGGAGATTCCTCAGAAAAATTAAACAATTATGAAAGGTGAGTGGGAATTTAGAATAGATATCACACTGAAAAGAGTAAAAAATTCTCACAATTCCTTACCTCATAATTATTCACATTTTTTTTCTTAAGGCCATCAGAGTCTGTACTATGTGCTTTGCTTTACTCTGGTGGTTAAAAAATGCCCAAAGTACTGTAAAAATAAAAGAGAATGATGGCCAAAGTTGCTTTGGCCAGTCTATCACTAACAACAGACCCATAGTAAACAGTATGTCCTGGAAAAGGAACAAAAGGGAAACTATTTAAAATAGTTCTTGGTCCTTCACTAAGCAATTCCAAAAAAGTACTAAAAGAATGCAATCAGTACATTTTCAGACTTTAAAACTGTTACTCACAGATTAGGGATTCAGAAATCCAATCTGCTTTGTGTTTTCTTCCCTACTTCATTTAAATGAGCTTCTCCTAGGATTTCAATAGTTTGTGGGGTTTTAGAATTCTGCCTTTGCTTGAAACTGATAGGATCTTTCCCTTTTTTTCAAAGGAAAGAAATGCATTAAAGATTTCATTCTTTATATCTTTCCAAACAACATGAGCTCAGCAAACAGATTTACTTAAAAGTACTTATCAACATTGACAGCATTCTCTTAAGAACAGCTGTTGCCTCATAGACTACAATGTGAACATTTTACCCCTGAATTTAGAAACAATTGTACTTAGAAGAAATATTGCGCATTTAGCACCACTTTAATTACCAAAGACATTTGCATGAGAGCCCAATTTCTGTTTAGCAACTTCACCTTATTATTTTTTTCTAGACTTTTAAATTTAAGGCCTGAAAAGTGTCATTCTGTAATGATGAGTTAAGTTGACAAAGTCAAAGCCATCTCCTCTTCACATGTCTCAGCTTAACAGCCCATTTCTGATTTTTAGAATTGCTCTCTCCTTTCTTTTACTAGTGGTTGACAGTCGAAACTAGTTCTTTTGCAAGCCTAATTATGAGCTGCAAGGTCAAATAAGTCTTGGCTCTGAAAGTAGAAAATGAATTTATAAAAAGAGGCAGTGATATAGGACTTCCAAATGATATAGGGGTAATAATATAACTCCCAACCTGCTAGATGTCAAGTTCATGTTCCCTAATATTGAAGAATGAACTCTAAGGAACAACTGAAGTTAAGAGTAAGAAATATTTATTGAAAGGGAGAGATTTTAGCTCCTGAGAGATGGGGGGTGGGGCGAGTGAGTTGCAACAGACCCTACTTCTTAGGGGAAGTTTCATAGAGCAAAATCGCTAGTTGGGTTCAATGTGGGACAAAACTATGATCAACCAATAAGATTACAAGTTTAGCCGCTTCAGAATTATTGACCCAGTGGAGAAGCAGGTCACATAGCAAGTGTACATTGAAAGAACAAGGAACTTTTTTAGGAAGGAATGGATCAGGAGGTCTCTGTCACTGATGTCTAGCTAGACTTTATTGAGCCAAGTGTTACCACTTATCTCATCCCCTGGGGGGGATGTAGGCCTGGCCTCCAACAGGTGCACCTCCAGCCACAGCTGTAATGTGTTTTCATCTTTTGTGTTGACTCTCTCGAAGGCCGAAGGCTGAGCCCTGTCTGACTGCCTACCTAACTTGGCTGTCTATAATAGTACTAGTCTTCATTCTTTTAATGTTTGAGATGCTACCGAGAATTTACATAATATGCATTTTGCAAATTTTGTAAAATACCATGCTACACTTTTACAACTCACATTAGTCTTGAGAGTGCATAAGCTTATGTATCATACTGTGTGAGTGGAGATAGGTTAGTGAGGGAGATAGAGAAAAGCAAAATAAAATATTGGTGCAATAAAGACTAAAATTCTCTCGCTGTTCTTTCAGAGTAATTGTTTATGATACAGAATGGCTTTTGTAAACTATTTGCCTCCTACATACATCTCAAAATAAACTCCTGCTGAACTTCTAGAGTTCACTGTTCAGCTAAGTTAATATTCACAATTGTTTATTTGAAAGCCTTACAAAGTTTATCATTTTCTATATTAGTGCACTGTATATACGCACTAGAAGAGAACTGCACAAGTAATTGTTTTAACTTTTCATTTTATTACAAAATATTTTAGGAATTGAACATTATTCTAAGATGAATAGAAATAATTAAATACATAAATTAAAATTAGCATGAAGAGGTGTTAGATAGCAAAGTATCAAATATATTTACCCCCTTCTAAAGAGGACAGGATAGCTTTATAGGACTAGTCTTAAATAGAGAGGTATAATGTGAGTTAAGAAAAGGGTACAAAAAGAGAGGCTTGGGGTATACAAAACCACCTACTCTTTGATTTAGCATAAAGTCAACCCTAAGTAACAGTAAAATATATAGGGTTTTCCATTTAAGACTTAGCTCACTTTGATTATCATTTATGAAAATAAGAATTATTTCCAGCATTAAAAAAATCAAGTAAGTTGGCATAGCTTATGCAAATACAACTGCATGAAAAATGCATTAAAAACCCACAGCATAGTGTCATAAGTGGTTTTTCATTGGTCACTCTGAAATTTGACTAATGAGCCATTATTTGAACAAGTGCTTCTACAACTATCACAGTAGTAGGAGGGGAACACAAACGTTGCTTTGGCTCTTAATCAGTTAGAATTGTCACATTTCATAGGAAAAACTAAGTCACACAGCCACATTTACTGTCAAAAGAATCGGGAAAGTATAACACTACCATGTACCTGGAGAACAGAGAATCAGAAATATTTTCTAAAAAGCTTTAACATATGCCCAAAACACTTTGTACCCATTACTTATATTTTGGCAATTTTTTTTACATTTTTCTAAAAATATATGTATTGTATAAAGTTGAGACAGTATTATACACACTATTTTATCATTTGATTGTTTCCCTGTGCTTAATAAACATTTTATTGTAATACACATTAAATCTGATAAATGTCACATATTTTCTTTTAACAATCTTCTACTACAGTACTTTTAGCTCTGTCTATTTCTGTTGAAAACAATAATAAAGGAATGATGAATTGGAAGACCTAAAAAAATGCATGTACAAGAGGAGTAACTGAAACATGGGGCTAAAGTCTCTAGTGGGAAGTCAGGAGAAAGCAAGCCAGGCCTGAGAAGAAGTAGGTAGTTACATTACTTTTTTAACAGAAACTTATAATGATAGCCTCATATATGTAGATTCTGAATATGATAACAGGAAGGAAATTTAAAAGGATTTCATACAGAACCCAACAACATTAGCAAAAGGAAGTATAGGCTAATTAGAATTTGGGTGGATGATGCCCCACACTGGTAATATATTGCAACCAAAATTGAAGGTGAGTGGTTTACACGGATTATAGCTAAGTCATAATTTAATATCTGTTCAGTTATAATCACGTATATAGCATCAATAAAACACATTACAAATAATTCAAATAGGGCCAGGGATTTAGCTCAGTGGTTTTGCTGCCTGCTGCGCAAGTGCAAGGACTCGAGTTCAATCCCCAGTACCAAATAATAATAATAATAATAATTCAAATAATATAGTGCTTTGTATTTCAAAGACAATGAGGTCCCTCAATCCATAGGGCATTTGCTTTAAGTTATTTTTTTCAATAGCAGTGGTATATTTTGGCTGGTACTTTCACACAATACTCTTATTATAGACAGCTGAGTTAAGTAGAAATATTATAGGCAGTCAGATAGGGTTAGATCGTTGAGAGAGTTAGGACAAAAGAGAAGCACATCAAAACTGCAGCCAGAGACACATCTGTTAGAGACAGAGCCTCAAGATAAAGACAAGATGACCAGACCTGTGTATTTCCTCAGAGGACAAACACTGGGTCTAATGAAGTCTAGATAGACATCAGCCACCCTGGTGGGTGACCAGAGACCTCTGGACCCACCACTTCCTAAAAGTCTTTGTTCTTTCCATCCATACTTGTTATGTGACTTGTTTCCCAACTGGACCACAATTACCTAAGTGACTACACTTGTAACCTTATTGGTTGATCATAGCTGTGCCCCACATTGTACCCAAGTGAGTGGGTTTTATTCCATAAAACTCCCATATAGAGTGGAGGCCCTGCTATCCATTCTGGACCCCTCCTGCCTCTCAGAAGCTATCCTATCAATAAATATCTTCCTTCTCTTAAACTCTGTTGTTCCTAGAATTCATTCTTTGATTTTTAGAGAACAGGAGCTTGGCTTATCAGATATCTAATAGGTTGGGAGATATAATATTTCATATTTCACCTCCAATAATATTTCCTGTATCACTCTCAATCAAGTATTTATTGAACTCAGTACTGTTCTGGGTGCTGTAGGAAATAGAGTGATAGACAAGCCCATAATATTACTTGTGAAAGCAAAATGAGCCTGTGTCAGATAGCTGAAAAACAATTATGATCCCCATGGAACTGATTTATGAGTCAACAAAACTTAAAAAAGGAGGAGTTGATCATGAGTTAAAATACTTAGAAAGACTATATTGGAGAAGGTAAGATTTAAGCACAATTTGGAATGATGAGCAACCAGGAAGTTAAAAGGTACACAGTTTAGTTGGGGAGAAGGAAAAGTTGGCATTGTGAAAGATCACAGGAGACATGTTGATCTCACATGGAGGGTGCTGGGAAATGTAATTGGAAAGTCAGGATGGTCTCAAAAGATTGAGGTCATGGAGAAGCAGGAATTCCTTTTGGGAATCCCTGTAAAAGGTGCTCAAGAAAAGAAAACAACACAATTAAAATGATGTTTTCATTAAATTATTTCAATAGGTATAAGATGATTAATTAAAATAATCTTCTCTCTTCTCAAGCAATCTTCATACAAACAAACATACACACTCATGTGGCACACACAACACATAGAAACCTATACAGACAAAAATTTGTGTCCTCCATTCTTCAGGTTACCACAAGATTTTAGACATCAAACAATAGACAACATAATAAATAAAAATAAACACAATATATCTATCTCTGCCACTATGTATTGCATTTCAAAGGTGGGAACCATGTCTTTTCTATCTTTATATATCCAGTCCTACCACAGAGACAACAAGCTTTGAATGTATAATTAAAGAAACTAGAATATTGGAGAGACTATCATATGGAAGATTATAGAGTTAGGTCTTCATGATAAACATAACAAGTGATGAAAACAGGATCTGATTTAGAAAAAGAATGAAATATTCACTCTCTTCCTCCATGTGCCAGATATCATACATTTGACCCTCCAGTTCTATGTTCTGTTCTGTCTCCACCCTGCTATGTGCCTCTAAGGGCTACTTTGATATATCATATTAACAGAATTTTCTTCCAAATGAGTTTAGCCAATTGGGAACTCTGAGGAAATTGGAAAGAAAAAAAAGAAATGTGGGGGTAGTTATATTCTAAAACTCCAAGGTCAGTGTGGTCTGGTCATATTACTTGACCAAAGGTCACAGCAATTCCCAGGCTTACCAGAACATATTTTTTGAGGGAGGGTCTCAGTGTGTAGTCCAGGTGGGTCTTGAACTCACCATATACTCCATCCTGGCCTGGAACACATGACAAATCCTCGTGCCTCAGCCTCCTGAGGGCTGGAATTATAGGTGTGTGCCACTGATAGACAGGAAATAGATGCAACTCCCAAACCTGCTAGAAATCTGAAGTGGGAGTTTGTGTTCTCTAAAATCAAAGAATGAATTCTAGTAACAATGAAGGTTAAGAGTAGGAAAAATTAATTGAGAGAAAGATAGCTTCTGTCTGAGAGAGACAAAAGGGGGACCAGAAAATGGGTTGCCCACCAATCCTGCTTCTCAAAGGTGTTTTATGGAACAAAGACATGAGGTGAAGTGGGTTCAAAGTGGGACAAAACTGTTGTCAAGTAGTAAGATTGCAAGTACAGTTGCTTAGGTAATATTGATCCAGCGAGAAAGCACAAAGTGGGCAAAACTATGATCGACCAATAAGATTATGACAAGTACAGTCTCTTAGGTAATATTGATTAAATGGCGATCCAATGAGGAAGCAAGTCACATAGCAGGTGTACAAGGAACTGAGCAACAATATTTTGGTAAGGGGTGGGTTAGGGATCTTTCCTAGAAGATCTTAGTCCCCTATCCAGGTGATTGATACCTATCTAGAATATCAATCACTGCTATTCATCCTTAGGTGAAGCGCGCCTGTGTGGTAGTTTCTATTCTTTTACAATGCTGGCCTTCAGTGAATGTGTCTTGATTGTCCTCCATGTTGGCTCCTGGAGGGTCAGCCCTGTCTAACTGCATACAAGATATCTCATTAACTTACCTATCTACAATACCACTGTCAGGCTTAACCTGGTCGTGAAATGGTTAATAAATATGCTCTTTAATTCCAAGCTGCAGTTTGACAAGATACAAAAAACCACAACAAAACAGGCAGCTGTGCTATCTTGGACACAAGACACAGGATGGAATGTTCCTAAAAGATAACAACTACAAAGTACAACATCTTTTCAATGCCAAGTTACCTGAAAATATCCACACACCTGCCTTGACCCCTGCATGGACCCTAACCACAAATATTTGCTCTGACCCCTATACATAACAGACATGCCAGACCTCTCTTCCAATGTCCTATAAAGCTTCTGGCCTTTTCCTTGTTTGGGCCTGGTGGCCTCTTGCTTGCCATCAGTCCACCTCTGCCCAGGTAAATAAAGTGTGTACCTCTTTGTTTTCACTAGCCTGCACAGGTTGTATCATCCTTCCACACCATTTATTACAACCACTATGCCCAGAACAGGCTTACCAAATTTACAGGATTATTTATTCCTGTCGATAAAACTATATCATCTGCTCATTCTTTTATACTTAGGGATAGTAAAAGCTCAATTATTTCTAGCTTTAGATCACTACAGTTTTTCCTCAGATTCCACTATACCCAAGTAAGATTTTATAAATAGCTCCCTTTTAAGTAAATGCTCTTCAAATTATCTTCCTTCGAATTTGCTGTTTGTTTGCTGTTGAAGACTATTACCAGGGCTCTGGGGTTGTGTAGACTCCTTCTAGAGATTCCTTCTAGGTTCTTGTTGTCCTGAACAAAGAATTTGTCAAGACAAGTGCAAAAGGTAGTGAGATCTTACATTTATTAAAGTTAGAAAAAGAAACATGCTCTGTAAAGTGAGTGCAGGCCAATTGAAAGCAGAAAAAAAGTACACTCTGCAGAATGTGAGTGGGCCACTGAAAGAGAGAAAGCACCGTGACAATGAGATTAATGGTTGCCATCTTTTACATCCCCCATTTTTCAAGTTGATGTTAGATCTTTGCCATCCTATCAAAAATCTGTTTACTCTTGGCCCAGAAGAATTGAAGTTGGCTGCCTATGATTGGCCTCAGGAACAGGGCATGGACAAATGTATCCTGGATCTGCATGATTAACAGGTTATGCCTACTTGCCCAGCAGCTGTGTCACGCCCTAATCTCCTGCTTCAAAATTGTACTTAACTGTTTCATTTTTTTTCTAGTATCAGAAAAAGTAAGAAAAATAGTGAGGAAAAGCATTTCTTTTTTTTTTCCTTTATTTTTGTTTTTGTACTGGGGATCAAACTTGGGTCCTTGCACTTGCAAAGTAGGCGGGGGAACCACTGAGCTAAATCCCTGGCCCAAGGAAAGGCATTTCTATGAAGACCTTTTTTAGAAGTTTGTCCAATTTCACAAGAAGAATTAGATGAAACACGATTGAATTAAATTACCACTTTTTCTAACAATCTCCACAGATAAGAAACTAAATTACACTATGCTGATAAGAGAACTACA
Source organism: Heterocephalus glaber (assembly GCF_053883595.1). Classification (NCBI taxonomy): domain Eukaryota; kingdom Metazoa; phylum Chordata; class Mammalia; order Rodentia; family Bathyergidae; genus Heterocephalus; species Heterocephalus glaber. The sequence goes on from NW_028258369.1 coordinate 4,643,466, forward strand.
ACATTTTTTTACATTTTAGATAAATAGTGGGAAACAGAGCCCCCATCCATCCCTGACCCCCACCCCCAGTGACCAGCTTAGCCATGTAGGTGCTTGCAGCCCCCCCACACACACACCTCTGGCTTCCTGGCTGTGCCACTACCTGGTTCCAGACTACAGAGGCACAGGGGGTCATAAAGGCCATTGTCCTGAGCTCCAGAAGATAGAGCAGAAGTGAATGATGGAAAGAAGGGCCTCTCTCAGGATCCTTGATGAAAACTGAAGCCCACTGGAAAAGTGTAGAGAATCTCTGCAATAAAGGCACACCAGACCACTGTGCTTGGTAAGTTGGAGGGGTCATCACCTCCCATCAGAACCCAGACTATCTTCAGGGGAAAGGCAGCTGGAACCTGTAGTAGAACCGTGCATACTTCAACCCTGCAGGAGGACAGGGAACTCAACTTGGGACTTGCAGCCAGAAATCTGTCTGAATCTCATGGGTATGTGACTGGCTTACTGAGACTCATTGACTTATAACTGCACATTGCTGCCCATATTGTCTGTTGTGACAGCAGAGACATACCCTGAAGGAGGCCCTTAATTTTTATTTTTTATTTGTTATCTGCAAATTTTTTTCTTCTTTTTAATTTTTACTTTTTTTCTATTCTTTGCAAATTTTTATTTTTCTCTTCTTTTTTTTCTGTTCTTTTTTCTTTCTCACTCTCACTTGTTCTCTCACTGTCCCACATTGCTCTTCATCTCCATTTCTGTTCCTGTTCTGGCTCTAATTCAGATTTCTTCTTTATTTTTCTTTTCTTCTCTTTTTCCTTCTCTCCATTGTCATCAGTTTTAAAGGAAAGTAAGTACAGTTTCTAGCCTCCCTATTGCTGTTAAGTTGTTCTATTCTCATCTTTGTTCTTTCATTCTGTCTTTTCCTCTTGTCTTCAACAGTTTCTTAGAGTTTGTGTGATCTTCCTGTGTCCTCTTACCTCACTGCTAACCTTCCCCTATTCTTCTACCTATCTATCCCTCCCTCTCCAACTCCTAACTTCCCATCCTGAAGGGTAAAGTTGCTATATTGAACAGTTTCTTCACTATGAACACATGTTGGGCTAGTCCTCAATTTTGATTTAATTCACACAGTTAAAGGTGATAGATTAATCACTACCACAAATTGTCATTTTCTAAACTGTGGCTGATGCTATGGTGCTGCTGATTGTAACGCTTGGGCTAAGGTGTTGTGATTGATCTAATCAGTTGTCCTTCCTGGTATAATAAAAATGAGATAGCATCAGAGTCATTAGAGACATAAAAACTAAAGACCAGCCACGTCTGGAAGACACCTCTGAAAAGAAATCATTCCATAAGGGTTCTAAATACATGCAACAAAGATACTGATAATGAGCATTTTCGAAGTATCAACCCAGGAATTAAACCAAGGACAGTATCAAAAACAAAACTGAGAAGACATTTAAGCAAGGTACAAACTCAGACTTCCACCCCACCAAAGGCAAATTCTGAGGGAAACGAGGTGGAAAAGTCAGATAACGAACCACTTGGACACCCTGAACTAATAGCACAGGAAGTAACAAAACACATGAATGAGGCTCCAGAAAAATTCAAAACAGAAATAATCTCACAGATAGGTACAGAGATGGTGAGCAGAGTGAAAGACAAGACTACAGTCTCTAGAACAGAAACAGATTTTAAAAAATAGATGAGCTCAGAAACATGCTGGAAGCCATGAATGCCCAGCATAAGAAAGAAATGGAAACCATGATCACCCAACTTAAGAAAGAAATGGAATCCATGAAACAGATTCAAACAGATATCCAGGAGATTAAAAACTCCATTGAAAGGATGCATAGTAGATTAAGGGAATCTGAAGACAGAATATCAGATATAGAAGACAGGATTGTGGATAATGACCATGAAAACAAAGATTTCTTCAAAATAGTAAGGGACCATGAGAAATCAATCCAGCAGCTACTAGATGATGCAAAGAAGAATAACATAAGACTGATAGGAGTCCACGAAAAAACAGGAGAAAGTACAATTAACATTAAAAAAACTGTTCACAGAAGTAATACTTGAAATTGTTCCAGACAGAGGTAGAGAATTGGATATACAGATAAGCGAGGCATATAGAACTCCAACTAGCCACGATCAAAAAAAAAATCTACACAAAGACATATAATAGTCAAGATCCCAGAAACCCAACAGAAGAACAAAATTCTACAGGCAGGGAGAGATAAGAAACAAGTCACCTAAAAAGGAAAGCCCATAAGAATCACAGCAGACTTCTCAACACAAACCCTCAAGTCAAGGAGACCCTGGACTAAAGTATTTCAAGCCCTGAAAGAAAATAATTTCAAACCTACACTATTGTATCTGCAAAATTATCTTTCAAAATCGATGGGGAAATTAGATACTTCCACGACAAAGAACACCTGAGAAATTTCATGAACACCAAACAAGCACTCCAAACCATTCTAAACAATAGCCTAGAAAAAGACAATGAAGGTCACAACTCCATGAGGCTCAACAGAGGGAAGCCACCAGGCAAGGTAAGAAACAAAAGGGAAAGGGGGAAAATAAGAAATAAAAGAGCCAGCAAAAGTAAAACATCATGACAAGGAAGAGTCAATATATATCAGTTATAACTTTCAAAGTTAATGGCCTCAATTCACCAATCAAAAGAAATAGACTGGCAGAATGGATTAAGAAGCAAAATCCAACAATATGCTGTATACAAGAAACACACCTATCTCAAAAAGAAATTCATGGACTGAAAGTAAAAGGACAGAAAACAATTCTCCACATGACAGGAACCCAGAAAAAAGCAGGGGTAGCAATCTTATTTGCAGACAAAGTAGATTTCAAACCAAAACTAATTAAAAGAGACAAAGATGGTCACTACATCCTTGTGAAGGGATCAATCCAAGAGGAAGAGATGACAATCCTAAATATATTTGCACCAAATACAAATGCCTGCAACTACACAAAACAAATATTAATGGACATGAAAAATCAAATAAGCACTAATACAATTGTAGTGGGGGAACTCAATACCCAACTGTCACAAATAGACAGATCACCTACACAAATAATCAACAAGGAAATTCTAGAACTGAACCAAGCTATTGAACAAATGGACTTAATAGATGTTTACAGAGTGTTCCACGCAACAAAATCAGAATACACACTCTTTTCAGCTGCACATGGGTAATTCTCCAAAATAGACCACTTGCTAGCTCACAGGACAAGTTTAAGTAAGTGTAAAAGAATTGAAGTTACCCCCTGTATTTTACCAGACCATAGTGCAATAAAACTGGAGATCAATAGCATAAGAAGCCACAAAACTGCCCACAAACACATGGAAATTGAATAACACTCTCCTGAACAACCAAGGGGTCACAGAGGAAATTAAAAAGGAAATTAGACAGTTTCTACAAGTAAAGGATAATGCCAGGACAACATATAGGAATCTATGGAACACAATGAAAGCAGTTCTATGTGGGAAATTCATAGCAGTGAATACCAATATTAGGAAAACAGAGAGAGCTCAAATAAACAACTTAATGCTTAACCTCAAGCTCCTAGAAAAAGAAGAGCTTGAGAAACCCAAAGCTTGTACACCAGAGGAAATTATAAAGATCAAAACAGAAATCAATGGAGTGGAGACTAAGAGAATGATACAAAAAATCAATGAATCTAAGACTTGGTTTTTCAAAAGAATAAATAAAATCAATAAACCTTTAGACAACCTTATCCAAAAAGGAAAGAAAAGGCTGAAATCCATGCAATTAAGAACGAATATGGTGAAGTCACAACAGACCCATCAGAAATCCAGAGCATCATCAATACCTACTTTGAAAACCTGCACTCTAATAAAATGGAAAACACAGAAGAAATGGACAGATTCCTAGATACATATGAATTGCCAAAGTTAAATGAAGAAGATATAGAAATTCTAAACACCCCAATTACAATGAGTGAAATTGAAAATGTAATAAAAAATTTACCAACAAAGAAAAGCCCAGGTCCAGATGGCTTCACTGCTGAATTCTACAAGACATTTAAAGAAGAACTAATGCCATTACTCTTTAAACTCATCAAGGAAATTGAAAGGGAAGCAAGGCTTCTAAATTCATTCCTGGAAGCAAGGATTACTTTGATTCCAAAACCAGGGAAAGACCCAACTAAAAAAGAGAACTACAGGCCAATCTCCCTGGTGAACACAGATGCAAAAATCCTCAATAAGATACTGGCAAACAGAATACAGAGGGTCATCAAGAAGATCATACACCCTGACCAAGTCAGATTTATCCCAGGGATTAAAGGATGGTTCAACATATGTAAATCAATAAATGTAATACATTATATTAACAGAGCCAAGGACAAAAACCATATGATCATCTCAATAGATGCAGAAAAATCATTCAACAAAATCCGACATCAATTCATGATAAAAACTCTACAGAAAATTGGAATAGAAGGCCTTTATCTCAACCTGATTATGGCTATCTACGAAAAACCAACAGCCAACATTATACTAAATGGTCAAAAACTGAAAACTTTCACACTAAAATCAGGAACAAGACAAGGATGCCCATTATCACCACTCCTGTTCAATATAGCCCTGGAAACATTAGCCATAGCAATTAGAAAAGAGAAAGAAATAAAAGGAATAAAGATATTAAAGAAACAAATTAAAATGTCACTATTTGCTGATGATATGATACTTTACATAGAAGATGCAAAAAACTCAGCCAAAAGACTTCTAGACTTAATTGACAGGTTCAGTAGAGTAGCTGGACACAAGGTCAACACTCAAAAAACAATAGCCTTCTTGTACACAACAGATTCACTGAGAGAGAAATTTGGGAAACAATTCCTTTTACAATAGCATCCAAAACAATGAAATATCTAGGAATCAATCTAACAAAGGAAGCAAAAGATCTCTTCACAGAAAACTACAACACTCTGAAAAAAGAGATTGAAGAGAATATGAGAAAATGGAAAGACATCCCTTGTTCCTGGGTTGGAAGAACAAATATAGTGAAGATAGCCATACTTCCAAAACTGCTATATAGATTTAATGCAATGCTGATTGAAATTCCAACAATATATCTCACAAAACTAGGGAAAACAATCCAAAAATTCATTTGGAACCAGAAAAGACCTAGAATAGCAAAACCAGCTCTAGGCAACAGAGACATGGCAGGGGGTATCACAACCCTGAAGTTGAAACTATACTACAAAGCTACTGTGATAAAAACAGCATGGTACTTATAAAGAAACAGATCTGAGGACCAGTGGAACAGAGTAGAAGATGCTGAAACAACTTCAGACACACTCAGCCATCTCATGTTTGATAAAGGAGCCAACAACCCTCACTGGAGGAAAGATAGCCTCTTTAATAAATGGTACTTGAAAAATTGGGTTTCAACTTGCCAAAGATTAAAACCAGACTTAAATCTCTCCACATGCACTAAAGCAGAAATGGATTAAAGATCTAAATATTAAAATAGAAATGTTGAATCAGCTGGGACAGAGGTTAGGTAGCTCTTAAAGACATTGGTGTAGGCAAAGATTTTATAAACAAAACCTCAGTTGCCCGTGAACTAGCACAAACAATCAACAAGTGGGATCTCTTCTTATTAAAAAACTTCTGCACAGCCAGAGAAACCACCTGCTGTGTGAAGAGACAACCCACAATGTGGGAAAAAATCTTCACCTGCTGTTCCTCAGACAAAGGTCTACTATCTAGAATCTATAAAGAACTTAAAAAAATCATACCTCCCAAATTTAAAGACCCAATCCGAAAATGGGCATCTGAAATGAACAGACATTTCTCAGACAAAGAAATAGAAATACCAAATAAACATATGAAAAAATGTTCAACATAACTGGTCATTCAAGAGATGCAAATGAAAACAATGCTGAGATTTCACCTCACTCCAGAAAGAATGGCTGCTATCATGAAATCAACTAATAACAAATGCTGGTGGGGCTTTTGGGAAAGAAGAACCCTCCCCCACTGCTGGTAGGAGTGTAGACTGGTGCAACCACTGTGGAAATCAGTATGGAGATACCTCAAAGAACTAAGACTGGAAGTCCCATTTGACCCAGCTATTCCCCTGCTGTGTATCTTCCCCAAATCTTTAAAATAATCATACCACAGTGATATGTGTGTACCTGTGTTCATAGCAGCACAATTTGTAACAGCTAAAACTTGGAAGCAGCCCGATTGCCCATCAACTGGAGACTGGATAAAGATGTGGGTTTTTTTATAAAATGGAGTAGTACTCAGCCATAAGAAATGAGAAATTAGAGACATTTATAGCTAAATGGATGCACACTGAGTTGATACTCTTAAGTGAAATAAATAGGACACACATGTGTAAATATGGAATAGTTTCTCTAGTGTGAGAAACTGAAAGTATAAATAAAGACTAAAAGGTGTAGTAGATAATGTGAAATAGAAAGAAAAGAGGCAAAGAGGAAGGGGTAGGGGAGAGGAAAGAAGGGAATGGAATTAATATGAGAAAATGAAAAAAAGAAACAAAGTCTTTGTAAATAGGGAGGGATGGAGAGATTGAAGGGTGGCAAGGGGAAGGGGGAAAAATAAGAACCAAGAGACATTATGTAAAGGTGCAAATTTCCAATGATGAATGTCATTATACTGTATACCTAAAAGGTACCAATAAAATAAAAATTTAAAAAATAAATAAATAAATGGTGCTGGAAAAATTGGGATTCTACATGCCAAAGATTAAAACTGGCCTGCTATCTATCACCATGTACTAAACTAAGATCGAAGTGGATTAATGATCTAAATATATATATATTTTTTTGTACCAGGGATTGAACTCAGCACCTTTTGCTTCCGAGGCAGGCAGCAACAACACTGAGCTAAATCCCTGGCCCTAAAGATCTAAATATTAAAACAGAAACACTGGACTTGCTGGAAGACAGGTTAGGGAGAACTCTTGAAGACATCCGCATGGGAAAAGACTTTATGAACAAAACCTCAGTAGCACGGGAACTAGCACAAAGAATCAACAACTGGGATGTCATCTTATTGAAGAGCTTCTGCACTGCAAGAGAAACCACCAACAGAGCTAAGAGAAAACCTACAATGTGGGAAAAAAAATTTTAGCAGCAGTATCTCAAAGGACTACTATGTAGAATATATAAAGAACTGAAAAAAATCAGACTCCCCCCAAATTTAAAGACCCAATTCAAAAACGGGCATCTGAAATGAACAGATATTTCTCAGACAAAGAAGTAAAAGCAGCAAATAAACATATGAAAAGACATTCAACATCACTGGTCATTCAAAAGATGCAGATGAAAACAACACTGACATTCTACCTCACCCCAGAAAGAATGGCTGCTATCAAGAAATCAACCAATAACACATGCTGGCGTGGGTGTGGGGAGAAAGGAACACTTATCCATTGTTGGTGGGAGTGCAGACTGGTGTGACCACTGTGGAAATCAGTGTGGAGATACCTTAAAGCCCTAGAACTGGAGGTCGCATTTGAACCAGCTGTTTCCCTGCTGGGAATCTTCCCCAAAGAATTAAAAGACTCATACCATGGCGATATATGTGCACCCATGTTTATAGCGGCACAGTTTGTAATAGCTAAAGCTTGGAAACAGCCCAAGTGCCCATCAACTGGAAACTGGATAAAGAAGATGTGGTTTTTTAATAAAATGGAGTATTATTCAGCCATAAAGATAGAGAAACTTGACTTCTTCATTTCCTATCTTTTTCCTTTTATTTCTTTCTCTTGTCTAGTTGCCATGGCTAATGTTTCCAGAACTATATTGAACAAGAGTGGTGATAGTGGACATCCTTGTCTTGTTCCTGATTTTAGTGTGAAGGTTTTCAGTTTTTGACCATTTAGTATGATATTGGCTGTTGGTTTTTCATAGATGGCTTCTATCAGTTTGAGGTAGAGACCATAATAGGTAATGTGAAATAGGAAGAAAAGGGGCAAAGGGGAAGGAAGTGGGAGGGCTAGGGGAAAGGATAGAAGGGAATGGGATTAATATGAGAAAATGGAAAAATAGGAGCAAAATCTTTGTAAATAGGGAGGAATGGAGGGGTTGAAGGGAGGGCTGGGAAAGGGTGAAAAATAAGAACCAAGAGAGACTATGTAAAGGTGCAAATTTCCAATGATGAATGTCATTATATTGTATACTTAAAATGTACCAATGATTAGAATGAATAATCGATAATGCAAAATAGGAAGAAAAGGTCCAAAGGGGTAGGGGTAGTGGGAGGGGCAGGGGAAAAGAAAGAAGGGAAAGGAAGAATGATGAGAAATGGAAAAAATGGAAATAAAATCTTTGTAAATAGGGAAGGGTGGAGTGGGTGAAGGGAGGGCTAGGAATGGGGAAAAAATAAGAACCAAGATGCATTATGTAAAGGTACAATTCCCAATGAGAAATGTAATTGTGTTGTATACCTACAATGTACCAATAAAAGAATTTAATTTTAAAAAAAAGAAAGAGAAACAGAGAGAGGAAGCATAAGGAAGTATTTTACCTAATGAAATCACTTTTTTGTACAACTGGTATGTCCCAAATCAGTTTTCCAGAGAGTTCTGTTTCCTTTTCTTTCTGAATTGATTTGACAGAATAAACTGACAGGTGTAGTTGAAACAATGGAAAAAAAAAAAGATCAAGAAACTAGAGGCATTTATAGCTAAATGGATGCATATTGAGACAATACTCTTAAGTGAAATAAATAGGACACACATGTGTAAATACCGAATAGTTTCTCTGATTTGAGAAACTGAAAGTGTAAATTAGGATTAAAATGATTATAATGAATAATTGATAATTTGAAATAGGAAGAAAAGGTCCAAAGGGGTAGGGGAAGTGGGAAGGGAAGGGGAAAGGAAAGAAGGGAAAGGAAAAATTATGAGAAAAGGAAAAAAAGGAAACAAAGTCTTTGTAAACAGGGAAGGCTTGTGAGGGTGAGGGGAGGACAGGGAATGGGAAAAAAATAAGAACCAAGATACATCATGTACAGGTACAAGATCCCAATGATAAATGTAAACGTATTGTATAACAAAAATGTACCAATAAAATAATGTAAGCAAAAAAACCAAAAAAAATAGTGGGAAACATTTCCAAGCTTTGATGGGAAATGAAATAATTTCCATTTATTACACTTTGGACTCATTAGGAACAGTCATTGACCTTCCTACTTTTCCCCAATCAATTAGCCTAGTTATGTTTTTCATCTTCCTCTTTAACCACCATGGAATCTATGATTAGCCTACTGTAGAATAGGTAAGTTAATTAGATATCTTATATGCATTTAGACAGGGTAGACCCTCCAGGAGCCAACATGAAGGATGGCCAAAGAGCCAACATGGAGGACAACAAGACACATTCACTGAAGGCCAGTGTTGTAAAAGGAGAGAAACTACCACACCCACATAGGATAAATAGCAGTGATCTATATTCTAAACAGATATCACTTGGGTTGGGGACCAAGATCTTCCATGAAAGATCCCTGACGCACCCCTTACCAAAAAATTCTTGCTCAGTTCCTTGTACACTTGCTATGTGACTTGCTTCCTCACTGGATCACCATTTAATCAATATTACCTAAGAGACTGTACTTGGCGTAATCTTATTGGTCGATCATAGTTTTGCCCACTTTGTGCTTTCTCGCTGGATCAATATTACCTAAGCAACTGTACTTGCAATCTTACTACTTGACAACAGTTTTGTCCCACTTTGAACCCACTTCACCTCATGTCTTTGTTCCATAAAACACCTTTGAGAAGCAGGATTGGCGGGCAACCCATTTTCTGCCCCCCTTCTGTCTCTCTTAGACAGAAGCTATCTTTCTCTCAATTAATTTTTCCTACTCTTAACCTTCATTGTTACTAGAATTCATTCTTTGATTTTAGAGAACACAAACTCCCACTTCAGATTTCTAGCAGGTTTGGGAGTTGCATCTATTCCCCCTCTATCAAGTCTTTCAAAAACTAGGCATACTCTAAACCTATTGCTTATCTATCTTTTCATTATACTCATCTAGGTAAATCCCCAGTCTGGATTAAACCAATTAGTTGCTTTCTCTAAATCTGCACTAGGTCAGCTAGGTCTTTCCGAAGGTCACACCATAGCACAAACTACACTACAAAACATTCACAATAACTCCACACTCAGCAGAAATATTATGCTTCTCTGTTCAACTCTTATGCATAGAAAAACTTTTATAAATCTCCATCCTCCTCAAAACTCTGAAGGCTACTTTTCCTTCCAGTGTGAAAGAAGACCTTGCCTGCTAATTCACATAAAATGCTGAGTTTATCAACAAAGTATGAACATTCTAAAACCTGAGTAGGATAGCAGAAATAAAAACTAGGTTAAAAGGAGACAAGGAAAATCATAACTAAAAATGAGAACTGCAGCTTCGGGATACTAGCCTATTTAAGACTATAAATCTGGGCAATTCTCTTTCACCTGCAAATGTATTCAGCCATTCCCTTTTTACTTGCAAATGGTCCTCTTTCATCTGTGAATAGACCACCCTTTCACCTATAAATTAGGATTTCCCCAATGAATGGACAACTGTCTTACTGTGGGTGGGTCAGCCTCCCCCCACCCAGCAAACCAAGACCAAGATTTCCACCATATACCACCTTTTTCCATATAAGTTAGGCCACTGCCCAAAACACATGAAGATTATCTTACTATGAGTGGGCCATCCTTCCCTACTCACCAGATCAAGATTAAGACTACAGAATATCAAATTCCACAGATTTCCACTGCCAAAAATACACAAATATTCTGACCTCCAAACTGTACTGTGTCTCGTTTCTCTGAGCACCTGCACTGTACCCTTAAGTGTGTCCTAAAATCTCTGCCTAATAATTCCTTCCTGTGTCTCTCAGTGACCAAGATGATATGAAGAAAAAAAGTCAATAGAAGAGACAGTTTAAGAAATGTTTAATTCTAAGAGATGAAGTCGAATGAGAACAGGGACATGTCAGTTGCATTTAGCAACCTGTTTTTAAAGAATGTTCTGAAAGTGTAAAATCATAAATTTACTGTTGTTATTTTAAAGATGTTAATTGGCTTTATTTACATTCTAGAGTGGGGCTATACTGCATTTCATGAAATAGAGTAAGTGTTCCAATAAGCTGAGCAAAGGAGGATTGGTTTTATAGTCAGAAAAAGGCTGAAGAAAAAAGAAAATACAAACAGCAGATTGGTAACTTCAAAGTTACTTTCCTTGTAAGGTGGAGACAAGGAGACTGAATAACATAAAAATAACTGATTGTTTAACATCCATTTATTTCAGATTAACTTCTTTGTGTAAGGATTAAAGCAGAAGGAACTTCATTATAATGCCAATTGAAGCTAGAATGTGTGGATGATGTGGTTGTTATTTTTTTCTCCCTGCTTTCTTGGAAAGTCAGATAACAACTTTGTTTTGGTTTCCTGACTTTCAACTTTTAGTCTGGTCTTTTAGGGTCCAAGGCAAGAGCCTAGTTAAACACAAGGGTCTGCTGGTAATGATATAGGGCATATGATCTATGGACCTAAAAATAATATAAGGGAAATCATATAGCTCCCAACCTTCTAGATGTCTCAAACACCAAGTTTGTGTTTTCTAAAATCAAAGAATGAATTCTAGGAACAATGGAGGTTAAGAGTAGGAAGAATTTATTGAAAGAAAGAAAGCTTCTGCCTAAGAGATACAGAAAGGGGTCCAGAAAATGGGTTGCCTGCCAACCCCGCTTCTCAAGAGTGTTTTATTGAGCAAAGCCATGAGGTAAGGTGGGTTCAAGATGGGACAAAACTATAGTCAACTAATAAGATTAAAAATATAGTCACTTATGTAATATTGATCCAATGGGAAATCACAAGGTGGGTATGAGATGAGACAAAACTATGGGTCAACCAATAAGATTACAAGTATAGTTGATTAGATAATATTAATTAAATGAGGATTAAATGGGGAAGCAAAGTCATGTAGCAAGCATATATAGAACGAACAATGATTTTCTGGGAAAGAATGGGCTAGGGAGGTTTTGGTTCCTACCCAAGGTGATTGATGCCTATTTAAAATATCAATTACTGCTGTTCATCCCTAGGAGAAGTATGTGAGTGTAATCATTTCTCTTTCTCTTGAAGCCTGGCCTTTTGTGAATGTGCCTCCAGCCAAAGTGTTCCTCTGTATTGACTTCTTTGAAGGGCCAGACCTGCCTGACAGCCTATAATATTTCTAAATAACTTAGCTATCTACAATAGTAATGCTTATTCAACTAGAGGAAACTACAGATATTATAAAAACACTAATTTTACTTTGTCTTTTGGGCATTGTTTTCTCACATATTATATATATTCTTTAGTTGTATTTTTTCTACACAAATATTATAGTAGTTTAAGTCCATAATCAAACAGTTGGGGCTAAAGAATCACCATTTTCCACCCATTTTCTTTGTTATTTCACCTATACTACGTTTATGAGACCAAAGCATCTTTTCAATGGTATTAGCACTTTTTAAAATATTTTCTTTCCAATTTAAAATAGCAGTAGTAAAACTGTACAGCATAATATTGAAATAATTACTTAAAATAATAGAAAAGATGATATGATGCAAAATGCTGCCTAGAAAGCTGAGTTTTCATTCAATAACTTGAAATATTTATTGATCAGCCCATGTATGAAAGTATGAATTTCATTACTAACACACAGTGAGGTAGTCAATATCCAATGTATAAAATATAGGTAGTCAAAAACTAAATGTTTTAAAGTTGAGGTTTACCTCTATCCTAAGCATAAAAATGAAATTTACTGAAATGTCTTCAAAGGGGAATGTAAAGAAAAAGGGAATTTAAAAATTTTCAATTCTAACTTTAATGTAAAGTAAATTAGCATGCACTTTTGAAAATTCTCTTCTTTCCTATTCCACATTCATGATCGTAGTCAAAAACACCTTTATTATATATAGGTCAATAATGCTTAATGTGTGGATCTAGCATGAAATACTGAGGCAGATGATTAGGGCATGGCAAACCAGCTGGGCAGGTGGGTGTGAACTGTCAATCATGGAGATCCAAGAGACATGCACCCATGCCCTGCAACTTGCACCAATCAGAGAATGCTATCTTCAGTTCTTCTCATGAGAACGCATGCATGTTTTTGATCAGATGGCCTATATCTGACAAGTGAGAGATACAAACGTCGGCTGCCATTGAGCTCTTGATCACTGTGCTCTCTCTTTCACAGTGCTCCACTCTCACCCTGCAGAGTGTACTTCTTTTCCTACTTTTAATGGGCCTATATTCACTGCAGAGCATTTCCTACTTTTCCCATGCTCACTCTGCATAGCATTTCTTTTCCTACCTTTAATAAATGTAAAACCTCATTACCTTTTGTGCTTCTCTTGAACAATTTTTTGCTCACAACAGAAAAAACCTAGGTACCACCACTAGAAGGGGACCCTATCACCTCAGTACCCAGTAACAATATCACTTTAATCTGGTGCAGACATTGTAAAGTAGGATTTAGCTGTCCTTTTCCACCTGTAGGATATGGAGATGATACCAATGCAGGGACAAACACTTTTGGAATTCAAATACAAATTTATAGACAAATATGTGGCAAAGATTCTCACCTGGACAAACCAGTCAGGCTCCTGAGCCCTCTGCTCAACTAGGCCAGATCTTTGGCTTCTACCTCTGTCTTTGTAGTCATGTTTTGGCATAAAATGTGCTAAGTCAACTCGGAGAGAACTACAAACCTCAATTTCTGATCCCTGTGGGCTGCTTTCAGCAAGAATCCTGTTAGGTCAGTTTAGCAAAGAATTGTACTACCTCTTAATAATATTCCATCTACCAACCCTATTCCACTTCTACCCCATGGTTATAAATCTTCATTTATTCTTGTTTTATTCAGAAGTGAACACAGTTCTATACTAAGGTCTCTCTTCCTCTATGTCAATAGTTTCTAATTAAAATATGCTTTCATGTTTCCACTGTTAGTTCCTATTTTTCCTTTAACACATGTAAAAGTCTAGTTAGTACTGAGGGAAATATATTAGGGGAGATGAATATTTACAATGCACATAATAGTACACTTAAAATTATTTAAGGAAAAAAGGAATTATTCAGTTATGTTGGAAAAACTAGCCAATGGTCTAGAGAAAAATTAAATTGGATTTCCATCTCCCACCTTATGTAGAAGTAAAATCTATATCAATTAAAAATTAAATTTAAATATCAAATTCATGGTAATTTTTACTTGCAAAAAATGAAATGTAGAATAAATGCAAATATAAAATAATAGTGACTTTTTAAAGCAAAACTAATTGAGTTTATGATGTTGTATTGGTAAAGACCTACTAAGCATATAAAAAAGCCATAAACTATTTTTAAAATGATAAATTTAACTAATTTAATACTTAAAGATTTTTGAAGCCAAACAACTACCATCATGAAAGTTAAAGGCCAATTACAATATGAAAAAAAATATATTTCAGACTAAAGGTAAAAATAAATAAATGCATTTATGTATATATAGAGAAAAAGATTTATAAATCAGTAAGAAAAAATATACTCTCATAGTACAAAACTTAATGAAATATTTAAACAACTCATAAAATACATGGTCAAGAAAAATATAAAAAGATACTCAAGGACTGGTTGTGTAGATCAATGTTGGGATGCATGCTTAGCATGTGAGAGGCCCTGGGTTCAATCCCCAGTATTGCAAAACAAATAAAAAAAAAAACAGATCACACTTTCAATTGAATAAACACAGCTTAAGTAAGTGTGTCACAGTGCTAAATAATAACAAGTTTAATAATGCTCAGCGTTAACAAGCTAGTTTTCTGGGGAAAATACTCTCATTCTATGAGTGAATCTCATCTTGCTAACTGGTAATTTTGTAATATTCATCCAAAGCCCTTTAATGTGCATATCCTTTGTGCCATTTAATTTTATTTTTTTTTGGTACCAGGGATCAAAATCAGGACCTTGCACTTTTGAGGCAAGCATGGTGCCATTGAGCTAAATCCCCAGCTGTGCCATTTAATCTTGATTATCAGCTTGATGGGACTAAGAGACTCCTGGCTAGGTGATTAGATTATGATGAATTAATCTATTGATGAGTTCATAGCTGAATCTGCTGTTTAGGAGGTGGGGCCTATTCAGAGGAAGTAGGTGACTGGCAGTGTGCCTTTGAAAGGTGTTTCTTTCCTCCTACTCTTCCCCTGCCTTCTTCCTGGATCCCATGAGTTGAGCAGCTTTGCTCCAACATGCCTTTCTGTCATGAAGTTTCTGTCTTGGAACCAGAAGACAATGGAATAAAACCTCTGAAACTGTGAGTCAAAAGAAACTTCTCCTTTAAGCTTTAGGTGTTACAAATTTTGTCCTAGCAATAGGAAAGCTGACTAATACACCTTCTAGAAATGTATGCTTGCTGGGGCTGGGGATTTAGCTCGATGGTTCCACAGTTGCCTTGCAAGCTCAAGGTCCTGAGTTTGATCCCCAGTACCAAAAAAAAAAAAAAAAAAAAAAAAGAAGGAAGAGAAAAGAAAGAAATGCATGCTTGATAAAGTATGCTAAGGAAACATTGAGTAAGTGCAAAAGATGAATGAATGGGGATGATTATCAATGGCTGTTTACAATTGTTTACAAAACAGTGGAAAGGAAGCAAATATAACTGAGAAGAGGCCCAGAATATTAGCACTGAAATGATATTAGGATACATTGCCATGAGCAAAGAAATTTTCAAAGTACATGCCTTATATGACTTAATTTTTTAAAATGTGTCCATGATTGTGTGTATGCTTTTATGGGAAAAATACAGGGAAATTTATAGA
This sequence comes from Heterocephalus glaber, assembly GCF_053883595.1. Lineage (NCBI taxonomy): Eukaryota > Metazoa > Chordata > Mammalia > Rodentia > Bathyergidae > Heterocephalus > Heterocephalus glaber. The sequence goes on from NW_028258369.1 coordinate 4,659,320, forward strand.
ATAATTTTAACAGTGATTATGTTGAGGATGTGTACAAATGATTTTCACTTCTTCCTTCATTGTTTCCTTATTGATTGAATATTTTTATGAGGTTTTGTTTTTTGTTTTGTTTTGTTTTGACACCGGAGATTGAACTCGGGACCTTGCACTTGCAAGGCAAACACCAGAACCACTGAGCTAAATCTCCGGCCCTTGAGGTTTTGTTTTATATAGTAAAGAATAAAATTTTCTTTTGGGGAAAAATGAGTTCTTTAGCCACCTTCCAAAAATTCACAAAGAAGCTACCTGAGATTATCTCAGTAGAAGATGACCCTAACTTCTATTACCAGCTATGGATCTCAGAAACACAAAGCTCTTATTGAACTTTATCAAGGGAGTAATAGAGAAGTAATCTAAATCCACACTGTGGTCACTGAAGTGAGCTATACTAGCTTCCTATTGCTATATAAGAAATCACCCCAAAGCTCAATGGCCAGAAACAACATTTATTATCTCACCTCTTCTTGGTGTCAAAAATCCAAAAGCAGCTCATCTCACTGGTTTGAGTTCAGAGTCTCTTATGCCACGGCAATCAAGGAATCAACCAGAGGTGCTGTCATCTTACCACTCACCTGGGAGAAGAAGCCACTTGTAAGCTCACTAGCTACTGGCAAAGCCTCAGAAGACCACCTTTAAAACTCACTCATCTGGGCCTCTCCCTAGAGCTGCCTCATGACAGGAAACCTTGTTTTTCCTAAAGTTAACGAGGCAAAAGAGAGTGACAGCACCCAATCTCCAAGGTGGCAATGTCATCACTTCTACTATATTGCATTTATTAGAATTGAAGCAGTCAACTCTGCTGATACTAAAGGGAATGAATACCAGGAGGTGGGCATCTCTGAGAATTACTTTAGAGACTGCCTACAAACATGAACCAAAACAAAATAAAGACTAACTAAAAGAAAGCTTATATATAGGAATGTTAGAGTAGCTTTACATGTAATAACCAAAAACTAGAAACAACCCAAATATCAATAGGAGAATGGATATACAATGGAATACTAATAAAAAAGGAATACTGTTTTAGGCAGCAACAGGATGAATCTTACAGGTATTATAATGAATAAAATAAGCTGGACTCAAAAGATCATACTATATGATTTATTTTATATAAAATTCTAAATAGGAAGAATTAATTTGTGGTGGAAAATCAGAAATGTAGCTGTTTCTTTGAGTGAGGTTTAATTAAAAAGACCCATGAACAAACTTTCTAAGATGATGAAAAAATTCTTGGTTTTTTTGGTATCAGGGATCAAACTCGAGACCTTGTGCTTGTGAGGCAGGCGGTAGAACTATTGAGCTAAATCCCCAGCCCTGATGAAAATATTCTTTATCCTAATTAGGAGCACGAAATGCACAGTTGAATGTGTCAAAACTTATCAAATTATACACTTAGAATCTGCAAATCTCTTTGCACAAAAGTGTTACCATAAAATGTAAATAAATAATAAATTCATATGCAGAAAGAGAGGTGAGCATGGTGTTGTCCACCTCTAATTCCAGCACTCTGGGAGGCTTAGGCAAGATAATTGCAAGTTGAAGCCCAGCCTGGGCAACTGAGTAACTTAGTAACTTAGTGAAAACCTCATTCAATGAATGGGGGGGGGGGGGTAATAGCTCAATGTAAAGGCCCTGGGTTCAATTCTCAGTATCAAAAGTGAGGGGTGGGGTGGGGGGGATATGCCTAAGGATTGTTGAATAGTGAGATGAATTTAAAAGAGAGAGCAAATGATCAATTCTTTGAAGTCTTGCAAAAATAAATGAAAATTGTAATCTACTGAAAGACAAAGTGTCAGGAGTATCAATTGGGAACCAGCTGGATGAATAGCAATTTTTCAGTGCTGGGCACTACATTTGGTTCAAGTTAAGGGCAAAGTAAAAGATCAAGGGATTTCTCATTATCTAGTGCCATCCTGAAAGCAAGTCATTTAGTGAAAAGAAATTCTGGCACAGAAGATGGAAGAAAAAGTGCTTTAAAAGAGGAAATGAGGTCACCAGTTAAGAGATTGAAGTCAAAAGATAAATTATATTTGCCCCCCAAGTCATTAAACAAACCATAAATTGAGTCAGAGCTTCCACTCTGATATTCTAACTCAGATCCCATTTCCCTGGGTATTTGCTTATCTTACTTACAAATACTGCTATAATTAAAGTATTGTTTTCACCTGAAACCTACAAAGCAAATCTAGATTTTCATCTTTTCTTTCCACACACTGAACTAAATTCTTAATGTATGACTCCTTCTGGTTTCAAAAGTTTCATCCTCAAACCAACTTTAATAAAGAAGGTAAAGATTTGTGTCTAAAGCTAGGGGGAAAGTTTTAATTGAAACCACTCTCCAGAGTCAGTATAGAGTTGAAGCAATCAAGACCAGCTTTTCTCTCCTGTAAAGAAATCTGCAGCAACACTGCAGCCTACCTGTTTGTGCTGCTTAAGCACTGAATATTCCTTTGAATAAAACCATTTATTGTTGTTTTCCTGAAGTGTATTGTTTTTATTGCAATAATTTTATTGAGCTTTCCCCTGTAAGGAAGTGATATCTTGAGTATGATTCAACTTCACTACAAATGTTCCTGATGGAGTCGCCAGAAACTTCAAAACCATACAAAATATAACCCTATAGTAAGAGCTCTGGGGAAAGAAAACCACAGTGCAATCAGCATTCTTCAAACACAGCAGCAGTAATTTAATGACCACCTTCTCACCAAGTTTCCCAACACGATTTTCCACATTAGAACATAAAGCAGACCCAGGACTGTAGACATCCTATGAAAACACACACACACACACACACACACACACACACACACACACACCCCTCTGTATTTTATCTGGAAGACCTGAAAAACTTAGATTCAAAAAAAGTGCTAAAAATTTAATAAGCTAGTATACCTTACTGAAGGCTTCTTCACTTCCACTGTATCAAACGACACTTACCAGAAAGGGTGATTAAGAATACAGTCTGTAAAATGAGGAAATTAGTCTAGACAAGCTCTACTGTCCCTTGCAGTTTATATTTGGTGAATTTGGCCTATAAATTTTAGACTGCCTTAAAATGTCTCTACATCCAAAATAGCCCCATTACTACCTGTTCCACACAGTTTTTCCCTATTATTTTACATTGCTGGCACCCTATTTCCTCAGAATATCTTGCTTAAGCAATTTGAGTGTGGCTTTATAATAAATATGCATATGTTTTACCCAAAGGGAACAGAACTGAAAAGTCAGAATAACATCAAATTATCACAGACAGACACACATGCACATGTGCACATGTGCATACATTGCACTGTCTACATAAAAAAGAAAAATATTCTGTGGAGTCTTTCTCCTGCTAATTTGCCTTAGTATTATTATATGAAAAAATAAAAAGACTTTGAAATCTCACACACAATCAAGGGTGCAATAATGAATATTTCAACAGGCACATATTTTGAAGTTTTAATTAAAATCAGTAGTGCTATTGATATTGTAATGTCATACAGTAACACCTAGGCAAGTAATCACCTTCCTCTCAAGTGAATGGTAATACACATGCAATTAATTATAAAAGACTTTGCAGCTGGAACCACCTCAGAATCACTGAGATTTAGAGCAAGCGTACACATATCCAACTAGAGAAGGCAACCCCACTGGGAGCAGCAACATGAGTATCTATTTTATTTAACCAGGTGCAGCTTCTCTCCTTATTAAGCCTGGTTCCCAAAAGTTGCCATAAACTTTGCTCATCTTTTCTGACACCACAAACAACCCTCCCCTACCCTGTGGTCAAGGCTTACTTGTCTATTGCAGATATTTACCAACAGAGGTTAGTAAGGCCATTTGGAATGATAATCATATTTTTGAAGTTCACTGCCCCCTCATCTTTATGGCTTAATTGTGAACAGAGGGTTTCATTGGAGCTAAAATAGTTTTTAGCATGTCTTCTATAAATGTATTGCTCTTAATTTCTCATTCAGAAGATCCTTTGATGCCCAACCTCTTTTTTTGAACAAAAATGGATTTTTGGAACAAAGGAATGAGAGAAATTGGGAAGCATCCAGATTAAAGCAAAGTGCTTAAAAATATGTTCAGCTGCCAAATGTTTCATTCTGGGTCCTATGGATACCAAGAAATCAAACCACAGACACTTAAAAATTAAAGTTGTGATAGGGTCACAATTTATTTCATGACCCTTTTTAAATGAATTTGTTGAAAAGTAATTGAACTTCATAAAATTAAAGCTATCACAGAAAGATCCTTGCCTAAAATTTTACAAAAACTTCTTCCAATGGGAGAGAGAAAGGAACGGAAGGAAATGAACAAGGAAAGAGGGAGGAGGTGAGAAAATATCACAAATTTCCCAAAGTTTTCTGGAAGTCTGGATAATAAAGGGATTTTTTCTGTGTGAAAATTGGAGATTTGGTGATAAATTTACTCCATCAACATCCAGGCATGCTCTGGGAAGCTGAAGTAGGAGGATCACAAGTTTGAGCAGTCTGGATAATGTTGTGACTTAGCAAGACCTTGTCTCAAAATTTAAGAAAAGTGAACCAGAGGCCCACCCAGACACCATTGATAAGGGCATGTAGATGCCAGCCAGAGGCCTGCTGCTGGGACAACAGCACAGCACGGGGATGCAGAAAGCCATCACTCTGAGCCCAGGAATTCGTAGAGCGGTGAACAGTAGAGAGAAGGCCTCTATGAGGATTGTTGAGAATTGAACCCCAAAGAGTTGGGGATTTAGCTCAGTGGTGCCATGCCTGCCTGGCAAGTGCAAGATCCTGAGTTTGATCCCTAGTACTGAGAAAAAAAAAAAAGGACAGAGAGGATTGAAGCCCACTGGAAGAACAAAGAGTCAACTCAATAAAGGTGCAGCAGACTATAGTGGGTGGTGAGTTGTTGGGGTCAACACCTCCTACCAGAACCAGAATATTTTAAAGAAAGGGCAGCTGGAACCTGCAGTAGAACTGTGCAGAGTTCAAACTGAAGGAAGTCAGGGAGCTCAATTCCAGCCTCATGGCCAGAAATCAGCGTGAACTTCAGTGGTTCACTGAGATCAGTCAACAGACACAGATCTGTATGCTACCCATGTTGTTCAACAGGGACAACAGAGACATGTCTTGAAGAGGATAGTTTTTTCCTTCTTTTCTCCTTCATCTTCATTTCTTGCATTTCTTGTTGCTTTTTATGTCCTGGTTTTTCTCAATTGTTCTTATTTTTATAGGAACAAGAATACAGTTTCTGTTGCTGTCAGTTGGTTCTGTTCTTGTTTTTGTTCCTTCCCTTCTCTTTTCCTTCTGTCTTCACCAGTCTCTCAAAGTGCACATGATCTTCCTGTGCATTCTAGCCTTACTTCTAAACTTTCCCTCTCCTTCTATTTCTATACTCCCCCCAACTCCTAAATCTACTCAGGGGGCAAATTCACTATATTGAAGGACTTATTTACTGCAAATACATTTCTGATTGGTTCTAGATTTTGAAATATAACCACAAGTCTGGTTAATGTGGTCAAAGGTGGTAGATTAATAGATTCCACAGTTTGTCATTTTCTAGGCTATGTTTGATGCTATTGTTTATGGTGATTGTGTTACTATGGCCACTATGACAAGATTGTTCAAGTCAGTTGTCCTTCCTGTATACCAAGATGGAGAATGCCTAAGGGCCATTATACACTCAAAACCCAGAGGCCAACTAAACCTAGAAGACAATTCAAGAAGTACCATTCCCTAAGGATTCTAAATACTAGCAATAAAGACACTTGCAGTAAGCAATTTACAAGCAGCCATCCAGGAATTGAACCAAAACCATAAACAACAATTAAAAAATAGAAATGAGAAGATACCTAAACAAGACTCAAAATCAGAATTCCAGATCACCAAAGGCAACTTCAAGGCACAAAGAGATGGAACAATCTGAAACTCAACCACCTGGACTCCCTGAACTGGCATGAAACAGGATCTGGAGAAAATAAAACCAGAAGTAATTTCTCAGATAACAACAGAGATGGTGTCCATATTGAAAGATATGATTAATAACTCTAGAGCAGATAGAGATTAAAAAAAAAAAGATGAGCTCAGGAAGATGATGGAATCCCAGCATAGGAAAGAAATGGAATCCATATAACAGATTCAAACAGATATCCAGGAGATTAAAAACTCCATTGAAAGTTTATGAAGCAGAATGAGCCAATGTGAGGGCAGAATGTCAGTGATAGAAGAAAGGACTGTGATTCATGACCAGAAAAAGAAAGATTTCTTAAAAATAGCAAGAGATCACAAGAAATCAATCCAGTAGCAGCTAGATGATGCAAAGAATAACATAAGACTGGTCAGAGTCAATGAAGAAACAGGAAAGAGTGAAAATGACATAAAAAAAAATGCTCACAGAAGTTATGGAGGAAAACTTCCCAAGCAAGGGAAAAGAATTTGACATACAGATAAGCGAGGCATATAGGACTCCAACTAGCTGTGATTAAAAAAAAATCTACACCTAGGCATATAATAGGCGAGATTCCAGAAACCCAACAGAAGAATAAAATTCTACAAGCAGAGAAAAGAAACAAATCACATACAAAGGAAAGCCCAGCAGAATCACAGCAGATTTTTCAACACAAACCCTCAAGGCAAGAAGAGCCTGGAGTGAAGTATTTCAAGCCCTTAAAGAAAACAACCTCCAAACCAGATTGATGTACCCTGCAAAACTATCTGGCAAAATTGATGGAAAAGTAAGATAATTTCACAACAAAGAACACCTAAAGAACATCATGAATATCAAACCAGCACTCCAAAAAATTTTAAACAATATCCTAGGAAAAGACAATGAGGGTCACAACCCCACAAAGCCCAGCAGAATGAATCCATCAGGCAAGACCAGAAATTAAATTCAAGGGGGGGGGGGACCCAAAAGCAGGAAAAGATCATAACAAAGATAAGTCAATACATATCAGTTATAACCATCAATGTTAATGGTCTCAATTCACCAATCAAAATAAATAGACTGGCAGAATGGGTCAAGTAGCAAGAAACAATATGTTGCATACAAAAAACACACTTAATCCAAAAAGAAACTCATAGACTGGAAGTTAAAGGGTTGGAAAATATATTCCATGCAACAGGAACCCGAAAAAACAGGTAATGGGGAAAAAATGAGAACCAAGATACATCATGTACAGGTACAAGCACCCAATGATAAATGTAAACATATTGTATACCTAAAATGTACCAATAAAAGAATTTAAGGGGGAAAAAAAGAAAAAAGGAGTAACTATCCTATTTGCAGACAAAATGGCTTTCAAGCCAAGGCTAATTAAGAGGGACAAAGAAAGTCACTACATCCCTGTAAAGGGAAAAGTCCAAGAGAAAGAGATGACAACCATAAATATATATGCACCAAATACTAGAGCACCAAACTATATAAAACAAATATTAATAGACATGAAGGATCAAATAAGCAATAATACAATAGTAGTGGGGGACCTGAAAACCCTACTATCACAAATAGACAAATCAAATAGACAAAAAATTGACAATGAAATACTAGAACTCAACCAAATTCTTGAACAAATTGACTTAACAGATGTTTACAGAGTGTTCCACCCCACAAAATCAGAATATATATTCTTTTCAGCTGTACATGGGTCGTTCTCCTAAATAAACCACATACTTGCTCATAGAACATGTTTAAGTAAATGCAAAGAAATTGAAGTTATCCCCTGTATATTATCAGATCATAGTGTGATGAAATTGGAGATTAATAGCAAAAGAAACCACAAAAACTTTATAAACACATGGAAATTGAACAACAAGCTTCTAAACAACCAATGGGTCACAAAAGAAATTAAAGAAGTTACACCATTTCTATAATTAAATGATAATACCAATACAACATATCAGAATTTATACGACACAATGAAAGCAGTCTTACAAGGGAAATTCATAGCAGTGAATACCCATATTTGGAAAACAGAGCAAGCTCAAATAAAAAACCTGGTACTGAACCTCAATCTTCTAGAAAAAGAAGAACAAGACAAACCCAAAGCTCTTACAAGGGAGGAAATTATAAAGATCAGGGCAGAAAGCAATGCAATGGAGACTAAGAGAATGATACAAAAAAATCAATGAAGCAAAGAGTTGTTTCTTCAAAAGAATAAACAAAATTGACAAACCCTTAGCCAACCTTATCAAAAAAAGGAAAGAAAAGACCCACATCTATGCAATTAGGATGGAAAAGGGTGAAATTACAACAGACCCAGCAGAAATCCAGAGGATCATCAATACCTACTTTGAGAACCTATATGCCGATACGATGGAAAACACAGAAGAAATGGACAGATTCCTAGATACATATGAATTACCAAAGTTGAACCAAGAAGACCTAAATATTCTAAACAACCCAATATCAATCATTAAAAACTTACCAATGAAGAAAAGCCTGGGTCCTGGTGGCTTCACTGCTGAATTCTGCAAGACATTTAGAGAGGAACTACTGCCACTACTGTTTAAACTCTTCAATGAAATCAAAAGGGAAGCAATACTCCCAAATTCATTCCTGGAAACAAGCATCATCTTGATCCCAAAAGCAGAGAAAGACCCAACTGAAAAAAAAAAAACTATAGGCCAATCTTCCTAATGCACATAGATGCAAAAATCCTCAATAAGATACTTGCAAACAGAATGCAGAAGATCATCAAGAAGATCATACACCCTGACCAAGTGGGGTTCATCCCAGGGAGGCAGGAATGGTTAAACATACACAAATCAATAAATGTAATATATTAACAGAACCAAGGACAAAAAACATATGATCATCTCAATAGATGCACAAAAACCATTTCACAAAATCCAACACCCATTCACGATTAAAAAAAACCTACAGAAAATTGAAATAGATGATCTTTATCTCAACCTAATAAAATCCATCTATGAAAAACCAATAGCCAACATCATACTAAATGGTCAAAAACTAAAATCCTGCACACTAAAATCAGGAACAAGACAAGGATGTCCACTGTCACCACTACTGTTCAATATAGTCCTGAAAACATTAGCCACAGCAATTAGACAAGAGAAAAATTAAAGGAATAAAGATAGGAAATTAAGAAATTAAAATGTCATTATTTGCAGATGACATGATACTCTATATAAAAGACTCTAAGAACTCCAGTAAAAGTCTTCTAGACTTAATATCCAAATTCAGTAGAGTAACAGGATACAAGGTCAACACATAAAAATCAATAGCCTTTCTCTACATGAACAACAGACTCACTGAGAGAGGAACTGGTGAAAAAAACTCCTTTCACAACAGCATCCCCCCAAAATGAAATAGCTAGGAATCAATCTAACAAAATAAATCAAAGACCTCTACTCTGAAAACTAAACCACTCTGAAAAGAGATTGAAGAGGATATCAACAAATGGAAAGACATCCCTTACTCCTGGGTAGGATGAACCAATATAGTAAAAAGGGCCATACTTCCAAAATTGCTATATAGACTCACTGCAATCCCCATTGAAATTCCAACAGCATATTTCACAGAACTTGAGAAAACAATCCAAAAATTCATTTGGAACATGAAAAGACCTAGAACACCACAAGCATTTCTAGGCAACAAAGACAAGCTAGGGGGTGTCACGATCCCCAATGTGAAACTATACTACAAAGTTACTATGAAAAAAGTAGCATGGTACTGGAAAAGAAACAGACCCAAAGAACAGTGGAACAGATTAAAAGATGCAGAAATAACTCCAGACACACTCAGACACCTCATCTTTGACAAAGGAGCCAAATACCCTCACTGGAGAAAAAATAGCCTCTTTAATAAATGGGGCTGGAAAAATTGGGTTTCAACTTGCCAAAGATTAAAACTAAACCTATATGTCTCACCACGCATTAAACTAAAATCAAAATGGATCAAGATCTGAATATTAAATCAGAAACAGTAAACCTGTTGGAAGAGAGGTTAGGCAGATCTCTTGAAGACATTGGCGTAAGAAAAGATTTCATGAACAAAACCTCAGTTGCACAAGAAGTAGCACAAACAATAATCAAGTTGGATCTCTTCTTATTAAAAAGCTTCTGCACAGAAAGAGTAACCACCACAAAGTGAAGAGACAACCCACAATGTGGGAAAAAATTTTTACCAGCTGTTCCTCAGACAAAGGTTTACTATCTACAATATCTAAAGAACTTGAAAAAAATCAGACCTCCCAAATTTAAAGACCCAATGCAAAAATGGGCGTATGAAAAAACATTCAACATAACTGGTCATTTGAGAGATGCAAATGAAAACAACATTGAGATTCCACCTAACTCCAGAAAGAATACCTGCTACCAAGAAATCAACCAATAATAAATGCTGGTGGGGTTGGGGGGAAAAGGAACCCTTCTCCACTGTTGGTGGGAGTGTAGACTGTCAGTATGGAAATATCTTAAAAAACTAGGATTAGAGGTCCCATTTGACCCAGGTATTCCCCTGCTCAGTATTTTCCCAAAAGAATTAAAAGAATCATACCACAGCGATATATGTGCACCCATGTTTATAGCGGGACAGTTTGTAATAGCTAAAGCTTGGAAACAACCCCAATGCCCATCAACTGGAAACTGGATAAAGAAGATGTGGGGTTTTTTATAAAATGGAGTACTACTCAGCCATAAAGAATGAGAAACTAGAGACATTTGTAGCTAAATGGATGCATATTGAGACCATACTCTTAAGTGAAATAAATAGAACACACATGTGTAAATACCGAATAGTTTCTCTGGTATGAGAAACTGAAAGTGTAAATAAGGATCAAAATGTATAATAGAAAGAATCAACAACAGGGATCTCATCTTATTAAAAAGCTTCTGCACTGCAAGAGAAACTACCAACAGAGCTAAGAGACAACCTACAATGTGGGAAAAAATTTTAGCAGCTGTACCTCAGACAAAGGACTACTATCTAGACTATATAAAGAACTTAAAAAAATCAGACCCCCCCAAATTCAAAGACCCAATTCAAAAATGGGCATCTGAAATGAACAGACATTTCTCAGACAAAGAAGTAAAAGCAGCAAATAAACATATGAAAAAATGTTCAACATCACTGGTCATTTGAGAGATGCAGATGAAAACAACACTGAGATTCCACCTCACCCCAGAAAGAATGGCTGCTATCAAGGAATCAACCAATAACAAATGCTGGCGGGGGTGTGAGGAGAAAGGAACCCTTATCCATTGTTGGTAGGAGTGTAGACTGGTGCAACCACTATGGAAATCAGTATGGAGATACCTCAAAGAACTAGTACAGAAGGTCCCATTTGACCTAGCTACTCCCCTGCTGGGGATCTTCCCCAAAGAATTAAAAGAATCATACCACAGTGACATATGTGCACCCATGTTTATAATGGCACAGTTTGTAATAGCTAAAGCTTGGAAACAGCACAAAGTGGCCATCAACTGGAAACTGGATAAAGAAGATGTGGTTTTTTAATAAAATGGAGTACTACTCAGCCATAAAGAACGAGAAACTAGAGACACCTGTAGCTAAATGGATGCATATTGAGGCCGTACTCTTAAGTGAAATAAATAGAACACACGTGTAAATACCAAATAGTTCTCTAGTGTGAGAAACTGAAAGTGTAAATAAGGGTTAAAATGATTAAAATGAATAACTGATAATTTGAAATAGGAAGAAAACATCCAAAGGGGTAGGGGAAGTGGGAGGGGAAGGGGAAAGGAAAGAAGGGAAAGGAAAAATTATGAAAACAGGAGAAAATGGAAACAAAGTCTTTGTAAATAGGGAAGGGTGGAGGGGGTGAAAGGAGCACAGGGAATGGGGAAAAAATAAGAACCAAGATACATCATGTGCAGGTACAAGCACCCAATGATAAATGTAAACATATTGTATACCTAAAATGTACCAATAAAAGAATTTAAGCAAAAAATGTATAATAGATAATATGAAATGTGAAGAAAGGTTCCAAAGGGGAAGGGGAAGTTGGTGGGGTAGGTAAAGGAAAGAAGGGAAAGGAAAAAATATCAGAAAAGGAAAACATGAAAACAGTCTTTGCAAATAGGGAGGGGTGGAGGGGTTGAAGGGAGGACAGGGGAATGGGAAAAAATAAGATCCAAGATATATCATGTAAAGGTACAAATTCCCAATGATGAATGTCATCATATTGTATACCTAAAATGTAGCAATAAACTTAATAAAAAAGATGAAATTTCAAAAAGGGGCGTCTGGGAATTTAGGTCACTGTGAAGGCCCTCAGTTCAATCCCCAGTATAAGAATGAAAAAAAAAAAGGAAGAAGGGAAGGAAAAAAGGAAGGAGGGAAGGAAGGAAGGAAGGAAGGAAGGAAAGGAGGGAGGGCGGGAGAGAGAGTGGAAATAAACCAAGATATGTAAGCACACGGGGTACCAGCCTTTCACAAGGATTCATCTCTGGTATAGTGTCATCCACCACTCTTAGAGGATGACCACATAGCCCCAGAGACTTGGATTTTTAGTGGCCTTCCTGGATTCCTTAAGATCCACAGAAACATCTCATATATCAAAGAAATGACAAGCTTTGAAATACTGATGCTGCCCTGATTTCCCTGAAGAAGGTTAAGTTTAGCATTTGAATCAGTGCTAATTTTGATTCAATATTCAAATCAATTCTAATGATACAAGTAAACATTTATTAGCAAGCTTATGGACATTGCCCTTCCTTTTGCACTGGTTAGTCTGGCTTTGAATGAAGCTGAGTAAATGGACATTTCACAGGAAAATTCTAACACCAAACAATGATACTTAGGAATCTAAAACTGGGCAATATGAAGTCCAAACAACCGAGCAGAGTGTTGTTACCTAGTAAATCTTTTAAGCAAGCAGGTAGAAGTTGCTGTATACTTAATTTTATGTCCTGAGTCACAATTTAAAGATTAAGTTGGGCATAGTTAGATACACTTTATTCAAAATTCAACTCCTTAGCAAATATAGGGAATATGTATTTAGTTTACTCTCCTTTCTAATTTTAATAACTGTAAACATTGTTAATGTTATCACCTGTTTCAATGCTGAGAACATTAGCTGAATGTGGTATATTCCTCCTGTGTAAAGTTATACCATCAAAGTATTGAAAATGATCTAATTGGAAAGTGTCTTAATACAATACTTCCAATAAGCAAATGAACTAACAGATTTTGGTCTATACTGAAAACAAAGAAAAATAACCAAGTCAACTGAATTCAATCAAGAACGTTAGTTCTCCCAACTTCCTCTATGACTCTGCTTATTGCTCTTGAATACCTTGGATAACAATAACATTCTGTCTTCACTGAATACTTGCTAAGTTCCAGGCACAGTGCTATTCATTCTATAACCATGAATTCATTTAACATTCCCTAAACTAGAATGATTGTTTTGCTTTTTTTAACATATTAAAAAAACCATGAAGATTGGAGGTTATTAATTTTCCCAAATGTACACAGCTGGTGATTAGTTGAGCCACTATTTGAATTTTGCTTTACAATGTATTGCCCCATGTATCTATGCCTCCACCTATGAACCATAGATTCTATGGTGTTTTCAGTGCCAGATGTTCCCTATAATCTTTGGTTATCAAAATATGTAAAAGATGCAATGGGTTCACAAGAATTTATGACACCGGGGCTAACACATGGGGCACATATTAAGGACCAACCAATACGTACAGTATAGAGCATACTAAGATGAGGTTAAACAGAAATGATTTCAACCCACCAAAAATAAAACATCCTGGTGTGGGGGAGGCAAGCAGGCATGGGCAGAAGGTATACAACTTGGCTACTAAAGCCAGTGTGGATCAAACCAAAAGGAAACACAAGAGTTCCTATCTCAATGACCTAAGGTGACTATATATGGTTTGTGGAAAAGGAAAGAGTAAAGAAAGGAACTAAAAATTTTGTGTGCCTATTGTGTGCTAGGCATTGTATTATTTAATAGACATTATCTCACATAATCCTACAACATCATCCCTACAAAATAGGCATGTATTTTTACAGGTGAGGAAGTCCAGAGTTTTGTAACCAATGTAAAACAGCTAATTAGCCTTAGAACTGGGATGAAACTTCAAATGTTTCTCTTCTGAAGCCCGTGCCCTTTATTTTACAATAAGCTAGCACAAGGGAAAAGAATATCTGAAGAGCAGGGCCATCTTCAGAGGTACCCAGGAATTTTGGTTACATAGTACAGAGGAGAGCAGATGAGGTGTGGCTATGCTTGTTAAAGTCAGAGCAGGAGTATAGTACTTCAGGAAAGTGTGTGTCATCCATTTGGTTCACTGTCACAGTCGGGGTGGTTCCATCTCACTGGTTTTATAGGCGATTGGATCATCTGCCTATTCATATGAGGTCATTTCCTTTCTATTCATTTTTCACTCCCATGGTTAGAATGTGCCTTTCTCAAATACCATTTCTGCTTATTAAGTGAAAGTGACACAGTGGTTTCCCATAATTCTTGAGTATATAGAGCAGGGTTATGGGCTTTTTGTGCTCAGTAAATGTTAATTGACTTTTTCACTAATACAAGAGCTATACACTCACTTGAACTGAATAAAACAAAAATTGTATTTTAACCCACCCAAAATAGACTTAAAAGCAACTTACAATGGCTTACATGGTCACTTGGAAGGGCATCTTCCAAAAGCTATCATTTAGATAAGGAGGTTAAACATCAGCCTTAAAAAATAAGTAGTTTAGAGCTTTTGGGATTCCTGGAAAGACATCAGAGCAAACCAGCATGACCTCAAAACTGGCCAAAAAATCAAAACTGGCCAAATTGCACTTTTGCCCAATTGTCTTCAAGGATTGAATATCTGGAATGACCATTGTTGGCAAAAATCACTGTTACAGAGATAATATAGAAGTCTATCAGCATAAAATGAAACAAGATTTTCTACTTTAAATATTTTATCATAAGAACTTATTATTAAAACTATAGCAGGAGGCAGGAGAATGGCCATAAGTTCAAGGCCAGCCTGGGATACATACTGAGTTCAAGCCCAGCCTGAACTACATGGTAAGAACTTGTCTCAAGAAAACCAAAAACAAACAAATAAAGTCCATTCAGCTTAGCAAACTCATGAGAAAAGTAAAGAATTAGTGTACCTTTTAATAACCCCTTTACAGCTGAATGGCTGAGACTACATCACCCACAGTACACAGAAGAGGTAATTCTAGAGCATAATGTGGGAAGCTCTGGAGGGAGGCCACATGGTAGAACATATAGAAACACCACGCACTACATACTGGTAAAGGACAGTCAATCTATAAAACCAATAAGTGTCATCTCAGGTCACAAAGCAAAGATCTAAGTAGACTCAATGCCCTAGAAAAAGGCAATGACTAGCATTAATCTGTGCTTTTAAGGCAAATATCATTGGAGAAGGTGATCACCACTGACCATCTTTCTCAAAGAGAAATACTGCCTTGTTGCACAAAAGCCTGCTACTATTTACTATTCAGAAACCAAGTTCTTAGAGAAGTCATTAAAATTAGAATATTATATTATTGAAAGAGAATGCACTGATCTAGAATTTTCTATTTATTAGATGATCAAAAACCTATTACAGAGTAATTAACATAATTCAGAAAGTTGAATTGATTTTGACTATCCTTTTAAATCACATACTCCTAAATTTATTCTCTTTCTTTCGTGGGTTGGCAGTGTAAAATAATAATTATTTCAAATTCATGTGCCAGGACACTCTGAACTTTAAAACCCATACTGCTTATTGCCAAAATATAATAGAAACTTTTCATAGAAGCTAATATATTGTAGTGTCTTTGGGAGGGTTGTTTGTTTTTGTGGGGTTTTTTCTTTTTTGGACAGGTTCTCACTATATAGTTGAGGCAGGCCTTGAACTCAGTATGTAGGCTAGGCAGGCCTCAAACTCATGGTGATCCTCCTGCCTCAGCCTCCCAGGGGTGGAATTACAGGCATGTGCCACCATGCCCAGCTCCATTGTGATATATTTTCATGAGCTGGTTGTAATTGTGGTTGTTTTCAGAAGTGATCAGAGAGTGTGGAGTATCATAACTTTAAAAGGAAAAAAGATGTTAGTCATAAATAATCTAAAAGCAATAGGTCTCTTATCCAGAAATCTCTTGATTCACTGTTTGACCTTGTGCACTTTTGAGAGGAATTGTTCTCTATGATAAAGGGGAGATGGCATAATTAAGATTCAAGAGAAGAGAATGGGGCAAGATGTAAATCTCAACAGAATGGTAAAGTAGCAAGACACACTGGACAGTGTACAAGAAGAGGACACAAAGAAAGAAACCTCAGTTGATAGTAGGAAGTGAACAACTCTAAGAGAAGAGACAAAGGTATCAACGACCGTTTTTCAAATGAATGCAGTGTGACACTATTTCTTGACCTTCAGATCTCCATGATATGCTTGGTGTGGTTGGCTTTATTGTAGAAACCAGTGAAGGGACTGAGTTCTACATCAAGGATAGCACAGAACCAAATGTATATTTACCTTTGTGTTCAATAACCCTTCCTGGTAACTGAATTAAATGGAAAATTGATTTCTATATACATAATTTAATTTTCAGGGTTAAAACTTACTCAAGAATAATACTTCATTTGGCGTTAGACCACATGAACTGTTTTGGCCTACCTTCCCAGTCACAAGGCCAGATGAACAATTATAGTCAGATATCTCCAAGGGCCATGGAATTCAACGATTAGCTTTCTCGCCTGTGAATACACTCCATTTTACTTTTCTGTTTTCATTTATTGTCTCCATTCTTAGCTCTCATAATCTCCTCCTATCCGTAAGACCTTACTAGATCCTTTTTATACTCTCTTATATTGTTCCTTACTTGCCAGAATCTAGTTTCTATGACTGAACACTCTAAGTAATAAATGACATATATAAACATGAAGGTATGCGGTATGAGAAAAGGGTAATGCATTTGACTGTCAGTTAACCTAAGGGTCTAATACAGCTGATACCACTAGGTGAAACACATTTGGTCTTCATTTTCTTTAAAATAGAATTTTTTTTAGGAGCTGCATGGTGAAATATTTAGAAATAAAGTTTTATTGCAACTCCAAGCTGCAATTTGCTCAGTTCAAAAATAGATACATAGACAGATAAAATTAATATGAAAAAATGAAAATTGTTGACCCTAGATATATGGGGTATATGGATGTTTATTTTACTAGTTTTTCATTGTCTTATATGTATTTTTCTGAATATTGGAAAATGCCAATAAGGAAAATTTGAAGGGAAATGAAGGTGAAATGAATTTTAAAAATCTCTTCTATGCCCAAATTCCATGACTACATATATCTAAACTACAGCTCATAATTTATTCTCCCAATATATGTCCCATCTGAAATTCTCCATTCATACCAATGTTACCTCATTATCTTACAACTGAAGTTTGACATGCTGGATTGATCTTTGATTTTTCTTTCTTTTCTTCTGGCTTCATATTCACTAGTCCCAAGCCCACTGAATCTTCCTTTCAAATGTGTCATGTGTTTCTCTACTTGTCATTCCCAGTGATATCACCTTCAGTTTATCATTTGTCTATTTCAGGGCACTACTTCTTAACTTGATATCTGTGTCTGTTATGATAATATTGACTTTATTATGTCACTTTCCTTTTGCAAATTTTCAGTGGCTCTTTTATCTACAGAGCAAGAACATGGTGGCAAAGGGTGTGGTGGAGCAAAGCTGCTCAGTTCATGGTTGCAGGGAAGCAGAGCAGGGAACAGTGCCAGAGAGGAAAGGGCTAGGGACCTCACACAGTACCCAGATACATATCAGTATCCAGATACATACAGTACCCAGACCTCATACAGTATCCAGTTCATGGAGGGCGACCACCCAGACACACCCAGGAGTGTGCTTTGCTAATCCCCTGGGAGGCTCCCAAACCAATCAAGTTGACAATCTTGCTTAACTGTCACATATACTAAAACTATCATTTTTATATGTAAATATCCTCTCATCTCTACTTACACAGCCTTGACCCTCATTATAGCCAGAGATTGCCAAAGACTGTAACTTCCACAAGTGCAAAAGAAATCTTGCCTATGTTGCTCACTGATTTGTTTACAGCACACAGTAAACATAAAACATTATTTAGGGAATAAACTGACAATGTATTCCTAGAGATCCTCACTTAGCTTTTATTATTACTGTTTTCAGCACATAATGTTTATGTTCCTTGTGTGAAGTTGGTACACATGCATAACACATCTTAGTTCTCTTTTTCATTCTCTTTCCTTCTTCTCCTTCCTCCTCCCTCCACCTCTTGATACCCTTCCAATTTGACAAAGATCTATGTCTCTTTTCCTATTATCTATCTTTCATTCTGCTCTTTATTTATAATTTGGGTTTCGCATATAAGAGAAACCATGAGATGTTTAAGCTTGTGTGCCTGGTTTATTTCACGTAACATTATGGTCTCAAAGTACACCCATTTTCCTACAAATAACTCAGGTTTAGTTTTCATTATGGCAGAATAGTACATTTTGGCTTTACATTCTATACTGTGATATTTCCGACATATGCACACATGATTCTTTCCCCTCAAAAGAACAGAAATATTTTTAAAGCATTGCCACAATTGTCAAGAGAGCATAAGTAGAATAAATGTTACATTTAAGAGATACTAAAATCTTTTCCCCAAAAAAAGCAAACCGTTGGAGAACCCAGCCAAAATGTAGACATACTTACAAACAGGTGTTGAATTAGCACCTTAGTTGTGTACTAATTGCTACTACTTTAAAGAAAATAGGTAATACTGCTTGATGGTTAGAACAGTGAACCCTAGCTCCTCATTTTGACCTCTACATCTAACCTTCATCTCTGAGCTTCTCCAGTGTTGTCTGTTCACACACACCTTGGCTCTGTAGGAAATACTACCACACGAAACAGGGAACATTAGAGTTTCTACTTGATGATCCCACTGATCCCAAATCAAGATGTTTTCATTAGGAGTCCCACTCCTACTGTTTCCCTTTCCCAGAAAGCTTGTTCCTGTCTCTCCTTCCTGAGCCCCTAGCTCTTCTTTATAGTCTCAATTTCAGACTTTAAAGTGGTTCAAAGAAGGCTCAAATAGTAGAAGAAAACCAGGACTAAGGTTTGGACAGCAAGTTTAATAATTCATTTCAGTGCTTGAAAGTCCTGACCCCAAACACCAAAATCTCAGTGGCATTGTTTGGCTTATTAATCAATGGTATTCATTTGTGCCTGCTTTCCTCTTCCTTCTCTACCTTTCATAATTATATACGTATGCATATGCCCATGCCAGTGAAGGTACATACACATGTGTGAGCATGAGCGTGTACGAACACACATGTGCATGTGCACACATATGCACACATACCTTTCAAAGCTCCTATTCCTAGCCACAGGCTTGTATCATTCCATACCTTGCTCCAGAAAAAAACAAGGGCCACCCATTATTAATCAAAATCTGGTAATTTCATTCTTAGTAATCATACTTGTATGACATTTACTAAATTCCCTTCTCCCAGTGCTTCCAAGAAAATGCCCTCATTGGATGATTCTGCCTTCCAAGTTTTTTGGAAGGAGATATGAAAATCATCTTTTTAAACAGAATTTCTGACTTGGAGCTATAAAATCATAATTTAAGATATTTCAGGTTGACTTAATGTCATTTATATACAATAAATTTCTGCATGTTCCTTTATTTCCTGACTACCAGGAGAGACAATTTTGCTTTCAGAAATAGTTCATCTCTAAAGATGTCTATGTGGACATTGGGCTGTCAGAAAGAAAAAAAAACACTATTAAATACATTATTTTCTCTGTAGCCCTCAAATTCAGAAATTTCAGAAACATACTATTTCCCATTCTAGAATCTTTTTATTTCCAGTGCCTGACATTATTTACCATTTTTACTTGCTTCAATTAGATTGTTTTAACCTTCCATGTTCTACCTCTCATGGTATTTTAATTTGTAAACTACATCAAATAGATGGAGTGTAAATATTAAATTCAGGATGCCGTGTTAGCCTCTCAAATTAACAAACTGAAAGGTTATTTTAATTACAGATTTATCATTGCAGCTAGATTAAGAGATCGAGGTGAAGCTAAACATATGCATGGAAATCAAAACTGCCAAAAGAATGCATGTTTCATGTCCCAGTGAAATTGGCTTGGAAATAATTAATGATGAGTAATTTGAAATAAATGAAGTCAGAAATGTCTTGAAAATATTTCCATAAAATTTAAGTTATCTTATAATCACAGTACTTTCTGTAAAATCCTGGGGTCTCTTAAAAAAGTAACTCAGACCAGCATGAAATAGATATTTCAATAACATTTTAAAATAATATGTTTGTGTTAGCTTCATTTTAAATTCAGCTAGACAAAGATATGGAAAATAAATTCATATAAATCTTGGAAAATTTAAAGAAAATTCAAGCCACAGTTTAGGGCTAACTACGACACTTTTCTGAAGTCAATGGCACTAGTGATATTCATATTATGTTCTCAATCCAAAGCCTAAGAATTGTTATGATCATTAGAATCTAGCTATTTCTACAATGAGTACACTTGTAGCTACTTGAAAAACAAGACTCATACATTGCTTCATGTAAAATGTAATTCACTGATGGGAAAGTAGTTTCTACAAACATAGCCAATTACATTTCTATATTTCATCTCAACCTTTTCAAAATATTTACCACCCACTAAGCCTCCCAAGTTCATTTTTAATGCTCAAGATATTTTAATATTTTAAAGTAGGTGATCTTTAAAAAGGAAGAAAAGATTAGAGACTGATACAGAGTTGTCTAAGATTATCCTGGAGTCATGTGAAGATAGGACCAGAACCATAATCCAGGAATTTAGAAATGCTGCCTTTTATCTGAGTTCCTCTTAGAGAGAAGGTAGCAAGCGGGTTAACTGCTAAGCCTTTCACAGCACACATCTCTGAGGTGACAGTGACATAGCACAAATACGCTCATTTGGAGTCAGAAGGGGGTCTTATGACAGGTCAAATTATTTAAGAAAAATACTTTATTTCCAAATCAATAAGACATAAAACTGTATTTCTGGGCCAGGGATTTAGCTCAGTGGTTCCGCCGCCTGCCTCGCAAGCGCAAGGACCCAAGTTCGATCCCTGGTACCAAAAAAAAAACCAACTGTACTTCTATTTTTCTCTATATTTGTTTTATTGTTCTTTTAATTTATTAAGTAAAGTTGTCTATTTTATTGACATGACCATCATATAACTTAAAAAATTAAAAGGATTTTGAAAGCTGAAGGTTTGGGTCACTTGTTTGCTACCTACTTCAAGATGCAATCAAATACTTCTATAACAGATGGTGTTATAATTTTAGTTATAATAATCAGTATTTGCATTATTTGGGTTATGTTTGATATTCATAGATAAATGATAAACTATATTATATTTTTTTCCTTTTTTGCACCACTTTATCTTCCCCTTAGAGTGAAAAATTATACTGACTTTTTTCTTAATTTTCTATTAGTAATCAATTTATTCCTAACCTCTCCTTTTGTTGTGTAAAACTCCTCTCAATATTGTTAATCACTTCAAATACTTATCAGCTTTCTTAACATGGAGACATCTATCCCAAAGCTTCTGACCTGACCCAATCGGTACTGGTTGCTCTATACGCACACTGCACAGCTGTGACCCTTGGGATTCCCTTCAGCTCTGTTATGTTGAATCTCATTTTCCAAATCATATGTATGCCATTTTCTATGTTTATTCCCTTCTATTGTGAAGTTTTATCTACCAACGTTCTGAAAAACAATGCATGAGAAGTAAATATCACGATTCCCAAGCTGTTGAAAATATATTCATTACATATTTGATACAATATAGAATTTTAGGCTTACATTTATTTTCTCCCTGATGTTTGAAGGCATGAATTCTACCTTCCAGTATTGCTGTTGCAAAGTCTGAGGAATTATGATTACTAATCCTTTGTAAGTAATTTGATTATTTCTCTTCACATACTATTTAATAAAATAAATCTTTTTGTCTCTGGTGTTCTGAAATGTCCTAATGATGTTATTTGATGTGAATCTAATTTGAACCATTGACCTAGGTATTAAGTGAACTGTTTCAAGTGAGAATTTATGCCCTGGGACATTTTCTTGAGTTCTTAATTGATGTATGTCCTCCTGCACTTTCCCATTTTCACTTTCTGGTACTCTTAATGTTTGGATAATAGATTTTCCAGATTTAACCTGAAGTTTTCTTATCTCCTCATGTCCTAATTTCATTCATTTAATCTTTTTGCCCTATTTTCCTAAAAATTTATTCAACATTATCTTATAATCCTTTCATTTATATATCAACAATTATGGAGCAATCACTATGTTTCAGGCACTACAGCAAGTGCCCTAACATACGGGAGTGAAGGAAGCAGATGCAAAAATCTCTGTCCTTGTGGATTTGACATTCTGTTTGGCAAATAAACAAAAGGATAAGCAAAGTAAAATATATAGGATAGTAGGAAAGCAGTAAATAAGAGAAGCAAAGCAGATTTTGTTTTGTTTTGTTTTTGAGACAGGATCTTGCTCTGTAATTCAGGCTGGGCTTGAACTCGTTATGTTACCCCAGGCTTGCCTCAGACAATGACGATTCTCTTACCTCAGCCTCCGGACTGCTGAGATTACAGGCCAGCACCACCACGCCTAGCACAAAGTAGATTTTGTAATCTTCCTTTTTATATGTAAGGAAATTACATCAAAGAGTGGTTAAATGGGATGCCCAAAATAAGAATAAAACAATTCAAAAACATAAGAAAGGGATGGGGAAAGGTGCAAAGTTTTTGGTAGTGCTGAGGATTAAATCTAGCCCTTTGCGCATGATCAATATACACTCTACTACCAAGCTAGACCCATAGCTCCCAGTTGTAATTTTATATCTGTTATTATGGAAGGTCACCTGAAAAGGTGAAATTTGATTAAATATCTTAGGCAAGTGAGGGAATGAACTTTATAGATAGCTAGGTAAAGACAGGCTCTCCAGGAGGAAAAAGAGAGACAGAGTACATGAGATAAGGAAGGAATGTTTGAGGAAAAACCAGAAGCTCAATGTAACTGAAGTGGAATGACTAAGGAACAGCAGAATATGTGATGAAGTCAGAGAAGAAATTCTGGGGTAGAAGTGGAAGGTATAAGGGATAGGGGCATGAGTAGATCATGTAGGCATGTATTCTGAAATCCTTGGCTCTTATTCCTGGTTAAATGGAAATCTTTTGGTCAGGGGCAGCCTCATAGTTCTGTTGATAGTAGACTACAAATCTCTCTTCTAGGTAATGATGGGTAGAAAACTTAGCCACTCCCCCCCCCACCTTTTGACTAACCAGAAGTCCTCTGCTTTACCTCTCTTAAGAATAAAATTCCAAAAGAGGGGCACTGAAGATCTAACTGCTTCTCAAAGAGAAATGCATCCAAATCTTATTATTAAGCTGCTCCTTCACTTTTTATGTTCAGAGATGCCAACAACCCTGAGGTATTTGGGTTTCTAAAGGTATAGATTTGTTTCTTAACTTTCCCTTCTGCCAAATATAGATCCATGCTGGTGTAGTCACTTTTACACACACACACACTCTCTCTCTCTCTCCTTTTATAATTTGAAGATGTTTATTTCAAATTGAAACGTAATAGCTTTGTGTATTTTGGGGACACAATGTGGTATTTTGATATATGTGGAATGATTAAATCAAGCTAAATAACAGTATTTTATTTCTTTTTAAAATAAATTTTATTTTATTTTATCCCATTCCCCCCTCAAGCCCCCTCCCCCATTTACAAAAGCCTTGTTTCTATTTTTTCCTTTTATTTTCACGTCCCTTCCTTTCTCCCTCCCTCCTCCCTTGTTCCCCTTCCCGTTTAAATACTTTCTTCCCATTTCCCAACAATCATTATATATTTCAATCCTTATTTCCACTTTTGGTTTCTCACATCAGAGAAACAATGCAGTATTTAAACATTTGTGTCTGATTTATTTCACTTAAGAGTATGGTCTCAAGGTCAATCTGTTTAGCTATAAATGGCTGGAGCTCATCCTTCTTTATGGCAGAGTAATTCTCATTTTATAAGGATTTTAAGAAGATAAAAATAAATGTATGTTCATCCTGCCATTTTAAACAAATGTAAGAGATAACAATTCTGCATAGAAAACTACTCAAGACTCAAAGCAAAATATAAGTCAGCAGTTAAATATGAAGTCTCTAGAGCCAGGACTTCTATTTTCAAAAATGGCCTTGCATAATTTATTTCTCCTCACTGCGCCTCAATTTCTTTATTTGTAAAATAACGAAAGTAAAGCTGCCCATGGCATGCTGTGACTATAATACACAATAATACATACAAATTAGCTTTCCTGCCACATAGGTGTTGTTACTAGTTGTTAGGTGTTAGTTGTTAGGTATTGTTACTAGTAATCTCACTAAATCTGTGCACATCCTCTTATAATACTAATAAAAAGAGGTAAAAATAGAACATTTTTTGCAGTACACTTTTGAAAAAAATCTTTTTATATTAAATAAACAATCTATTGAAATATATCCAGTATTCTTTTTCTCAATTCTCTAATTTATTTACTCCTCTTTTTTCTTCTTTCATCTGTTTCCACTTGCTGGCCCCACACACTTTCTCAGTTTTCTTATAACACATTCAATAACTTATGAACCTGTTATTATGGCCTCATTGGCTTCTATTGTTTGTTTCCTATTCTCCTTTGCTGCCAGCTCCCAGTGGTTGCTACCCTGTTCATTTTTTGTGTCTTCTTTTCTAATTGCCCTTGGGTCTATATTGGAACATCATTAGTAATTTTTGAGCCCCATATCTTTTTCTTTCATTACTATTAACTTTGCATTGGGGTTTTTATTTTATTTCTGCATGCTCACCATCAAATGACTTCTTTCTTTGGTTATTAGCAGAAGCCAGTAATTAGCCACAGAGTGTAACACTAATTTTGTGATAAAGGCACATAAATGTGGGTCTGTCAGACTTACATTTATTCTTTAGAATATTTCTATTGATGAATTATTAATTTTAATTTTATGAATTTTATTATATTAAACAATGAGTACTTAACAGGAAAAAAATCACAAAAATAAAGTATTGAATTTTTAATACTTATTGATTATTTTAAAAGCATCAAAATTTTCAACACTGACTGGTTTTTGGTAAACAGAGTCTAAAAAAGAACAACACAAATAAATTTTTTTGTTTGTTTGTTTGTTTGTTTGTTTGTTGTCTGTTTTTTTGGTACTGGGGATCGAACTCGGGTCCTTGCACTTGTGCAGCAGGCCATGAAACCACTGAGCTAGATCCCCGGCACAAATAAATTCTTTATATGAACTACAATGAAAATACCAAGAGCACTTTAGAAAAAATTAATCTTTACTTCAATTATCACACCTAAAGTAGTCTGCACACATGACAGCAGCACGTTCCATACACAAGTATAGCTTACACAAACAGTGCATGTCTTTTGATTTCCTGGCCTTTTTGCAGGACATACTTGACATGTCACTGGTCTTGCTGTTTTGTCAGGAGTTTCTTATACAGTATATAGTTAACAGGAACATAAAATATCAATAAAATAAAGCATTAAAATCCTAATATGTACTGTGCGTTTAGGATAGACATAAACATTTTCGCATCAGCTGTTTACTTACAAAACCTAAGAGATAACATCAGAAATAAAACATATGTGAACTACAATGTAAATACAAGCAAAAGTCTACCATAGAAATAATCTTTGGTTCAATTGTCACACCCAAGCTAGTCTTCACACATGACAGTTACATGTTCCATGCACATGTCTCACACTGACAACACATGTGCTTACCTTTACTTTCCTATGTGGCAGGTCATTCTTGTCACCTCTCTTCTCATGTTTTGTCAGGAGCTTCCTACTATATTGTACAACATGCACTTAGCAGGAAAATAAGATATCAATAAAATATCATATACATAATGAGTGCTTAGAATAAACATCAAATTTTCATATCAGCTGTGTACTTGCTTACAAAACCTAAAAGATAACATCAGAAATAAAAACCTTTGTAAACTACAATGTAAATACAAATAAAAGTCTACCACAGAAATAATCTTTGCTTCAACTGTCACACCCAAGGCAGCCTTCACACATGAAAATTGCATGTACCATTCACAAGTATCACTTACACTGACAGCATGTATGCTTTGTTTTCCTGTCCTTTCTTGTAGGGCACAGTTGACATCTTTTTTGTTTTCCTGTTTTTGTAGTAGGTCTTTGTGATGTTGTGCCTACCTGTTCACCTATCAGCTCAACAGTGTGCTCCACAATTTTTTGCGGGGGGTAGTTCCCTGGGCAGAAACATTTTGTTTTCTCTGCTGTAAATGATCTCTTATGAGTTCCAGTCCCAATCCTCTAACAAAATTTCTCCATGATATTTTCCACTTGTTATTTTCTTTGTAAACTATCAAACTATTTATGCCACACATGTTTAGGATTGAGTAAAACACAACCATTGGCCAATTCTTTGTGTTTTCAGTGATGTCTTAGTTGCTTCATAACTCATCAATAACATCTACTCAGCCTTTGGTTTTGTTGTAGAAAGTTTCCATCTCAGGCTTCTGTTTTGTCAAGGTTTCCCCATCAATATTTCCATCATGGTGCATGACATCAGCAGTACCAGTTTGTTTTACTTTGCCATATACAAGGCCAATGTAAATCTTCCTGAAATCCAAAGATTGTACTATACAATTCTCTGTTTTGAAATTGCAACATTTCATTTGGAATTTCTGCTTTGTTTCTGAATACATTTCCTGCACTGATCAACTTGTGCTCTGTTAACAAATATAACATCAATTGGAAACTGGTAAACTGATTGTCAAATGTCACATTCCAATTAGTTTGGGAGATGGGAGCAACAAGTCTGTTCACAACATCATTTGGTTTATTACTATATGAATAAGGACCTGATGGCTAAGTTCCAGGATAAATGTCTAAATTAAAAGTATAATAATTCTTAACATCTACAAGGGTATAAATTTTTATGCCATATTTTGACCCATCACTTTTCCATAAGTCTTTTACATTTCTGCGATTACCACAAGAAATCCCTGCTAAGTACAGCAGACTTATGAATGCTTTCAGTTCAGCTAGTGCGGTGTCCTAATAAATACATTTTAATATAACTATTGGTGCAGACAGAATGTTTTACTTGTATTTCAGCCTTTGTATACTTCACAGCATCTTGTAGTATTTCATCTGTTATAATTTCCAGCACTGAATGGCAGTGTTGGCATTCTGTCCAATATGTTTCACCCTGCCAAGACCTTCACTATATTTTCAGACTTAGTTCTAACATTGAATTGTTCCATTTGGTTGTGTGGTCATTTTGAAACATTTCGACTAGTAAAATATATACTCACATCGCTGTTTTCTTCATCATCTGGATCAAGGAGGTCTGCATTCCCTGCATCTGTATCAGTCAATTCTTGCTCCATTTCACCATCACAAGAACTTTGGCTCACATGGCCAATGTCAAAGTCATCATCATCATATACCCACACCACTGTTCTGTTGTGAAAATTTATATTTTACTATAATGGATCATCTTCATTATCCATGCATGAGTAATCTGATGATTCACTTTTGACCTCCAAAACTTGTAAATCTGGTTTTTCAAGTGCAACTGTACTGAATCAGGCTACTTCTACCAGAAAAGTCAAAAGAAAACTTTTTTTTAACAAATCCTAGAGTGGTGTGGGCCTCTTGGACTCTATGATGCTTAGGTAAACATACTCAAAACCAATTAGATAAGGCATAATGTGGGTAAAAGTCACATTTTGCCATTTTTGTACATATGCATACACCTTGCTGTTCGTCATACCAAGTGGGTAAACACATAGATTGCTTCCTGTATCCCTTGGAAAGGTACTGAGATGCACAACCAGCTACTATTATGCTAAAGTACAAACCTACAGTAGAAAAGTAAGTGATGGGTCCACTGGACCCAGTGTCAGCTCAGCGGGTTAAAAACCATTCAATATATATATTTTAAAGGAGATAATAATTTTTACACCAAGCAATTAATGTCAGGGGGATGTGTAGAGTCTTTCCAATTGATAACATGATTCTAAGATGTAATATTTCCACTCTAGATTTTCATTTCCTGGCTCATGGGTTGTGATTGCATCACTGTAATCTGGCCACTGCTACAGAGGCAGAAAGTGGCATCAAAATCAATCATAAACTATCTAGTTCATGTAGCATTTGCACCTTTCTCTGCAGGAACAAACAATTACACACTGGATCTTACTTTCAAATTACTTAATCATATTTGCAAATATTTATTTGTGTATGTGTACATGTATATGTACCTAAAAGACTGGAAGGAAAAGTAATGCATACAAAGTTCATCCCTAACAGTTTGTTGACATATCTGAAATGAGCTCTTGGCCTTGATCTTCCATGACTAAACAGTTTAGAAAACTCTTTATCACTACATTTCATTTACCATTTTATTGGTGGGTGTCCTTATATGTTTTTTCCAATTGTCTGTTTGAGCTTATTTCAGCAGCTTCTAAATTGGATGCCACTGAAAATAACTTTCATCAAAAACTTCGAGACCTCTTTTTCACAGGTCAGAAGTTGAATCCTACTTAGATAAGACTGACTTGCTAGAGTGACAGTTCAGAGACTCATTGTTTCTGCCCTAAGCAGACCTTATTCTTTTGCTCTTGAGCTAGAAGTTATCAGGGTTACTATAAATTGTCTTGAACAGAGGAAAACAACATCAAGTGGGAATTTCTTATTCTTTTTCTCTATTTATATTTTTTTACCAAATGTATAACCACTTGGTTAGGAGAAGGAGATATAAAAATTCAATCCTTAAGTGTCTTTCATTTTTAGTTTCCTTTTCTGCATATTTTGAGGATTAAGTAAAATCACTTATAGAAAATCACTTTATAAATTTGAAAAATACTATGTAAATATAATGAATTATTATCTTCTCAGATGTTAGTTGAGAAGTTAATATTTGGTGTATTTCCAACTTGACCCATAATATACTTTAGAGAAGTGAAGATAAGTCCAAGCTTACTGGATTTTGACAAAGGTAAGATATTGTTCATGATATAAGTCAAATACTTCAAGAGTTCGAGTCATTGACAAGTTGCTCCTTTAGCTGAGTGAAAACATTAGAACTTGAACAGAACTTCTTTCTCATTAGCTAGTATTACTATATCTATTTCATATTTTCACATATGAAATTTATCTCTAATTATTCCTCCAAATGTACTTCACAAATTTTCAGCACTGTGTATGACATAAACAGAATATCTCTAAATACAACATGCAATATGCATGAAATATCTTTTGTAGTGAATCAAATACAAAGAAGTTTAAATTTTTTTAATTATGAGGTTGTCAAACTATAGTTCATGAGTCTAAACCAGCCTATTTTTATAAATAAAGTTTTATTGAAAAACAATTTGTTCTATGGATATTATTGTACTTCGACAGCAGAATAGAATAATTGCCCTAGAAGGTATATAATCCAGGCCTGCTCTGTGGATCCAGATAGGCTTACCTTACCTCCAAGATTGCTCCTGCAGATGCAGGCCCTGGGATTGTCCCTGTGGAATAAGGCTCTAAGCCTTCCCCAATGCCAGTTCAATCCCCATACTCCCAGGCTCTAGCAAGCAATGGTCCAGGCCTGTGTCAGGAAACCTAGGGTCCAGGTCTACTCCAGTATACCACAGCACTAATCGGTCATTGTGAACCCAGGCACGAAGCCTTCTTCCATGGATCAAGCACCAGAATATACCATGTAGACCAGGTAGTGGGCCTGACTACCACTGACCCAGTTACCAGGCTAGCCAGCCTGAAGACTCCAGCAGTAAGGCTGCCTGCAGACTCTGCCAGATGGCTCATCCAGAATGTAGATGGTCTGACTGGTGAAGTGCTTTCATTGCCAAAGTTAGTCTGTAAAGACTGAAAGAAGGACCTACTTCATCAAGTATGAAGACATAAATGCAAGGCCACAAGTATCAAAGGAGAACAAAGATTCAAAACACACATAAACAAGGTAATTAAATAAAGCAGAAGTAATATTCTTAAGGAACTAGAGATCTACCATCTGCCTGACAAAGAATTCAAACTAATCATCTTTTTTAAAAAAATCAGTGAACTATAAGAGAACACAGATAGACAAACAACAATCAGGAAAACAAATACATGAACAATATTAGAAATTCAACAAAGAGATAAAAACCATACATAATCAAACAGAAATATTCTGGAACTGAAGAATACAATGAGCACTGAAAAATTCTGTAGTGTTCTTCAAAAGCAGAGTTGATCAGGTAGAAGAATCAGTGAGCTCAAAGATAGTTCATTTGAAATTACCTAGTCAGAGGAACAAAAAGAAAAACTAATGAGAAAGAGTGAAGACAATACTTATAAGGAAACATTAAAGGAAACAAAATATGTACTAGGACAGACCCAGAAAGGATAAAGGAAGAGAACAGGGAAGAAAGCTCATTTAAAGAACTTATGACAGAAAAATTCCCAGATCTGAAGAGGAAAACTGATCAAGGTACATTAAAAAAAACTAAAAGCAAAATAAATTGGCAAGTGAGAATTTTATATCTGGCAAAACTATCCTTCAAAATTGAAGAAAAAATTAAAGTATTTACAGAAAAAAAAACATAAACTGAAACAGAATAAAGGAGTCTGAAATAAACAATGCATTTATTGTCAACTGATCTATAAAAGTGTCAAAAATACAATGGAAAAAAGACAGTTTATTCAACAATAGTGTTGGAAAAAATGGCATCTATGTGCAGAAGAATAAAATTGGACCCGTGTCACCTCATATATCCAAAGAGCAACTCAAAATGGATTAAAGAGTTAAATATGAGTTCTAGTACTGTAAGGCTACTGGAATATAACAGAGAAAAAGCTTCTTGACATTGGTCTGGACAATGATTTTTGGACTCAATACTAAAAGTACAGGCAACAAAAGCAAAAACAGACAAATGGGATTGCATTAAACTAAAAAGCTTCTGCACAGCCAAAGAAACAATCAACAGAGTAAGCAGGCAATCTATGGAATGGGGGGAAATATTTGCAAACCATGTATTTGATAAGGGGTTAATATTCAAAATATAAAAGAAACTCAGATCAATAGCAAGGAAACAAATGAGGCAATTAAAAATGGGCAAAGAACATAAAAGGACACTTATATTAGTTTCTTTTCTGTTGCTGGGACAAAATAACTGACATACATGAATTAAGGGAGAAAATGTTTATTTTGACTTATGGTTTCAGAGGTTTCAGTCCATGGTTAGCTGGCTCCAAGGCAGAAACAGCATGGTGGAGGAAGGTAGCTCACCTATGGCAGCTAGGAAGCAGAGAGAAAGAAGAGAACCTAAAAGAGAGGAAGGAGCTAGGGGGAGGATATACCCTTCCAGGTCATACCCCCAATGACCTACTTCCTCCAACCAGGCCTCACCTCCTCAGAGCACATTCAGCTGATGAGGCTAGTATACCTATCATTTAATCACATCTCTATGCTCTACTTTGGAACATTATTGAAGTGGGGATCAGGCCCTCAATATAGGAGGTTTTTTGGGGGGGACACCTCACATTTAAGCCATTATAACATACCTCAAAAGAGCCAACAAAGGGCCAACAGGTTATACTTCAAGAACACTAGAGTGGGTAGAGAAAATGTATGGCCCACAAGGCCAAAACATTTAATGTATGGCCATTTATAGAAAAAATTTTCTGGCCCCTCATATTCCAGAACCCTAATCCCATAGAGCTATAGTAAAGAACCTTTTCATGGTGTGGCCTTTTTATCATGAATACAGGAGTAAACAGAAAGTAAAAGTTTAGTAATAGTAATTTATAGATATTGGAGAATTATTGAGGTCTATTTTTTCTAAATATCAGTTTATATGTTTTTGATATATTCTTTACTACCTGTATTAGTTTTTTATTGTTCAAGAACAAATTACCTTAAAACTTTGCCACTGGAAACAGAAATAAATATGTATCAATGTGTATTTTCTATGGATGAAGAATTCAGGAATGTCTTAGATGGGTGACCCTGACTCAAAAATCTCTCCTGAGGTTGCAGTCAGGATATCAGCTGGTACTGAACTCATCTGAAGGCTTGACTGGGGCTGGAGGATCAATTTTGATAGTACTCTACTGACATGCCTGGCTTTCACTGACACTTTTCTCACAGTCGTATAAGCTTCCATCTATTGCCGAGTTACAAAGCAGTCCTATAGTCTAAGTTTTTGTTATGGCTGTAGTCCACTTCCAGGTACCTAAATATGTATTAGTTAGCTATTGCTGTGTTAAAAAAAAACTTGATTTAAAATTTAGGAGGTTTTTTAAGCTTATTAGTACATGTGTATATTATATAATGTTTTCATTCCTCGTGGAAAGTTGGTACATTTACATAACCCATCTTACTTCCTTTTTATCCCCTTTCCCTTTCCTGCCTCCTCTCCTCATCCCTTGATGGCTTTCCTTTTTCTTTTCTGTACATGTACACAGTACATAATGTTTTCATTCACTGTGTGGAGTCAGTACATGTATATAACACATTTTAATTCCTTTTGTCATTCTCTTTCCCTCCCCTCCTGCACCTCTCCCTCCCTCTTTTAGTCCCCTTTCCATTTGAGAAAGATCTAGCTCCCTACTTCCCATTACATATCTTTTATTTTGCTCTTTATTTTTACTCTGGGTTCCTCATATAAGAGAATTTTAAACAATAAACTTTATTAGCTGATACAGTTTCTGTGAGCCAGGTGCAGCTCAGGTGAGTGTTTCTGGCTCAAGGCCTTTCATTAAAATGTTGGCTAGAGCTTTAATCATCAGACAACATGACTAGGGCTGGAAGATCAGATTGCAGTGTTATGCATTCACATGCCTGACTGTTTGAGTATCTTCAAGATATGATATTCACCTTCTCCTAGAGCTAGTAATCCAGAAAAAAAGACACAGATAAAGTGATAAGTCTTTTATGACAGCCTCATGACTCATATTGACCATTTCTGCAATATTCCCTTGGTTTTACAGGTCAACCTTATTTAGTCTGAAAGCAAAATCATTGAGGGCTATCTTAGAAGCTGGCTACCACACTGTAGTTTTTAATTTATTCCTTATGGTAACTTTAAAATTAGTTTTATAAAGGCCCACATTTTCACATCAATTTTGTAAAATCCATAAGGGCCCCAAAACAATTTTTTAATAACTCAAATGCCGGCTGAACTTTGTGCAACCTGAACTCATCTGTCAGCAAAAATGGGTTTAAACTGATTAGAAGCTAATTATAATCTCTATCCCACTTTGTGTGAACGTTTCTATATTTTACTGCATAAATGCATTTTATTAGATAATGTGTCCCCAAACCCTCCTGAGGTATTAGGTAATATAAAAGATATGATGAACTACATAATTTTTTTAAAAACTGAAAAATTATGAAGTTTAAAAGATATGTAGCTGCTATGTTTTGGGATAAATTTTAAGTTAACAGAAAGAAATAATTGTCTGTTTTGGTTTTTTATTTAGTTTGTGAGGTATATTCTGATACTAGAGGCTATATAATTTGTTATAATTCTCCTGATGACGACAACATATAAATATAGGTAAAGGGACTGTCTTAGTCTGTTTTCTGTTGCTATAACAAAATACTTAAGATTGAGTAATTTATAAGGAACAAAAGTTTATATGACTCATAGTTCTAGAAGCTGGGAAGTAAAAAACCAGAGCCCTGGCATCTGTTCGGCATGTGGTGAGGGCCTTGTGCTAAATCATAATATGGCAGAGGGCATTACACGGTGAGACAGACTAAGTGTGCTCTCAAATCTCTTCTGTTTCTTATATAGCTACTGATGCTGTCATGGGGCCCCTACACTCATGACCACATCTCTCCTAAATTCCTCCCAAAGCTCCCACTTCCAAATATCATTAACATGATCTTGAGAATTGAGTTTTCAACACATGCTTTGAAGGAGCATATTTAAACCATAGCAGTGGCAAAGAAAAAATAATCCATCTCTTGATTTGTGATTGGAAAAGCGATACCCTGGAAGTAAGAACTAACACCCACCCACTTTCTCTTTTCCCATCACCATCGTCTAGGGTCCTCACTTTCCTTCTTCCTACTATTGTGTCTCTCTTCTTTCACCTACACAATTTTTCCTCCATGTTTACCTGCTATTCTCTCTGACACTCCCAAAATACAATAATTAACAACCCCTAAAAAAAAAAAAAAAACCCTAAAATACTGTTAAAAACATGAAAAAATATATTTGTAGCTGCCAGTGACTAGCACGTGTGCGTATTTGATCCCAAAGCAGAGCCTACTGTGCTCCTCCATTTTACCTTGGACAATTCTAATTGTATCAAGAGTAGTGAGAGACAATTCATGCATACACTTACAGCTTTTCATTTAAACCACCCAAGTTCTACTTCTATGCCTGAGGCCTTATCCAGTGATGGGGCTTGGGACAATGACTAGTGCCAGAAATATAATATCTTCCAATAAGGAGGAATGGAAATGTGTGGATAAACACTCCAATTTCCCCAAAACTCAGCAGAACAATCTAAAGGACTTAAAACAATGAAAGTTCATTTCTCACTCCAAGTCTTCCATCAGTCCAGGCAACTCCCCAGGGTTTCTGCCCCTAGGTGGTTAACTCAGCACCATAATTCCATATAACATATACCTCAACATTCCTGCAACAAGCAGCATTTAAATTCTCCCATGATATGATGAATATCACTGTTCACATTTTATTAGACAAAGCATGCCCCATGACCACACCTAACTTCAATGGAACACAGATATAAAATCCTCTCATGTTTCTTATAGAAAAGAAGAACTAGATATAGAGGAAGAGAAGCAATGCCAGCCACACATACCATGTGCCTCCCTTTGCAACTTGTTTTCTTCTCAATATGCTCTTGAAATTTGTCCATGTTAATGCATATAGTCTTAGTTGATTCATTCTCATGGTTGTTCAATTATTCCACTGTGCAACTATATGACTATAAGTTTATTTCCCTACTGAAGTTATTTCAGGCTACTTCTAACTTTGTGTTATAACCAACAATATTGCTGTGATCATTTTGACACGTAATTAAAATTTTGTATAGGCTGTTGTGCTAGGCTCATTCAAATATTATTTTATCAAGAGGCTCATGCGAAGGCATTGAGAAAAGTCAAGAGAATGGCTGATCCACTTGGTGCACAGCCTATCATATTAAGCCAAGAAGTATACAGAAATCAAAGCAAATACCACAAAGATTGTCTATTCATATTAGTTCTAAAGAAATAAAGTGATATTATTCTCAGAGTGCTTTTCTTCCTTCATAACAGAGCAAAAAGCCAAGGTTGTTGACAGTGCATCATTCAGATCATTCAGTTAACAAATGCCAAAATTAGATATTCTGGTAATTTTCTGCATCCTATTCAAACTCTATTGAAAGTTATGAGAGCAATTGCAATGTAATACCACTAATAGAAGACACACCTTTGAAACCTTGTGCAAATGCCAAGATGAGTGAAGTTTTTGACCTGACAAAGATGAATAAACTACAATGCTTTCCACTTTGGAGTGAAAAAAGAAATTGTGGTAATACCATAAAACATTTCCCTAGAGCAAAATGTGCTAGGAGAGAAATCGATGCAATAGAAAGAGGGTAAAAAGTTCCTGTCTCTAAAAGCTGAGGACAGGGGCAAAATAATAAAAAATATTCAATTGAGTGAGACTAACTTTGTAACAACTGCTGAACAGGAAGGTCGGCAACATAATTGCTTATGCATAGCTAGATCTAATGCTAAAACTGTGAGCTCTTTCATAGTGTTTTCCACTCAAGGTGAGCAAAAAGCTGTTTCAAAGTAATTTTTACTAAATAACACCTCTTGCTTTGTCTTTTGATTTCTCCTTATCTCTGTTATCATTTCTTATGTCTATTATTACAAGTCAAGTCCCTTTACATATCGTTAAAACTTCACTCTCTAATACATATAGGAAATGCCAGTTAGATCAAATCATCTGCTATGAACTGAATGCTTGTGTTACCCCCAGATTCATAAGGCCTGATCCCCAATTTGATGACATTTGAAGGTAAGGGCTTTGCAAGATGATCAGGGTTAGGTTAGGTCATAAGGATGGAACCCTCATAATGAGATTAATGCCCTTGTAAAAAGAGAAAGAAACACAAATCTCTTGGTGTAAGGATAGCAAGAAGGTAGCTGTCATCAAAACAGGAAGAGGGTCCTCACCAGACACTGAATCTGTAGGAATCTTGATCTTGTACTTCCCAGTCTCTAGAACTGTGAGAAATAAATGCTTGTTTTTTAAGCTGCCCAAATTATTTTGCTGTAACAGCTTAAAGTAAGATATCATCTAAAATTCTAAAACAGTTTAACTATTTGTTTTTCCCAACCATTATTCATAAGTGACCAGATTACTACTGAAAGTCATGCAAGTTCATAATTTTCATGAACTATCCTGAAATGAAATAAAAGATGATTTGCTTAAACATGGATTTTACAGTCACCTGAGGCACCCATACATCTCACTGAAGAAAAGCCTGGCTGGTAATCCCATTAATGTCAAGGAGCAGTGTGTTTGTGGCTACCATTTAACATGAATAAAAATAGAGGCAGATAAAAGAAAAAAAATACAGAATTTTTTTATTATTACTGATAGATCCTTCCATTTATAGGATTGGGGCAAGAATACTCGTGGAGGCTGTGTTAGTTACTTTTCTCATTGCTGAGACAAAATACCCAACACCCAAAGTTAAAGGGGGAAAGGTTTATTTAGCTTACAGTTTATAGAGGTTTCAGTCCATAATTGGCTGGCTCCAAGGCAGGGTGGCACAAGGCAGAGGGGCAACAGTTCATGGCAAAAGAAGACAGCAAAAGCAACATGGGAAGTCTTTCTGCTCCTTTTATCTTATTCAGACTACTTAGCACTCACACCTTTAATCCTAGTGCCCTCAGGCCTAGCATTGCACCATGAATCTAACAGACACTTTAGATTCAGTCACCTCTGAAAAAACCCCACCTAAAACTACATGCAACTTTGAGGGGATATCTAAAAATAAGCCATAGCAGTGGCCAACAAAACATACTTCTTTTTAATAACCTGAAAGGTGAGGTTTGAAATTAAAATTCTGGGGATTCTTGATTTTCTGAGTAAGAACATGGCCTCATGGGAAAAGTATGTGCCCCATGGTCTATGGCATGCTCCCTTTTCTTCTTACCCCCTGACTTCTCTGCACTACGTGTCGCAAACTTGCTCACATGTATGTAGATACCATAGCATGAACCATTAAAGTCTGCTGCAACCGCCTAGAACATGTTACTCTTTGACCACCACTTGGGCTTATGAGGTATATGCTAACATCATCTGCTCTTCAGAGGATAGACTTGCAGAAGAGGACCACAGCAGTGCTCAACACCAGCTTGGATTGTTTCAACAAGCACTTGAAGGTTCTGGCTAATCAGAGCATGGTACGCAAGGGAGAGTGTAGCTTCTGAGTAGGTACATCACTTAGGGCCCACATACGTCTCTGCATTAAAGAGGGCACAGCTGGAGGAGGCCCAGAGTGGAGCCCTCTAAATGATGGGTGTCAGTGTATCGGCCCCTCTTAGCAAGCCTAAAGTAAGTATCGATCAATGAAACTTCTTGCCTCTAAAGGAAGTTGGCCTTTGTGAAAAGGATATATACGTACCCAAAATCATGTCCATCAGAGCTTCACACTAGATGATAGTCCTAAACTGCATAGGGTTGAAGAGTTGGAAGGTGATAAAAGATTTATGAGAGAGGTGCCTAAAGAGACAAAGATGAAATATTTTATAAAATTTCTAAGAGACTGACATGAGAAAAGAATACTCTCCTATCTGAAGAAGAAAAAAAAAACAGAATGAGGATAGTAGCACTCTTCTTTCATATCATGAACTTTTTATTATATATTCTAATTAATTCATTTCATTCATAATGAAGACTTAAAAGACCCAATATGCTATAGCACTTACATAATGACAAGGAGAGGACAAAGAGGATGTCACTATAGGAGTTCCCATCTCCAATGATCTTGGAACCTGCCTGAGAAAATCAGATACTTAAATGGAACAGCAATAGAATAGAACAAGGTAGTTTGTGCTCAAGCACTAAAGCACAGCATACATGAGTTTGGTAAAGGTGGATAGATCCAGCGTGAAGTGGCCAAGGAGAGGCCCTTCAATACCAGCATAGTCTTGTCAGAATTAATAACATTTCATGGTTTCTGGGGACAATAACTTTGTTTCTTAAGAGCAATTTCTCAATGTATGCTTCCTGATTTTACTCCAGTTCATTTCTATTAAAATAAAAGTAAAGCAACCTAACTAGGCAAAAATAGAATTGAGCAACAGAAACTCAAAGTATACTTCCAACTGTGCTCCATTTCCTCAAATGATATTCACTGATACATACAGAATAATATGCCAGCCACACACACAATCCATCCACCATATAGGTTCATGTTTTTTAAATGAGGACTATTTGGTCACAAAAAAGAATGTAATTTTGTCATTCACAGCTACATGGATGGATCTGGAGATCATTATGTTAAGTGAAACAAGCAAGACAAAAAAGGACAAATATTACTTGTTCTCGCTCAGTTTTGGAAGCTAAAATAGTTGATTCCATAGGAGTAAAGATCAGGACAGAGATGATTGGAGGTGAGGAAAAGTAGAGGGGAGGAGGGATTGAGGGAGATTAGACAATGAATGCCAAAATGCAGTTACATAGGAGGAACAAGTTCTAATGTTCTACAGCACAGCAGAGTAACTAGAGTCTGCAGAAATTTATTGCATTTATCTTATAAAATAAAATTTTATTGTATTGAAATATTGCAAATTTTATGATTTTGAAATATTTTATAAAGAACTAAAAGAAAAGAGTTTGAAGATTTGCAACACTAAAGAATAATAAATGTTTAAGGAGATGGATATGTTAATTTCTCTGATTTGATAATTACACGTTGTTCGTATGTACTGAATTACCACACTGTGCCCATAAATTTTTACAATTACTACATGTCGATAATAAATGAGGAATATCAATATTGACATGTACTTGAAAAGATATCCTTGAATA
Organism: Heterocephalus glaber; assembly: GCF_053883595.1. Taxonomy (NCBI): domain Eukaryota; kingdom Metazoa; phylum Chordata; class Mammalia; order Rodentia; family Bathyergidae; genus Heterocephalus; species Heterocephalus glaber. Next base: position 4,698,502 of record NW_028258369.1, read on the forward strand.
TTTAACAATTTCAGTGAGTGTCATAAAGTGTTCAGAACTGTTAACATTAGATACAGGTTGAAACATAACTTGGGTCATTTTCTCTCTGGACCCTTTTCTCGATGAATCCATTGGTCCTTACATGATAATTGGAATCTATAATCCTTTCCATCAGGTAGTACTACATGTAGTAACATTGAAAACATTAGACTTGAATGACAGTCCAATGGAAAAGAGTCCAGAGAGAAAATGACCCAAGTTATGTTTTTTTTTTTCTGGTACCAGGGATTGAACTCAGGACCTTGTGCTTGCAAGGCAGGTGCGGTGCCACCAAGCTAAATCTCTGGCCCCTCCAAGTTATGTTTTAACACAGACTGAAACGCAGACTAAGAACGATGTGCATACAAGGGCATACGGCCAAAAAGCAGACACACTGGGACAGTGATTGGAGAGACACTGACAAGTAAAAGATTAGTAACAAATGGGTAGGGCCCCCATACTGATTCATCCTAGGGCATCCTACAGAGATCTAACAGGGCTGGATATCAGACTCTGGGCCTGACTAGAGAAGCATTAGCCTCTGCCTCAAAATAATTAGAGGTCAGAGTATAACAGTAACATGTCTTGGTTGAGAGAACCACTGGGATCTTCACTGGTTAGATAAAGAAGTGGGATCTAAGCCTTGTGATTGCAGCTAAATGACATAGAAAACTAGCAGCAGGATTTAGTATATCATCCATCATGTTTGTGGGGGTAAGGGTGGCAGAGATCTAAGTAAGCCTTGCAGTAGACCTAAATTGACTGACATATACATTGTGCCATAACTAATCCATAGAGCTTTCCTTGGGAGGCCAATTTGCAGGGCATTATTCTTAAATAAATTAACCCTTACCATAAGGAAGATTATTTAGATAAAAATGACTGAAAGAACAAGATTCAGAATTTAAGAATATATATATAATATATATAATATATATATCAGGATTTAAGAATATATATATTCAGGATTTAAGAATATATATATTCAAGATTTAAGAATATATATATATATATATATATATATCCTCCATTCTCCATACCCACACCCTTTGCCATGTGACATTACTAGTTCCCTACTTCCTCCCATTAAGCAAGGGAGAATCTTTCCTGGTCATTTGTTTCTTGGTTCACCTATGTGATTTGTTTTCACATTAGGATGTTAACAGAAGTAACACAAACAGACACTTACAAAAGCTCTTATGTGGTAGGTTTGCTGTCATAAACTTATGTACTCCCAAGAGGAAGACCTGGCTGGTGGTCCAAAGAAAAGAGTTAGATCAGAGCTTCTTTAGCCACAGATGTGTGGGGAAGCAGCAGAACCACTCAGCAAGTCCTAGCTCAGATTGGCCAACCACCAACGTAAACTACAGATTCAAAGGGAATAGTAAATTATCTTTGTTTTAAGTTCTGGAGCAACCTGTTACACAGCAATAATTAAATGATATAATATTCAAAACTACCTGGAGGAAGTATTTTCACATTGAGCATAATAAAAAAGGTTAAAAGATGACATTAAAGCACTAAGGGGAAATTCCTTAGCAGTGATGTCAATGCATATAAATAAAGGCTATTACAAAGGCAATTAGAGCATCTGAAATGTCAAAAATAAATCAGTATTATTAATGTAAAGAAATATCATTAGACAAGGCTCAGGAGCCAATCCATGATCATATGGAGCTTTATGTCATTACCACACCCGAGAGAGCAGTCTAGATTTTGTGCTAATTAAATTTTTTAAAAAAATTTATTTTATTGGTACATTTTAGGTATACAATATAATGACATTCATCATTGGAAATTTGCACCTTTACATAGTCTCTCTTGGTTCTTATTTTTCACCCTTCCCGTGCCTTCCCTTCAACCCCTCCAGTCCTCCCTATGTACAAAGACTTTGTTTCCATTTTTTCATTTTCTCATATTAATTCCATTCCCTTCTTTCCTTTCCCCTACCCCTCTCACTTCCCCTTCCCCTTTGCCCCTTTTCTTCCTATTTCACATCATCTATTATACCTGTTAGTCCTTATTTACACTTTCAGTTTCTCACACTAGAGAAACTATCCGGTATTTACACATGTGTGTCCTATTTATTTCACTTAAGAGTATCACCTCAATGTGCATCCATTTAGCTATAAATATCTCTAATTTCTCATTTTTTATGGCTGAGTAGGACTCCATTTTATTAAAAAAACACATTTTCATGATCCACTCTCCAGCTGATGGGCAATTGTGCTGCTTCCAAGTTTTAGCTATTACAAACTGCACTGCTATGAACATGGGTGCACATATATCACTGTGGTATGATTCTTTTAATTCTTTGGGGAAGATCCCCGGCAGTGGAATAGCGGGGTCAAATGGGACTTCCAGTCCTAGTTCTTTGAGGTATCTCCATACTGATTTCCACAGTGCTTGCACCAGTCTACACTCCCACCAGCAGTGGAGCAGGGTTCCTCTTTCCCCACAGCCCCACCAGCATTTGGTATTGGTTGATTTCATGATAGCAGCCATTCTTTCTGGGGTGAGGTAGAATCTCAGCATTGTTTTCATTTGTGTCTCTCACATGACCATTGATGTTCAACATTTTTTTCATATGTTTATTTGCTATTTCTACTTGTTTGTCTGAGAAATGTCTGTTCATTTCAGATGCCCATTTTCGGATTGGGTCTTTAAATTTGGGAGGCCTGCTTTTTTAAAGTTCTTTATAGATTCGAGATAGTAGACCTTTGTCTGAGGAACAGCAGGTGAAAAGTTTTTCCCACACTGTGGGTTGTCTCTTCACTCTATTGGTGGTTTCTCTTGCTGTGCAGAAGCTTTTTAGTAAGAAGATATCCCACTTGTTGATTGTTTGTGCTAGTTCATGGGCAACTGAGGTTTTGTTCATAAAATCCTTTCCCACGCCAATGTCTTCAAGAGTTCTACCTAACTTCTCTTCCAGCCGGTTCAGCGTTTCTGTTTTAATATTTAGATCTTTCATCCATTTTAATTCTAGTTTAGTGCCTGGTGAGAGATATAGGCCTAGTTTTAATCTTTGGCAAGTTGAAACCCAATTTCCCCAGCACCATATATTAAAGAGGCTCTCTTTCCTCCAATGAGGGTGGTTGGCTCCTTTGTTAAAGCTGAGGTGGCTGAGTGTGTCTGCAGTTGTTTCTGCATCTTCTCATCTGTTCCGCTGGACCTCAGGTCTGTTTCTTTGCCCGTACCATGCTGCTTTTATCACAGTAGCTTTGCAGTATAGTTTCAAGTTGGGGGTTTTAATACCCCCGCCATGTCTCTGGTATCTACAATTGCTTTTGCTCTTCTGGGTCTCTTGTTCCAAAGAATTTTTGGATTATTTTCTCAAGGTCTGTGAAGTGTGCCACTGGGATTTCAATTGGGATTGCATTGAGTCTATATAGCAGTTTTGGAAGTATGGCCATTTTCACTATGTTGATACTTCCTACCCAGGAGCAGGGGATGTCTTTCCATTTTCTGATATCATCCTCAATCTCTCTTTTCAGAGTGCTATAGTTCTCAGAGAAGAGGTCTTTGATTTCTTTTGTTAGGCTGATTCCTAGGCATTTCAGTTTTTTGGATGTTATTGTGAAAGGAATTGTTTGCCCAATTTCTGTCTCAGTGAGTCTGTTGTTCATGTAGAGGAAAGCTATTGATTTTTGTGTGTTGACCTTGTATCCAGCTACTCCACTGAATTTGATAATTAAGTCTAGAAGACTTTTGGTGGAGTTCTTGGGGTCTTCTATATAGAGTATCATGTCATCTGCAAATAATGACAATTTGAGTCCTTCATTTCCCATCTTTATTCCTTTTATTTCTCTTGACTAATTGCCATGGCTAATGTTTCCAAAACTATACTGAACAGGAGTGGTAATAGTGGACATCCTTGTCATGTTCCTCATTTTAGTGTGAAGGATTTCAGTTTTTGACCATTTAGTATGATATTAGCTGTTGGTTTTTCATAGGTGGCTTTTATCAGATTGATGTAGAGACCGTCTATTCCAATTTTCTGTAGGGTTTTTATCATAAATACCTGTTGGATTTTGGCAAATGCTTTTTCTGCATCTATTGAGATGATCGTATGATTTTTATCCTTGGCTCTATTGACACAGTGTATTACATTGATTTGCGTATGTTGAACCATCCCTGCAACCTAGGGATGAATCCCACTTGGTCAGAGTGTATGATCTTCTTGATGATCTTCTGCATTCTATTTGCCATTATCTTATTAAGGATTTTTGCATCTATGTTCATTAGTGAGATTGGCCTATAGTTCTCTTTTTTTGTTGGGTCTTTCTCTGCTTTGGGGATCAAGGTGATACTTGCTTCCAGGAATGAATTCGGTAGTATTGCATCCCTTTCAATTTCATTGAAGAGTTTAAACAGTACTGACAATAGTTCCTCTCTAAATGTCTTGTAGAATACAGCAGTGAAGCCATCAGAACCTGGGCTTTTCATAGTTGGTAGGTTTTTAATTACATTTTCAATTTCATTGCTTGATATTTGGTTATTTAGAATTTTTTAGTTTTCTTCGTTCAACTTTGGTAATTCATACGTATCTAGGAATCTGTCCATTTCTTCTGTGTATTCTATCTTTTTGGCATATAGGTTCTTGAAGTAGGTATTGATGATCCTCTGGATTTCTGCTGGGTCTGTTGTAATTTCACCCTTTTCATTCCTAATTGCATGGATTTGGGCCTTTTCTTTCCTTTTTCTGACAAGATTGGCTAAGGGCTTATCAATTTTGTTTATTCTTTTGAAGAAACAATTCCTGGCTTCACTGATTTTTTTGTATCATTCTCTTAGTCTACATTTCATTGATTTCTGCTCTGATCTTTATAATTTCCTTCCTTGTATGAGCTTTGGGCTTGTCCTGCTCTTCCTTTTGTTGAAGCTTGAGGTTCAGCACCACGTTGTTTAATTGGGCTCACTCTGTTTTCCTAATATGAGTATTCACTGGTATGAATTTCCCTCGTAAGACAGCTTCCATTGTGTCCCATAGATTCCGATATGTTGTATTGTCATTGTCATTTAATTGAAGGAACTGTCTGATTTTTTCTTTAATATCTTTTGTGACTCAGTGGTTATTTAGAAGTATGTTGTTCAATTTCCATGTGTTTATGAAATTTTTGCAGTTTCTTCTGCTATTAATGTCCAATTACATCACACTCTTCTCTGATAACATACAGGGGATAGCTTCAATTCCTTTGCACTTACTTAAACATGTTCTATGAGTGAGCATGTGGTCTATTTTGAAGAATGACCCATGTGCAGCTGAAAAGAATGAGTATTCTGATTTTGTGGGGTGGAACACTCTGTAAACATCTGTTAAGTTCATTTGGTCAACAGTTTGATTGAGATGTACTATTTCATTGCTTGTTTTTTGTCTAGTTGATCTATCTATTTGTGAGCGTGGGGTATTGAGGTCCCCCGCTATTATTGTGTTAGTGGTTATTTGATTTTTCATGTCCATTAGCATTTGTCTTGTATAGTTGGGTGTGCTAGTGTTTGGTGCATATATATTTATGATTATCATCTCTTCCTCTTGGATTGTTCCCTTTACAAAGATGTAGTGTCCTTCTTTGTCTCTCTTAATCACTGTTGGTTTTAAATCCACTTGATCTGCAAAGAGGATAGGTACTCCTGCTTTTTTTCGGGTTCCCGTCACATGGAGTATTGTTCTCCACCCTTTAACTTTCAGTCTGTGAGTTTCTTTTTGAATTAAGTGTGTTTCTTGTATGCAGCATATTGTTGGATCTTGCTTCTTGACACATTCTGCCAGTCTATTTCTTTTGATTGGTGAGTTGAGACCATTAACATTGATGGTTATAACTCATATGTATTGAGTTATCATTGTGATGACTTTTTCTTTTTGTTTGATCCTCTCCCTTTGCTTTTAATTTCTTGTCATGCCTGGTGGATTCATTCTGCTGAGCTTCCTGGGGTTGTGATCTTCATTGTCTTTCCCTAGGATTTTGTCTAAAATTTTTTGGAGTGCCGGTTTGGTATTCATGGAGTTCCTGAGGTGCTCTTTATCTTGAAAGTATCTTATTTCTCCATTAATTTTGAAAGATAGTTTTGCAGGGTACATCAGTATGGGTTGGAGGTTGTTTTCCTTTAGGGCTTGAAATACATCATTCCAAGCTCTTATTGCCTTGAGGGTTTGTGTTGAGAAGTCTACTGTGATTCTGATGGGCTTTCCTTTGTGTGTGATTTGTTTCTTTTCTCTAACTGCTTGTAGAATTTTGTTCTTCTGTTGGGTTTCTGGAATCTTAACAATTATATGCCTATGTGTAGATTTTTTTTTGATCAAGGCTATTTGGAGTCCTATATGCCTCACTTATCTGTTTGTCAAGTTCTTTTCCCCTGCTTGGGAAGTTTTCTGCCATCACTGTTCTATGAACAGGTTTTTAATGTCATTTGCACTCTCTCCTGTTTATTCATTGACTCTGGTCAGTCTTATGTTATTCTTCTTTACATCTTCTATCAGCTGCTGGATTGATTTCTTGTGGTCCATTACAATTTTAAAGAAATTTTTGTTTTCCTGGTCACTCATTGCACTCTTATCTTCTATATCTGAAATTCTGTCCTCACTTTGGCTCATTCTGCTGTGTAGACTTTCAATGGAGGTTTTAATCTCCTGGAAATCTGTTTGCATCTGTTTTGTGGATTCCATTTGTTTCCTATATTGAGATTCCATCATGTTCCTCAGTTCCTCTATTTTTTTCATCTGTGTCTTCTCTCAATTTATTAATCGTGTCTTTTACTATGGGCACAATCTCTGCTGTTATCTGAGAAATTATTTCTGATTTCATTTTTTCCAGATCCTCTTTCATTGCCAGTTCAGGGAGTTGAGGTGGTTGAGTATCAGAGTGTTCCATCTCGTTTCCCTTTGGGGTTGCTGTAGGTGATCTGGAAGTCTGGTTTTGAGGCTTGTGTATGTGTAGTCTCATTTTCATGGGTGGTGGGGTGGTTGCCGCTGGCACCCATGTGGCTCACCTCCTCTGTGCTGGAAGTGGTGCTATGGTGACCCGGAAGCCTCCTCCTCTACACTGGGAGTGGTGCTAGGGCGGCCCAGAAGCCTTCTCTGAGCTCGGAGTGACTAAATGTCATTTTTAAGCCAACAAGTTTCTTCACTTCATATTGTAAAACAATATTTCTGTATCATCCACAAAGATTTATAATCATGATATTTATATTAAGATATTGTAAATAAATTAAAAGGAGTGGAAAAAGACCAAATATGCCCATATTTCCATATCTCCACAATTTCCATAAATGTCTTAGCACAATCCCATCAAGTTAATGGCACTAAATATATATTAGTTAGTGAACAATTTCCTAAGATAGAAGAAAGAAAATCAAATGAAAAAACTACTTTGACGCAAAATTGGTTTATTATTCAGCATACCGTCAGCCTCAGGATTAATTCAAAAATTCTTAGGTCTAATTAAGACATTCAAAAGCTCTTTCTTTGTTTTATCCATAAAGTTATCTACTCTTTCTGGGAAAAGCCTTTATCTTTGAATTTTGCTAATACAATGGGATCAGAAGAATCCAGGTAGATATCTATAATCATATAAAATCAGGTCAGATTCTTCTGTGTTAGGAATGAAAACTATGAAAGAAAAGGGGAGATGGGCCGGGGATTTAGCTCAGTGGTTTCGCCATCTGCTGTGCAAGTGCAAGGACCCAAGTTCGATCCCCGTACCAAAAAAAAAAAAAAAAGAAAGAAAAGGGCAGAGTTGATACTTTAACCAAAAAATGTATAATGCAATTGCACCCAGTAGGTAAGCATTCAAGGGATATAATAGATGAGAGAGTGGAAGTTTTTAAGTTATATAGCAATTTAGGAGAAGAAAATGTTAGTGTTACACTATAGTCATTACGAAAAACTTCACTGAGAAAATGGGACATATATTGGGCTTCAAATAAGGGGAAGATTCTGATTGCCAGGGTGAAGCAAGACAGAGAACCCCTGACAAAAGAAGACAATGAAAATCACAAAAAAACAATAGAAACATAACAGAAATAAATGTTATAAAATGAAGAACAATCAAATTACTTATACTTTTAGGTTGATGCCTTTTTAAGACATGGACAAACAGTAATTGTATTCCAACCACACATATAAAAATAAATGGCATCTGAGTTACTGATAGTCTCTTATTTTAGAAATGCAAGGACTTTTTTATATTATTAAATAGTTATCCTCATGAAAAAAAAAGTGAAATAGCTTTGTTTTTGAACCCAGCACCTTCACACTGAGCTACATCCCTAGCCTTTGTTTTTTTTTTTAACTTCTGAAACAGTCTCACTAAATCACCCAGTCTGGCCTTGAACTTGCTATCCTCCTGCCTCAGTTTCCCAAGTAGCAGGACGCATGTCACTGTTCCTAGCATGAATATGTTAAACAAAATAAATGAGTGACAAATCAAAACATACATGACTCTCTCAAGGCCATCTAACTTCAATTTTACCTTTTCCCTTTCTTCTAACACCCATATTAGTCAGACCTTTGATTTCAGAAAATCAGGGTTGCACACATTTCCTGCCTTTAAGAAATAGAATCATTTTTAGTTTTTTGAGGAAGATGCATACTGATTCTTATAGTGGTTGCACTAGTTTACAATTCCACTGACAATGTAGAAGTGTTTGTTTTTCCCTCAGCCTCGTCAGCACTTGCTATCATTCAATTTCTTGATGATAGTCATTCTTTCTGGAATAAGATGGGATCTCAGTGTTGTTTTAATTTGCATTTCTGTAGTGGCCAGAGATGTCAAACCTTTTTTTCATGTATTTATTGGCCATTTGTACTTCTTCTGAAATGGAGAGATAGATCTTTTGCAAAAGGAAAGGGGACCAAGAGATGGAGCGGGAGGGAAAGGGGGTAAAAAAGAATTAAGATGTGTCATGTACAAGTATCAACTCCCCACAATGAATGCAATCATGATGTACTGTAAACACGTACTAATAAAATAAAAAAGAAGTAGAATCACATAGAGTATATCAACTAGCAAGAACCAGGAATGGAATTTGCAATGAAGTTGACCCTCATGCCAATATTAGACTTCACTAGGCACCAAATAACCTGATATTCCATTTCCACATTAGAAAAAAAAAGCAAAATCTAAATCTTGATAGTTGTACTTTTGAGCCAGCACTTTCCTTTTCTTACTTTCTTCTCATACATAAAACATCTAAACATCTACAATATCTAAAAACATCTAAAACATCATAAACATCTATCTTGCCATACATAAAACATCTGTATAGACTCCCAAACATTTCTATTTCTGAGTGTATTATTATTCTTCACAGAAAGGCTATTGTTGTGATGCAAATAAGTAGTAGGTTATAAAGCAAATTTCTCTTTGTGGCCATGGGGTGGGGAGAGGCAGGCAATATGGGGATTGGGGCAAGCGGACCGGAATACAGTAGGAAATCTTAGATCTGATTAACCAAATAATTTTTTGTGTGTGAAAATCCCATACCTGACAGAAGAAAAAGCTCTGCTTCACAAACTTCTACAAACCAAAGCTTTTCAGCTAATATTGCTTCAAGGTCTATCATCTGCCAGAAGTGGCAGGACCTTAATCTGTCACTGTCAAGCAGGCAAATTTCTTTAAGGTCTGAATATTGCTGTTCTGTTCTACTCTCTCTGGACACAGCAGCTTGCTAATACAACAAGCATGCTGGAGATAGTTAAAGGACATCAAACAGAGCTCATTACTGTGAACTGCCTGGTGTGTTAACTAGCCTAGCAAGAGTAACGTGACTCAGGTAAGGGTATTTGATAGGGCACAGACTGTCCAAATGTTTCGGTGGCCTTTGCTGTGATGCCTTCAGGAGAATGCTGATGAGCAGATGTCTGTTTCTCTGACACAGAACATTGAATTCAAAACACTAATTCACAATACATGAAATGCTTCATCCATCTTCCCATTAGAATGCACAAATCCATCTCTCAGTGTACACAGAACTGAACTATGAGCAAAGAAAATTTCTCTCCAGATGTATCCATAGAGATTTTCCTCATGATTGGATCAAAGGATCTCTGTAGAAAATCCCTCTCCAGGTTTTCAGGATCCTTCACCTGCATCTAATGTAAGGAAATCAGGATTAGCTAAGAGACAAGTATAGCAAAAAGCATTAGGCTCAGAGCTCTCCCTGTGGTGCATATTTTCCCCTGTGCAATTCTCTAGCTATTGTTTCAATTTAGTTTGTTCACCAAAGAATAAAACCAGGACTAAATTTTTGAGTGGTTTCCCAAAAGGCTATGGGTGAAATAATACTTAACTCTGACACATGATGTAAGAGTGTGCAGTTAAAAGTTGACAGAAGCCAATATTTACAATGTTACCTAGAAATGATAGGACAGTCAGTTATAAAATCTTCCAAAACCTTTATAATAGCTCTCTTCTAAGGGTTCCTGCACTGGAATTGACTTAACAGTTGGAAACTGCCTTAAAACAAAGACATTTAGTGCTTGGGTAGTGGCAGCAAAATAACCAAAAATGTTTAGAACTTTCCTTGTGACCATCCAAATAGAAGGCTTCTTGCTGAGGCTTTCCCTACAGAAAAAATGGTCTGACAACATTTTCAGGATATATGAATTCCACTGGGATATTTCATCACTTATATGAGGATAAATGCAAGTCAGATTTGGGTTTGTTTAAAGCCATTCAAGTTTATGATGCACCTGCTGTTTTCTTTTTCTTACTACAAATTTCCTCATTTACACTGCAATCTGTTTCTGTCCCCCCATTTCTATTTCAATCACATTGTCAGAGCTGACTTTTTGCTTCATTTTGTTCTGATTGTTTTCTTTCTCTGTAGAATCTTCCCTTGAACTCCCCTCTCTCTTGGTTTCCTTCGCCCAACTCTTTTTTGTTTCTCTTTCTACCCATACAACTATCCCCTTCTCATCTGCCCCTGAACTCCCCTTTCTCTTGGTTTCCTTTTCTGTTTGTCTTCCTATCCCTAGAACTATTCCCTTCCCATCTGCCTTACCCCTCTCCTTTCTTCTCCTACCCACAGGGTCTTACATCTCTCCTCACATCCAAAAAACTAGTGAGTCAAATCTAGTTGTCCGTAGAATCAACTAGTAAAATTTTAAAATCCTACCATCCTCCCTCTATTCCCAAACCAGTTATATCAGAATCTGAAGTGGGACCAGACATTGGATGTTTTTCCTATTTTTTTCTTTAAGTTATAATTCACATACATACCATTACATTTACAAATCTTTGATATCATTTTGTTAATGCATATGCCTGTGTAACATTCCTGCCATATATATGGAGAATTTCTGTCACCCTAGAAAGTTCCTTCACATCCCTTCATAATCAATCCTTACCCCACAGCCTCCAAAATACAACCACTATTCTAATTTTTATTACCAAGGATTATTTTTGCCTATTCTAGAACTTCATATGAATGAAATCATATAGTACATAACTTTGGTGTCTGGCTTCCCTCAATTACCATAATGTTTCTGGGCCCATCTCTGTTGTAGCATGTATCAGCAGTTGGCTCCATTTTATCATTGAGTGGTAGGCCTTTGAATGAACATGCATTGATTGTTTACTTCCATTCTTCCACTGACGCATATCTGAGTTGTTTCTACTTTGGGGATATGAATAAGACTGATATAAATATTCTTGGGCAAATCTTTTTATGTACATATAATTTCATTTTCTTTGGATAAATACCTAGGGATTGAATAACTAGAGCACAGGCTAAGTCTTTTTAATATTAGCTATTCTACTATGTGTATAATATAAGCATTTGTATTTTTTAAGGTTCCCCAAGTGTTTCCAATGTATAGTCAAGGTTAAGACCCAATTTTTACATAATAATCCTAAACTGTGTATAGATATAAACTATCACAATTAGAAATGTCCAAAGACAATGCATTAGCTTTGAGCCAATAAGCTCTTCTTTATTAGAAGTATGAAAGCGGGCACATCATGTATGGTATATAAGCAACTGCTTCTGGATCTTTAATGTTCACACAGATCCCATGGAGATTTTGTTATAAAGCAGCTTATAATTCAGTAGCTATGGGGTGGGGATAAAATCCTTTATGCCAGTGCTGATTGGAAACCACACTTTGAATGGTAAGGGCATATTTAGTTCCTGCATTAGGTAAAAGATTATAGAGTAAAACTGACAGTCCCTCATGAGTTATGATTTCATAATCCAATGACATCCATATCCTCCATCCTAATCCTTTGAACAGGCTGCAGTCTCTGAACATTTCCATTTGGATGCCTGGACATTATGTCAATGCCACATCCATAAGTAAAATCATTATACCCCCAATAGACTGCCTGTCAAAATCTCCCTGTTTATACTTAACAATATCACTAACCTTGAAATTCTGCTTATCAGATTTATCATTCTCCTTGTCATTTTGTCCATTTTCCCTCATGACCAGTCATCACCAAGACTTTTCAAATCTCCTTTAATTTAATTCAGCCCACATACATCCACCTATCTGTGAAAGACAAAAGGCCTTGTGCAATTCAAAGGAATAGGTCCCATACTCTATTTGTGGGGGGGGGGGGTAGATGCCAACAACCACACAATAGAAGGCAATAGCAGGAAATTCTTATATGGTTGATCTAGTCTGCACTCCACCAGTTCACAGTGCAAATGAAGCTGTGTGTCCATTGGTGTAGTAGCCTCTCACAGGGGTAAACTGTGTCACATTTTTCACATCCTAACTGCCTGCACACTCTATTTATGCTTGTTTTCCCCAAGAATTTTCACTATATCATTCCTTTGCTCAAAAGATTACAATATTTGCCTGTCCTACTGCTAATCACTTCAGTTTAAATCCCTCCACCTGGCCTTTAGGCTGCTTCACAGTCTGTTACTAGCCATAGGTAACATGGATCATCTTGTTCCAGAATGAATTAAATCTCACCTGCCCTTGACCAATAATAGCCTCCAGTGATCTCTGCTTTTTCTGGAATACTCAAGTGCTGACAGGTAAATGTAAAAAGGAATTTAGCATTTCATTGCTTATTGATCTCTTTATTTTTCCTAGATATCATGTGCACATTTTCTTTAAAAGAGTTCTTATCCTATTCATCCACTATCCTATGCAGCACCTTGTTAGTATTTATTGGAGAAGAGGGGAGACAGGGAAGAAAGGAAACTATGTAATATTAAATTTTTCCTATTTGTCAGAAACCCTGGGATTTGCTTCATATAAAGCAACTTATTTAATACTCAGAGCCATTCTAGGAGATATTATTATTCCCCCTTGAAACTGACTCAGGGTAGTGACTCATAAAAAATGGTCCTGGGACCAGCAGAATCAACTAGAGCTATGAGAAATGCAGATTTTCAGGACCAACCATAGACCCACTAAATCTGAAATTTTAGCAGGGAAGTCCAGTAACCTGTGCCTTAACAAGTCCTCCAGTTGATTCTAATACACACTAACTTTTTTTTTTTCCAGTACAGGGGATTGAACTCAGACTTTGCACTTGTGAGGTAGGCGCAGCGCCACTGAGCTAGATCCCTGGCCCTCACACTAAATTTTGATAATCACTGAATTATAGTTTCAATAAATTAACCAAAATTAAATAACCTATTAATAACGAATGTGGTCTATAATCCCAGCACTTGGGAGGCTGAGGCAGGAGGATTTCCATGAGTTCAAGGCCAGCCTGGGCTACATCATGAGTTCAAGATCAGCCTGAACTAAATAACTACATAATGAGACCTTGTTACCAGACACCCCCCAAAAAGAAAAAAATAGGCCTAACTGGATCCTATTTATTTTCCATTTTAAGAATCTAGAGTAAATTTTTTATTAAAAAGCTATTCAAAAATTAAAATCTTCCCTAAAAATACCTATAGAAATTATTATAATTCAAGAAGTTCATATTGTTTCTGTATTATGACTTGTGTCTAGATGTTTCCTCAGGGCCTCATATGGTCATAGGCGGGGCTTTTCAGAGGTGGCTGGATCTAGGATGTGTGCTCCTGGGATCAAGGATGTGATTCTGGGATTGATACATGGTTTGATGCTAGGATTAAGGCTGCCCCACCCTGGATGTGAGTGCTACCCACCCTAGAGTAGGAAGCCTGGATAAGATATAAGACACAGAAAGATGGTCATCGCTTGCCACTTGCCACTTGTTGTCTTGCTGCTTTCTGCCTGCAGTAAACTGTTTCTCCTCTGTGATGCCCCTCTGCCATCCCACCCTGCCTTGGACCCAGCCAACTATGAACTGTAACTCTATAAACTGTAAGCCAAATAAACCTTTCCTCCTTTAACTTTGAACGTTGAGTATTTTGTTGCAGCTATGAGAAAAGTAACATTCTGGTAACATAAATTTGGTTTCCAGGAGTACAGAAGTACTCCAATAACTAAAATGATTGGAATTGGGTCTCAATTCTATTCTAAGCCTTTGTGTCTTAGAGGTAGTGTGCCTATGTTGGCATCAAAATAATATAATTCCAGCCTTTAAAAATAATAGAATAAATGTTGAAGGAGAACTTTATTTTCAGTTTAATCAAATATTCTACAGGTAATTAGTAAAGCTTGTCTGAGCTTCTAATAGACACAATAATCTCACTTGCCTTAATCATTAGATGAAAAGAAAAAAATCTATATCTATTAATCAAATTCTATTCCTTTGTAAGTCTCTTATAGAAAAGAGACTCTAGAGTCCCAAAGCCCTGCTCAGAAAAGCCACCAGAAAAATCTAATGCACAAACCAGATTTCATGAATTATTTCCTAACACATGAAAATGGATAAGTGAGCTAGTATCTTACAGTCATATATAAACTTTAAAAAAATTTTATTTTACAGCAATAAGGTCAGGTTGACATTTTAGTAGAATCTTTAAAAAGATACTACTAAAAGATACATTATTTTCATTGTGCGAGAACTGTTCTCTAACCTTTTGTGTTTATGTGTAAAAAATATAACTGCATTCCATTTAAGTTGCTGCTACCAAAACTCAGTATCATATCAGTAGTGTCAATCAAACTACATGGACCATCCATGCTAGCTAGGTAAAAGTTTACTCTGCTGGCACTGTAGACAAGATTTTTTAACAGATGACCACAACTGACTCCCATAACTAAATGAACTATTGTCAAAGATGAAAGAGATCTTAAAGATTATTTAGTTAAATTTCCTTTTCCAGGCAATGAATCTGAAATCCTAAAAATGAAGGCAACATCTTCCTGATATCCTCAAAAACAGCAGAACCTAGAATCTAAATGTCTTGACTAGTTCAAGAGTTTTAAAGGTAACTCATTCATAGGAGCAACATGGGGTTAAATAAAGTTTCTCAGTTTCACTTGTCTCTTTAGTATTAAGAAATGTCAGTAAGGAGTGGAATGTCATTCCCTAGTCCTCAAGTTTCTCCAAAGGGAAGAAGCTTTTAGCTGCATTCTACAACAGAAAAGAAAAAGGAAAGGAAAGAACCCATTTAGCTTCTTCCTCCATTCCCTCAGCATAATTTCCCAAACAGAAGTTACAAGATTATTGGGAGATGCACAAAGGGTTAGGTTCTTCCAGGCTTTCTTCTTTCAGAAGTTTCTGTCCTTGAGACAAACACATATGTCTCATTTTTAACAATGTAAGCAGATATTTTTGCTTTCCTTACCCAACCCTGTAACCTATCATTTAGTTAGGAATGAAGCTGATTGATAATAACCTCCTAAGATCACAATAAAAACAAATACCACATGATCTCACTGATATATGGAATCTAAAGATGTTGATCTCATAGAAATACTAATAATGGTGGTTATCAGGGGCTGGGGGCAGTGGTGGTGGGGAATTAGTAGAGATATTTTTCAAAGATTATAAAACTTCAATTAGGAGGAATAAGTTCAAGAGACCTATTGTACAACATGGTGACTAGAGTCAAAAATATGTTACGTTCCTGAAAAGTAATTTGAAAGCACATTTGAAGTGTTCTCACCACAAAATAACAACTACTTGAGGTAATGCATATGTTAATTGCTTTATTTAGCTATTCCAGAATGTGTTTGTGTATGTATTTCAAAACATCATGCTGTATACAATAAATATATATAATTTTATCTGTCAATTTTTAAAAATGTAAGAACAAAGTTTTCCACTTCTTAAAAAGCCAGCTATAACAAGAACTAGGACTATTACTATTACTACTACTTTTACTACAAATATTGATTCCAGATTAATACAAAAAAAACTGAGCATGAAAGAAAATTTAAGAGCCTTCACATAGTTAATATAGTCAGCCATCAACATAGCGTCAGGATAAGGCAGGATTTTCATAAGTAAACTTCTAAAATCACAAACAGCACTAAAAACAGACTGATTAAAATTGGGCTACACTAAAATTAAGAACTGTTTGTAAGAGCCAAGGGTATAGAGGAGGGGGAGGGCAGAACAAAAAGGAGGACTACTGTCAACAACAGATACCATAAAAAAGGAAGAAAGTAATCTAGAAGTCTTACAACCACAAAGGTCTAATATCCGGAATGTAGAAAAAAATTCCATAAGTCACTAAAATATCAAAAGCAATCTAACAGAAAAATGACCTAAAGGCATAGGTACTTTATGAAATAGGAGATCCAAATGGCAAATAAACATAAATAAAAATGTTCAACTTCATTGTTAATTAGGAAAATGTAAATTAAAAGAATATTTAGCAAGTGAACAAAATTTAGAAATGCAATATAACCAAGAGTTGGGAAGGAAATGGGATGGAAACTTTCACTCACTACAAATGGGTGTATAAATTTTAAAGAAGAACCACACTTGAAAGTGATTCATCATTGAGAAGGAATTCAACATGGCTGAATAGAAGAGGAGCCATGTTGGACATACTCAGAGAAAATCAACTAAAAACACAGGTAATTGGAAAAAAGGGAGGGACATACAACCTGATGCCAAAATTAGTCAGAAATCAGTCTTGCAGCCCAAATGAAACATAGGCATAGGAGTTTATAAAAAGGCAAAATAGTCCACAAGGGTGCCTGCAGGACCGCCACCTGCACACAGCACAGGAACCGGCATTCCAGGAAGTTCCCAAAAAGTAGATGGAACCCCAATAGCATGGCTGAATTAAACCACACAGGATAGACTTGGGGTATGTGCCCCCCTTACCTTTATTACCCTCTTCCAAATAGAGAACATTGCAGCATGCCTGCATATTTCACTGGTACACACAGGGACAAGTAACCAAGAAGCTGCTATCTCCCCAATGGTCTGCCAGTTTGTTTTCAGACTGTGAGAGATCAAAAGTAACCTCTGTCTGAGTTGGGAATTATTAGGAACATATCAAGTGTGAGCAAGCCCAGAGTCCTCTGGGGAGAAACACATCAGTGGAGCAGAGCAGTTAATGCTGCGCATGCCATAGTGGCTAATTGAAACCTCTAGTGACAGTGTGGAGAGGGTGAAGTAGCAGTGAAGGTATTGAGTCTGACTGCAGCACTCCTACCCTGCTCCCAGTGGTATGAGAAAGGAGAGAGACATGCCAGCAGAGTGGAACAGAGGAGGCTGTGCAAAAGCCTGGAGGAGCCAAATGAATGCAGGAATCAGACCAGCCTTGGGCTGTCTTTGCCTAAGGGCTCCCTAGCGTAGAAAGCCCACAGAAACTAGGTGAATGACAACCACAGAGATACACAGGGTAAGGAGACTACATGGGTTGGCTTCCGAGGGTCACCCAAAGGGTTGCTTGACTGAACACTCAGGCCCAAGCCCTCACAGCCAGAGGCCAAGATCAGCCTGCAAGTCTGTGGAGCTGGAAGAGCAGAGTTGGTGCCTGCCAACCCTACTGTAGGCTGGATGGGAATACCCCACACCCAGCACTAATACTACTGCAGACTGGGTGGGGTCACCCAACACATATTTGGGCTCTGATTTAGACACTATCACAGAACTGCAAACACCAAAAGATAGCTGCAGGCTTACGGTCGGAGATATTTTGTCTTTTTTTTCTTCTTCTTTTTTCTCTATTTCTTTTTCTTTTTCTTTTTGATTATTTAGGTTTTTGTTTCTGTTGTTTGTTTTGTTTTGTTCATCTTTGTTTCCTATTTCTCGACTGTTTTTTCTGATTTTTTTGATTTTCTCATGGGAGTGAACATTATTCCTAGTTTTTCTGGTTTGCTTTGATCTTTTGCCTTCTCCTTCTTTTTTCTCTCTTCTCTTTTTCTCCAGTTTCCCAAAGCTTGGGTGACTTCCTTTGTCCTTCAGCTTTGCTTCTAATATCTTTCTCTTCATTTATTTCTCTATTTTCCCTATATCCTTCTTATTCCCCCCGCCCCAGGTAAAATCACTCTACTAACAGGAATACACGTAGTTGGCTTGTGTTAGATTTTGTTATATAACTATAGATCTTCCTCCTATTGTTAATGGTACCAAATTAATAATTATTTCAGTTTGTCAGTTTCTAAGCTGTGCTTATGCGATTGTTATTACTAACTGTGCTTCTTAAACTAGGGTGTAATACCTGTTGTGATCAGTTGTACATCCTTTTATGACAACACTGCGATTGTCTGGGGTATAATCATTATCACATTCCAGTACTAAAGGACTAGGTGTGGGACCAAGTAGACAGCAACTTTTCATCCCTAACAAAGTGGGAAGGTAAGATCTTGGGACACATTCAAAGGCCAAGAGCCAGCTACACCTAGAAGACATCTCTGAATAATAGTCATTTCTTTGGGAGGCCTCATTACTGGTGATAAAGCTACCTATCATAAGCAATTTATAAGCATCAACACAGAAAACAAGTTTTAAACAAATAGAAAATGACAAAATGCAGAAGCAAGATGCAACTCCAGACCTCCAGCCAACCCAGAGCAAATTCAGGGGATGAGGTGGAGGAAATCAGAAGCCGCTCACCTGATTTTTCTGAAAAGGTAGCAGCAGAGGTAACAAAACAGATGAATGAGGCTATAGAAAAAAAATCAAATCAGAAATAATTTCTCAGGTAAAAAAAATTACAATCATAACAAAGGACTTGGTTAGAGAACTAGAGTAGACATAGATAAAAAAATGAGGAGCTTAGGAAAATGATGGAAACCATGAATGTCCAACATAGGAAAGAAATGGAATCCCTGAAAGAGATTCAAAAAGATATCTAGGAAATTAAAAATTCTATTGACAGGGCCGGGGATTTAGCTCAGTGGTTCTGCCACCTGCCTCACAAGTGCAAGGACCCAAGTTCAATCCCCAGTACCAAAAAATAAAAAATAAAATTCTATTGACAGTATACACAGCAGAATAAAACAATGTGAGGACAGGCTATCACACCTAGAAAACAGGATTGCAGTTAGTGATCACAAAAAGAAAGATTTCTTAAAAATAGTAAGGGACCATTAAAAGTCAATCCAACAGCTGCAACAGCATAAGATTGATCAGAGTCAATGAAAAAGCAGGAGACAGTGCAAATGATATAAAAAAAACCTATTCACAGAAGTAATGACAGAAAATTTCCCAAACATAGAAAAAGAATTTGACATACAGATAAGTGAGGCATACAGAACTCCAACTAGCCATGACAAAAAAAATTACACTAAAGCATATAATAGTCATGATTCCAGAAATTCAGCATAAGAATTTTAAAAACTGTTAGAGAAAAGTAAACAAATCACCTATAAAAGAAAGCTCATCAGAATCACAGGAGACTTCTCAACACAAACCCTTAAGTCAAGTAGAGCTTGGAGTGAAGTATTTCAAGTCCTAAAAGAAACAACCACCAACCCAGACCTCACAAAGCTATCTTTCAAAATTGATGGAGAAATAAGATAATTCCATGACAAAGAACACCTGCAGAAATTTATGACCACCAAACCAGGACTCCAAAATGTTCTGAAGAATATTCTAGAAAGACATAAAGAAATCCCATGAACAACAATAGAAAGAGTCCAACAGGTGTTTAACAGGCAAGCAATTAAACAGAGGGGGAAAAAAGGAAACCAACAATAGGAAAATAATATGACAAGGATAAGTCAATACATGTTAGTTATAACTGTGAATAAAAATGGTCTCAATTCAGCACTCAGAAGAAATAGACTGGCAGAATGGATCAAGAAAAAGGATCCAACAATTTACTGGATAAGAGTAACACGTTTAACTCAAAAAGCAATTCATAGACTGAAAGTCAAAGGATAAAAAACAATACTTCATGTGACGAGAGCCTAGAAAAAAGCAGAGGTAGCTATTCTATTTGCAGACAAACTGAATTTCAAGCCAAGACTGATCAAGAGAGACAAAGAAGGTCACTGCATACTTGTTAAGAGAACACTTCAAGACAAAAAGATTACAATCATAAATATACATGCACCAAATACCAGCACACATAACTCTATAAAACAAATATTAACAGACATGAAAAATCAAATAAGCAGTAACACAATTGTAATGGGGGACCTTAATACTCCACTGTCACAAATAGATCAACTAGACAAAAAATCAACAAAGAAATATCAGAACTGAACCAAACCTGTGAACAAATGGACTTAGCAGAACCCTACAGAGTGTTCCATGCCACAACATAAGAATACCCATTTTTCTCAGCTGCAAATCGGACATCCTCCAAAACAGAGCATATACTAGCTCATAGAACATGCTTAAGTAAATTAAAAGGAAGTGAAATTATTCTATGCATATTATCAGGCCAGAGTGCAATGAAATTGGAAATCAATGGCAAACGAAACCACAAAAACTACACAAACACATGGAAACTAAATAACACCATCCTGAACAACCAATGGGTCACAGATGAAACTAAAGAAGAAATTAGACACTTTCTACAATTACATGATAATGCCAAAACAACATACTAGAACTTACAGATGCAATGAAAGAGGTCCTCTGAGGGAAATTTATGGTGGTAAATTTCCAAATGAGGAAAACAGAGCAAGCTCAAATAAACATCCTAATGTTTAACCTCAAACTTCTAAAAAGAAGAACAAGTCAAGTCCAAAGCTTATATGAGGGAGGAAATTATAAAGATCAGAGCAGAAATTAATGCAACTGAGGCTAAGAAAACAACACAAAGAATCAATGAATCAGAGTTGGTTCTTTGAAATATTAAATAAAATCCACACTTAGCCAACGTTATCAAAAAAAGGAAAGAAAAGACTCAAATCCATGCAATTAAGAATGAAAGTGATAAAATCACAACAGATCCAGCAAAAATCCAGAAGATCATCAATACCTACTATGAGAGCCTTTATTTTAGCACTGGGGATTGAAGCCAGGGCCTGCATGCTGAGTTACATTCCCAGGCCTTTTATTTGTTTTAAAAATTTTTTTGTACTGAGGATTGAACTCAGGACCTTGCATTTGCGAGGCAGGTGTGGAGCCACTGAACTATATCCCCAGCTAAAGCCTTTATTTTATTTATTTATTTATTTATTTATTTTGGTACTGGGGATCGAACTCGGGACCTTGCACTTGCGAGGCAGGTGCCAGAACCACTGAGCTAAATCCCCAGCTAGAGCCTTTATTTTAATAAGACGGAAAACACAGAGGAAATAGACAGATTCCTAGATACATATGAATTACCAAAGCTGAATTAAGAAGATATAAAAATTCTAAATAATTCTAAGTAAACCAATATCAGTCAATTAAATTGAAAAGGTAATTAAAGACCTACAAACAAAGAAAAGTGCAGGTCCTGATGAATTCACTGCTGAATTCTACAATAAATTTAGTTAATATCTAATGGCACTACTCATCAAAAATTTTAATGAAATTGAAAGGAAAGCAATACTCTCAAACTCATTTCTGAAAGCAAGCATTACTCTGATATCAAAACTAGAGAAGGATCCAACCAGAAAAGAGAAATACAAGACAATACCAATAAAATGAATTTCAAAAAAGAAAACAGAATTGTAAGAAAAAAAGTGATTCATCATTATCTAGTAAAATTAGAGATATGTCTAGTGCAAAATATGACCACAATTCTTTGTATTCTTGATGGCATGCCCCCTTTGCAATATGACATTTCTCCTCCTACTATCTGTAGGTAGACTCTATTTCTTCACCCTCTTCATTCTAGGTTGGCCTTATGACATGCTTTGACCAGTTGAATTAGATGGGTGTGAGGGTTTAGGAATCCTGAGCCTCAGCCTCAAGAGATCTTGCAGCTTCTATTCTTGCCCCTTGCTGCCATGAGACTACTCAGTAAAGAAACCAAGCTAGTCCTTGAATAGTAGAGACTGCATGGAGAGAGATCTGACCAACAGCCAGCACTATTACTGGACAAATGAATGAGGCAATTTTGAATCATCTCATTCTAGTTGAGCTGACAGATGAACATAACATTAAGTGAAATAAAGTCACACAAGCTTAAATATTCTATAACTTCTCTTATATGAAAAACTCAAAGTATAAATTGTTACAAAAACAAAATAATGATAGACAATAGGAAACAGGGAGATATATCATTTGCAAACGGGAAGGGGATATACAGACAGAGGGAAGAACAGAGAGGGGAATATAAGGGAAATAAAAAGAATTAAGATGTGTTAAGCGCATGTACCTACTCCCTAAGATGAATGTAAATATTATGTATGGCAAAAATGTTGTTGTGGCCTGTGTCTAGATGTTCCCCCAAAGCCTCATGCAGTCTCAGGTGGAGCTTTTTCAGAGGTGGATGAATTTAGAGTGTATGATTGATTCATGGTGCAATGCTAGGCTCAAGAGTACTAGGATTAAGGGTGTGAGTGCTACCCACCCTAAGTAGTCTGGATAAGATAAAAGGGGAAGGAATACACTGTTAAATTCCCTTGCTTGCTTATTTTTTCTGTCTTCTGTCACCATGAAATTTTGCTCCTCTGCCATGTGCCACCTTCCTTGGAGCCAGCCGATTATGGACTGAAGCTTATACAAACTGTGAGCTGAAATAAACCTGCCCCCTTTAACTTTGAGTATTTTGCCTCAGCAATGAGAGAAAAAGTAACTAACATACATGTACTAATAAAAATTTTAAAACTAAGTACTCAGTTGAAACCAGCCTAGATTGCTGACTTCTAGAATTTATAAGTGACTAAAATGGTAGTTGTTGTAAGTCACTATGTTTATAATATTTTTGTATACAGAACCAGACAACTGATTCATTGTTTGTTTCTTGGACTCAGAAGATCCACTCCTTGTTTTGTATCCTAGAAAAACTCTCAAGAGAAGCACAATTGCTCCAGGAGACATAATACCAAAATTTTCATAGAAGGATTGCTCATAAGAGTCCCAAACTAGAAAAAATTCAAATATTCATCAAGAATGATCAATAAATTGTGTTATATCCATAACAAAGAATGTAATTTTATAATTAGTCTTGATATGTACATACACTGTATATACTTTTCTCTATGTAATTTCACAAATTTTCAGTATGAAAACAGTCATCTTGGTATTTAGTAAAATAGATGAGCAATTTAGATTTCAGGATCAACCAGTACAGCAGAAACACAGATGCCCAAATATCGCTGATGCCTTGGGACAGCCTGTAAATTTACTTCATCAAAGGTAGGTGAGGCTGATTTTTCAGGAAGGGAAAAGATTCTGATTTAATAGAATTTGTCACCTACCTTGACATCAGGCCAAGTAAGGCATCCCTTAGGTTTCTGACCTCTTGCACAATTCTTTACAGCATTAATATACTTGGTGCAAGACTAAGTGACAGTTTAGCTAAGGGAGAAAATGCTTAGAGGCAAAGCAGAAGATTCAGTCATAGTCTCTCTCTGCCTATGAGAACACAAAACAAAAATGAGATTCCATGCTCCTCTGTCATCCCCAAGATTCCAAAGGAATTAGTACTCAGGGAATTAATCTATGAAATCAACACTTAGTTGACTTAAGTATATATCTTCAGAGTACTGTGGTAGACTAGATCATTTTTCTCAATTCTTCACTTTTACCTCTCTTTCCTTAGAGAGCTTACATCTCTGCTCTTTTCAGTTTGACTCTCCTTTGAGAAGAGTGTACTTCCCTACTCCATCAATGCTGGCCTTGGCCTTGTGACTTTATTTAGATGTGGAGGAAGTAACATTTCCAAACTAAAGGGTTAAGAATCATCACCTGTTTTTCCTTGCCTTCTTGTGCTCCTGTCTTCTGCCATTGAAAGAGCATGTGCTAGGGAGCCATGACCTTCCAACCTTGGCATCAGAAGACAGGAGGAATAGACTTGAATCTGATCAGAAGCCTAGTATCCAATCTGGCTCAGCCAAATTCTACCTAGATCAACTGATCATGGCTGACTTATAGATCCAGTGCTTAAAAATAAATGTTTGATGCACTACTGATATTCTTAAATTGTTTGAAACTAATATAGTTATCTTAAAGGAAAAATCTCTCCCAGGCTAATATCTATTGGAATGAGGGTGCAGAGCCACAGAACATAGAAAACAGAAAGTCAGAAAGGCAAATAGATTACCTATCCAAGATCCACTCAGGAGTGAGATAGCTCAGACCCAAGGACATAACCTCTCTCATCTATGTGTGCAGGCAACTATGTAAAAGGGAAGTTGTCACAAGCCTTAAACATTCATAATATACAATCAACTCTTTTCTGTTCTGATTCCACACTCACCAAAGAACACTGTGATTATAATTTGGCTTGGTGTGTAGCCTTCCTACAGGGACAGAGTATGCTGGTTGTTGGGATAATTAGACAATGTGACATATGTAAATAAGGATGCCCAGAGCCTTGAACATAGCAGAGATCAATAAAGTATAGTTTCCTTCTGTCCTTCTCAAAAATCCACTGGAGCCCTCTCCCAAATGAAAGAAGTATTTTCCATTGTCTACCACAGAAATTTGATCTTGCTGATACAAATAACTTTCAATTCTATCCTTCTCCACTTGGGTCTGATTGATGAAGGACAGGTTAGATTACTTTCCTAGAATCACATCTTTTAAATGTATGTTGTACCTTTTAGAAAGAAAACTTTCACAATGAAACATGGACATTTCTCCTATATTTGTAACCATACCTTCTAGTGAGAATTTCCAGAAATACAAATATATAGGTTTGAAATCAAACTGATAGTTCCTGATTGCCTGATGAGATACTCTCTCCTTACTTAATGATTTCATTAGATATGAGTATCCATTCTCAAAGAATGTTAATTTCAACAACCTGCATATGGTTAAAACATTTCTCTGTCATTAACATTTAATTCTTGTCACAATAAATGAGTTGTAAAAGAGTCATAAAGACAGTGAGATTTTGTACAAGTTGCAAAATATGCAACATTATAGGTAACAATTTTGTGATTTTTGGTGCCCAAGTAAAGACATATAAACTGATTAATAAAGCTTCAAATCAGAGGGTAAAGCCATGGTTTTATTTTACATGAGTGATTTTCATTTGCTCATTCCTCATTAGTATTCAAATCTAGGAGAGGGAAAATACTTCCATTTTACATGTGCAAAACCTACAACCCAGGGGATCCAAGTGAATCCATCTCTGAGAAGCATCATGATGTCATAGATAAAATCCACCACTCATTAGTCATGTTTTGTTTTTGGTTTTTGTGGGGGGGGTTGTTGTTTTTGTTTTGGGAGGGTTTTTTTGTAGTACTGGGGATCAAACTCAGGACCTTGTGCTTGCGAGGCAGGCGCAGTGCCACTGACCTAAATCCCCAGCCCTCGTTAGTCATGTTCGACTAAGTAACTTCCTCACACTATTTTTAACAGTATGAATTGATTTAAAACAGTTAACAAAAAGTACAACAAAATAGAGATTATCCTTACAATTATTAAGGCTTTCTTAAAGATCAAGTAGATTAGAAGGTGAGAAATGGAATTGGGTGAGGAGAGCACCTGACTAGTTCTAAGGCTTTAGATACAGTGCACTTGATTACATATTAAATCAGACACTATGTACTATGGATAGAAGATGGGGAGATCAATAACTCATCTACAGAGAACTCCTACACAAATCAGATCTACTCAAACCTGCTCAATGCTGTCCTTCTCTAATTCTTAGGACCCTAAAACTCCATGAATGATAAAATTCCAATCTTTATTTCTCTACCCCATTCTCTAGCTACATATTCTTCTTCCCTCCCCTGAGGTGTTATGCAAGCTGAGACTGCTTTCTGCAGCTTGAACATATACTGTTTTGGTTACAGGGATCTTGTGTGACTAGGGTGTTGGTGGGGGACAGCCTTATTTTAATACTTCAAATTAGCCATGAATAGAATCAGTCTTTTCTCCAACACAATACAGATTCTCTCTAATGCAAGTACGAAGCAAGTGAGGGAACAGTACTACCTACATTAATACTAGCAGCTGACTAACCCTCACTGCTCACCACTACATGCAAACTTCTTATCCAGGGAGTGGGTGTAAAACCACTGTCATCAGTACACTACCTCCCCCACCAAGTCTCCATGACAGTCATAAAGACAGAATAAATGCTTGCAAGTTTGACAATAAGTAAAAGCATATGGGCTATTACCCTACACACTGCATACAGGAACCCATTTGGAGGCCATCTTCAGTGGTGGGCATTTGTAGTGGAAGGGCTCTGGGATTACACAGACTTTGAGTTTGCCATCTACTAGCAGAAGGCCTAGGCTTAAAAGGAGAACTTATAAAAAAAAAAAACCTTTAATGTGAAAAGTGCATTTATTACTCCCATTCCTGCTGGGGAGGCTCAACAGAGCAAATGTTTCCTTTTTCTGATCTGGGCACTTTGCCTAGTCTGCATGTAAGGAGAGAGCATAGCTAACTTTAGCTACAAGGGCCAGTGCCATCCTAGGCCCAGACCAAGCTTTTGGTCCAAAGATGGATCCCAGAGTGGAAAGATAAACTGAAAGCTGTAAAGATCCAGATGCTTATTTTATTACTGCATAATATAGGAGACCTTTCCTTCTTCAGAGAAGCATAGAAGGTGAAGGCTTCCCAGAAAAGGGCTAATAGGTTCTTAATCAACACCCTACTAGTAGGGTTTAGCTCTTCGACTATAGTGTACACTTTTTTCCATCTGTAAAATAGTGTAGCTTCATTAATAAACTTACCCTTAGGAAGTCAAGACATCTGAAATTTTGGCCTCTGTCCTATTTACTTTGCTTCAAAGACTGTAGCCTAATCTCCGACAGCCAATTTAGTTAATCTGGTTAGCATCACTCCAAAGAACCTGGGTGCTTTCCCAGCCAGCTCATGTTTACCTTCAGTGTCAGTGTGGTCAGTAAACTGATGCATATGCCTGCTTGTTGCAGGTTGACATCACATCACCATCCGGTACTTCACCTAAATGCCCTATGATACCCACTAGAAAAAATAAAATAAAATAAACTCCACTGGAGGGGCTTCTTCAGCCAAACTTCAAATCCTCCCAACCCTAGAATCCATGTAACCGGAACTACATGAATCTTGCTGGGATGCTGGCACAGGTACTAACATGGTTCTCCCTCACTTAGTTTTTAAAACAGAATACAAGATACTACATAAGAAATCAGTTAATACATCAGAAAATACCCACTGTTTATCTCTCAAAAGAGGCTGATCTTTGAAGTCAAAGGGATTCTGAGAGCACTGAAGCTCTATCCCTTTGGATCCCCCAGTTCACCAGCAGCATTTCATACTATCCCTACTCAATATGACCGTGCAGAACAGAACACAGGTAAGAATGGACAGGAAGCCTGGATTTAACCTACATAGCCAAAGGCATGGAAGGACAGGGAACTACAAAGGACAGCAGGCAGGAAAGTGAACAGAGAGCAGCAGTGGCATAGCAACATAGAGCAAAGCCCATGGTGTTATGAGCAACTGCAACCAAGAGTACAGAAGGATTGATTGGTCCAGATCTGCAGTGGCCCCTCTCATTGGGCTCAAATGGTAAACTCTGAACTCCCAGACTTTTTCCCTCATGTCTAATAATCTTGACAGGAATGGTTTTCCCTTTTTCCAAGTTGGTATAGGCATTTCTGTACAGTGCCAGAGAGTTATCAGTCCTCCCTTCTATCCCTAAGCTCCAGGAATGTCCTACCACTGACTAGGGACTAGCCAGCCTTTATCAAATGCCCATTCCCAAAAAGCTGACAACTTCCCATTAAAACGCTCACTCTCTACAAATACTCTCATGTCTCTTTCAAGCTTAGGTAATTCCTACAAAGAATAAACACACCACAGGTTATTCTTATTTCTCATCCCCAGAGGAAAGGACTGAACCAGAGGGAAAGCCAAAGGCAATTATAGAGGTCTGACCAAGATTTAGAGTACAGAGCTTCTTTTCCTGGGGGCCATACTTTATGAAAGAAACCCACTTCTGCAGCTCCGCAAAATCATGAACATGTTACTCATGCATGGCACAATATTAGAAAAGATGCTAGTATTGCTTCAGTAGGAGACAGAAGAGGAAATGCAGCAGAAAGGTCAGGTCCCAACTTGCCAAGGTCCCCAACAGTCTCCTTTTCCAGGACTCATCGGGAGTTATGAGACTAGGAAGTCACAACTAGCCTGAGTAGAGAGTAATCTGACTGGCCTGTGTCTGGTTAGATTATTTGTGCCCATGAGGAAGAAGCTCAGTTGGTATCTGTGGGAGACATTTCTTGACCTTCTGCTATGTGCACGTTATAACGTTCAGTTGATGAACCTTATTATGAGGAAGCACTTGTGAGAAATTTATGTACATGATGACACCTAGCAGAGTTGCTTATGAAACAGCTAGAGATGAGGCTTTCTTCCAGGGCTCTCACATGAAAGAGTTCCTCAAGACTCAATCCCACAGGCCCCCACTGTAAGAAAAGACCCAGAGAAAGCATCATTCAGAGAGAATTGGGAATAGAGAAGGGAAAGGACATGATCTCAAAGGCAGGGTGGTGTTTGGTTCTGAAACAAACCTCAGGCTGAAGTACTTGCATCCTCCTTGGATGGACTCCCAGAAGTTCACTGACCAGATAACAGCTCACAAGGAATGAAAACAGTGGGGTGTAGTGCTCATAGCAAATAAAGTGATTCGGCATTTTTTCCCCCTAGTGGAACAACCTGAACACTAAGAATGACTCCATCCTCAGAACTTCTCTCCACCTCCCTGGGGTAGGCAAGATTATTTATCTCCACTTGGCAGCAGAGGAGGAAGTGAAAGAACAAGATGCCATTAAGACTTGCCTAATGTTTTTGATATAGAAGAACTCAGACGTCAGAGGTCTGGGACTCCTGATGACAGGCCAGGCCTTGGTCAGTCCATCTATAAAGGAAATTCCAGGATCATACCTGAGAGCTGGGTTGCCTTCAAGAGTCTAAAGACTCACCCACAAAAAAATCAAAGAAAACCATTCACCTACCTGATAGCTGGTTGGAAGAACCTAAAACCCACTACTCAGTAGAAGTTTGCAGTTCAAGCTGATTCTAAAAGTTGTGGGGAAAATGTGGGATTAAGGAAAAGGGAAGCAAAAACAGCTAAGATTAAAAATACTCTTTACAGCAGCTTGTCCATGTGTATGGGTGGAGCAGGCACGGGCTGAATGTGCCCTGCTCAGTCTGGCTTGCTCCTCCCATTTTTGACCAGGAGATCCAGCCGGAGACGGAACTGGTGAGGACCCTTGGGCACGCGCACCAGCCTCCAGCTTGGCTGTGCTCCTGGGCAGAGCAGGCACGGACTGAGTACAACCTGATCAGTCCAGGTCACTCTACCTACTTTTGACCAGGAGACCCAGCCAGAGACCAAAACTTTGAGGACCCCCGGGCACACCCACCAGCCTCCAGCTTGGCCCCCCAGGCACCTGTAACAAAAGGCCCGTGCAGTCCCCCCCTCCCCTTGGCTGTACAGCTACTTGGATCCACACTACAGAGGCACAGCACAGCATAAAGGCCATTGTCCTGAACTTCAGAAGTGAACAATAGACAGAGGGCCTCTCTCAGGGTCCCTAATGAAAACTGAAGCCCACCTGAAAAAGTGAAGAGAATCTCTGCAATAAAGATACACCAGACCACTGTGCTTGGTAAGTTGGAGGGGTCAACACATCCCATCAGAACCTGGACTATCTTCAGGGGAAAGGCAACTGGAACCTGTAGTAGAACCTTGAACACTTCAACCCTACAGAAGGACAGGGGGCTCAACTTGGGACTTGCAGCCAGAAATCTGCCTGAATCTCATGAGTCTGTGACTGGCTTACTGAGACTCATTGACTTATAACAGCAAACTGCTGCCCACATTGTCTATTGTGACAGCAGAGACATACCCTGAAGGAAGCCCTTCATTTTTATCTTTTATTTGTTATTTTTAAACTTACCACTATTTTTTTGCTCTTATTTTAAATATTTTTCTTCTTTGCTACTCTTAAAATTTTTATTTTTCTCTTTTTTATGTTTTCTCTTTTCTTTCTCTCTCTCTGCCTCACTCCATTGCTGTCACACATTGTTCTTCATCTCCCTTTCTGATCCTGTTCTGGCCCTAATTCATATTTCTTCTTTATCTTTCTTTTCTTCTCTTTCCTTCTCTTGCCTGTGCCCTCTGGCCTCACTGCTAACCTTCCCCTATCCTTCTACCTACCTATTCCTCCTTCCCAAACTCCTTCTAACTCCCCATCCCAAAGGGTAAAGTTGCTATATTGAAGAGTTTATTCACTATAAACATATGTTAGGTTGGTCCTTGATTTTGATTTAATTCACACAGTTAAAGATGATAGATTAATAACTACCACAAATTGTGGTTTTCTAAGAGGTACTTGATGCTATTGTGTTGCTGATTGTATCACTTGGGCTAAGGTGTTGCGATTGATCTAATCAGTTGTCCTTCCTGGTATAATGAAAATGAGACAGCCTCAGAGCCATTAGAGAATCAAAACCTAAAGACCAGCTATATCTGGAAGACATCTCTGAGAAGCAATCATTCCATAAGTGTTCTAAATACATCAACAAAGATACTTAGACTAAGCAACTTCAAAGTATCAACCCAGGAACTAAACCAAGGAGAGTACACAAAAACAAAAATGAGAAGACATTTATGTAAGGCACAAACTCAGACTTCCACCCAACAAAATGCAAATTCTGGGGGAAATGAGGTGGAAATGTCCGATAATCAACCACCAGGACACCCTGCACTGATAGCACAGAAAATAACAAAACAGATGAATGAGGCCCTAGAAAAATTCAAAACAGAAATACTCTCACAGATAGCTACAGAGATGGTGAGCAGGGTGAAAGACATGATTAGAGCCTCTAGAACAGAAACAGATAAAAAAAATAGATGAAAAAAAATAGATGAGCTCAGAAACATGCTGGAAGCCATGAATGCCCAGCATAAGAAAGAAATGGAAACTATGATCCCCCAAGAGAAGCAAGAAATGGAATCCATGAAACAGATTCAAACAGATACTCAGGAGACTAAAAACTCCATTGAAAGCATGAAGAGCAGATTAAGAGAATCTGAAGATAGAATATCAGATATAGATGAAAGGATTGTGGTTTAGGACCATGAAAACAGAGATCTCTTCAAAATAGTAAGGGATCATGAGAAATCAATCCAGCAGCTGCTAGATGATGCAAAGAAGAATAACATAAGACTGATAGGAGTCCAGGAAAAAACAGGAGAAAGTACAATTGACATAAAAAAAACTGTTCACAGAAGTAATAGTAGAAAACTTCCCAGACAGAGGTGAAGAATTGGACATACAGATAAATGAGGCATATAGAACTCCAACTAGCCACTATCAAAAAATCTACACAAAGACATATAATAGTCAAAATCCCAGAAACCAAACAGAAGAACAAAATCCCACATGCAGTTAGAGAAAAGAAACAAATCACCTACAAAGGAAAGCCCATCAGAATCACAGCAGACTTCTCAACACAAACCCTCAAATCAAGAAGAACCTGGGGTGAAGTATTTCAAGTCCTAAAAGAAAATAACTTCCAACCTAGACTGTTGTATCCTGCAAAATTATCTTTCAAACTCGATGGGGAAATTAGATACTTCCACAACAAAGAATACCTGAGAAATTTCATAAACAGCAAACTAGCACTCCAAACAATTCTAAGCAATATCCTAGAAAAAGACAATGAAGGTCACAACTCCATGAGGCCCAACAGAGGGAAGTCACCAGGCAAGGTAAAAAACTAAAGGGAAAGGGAGGAACAAATAAGAAATAAAAGAGCCAACAACAGCAAAACATCATGACAAGGATGAGTCAATAAATATAACTATCAATGTTAATGACCTCAATTCACCAATCAAAAGAAGTAGACTGACAGAATGGATTAAGAAGCAAAATCCAGCAATATGCTGTACACCAGAAACACACCTAACTCAAAAGGAAATTCATAGACTGAAAGTAAAAGGATGGAAAACAGTTCTCCATGTGACAGGAACCCAGAAAAAAGCAGGCATAGCAATCTTATTTGCAGACAAAGTAGATTTCAAACCGAAATTAATTAAGAGAGACAAAGATGGTCACTACATCCTTGTGAAGGGAACAATCCAAGAGGAAGAGGTGACAATCCTAAATATATGTGCACCAAATAAGAATGCCCCCAATGATACAAAACAAATATTAGTGGACATGATAAACCAAATGAGCACTAATACAATAGTAGTGGGGGACCTCAATACCCCACTGTCACAAATAGACAAATCATCTAAACAAAAAATTAACAAGCAAATTCTAGAACTGAACCAAGCTATTGAACAAATGGACTTAATAGATGTTTACAGTGTTCCACCCCACAAAATCAGAATACACATTCTTTTCAGCTGCACATGGGGCATTCTACAAAATAGACCACATGCTAGCTCGTAGAACATGTCTAAGTAAATGTAAAAGATTTGAAGTTACCCCCTGTACATTATCAGACCATAGTGCAATTAAATTGGAGATCAATAACATAAGAAACTGCAAAACTCACACAAACAGCAGGAAATTGAATAACACACTCCTGAACAACCAATGGGTCACAGAGGAAATTAAAGAAGGAATTAGACAGTTTCTACAAGTAAATGATAATGCCAGTACAACATACAGGAATCTACAGGACATAATGAAAGCAGTTCTCCATGGGAAATTTATAGCAGGGAATACCCACATTAGGAAAATAGAGAGAACTCAGATAAATAACCTAATGCAGAATGTCATGTTCCTAGAAAAAGAAGAGCATAACAAACCCAAAGCTCATACAAGAAAGGAAATTATAAAGATCCAAGCTGAAATCAATGCAATGGAGACTAAGAGAAGGATATAAGAAATTAATGAAGCAAAGAGTTGTTTTTCAAAAGAATAAAGAAAATTGATAAACCTTTAGCCAATCTTATCAAAAAAAGGAAAGAAAAGGCTCACATCCATTCAATTAAGAATGAAAAAGGTGAAGTCACAACAGACCCAACAGAAATCCAGAGCATCATCAATGCCTACTTTGAGAAACTGTACTCTAATAAAATGGAAAACAGAGAAGAAGTGGACAGATTCCTAGATACATACGAATTGCCAAAGTTAAATGAAGAAGATATAGAAATTCTAAACACCCCAATTAAAATGAGTGAAATTGAAAATGTAATAAAAAATTTACCAACAAAGAAAAGCCCAGGTACTGATTGGCTTCACTGCTGAATTCTACAAGACATTTAAAGAAGAACTAATGCCACTATTCTTTAAATTCATCAAGGAAATTGAAAAGGAAGCAAGGCTTCCAAATTCATTCGTGGAAGCAAGTGTTACTTTGATTCCAAAACCAGGGAGAGACCCAACCAGAAAAGAGAACTACAGACCAATCTCCCTGACTAACATAGATGCAAAAATCCTCAACAAGATACTGGCAAACAGAATACAGAGTGTCATCAAGAAGATCATACACCCTGACCAAGTCGGATTTATCCCAGGGATGCAAGGATGGTTCAACATCTGTAAATCAATAAATGTAATACACTATATTAAAAGAGCCAAGGACAAAAGCCATATGATCATCTCAATAGATGCAGAAAAGGCATTCAATAAAATCCAACACCCATTCATGATAAAAACGCTACAGAAAATTGGAATAGAAGGTCTTTATCTCAACCTGATTAAGGCTATCCATGAAAAACCAACAGCCAACATCATACTAAATGGTCAAAAACTGAAAACTTTCACGCTAAAATAGAAACAAGTCAAGGATGCCCACTATCACCACTCCCGTTCAATATAGTTCTGGAAACATTAGCCACAGCAATTAGAAAAGAGAAATGAAAGGAATAAAGATAGGAAAAGAAGAAGTGAAACTGTCATTATTTGCTGATGATATGATACTTTACATAGAAGACCCCACAAACTCAGCCAAAAGACTTCTAGACCTAACTGACAGATTCAGTAGAGTAGCTTGATATAAGGTCAACACTCAAAAAACAATAGCCTTCTTATACACAAATAGCAGACTCACTGAGAGAGAAATTCGGGAAGTAATTCCTTTTACAATAGCATCCAAAAAAATGAAATATCTAGGAATCAATGTAACGAAGCAAGAGACCTCTACACTGAAAACTACAGTGCTCTGAAAAAGGAGATCGAGGAGGATATAAGAAAATGGAAAGATATCCCTTGTTCCTGGGTAGGAAGAACCAATATAGTGAAAATGGCCATACTTCTAAAACTACCACATAGATTTAATGCAATGCTGATTGAAATTCCAACAATATACTTCACAGAACTAGAGAAAACAATCCAAAAATTCACTTGGAACCAGAAGAGAACTAGAATTGCAAAAGCAATTCTAGGGAACAGAGACATGGCTAAGGGTATCACAATCCCCAACTTGAAACTATACTACAAAGCTACTGTGATAAAATCAGCATGGTACTGGCAAAGGAACAGACCCAAGGATCAGTGGAATAGATTAGAAAATGCAGAAACAACTCCAGACATACTCAGCCACCTCATATTTGACAAAGGAGCCAACCACCCTCATTGAAGGAAAGATAGCCTGTTTAATAAATGGTGCTGGAAAAAACTGGATTTCAACCTGCCAAAGATTAAAACTAGACCCATATCTATCACCATGCACTAAATTAAAATCAAAGTGGATTAAAGATCTAAATATCAAGACAGAAACACTAAACTTGCTGGAAGATAAGTTAGGTAGAACTCTTGAAGACATTGGCATAGGAAAAGACTTCATGAACAAAACCTCAGTAGCATGGGAACTAGCACAAAGAATCAAAAACTGGGAACTCATCTTAAAAAGCTTTTGCACTGCAAGAGAAACCACTAACAGAGCTAAGAGACAACCTACAATGTGGGAAAAAACTTTTAGCAGCTGTACCTCAGACAAAGGACTACTATCTAGCATATATAAAGAATTGGAAAAAATCAGACCCTTCAAATTCAAAGACCCAATTCAAAAATGGGCATCGGAAATGAACAGACATTTCTCAGACAAAGAAGTAAAAGCAGCAAATAAATATAGGAAAAAATGTTCAATATCACTGGCCATTCGAGAAATGCAGATGAAAACAACACTGAGATTCCACCTCACCTGAGAAAGAATGGCTGCTATCAAGAAATCAACCAATAACAAATGCTGGCGGAGTGTGAGGAGAAAGGAACCCTTCTCCATTGTTAGTAGGAGTGCAGACTGGTGCAACCACTGTGGAAATTAGTATGGAGATACCTCAAAGAACTAGGGCTAGAGGTCCCATTTGACCCGGCTATTCCCCTGCTGGGTATCTTCCCAAAAGAATTAAAAGAATCATACCACAGCGATATATGTGCACCCATGTTTATAGCAGCACAGTTTGTAATAGCTAAAGCTTGGGAACAGCACAAAGTGCCCATCAAGTGGAAACTGGATAAAGAAGATGTGTTTTTTTAATAAAATGGAGTACTACTCAGCCATAAAGAATGAGAAACTAGAGACACCTGTAGCTAAATGGATGCATATTGAGGCCATACTCTTTAAGTGAAATAAATAGGACACACATGTTTAAATACAGAATAGTTTCTCTAGTATGAGAAACTGAAAGTGTAAATAAGGATTAAAATGATTAAAACGAATAATTGATAATTTGAAATAGGAAAAGGTCCAAAGGTGTAGGGGTGTTGGAAGGGGAAGGGGAAGGGAAAGAAGGGAAAGGAAAAATTATGAGAAAAGAAAAAAAATGGAAACAATATCTATGCAAATAGGGAAGGGTGGAGTGGGTGAAGGGCACACAGGTAATTGGGAAAAAAATAAGAACCAAGATACATCATGTACAGTTACAAGCACCCAATGATAAATGTAAACATATTGTATACCTAAAATGTACCAATAAAAGAATTTTTTAAAAATATTCTTTACAATAGAATCTACTATCATAAAATGAAGTGTACTTTCTGTATTAAAGTGTTACCAAGACTACCCTAGACCCTTAGAATAGGTGGTGGGAGGAGATGGTTTGTGTGATGGCTGAGTGATTGTGTCAACTTGAGAAGTATGGTTAAGAGAAGTTCAGCAATCCCACTCCCTAGGACGTGGGGGATTCACCCTAGGGTGGATCCGTTGCCTGGATGTTATAAAGGGGAAATGAGGAAGGACACGGCTGCTTTTGGTCCTGTGGAGGAGCTCCTGTCTTCACCTTGGGCACCATCTCTTGCCTTGCAGCACAGACTCTTCCACTTCTGGCAGGGATCCTTCAACCTTCCTTCTGGTGTGGACTCTTCAGTCTTCCATAGCAGACCCATCAGCCTCCTAATACAGACTCACACAGGACACTGCACTGAGCTCTACAGCTTCCACTAAATCCTTTGGTCTCTGGTGTGAAGACAGACAGATCCTCTGGACTCTTCCTCATCCAACTCTGTGGGTGGCCATTGTAAGCCAATCTTGTAAATTCTTATATATTTATATATCATGTGTTATATCTGTTTCTCTAGTAAATACTAACTGATACAGCTTGGAGACAACTAAATGCTAGGAGAGGTAGCAGAATAATGCAAGAGGGGGCCATGTAAAATTACCAGAATGGGAATTGCCCAGCCAAGTACATTTGCCCTGGTCTAGGGCATGGTTTCCTTCTTGTTTCTCCCCCTAAGTTATGTCCCAGTGGAAGAGGAGAGAACATGATTTTGAATCCTTAAAAGCAAGGATTTTAGCTGATGGGAAAGTCAAAGACCCCTATACACCAAAAACTAGAGGTCTTGGTCAGCGTGAACAAAGTCACTGTCTTAGTTACTTTTCTCATTGTTGTGACAAAATACTCATCACCCAAGGTTAAAGGATGAAAGGTTTATTGTAGCTCACCGTTTTGTTGTAGCTCACAGTTTTGTAGAGATTTTAGTTGGTTGGTTCTAAGGCAAGGTGGCATAGCAGAGGAGAAACAGTTCATGGCAGAAAGAAGGCAGCAAGCAGTGAAGTGGAGAAGCAGCAAGTGACCACAACAGTCCTCTTTCTGTCCCTTATATTCTATCCAAGCTACATATCCTTAGGGTGGGTACCACTCATACCCAGGGTGAGGCACCCTTATTCCTAGCATGGCACCATGAATCAATCCCAGCATCACATCTTTAATCCCAGCATCACACACTCTAGATCTAGCTACCTCCAAAAAGCCCCACTTAAGACCAAAGGAGGCTTTGGGGGGACATCTAGACACAAGCCATAATGGTCACTTTTGCAGAAGAGGAAAAACAATGCAGCCACTTGTGAGGCTCAGCTCAAGATACCATGCAGAGGTTAAGGCAGCAAAAGAGTAGAGGCAGTGCAGGCACTTAGGCGCAACAATCACAGACAATGGAAGGGTGCAGGTGCCTGGAGATTAGGGTCCAGTGATTCTTTCCAAATCACCAGTAATAACTAGAGACTTGATAAAATCTCAAAGCAGGCCTGGCAGACTGAGTTGGAGGAATTTTGGTAGGTCAACTACCTATCCAGAAACCCTGCCTAGAGCCCAGTCACCAGGCTGAGAGGTCTTTCTCCCAAAGCCCTCTGATGGGGTTCCTGGCAAGGCAGAACTCTCTGAACTCTGGAGGGGCTTCTGGCTCTCCTGGCCTCCAAGCTGCTAGAGGCCTCATAGGAGGAATGATTAGGAGAGATGGGAAAGGGTTTAAGCAGAGTTATCAAGCAGAATCCAGCCTGAACATCTCTCACAAGAAGGGTTCTGGGTGGGAACCCTCTTATTTTTAGCCATGGAGCCGCCTACTCTCCCACTACAAAGAGAGAGAAAGAAAAACTTCAGACAGTTTTCCAGCTACTATAAGCTGTGGGTCATGATTTTTGGCTTTCTTCGCTCCCTTCTTCAGTCATTGGCCACCAAAGCCTGTACTTTCCCTTGAAGATCTAGGAATGGAGAGGAAAGAGCAGGGATACTCTAATTTTGGAATCTTTTTCTCCTCTTTTTCTTGCCCCAGGCCTGCTGTTCCCTATCACGGCACCCCTGGGGCTATCCTGAAAGGATGCCTGGGGTAGTGAGCAACAGATCCTGCCTTGCAAGGCTGCTTCCATGCCTTTTTTTTCTCCCCAAATCTCACTGCTAAGAGAGCCTTTCCCAGCTCAGACTATGCAAACCCTCTGCCTGTTCAAGGTAAGGCTCATCTTAGGGTTAAAGCCCCAGTCCTGGCCTGGGAAAGAGGTTCATTTTCTCACTTTGAAAGGCCCTTCCATGGAAAGCTTTACTTCCTGTGAAAGGAGAGGGGGATGGAGCAGCCCAGCCTATGCCTCCTCCCCTTGCACACTGTATCTTTGGAAACTTGGAGCTGACCAACAGGCCTTACAGACAACTGTGAGCCACAGAACCCATCTTCTTTAGCATTACACATACATTACATCTGCCGACATCACCCAGGCTCAGGCTCACTGTCACATAGGTCTCTGGGTGCCAAGAACGTTCTCTCAGGCTTTTCTTGGGAGGGATCCAGCTGGGTTTGGGGAGCATAGCTGACCTGAGAAACTGAGTTCAAGCTCTGTAAACTGACAGAAATGCAGACATCTCCCACCTGTAGCCAATGGCAGGGCAGACAGAAGAGTTGTCAGTGTGCTGAGGACTATAGGAGGAGCAACCTTGGCCATATACAAAGAAGAGGTACTCAGAGAGCACCTCAGTGCTCACTTTTCTCTGCTGCTCACCAGCCATGACATGCAGCATGACAAATCCAGGCCACTGGCTCTCCTGAATGTCAATGACCATGCTAAAGTCAATCTTCAGTCCCCTACTCACCTCAACACTGCACACAAAAGCCTGGGTCTGCAGGTCCTCCACCCACTTCAGCTCCCCTGTAACCAGCTGATAATAGTGCCTTTCATGAAATGTGAGGGCAAGTGGTAAACAAATTAATTGAGGAGTGGGAGAGTCATTTGTAATGGCTGTTAATATGTACACTAACTTTGGTTACTCTTCCCTTTATTTCCAAAGGAAAGCATCAAAATTTTATACATAATGTTAACATCTCTGGGATTAGTTCCTGTCAAGAAAAGCGTATTGTTCTTAGAATGTCACTTTTGATCAACTGGAAAATTCTGGGCCATTCTCTAAGGGTCTTGGTAACAATCAATGCATTTTTTAAACTATTGACTTTCTGAAAGCTTGTGGTACGCCTGAATGACTTCAGTTGTAATCACAAAAGCCAGACACTATTTGTCATTATTTTGCTATGCAGAATTTTGCTGGCTTTTTCTTTTCTTCATGGGCATGTCACAAAACACCTTCAAGGATAGAAAGCAAGGTGGCAGTTTTGGAACCTTTTCTCTCAGTCTTCCAGGAAACCTTTAACCTTTTGGCAGTGAAAGTGCTGAGGTTCATAAAACTTTCTTAAGAGCAGCCAGCACAAACGAGGAATGACTGCTGCAATGTTTAAAGGCCTACAGACAACAGTGAGCCACAGAGCCCATCTCCTTTAGCATTAAACATACATTACATCTGTCTACATCGCCCACGCAATGGAATATCTGCCTGTGCCTTTGGGGGAAAGACATAGTCATCAACCCCCAACATAGTTCATTCATCATAGCTACTAACAGCAAATGTGGAATTCCTTTCTGTTTTTCATATTCTAACTGCTAAATCCTGCTGCCTCTTGACAAATTAAAAACAGCTAATGTATTTCTCTCTAGACTTATGGGGTATTAGCTAAGAACCATATGTTGAAAGTCACTGTGCTCTCTGAGTCAGTATTACAATAAGCAATTTTAAAGAGAGAAGACTGGGACAAAGAACACAGGCTCAAGGGTGATAAAGGATGATGTATAAGAAAAGAAAGAGAAAAGAAGGGGAGAGGAAGGAAAGAGAGAGAAAACATGGAAGGGATGAAGGAAGGAGATGAGGAAAACACTGAATGTAATTAATTTTGACAGATTACAGAGTTTGGGATAAAAGGTCAGTTACTTCCCTAGAATCACATCTCATTAATGTATTGACCCTTGGAAAGAAGACTACCAATGATGTAGCTCCCAAGGAAGCCATATATATGCCCATGAGCAGTTCTTAAAACCTGTTTCACCTAATCAGAACAAAAGAGACCAAAATGGTCTCTTCCACATTCATTTTCTACCCTTATCTTTCAAGTTGCAAATTTTACATCTTACTTCCTGTTACAAAACCCCTTCATGTCCTTTTCAACATCAGAAAAAGTTAGAGATGGCAAAAGAAGAAATAGAAGTCCATGGTATTATTTATACAAATTCTCTTTAAAGGTGCCCAAATATGCAAATAAATTGATAATGTAGATGAAAGACAAGCAAATACCAAATAGATAAAGCCCTGACAGATTGAAAAAGTAGCTAAATTAAAAAGAAACTGTTGCTATAACTTTCCCACTTATAGATGGAATCTTTCTTCTCATCTCAAAAATTTTTGAAGATTCTCCTTTCCTTTCACGAGTACTATGAACTTATACTTCATAAAAATTTAATATCATCATCAGTTGAACAATTTATTAGTCTGGGAAGATTTTATATTTTATGATGAATTTCCACAATATGTTTATTTCTTTTAATCTAAGATACAGATGAAACCAGTACCTCTTCCAGAAATAGAGAAAGCCAGAAGTCAGGTCAGCAACAAAACTGAATGTATTAGCTTGTCTTAGAGGGAAGAGCCATGTTTCTCATACTTGTATTCAGCGGGTCTCTCTAAGAAGAAAGTAAATTAAGTATATAGAAAAAAGGAAGAAAGGACTCTAAATGAGGCAATATTCCAGGTTTAGTTCTCTGGTTATTTTACAAGGAATCCTTGAACTATTGTTTGAGTTGTCGCTTCCATATTTATATCACTGATACAAGTCTGATTTCAAACAAATCTGGGATGGAGATATAAAATCAAGTAGGATCTGATAGATTCTAGGAATGTATAGTATGTACAGGTTTAAAGCCTAGCAAGAATTTTGTTTACATAGAATAAGGATTCAATTTGTCAAATATGCATTTTTATTGATACTTTTTTTGGATAGGTAATTGTCAGCACTTATTTTAATACCCTTACTGCCCCCTAAAAAACAATTTTGAATAAAATATATTATAAACATATTTCATTTAATTCTCACCATAACCCAAAAAGCTACTATTAACCCAGCAAGGTACATATTATTTTTCTAAATTGGTTTTGTTACGTTAGTATAAATGTCCACTTAAAATGGTAAATCAAATAACTTTAACAACAGAAAACAATAGCCTGGTGATTAGACACTCATTTGAATAGCAGTGCTGGAGAC
Source organism: Heterocephalus glaber (assembly GCF_053883595.1). Taxonomy (NCBI): domain Eukaryota; kingdom Metazoa; phylum Chordata; class Mammalia; order Rodentia; family Bathyergidae; genus Heterocephalus; species Heterocephalus glaber. The sequence goes on from NW_028258369.1 coordinate 4,740,080, forward strand.
TGAATGAAATTTCCATTCTGTTTGATTCATTTTAATAGAAATATATTTGTCGGAGACAAAGGCCTGAATTGTATTTGTTATAGTCATTTACTGACACTGAACATAGGGGAGATTTTCATTGTAGAAAAGACTGGTTTACTCTAAATTTAAGGTCTAAATTTCTATCTTGTATTATTGTTATTTCTGACCCACAACTTGTCTCTCCTGGTAAGGCAGTGAATCCATTGGGTATGTTACTCTATCATAACGCCTTTTAGAAGACAGTTTGTTCAATAGATATCTGTGAAATAAATGTATGAATTGTACCAAACTATTTACCCATTCAAGTGATTCACATTAGGCTTGCCTGGGTATACAGATAGGGCAAGCTTGATTCTGTCCTTCTTATATTTTGGTGGGAAGATATAAATGCTGATAAACAAGCAGAGGTAAATAAGATACTTGCTATGATGAAGGCATTCTGCAAACATCACAGGGGCCTAGAAGATGCTGCCCCTAGTTTGCCTGGGAGTGTAGGAGAGTTGGGAAGATTGAAGGGAAAAGGGAGAAAAATTAACATAGGATCTATCCAGCCAAGGCTGAACACCTCCTACAATTACAGTAAGAATTTTTAAAAAACTCTCAGTGGATATCTGGAAGAACAAGTCAATTCAATGAACAGTACAATGTAATGGATAGGGAGGTATGGAATTACCTAATGAAGACAGCACTGATATGTGAGTTGAAAAACCTTGTTTTAGTTCCAATTCAGCTACTGAATTGCTAAGTAAGGAAAATTACTTAAGCCTTCTAAAGCTGTGAAGTGTGGCTAGTAAACAGGTCTCACATTGAGCATTAATTGTCTTGGTTGGATTTAATGACTTGATATTGCATTCTCTGTTGAAAGTAACATCCTATTTCCCCTGGAAAATACTCCTTTTTCTATTCTATACGTATTTCAAATGGAAGTCCCCAAGTCTTTACAAATGGTTATTTTGACAACTCTTGAATGACCTATTATCGTCCAGTTATCTAGAACATGGATTCCAGAGTTAGACATTCAGTATTTGAGTCCTAATCATGCCACTTTCTAACTGTGTGACTTTGTGTGAAGTACTGATCTTTGTTAATCTCAGCTATGCATAGTAATACATAACCTATGTAAATTACATAAAAAAAATTCTCATAGTACCTGGAATATACTAAATATCCACCAAGAGTTGTTATTATTCTATCATTATTATCAGTTGAGCCACAAGCTTTTGGGCATCCATGTTCCTGGCTATGTGGAAGAATCCAGAACAAATATAGAAACACGAAATGGACAGAGTCCTTGATTCTAATCATTCCTGAATCCCAGCCTGACCCATAACTTCCCATACTTTGAATATATAATCTGAAAAATTCTTCTTTTAGCTTAAGTGGTTTGATTCAGATTTTTGTTTCTTGCAATTAGAAGCCTTAACACAATGAATATGCAAAGCTCAGAAAATTTAGAATTCCATGCAAATCAAGATGTAATTACTTAAAAATTTTAATGTGCTTGGGACACTATTTACAAACCTCATATTTCTCTTCTAAGTACAGTTTAATCTCTTTGTCTCAGTGCCACAGGAATCATTGAAAATAACCACAAGAACTGAATAGTCTACCAGCAAACACAGGGTAAAACATGGATCAATGCTGTGATCTCCATATTTTCATTTAAAAAATATGTTGTTGACAATAAAGCTCAAGCTGTGGGATAAATATTTTAATGTTTAATATCCTTGTATTTCAACATTTACTTTTCTATTACTTCATAATACAAACTGAGAAAAGTTTGTTAAAGACGTTTAAAGTAAAAATAGAGTTAAAGTCACAAACTATCTCTAGAGAATATATAATATGTTGGTGGTTCTTCAATTTTAGCATGCAGCAAAGTCACTTGGAGGGCTTTCTGAAAACACAGATTACTAGGCTCCACCCTCTGATTTTCTGACTCAGTTGACTAGGACCGAGGCCAAGAATTTACTTCTCTAATAGGTTTCCAAATGATGCCAATGCTGCTAGTCCAGGGGTCCTATTTTGAGAGTCATTGTCTTAAATAATTCATTTATTGGAAAGATTTAGCCTAAGTAAGATCAAGATAAGAAATCAGCCAGCATTATACTGTGCCTCTATTTTTTGTTTACAGATCAAAAATGAAGATTTTAAAAGATGTTTTAGATGCTCTGTCCCATAATTTATTTGCCATTGCTTCTAAAATATGTGCCTTTTTCCCCATGATTTCATTGGAATGTTTTAAAATTAGTATTTACTGGTTAAACAAGTGTACTCATGTATTGCTGATAGTGGCATAAATTACCTTTGAAGAGAAATACAGCAATACATAAAGACGCTCATACCTTTTAAAATAATAATTCCACTCCTAGGAATATTAAACCAAAGGAAAATGGTATGTATGGAAAGATGTTAAACTTTTATCTATAGTCACCATAAAGAAGAAACTAAATAAATGCCCAACTTTAGGGGAACAATAAATTGTGGTACTGCAAAATCAGTGTATTACTATGTAACCATTAATATAATTATGAATATAATGTAGAAACAATCAAGTAAATATAGAATAATGCTGAAATTATATAAAGATGAATACACATAGAAGTGCAAAAATTAAGACATATTTTACTATAGTTGCTGTACTTCCTTTTTATTTTATGTACTGGTCATTAGAGCATTATCTCTCAGCATCAATCCAGCTGGACTATATTGCTCTGTGATACTGCAGCTGCAACTCTGCCAATTTAATTTCTGCTCCACCAGGTGCACTCTTCTAGACACTACCATTGTGGGGGGGATAAAAGGAGACAGTAAGGCAGGAGGTGATAAAACAGATTAGCATTTCCATGCTTGTTTCTAGTTCTTTGTTATTTTAACACTGATTCTCTATCTCAGCAGCTGTGTTTAGTTCTTACTTACAGTTTTTGTCCACATACCCAGAACCAGCAACACTGCATCCCCACAAATGCCAGTACCAAATGCCTAGCACCCCATCTTCATAGATATGAGTCCCAGTTCATCAAGGCTCCTCAAATGTATATTTTTGATCATTCTAACCTCTTTCCTTTGTTTCCATAGTCCTGGTAACCCCAATAGTTTCCTGCTGTTAATACCACTGGCACACCTCCATACACTTTGCCTTTTGGGGTTCTTTAATACTTGATTAACAATGGTTTTTATTTTGTGCTAATTGAAACACATGATGTGTTTCTTTCTCCCAAGCAGACGCTCATAAAACTGTCTATTGTATTATAGTTTTAGCTTTTTTGAAAAACAGAAAACACATCAAGTCTCACTGATAATAAGCTGAATGAATGAAAAAGAATTGAAAGAAACTATGTCTTTAACTGAAATATTTATTTTATGGAGAAAACAAATTTTAAAACTCTGATACTTACATACCTTTGTCTCACAATTTGCCCAATAATAATATAAGGTACTTTTGTTCTTCTAGAATTCGTTTCAGTATTTACGTTCATTTTCAAAGTAACCTGTAGATCTGGTCTGGAATTCCATATTAGTAGATGGCACCCAAGCACATTAATCCATAGCTCTATTCATTCAACAAATACTTACAGAGTGGCTTCTATGAGCCAAACTGTGTACTATGTGATGGGATACAAATCTCTCACCTACAAGAAAACCAGTAGTTAAAAGATCATGTGACAAGTGCAGTGATAGAAATAGGCCCAGGTTACTATGGAAACAAAAGGCATCTTTTGTTTGTTCAGACCACTTTCCTTGGTACCTATTGCTTCAATAGTGAGAAGGTTTTAGTTGGATGGAGCAGCAGCAAAAAAGCATTATAGGAAAAGTCTCCCCCAGGTAAAGGGCATAGAGGTGTGAAAAAGTATAGCATTCTTGATGATGAGCAAATAGTTTATGGCAGTAACAAGGTTAGCATGCAACAAAGAGAAGGGCCTGGTTCTGCTGGTAAAGGAATTTGGATTTTTAAACAGTAGCCTTGACAAGACTCTTGGTGCCTAACATAGGTTTTAACAATTGGGACATTGAGAAGATTCCATTGCCAGAGTGAGATATGCTCTTGGCTAGTTCTTGCAGTGGTTTTATCTACCCACAACTATAGTCTCTCTTTTCTTGTTCTATATTGATTGCTGCTTGATGTCTCCAAATCCTTGTTTACTCAGCCCTTAATACTTGGACTTCTCTATTGACCACATTTTTTCTGCCTCAAAACTGTCTTACTTCTTTGTTGCCATGGCTTACCTCATATTACATGGTGCTCTGCTTGTTCTAAGAATGACTGTTCCCATTTGAATGATTCAATTTGATCCTGTTTGATGCTCTAGAGTCTTCCTGACCTTGATCTTGATTCTAGAGACCCTGCTTGATCTTCCACTTTTGCTTTCACGGAATCCTATTCCAGATGATGTAGATACAAGACAACAGAGCACCCATCATCTCAGATCTCAGTCACTTTTCTGTTTCTAGAAAAAAAATACCTAGTACATACAACTTAAAGGAGGAAAGGTTAATTTTGGCTCACAGTTTCAGAGGCTTCAGTCCATGGTTGGCTGGCTCCATTGCAAAAACACCACACCAGAAAAGTATGGCAGAATCAAGTTGCTCACCTCATACCAGCCAGGAAGCAAAGAGAGCAAGGAAGAGCCAAAGAAAGAAAAGGGGGCTGGGGACATGAATGCATCTTTCCATGTTACATCCCTGGACACCTAATGTACTTCCTCCAACCAAGCCCGATCTCCTCATAGCACATTCATTTATGAACTCATTGATGGATTAATCTGTTGATGATGTTAGCACCCTCATAATCTAATAAACTTCCCAAAGCTCCACCTCTGAACATTGCTGCATTAGGTATTAAACCCTCAATACATGAGTCTTTGGGGAACACTTCATATTTAAACCATAACACTTAGTAACTTTACAGATGAGAGCCTCCTACCAAACCACACTGGCTATGTAATTTGAGTGAGAATAAATAAACACAGAAAGCATGGTAAGCCTTTACTACATTTAACTACTTAAATTTCAGAGTTAATTCCTCCCAAAGAATATCTTTATCTATCTTGACAAATACATTAATTATGTAGCTTTAGATAAGATACATTAATTTCTTTTGTCCTCAATTTTACCTCAGAAAAACAGGAATGATACCGAATTGGTCTGGATGTACTTGATCTTAGCAAAAAGACAAGAAGTAATCATTGAGCTTAATAAAGATTAATAAAACAATAGATAAATTGCCCACTGGTCTACTACATGTGTTTCCTGTAGCATGAATTAGTTCATATACAAGTGGTAAAATGGGTAAGAATATATAATATAGAAGTCAAGTTGGTCCATGCACCACTTTTTCTTAGGGCAGTGATATTTTGCCTAGTGGGTAACAGCAGCATAGCATTAAGTATATTACATGAGAGAGACCTAGAATTAACTATTGGTAAAATTCTTCAATTGTTCATTGACTTGCCTACAACTCCATTCTTCAGGTAGATGCCAGTGTTTTCTTCATGTTTTCTAAATCCTTTCCTATCACTTTGCATTTGATATCCAAAAGGTTTCACCTTTTCAGGTTTCTGTTTTGTCCTTGATCCCCACCTCATGTGCCATGTTCTAGCATAGGGCTTATTTTAGGATGTTTCCCTGGAGTGACCTGGAACTCTGGCCACATATCTAGATAATACTCCTTTTTTTAGCAGTGGCAAAGTTTATTTGAAAAAGTAAAAGTGAAGAGTGAGGGAGAAACTGGCTCTGCAGAGTGAGCTTGGGCTGAGTAAGAGGAAAAAGCAAGATAAAAGTACACCCTGGAGGATGCAGGGTAGGGTATCATGAGGAAAGCCACAATAGCAAGCTCTGCTTGGTGTCCTTTTATGCTGTCCAAATCTTGAGAAAACCCATAAGAACTTCTATATACAAGACCTGAGAGGCAGTGCTGGCATCCCACGCCTCAGGCTGATGTCAGATCCAGGCCATCCTATTGAAAACCTGTTCAAGTTCTTGTGAGAAGTCTTTGTGCAGGGCTTTGGGAACTTTTCTGTGCATGTTTCTGGGATTTTGTAATTAACAGGTCATGTCTACTTCCCCAGCCAGCTTTGCTATACCCTAATATCCTGTCTCATTTCCCTCTGAGAGGCACATAGCCCCATAACTCCTTATGAGCTTCTGAGGGAGGAGAGGTCTCTGTATTCTATAGCTTATTTAAGCTGGAAGGGGCTGTAGACCTACTTACTCGGGATTATATGCTCTCCAACTACCTTGAGGTGCTGTGGCTCACTGGCTGGGTTGAAGAAAGAAAGAAAAACCTGTCAGAAAACAATGAGAAAAGAGTTAATGACCGTTAAGCTGCCTGTTTGACAGGAGAAAGGAACTTCACTATTAGCCCAAATATGAGGAGCAGGTCAGATTCCCATGCTTTCTGTAGTAGCACTGGAGTCTTGCTTTTTGAAAAGAAATCTCAAGTCTTCCAGAGGCTCACAGGAATAGCTTTCTCCTTTTGGGTGATCTTCTTAAGACAGTTCAGATGGGACTGGCTTTATTCTGGAAAGATGAATTCAATTATCTATCTCTGCCACCTTTCTGCAGTGAGTGTGGCAAGGATTACCAAGAATGTGCCCTTCCATTTTTGCTTTAATTGTCCAGCAGCTGTCCCCTCCCCCCAAGTTTTTGTGAGCACTTCACCTCTAGGACAGGAGGTAGTCCTCTTGGATCAAGAGTTGGTAGGACTCTGGTCTCATACATTTGGGTAGTCTGTTGTACTTGGCCCAGATTAATGAGATATTGTAAGAGCTGTGTGGTCTCTGGGTCTATTATATCAGAGAATGGAAATGACCTCCCATATAACATCTCAAATAGGCTCAAACTTAGCCTGTTTGGGGGCATGTTATGAACCCTCATGAATGCTATGGGAAGCAATTGGAGCCAGGACTCAGAAGTCTGTTGGAAATGTTTTTTCAGAACTCACTTTAGGCTTTGGTTGGCTCTCTCCAACTTTCCAGAAGATTAAGGATCACTTCCCACGTAGGATTTTTATACCTTGTCACTATGCCCCTTGAGGAAGGACCACAATGCTTCCTCAGCAACTGGGAGTAAGGCTAGGGCTTTGAAGGGGTAATAGGGCTGCCCTTCTTGCCTCCCTATCATCCTTTTGATTTCACAAGGAGGCTTCAAACATGCCTCTTTGGTGCCCTTTACAGTGCATGACTACAATCTGCTTGAGAAATGGACTGCCTCTAAGAGTTGCAGAATTTCCTGCCTATGCTTTATAGATAATTGACAAGGTTACTTCCATCAGTGAACCACACCTCCTCAGCATTTTGGAGGGTCATGTCATTGGTGTCCTGCCTGCTTGCCTAGATCTGAAAGATGATTTGTTCACAAGAGTGGCTAATTTCTGGGCCCAGTGTTCCTCAGAGGAGATGGTGATATCTGTGGACAGGGGCATTGCAGGTTCCCCTGGGCCTCTTCAGTTGTCAGAGCAGGAAATGAGGGTTCTGGCCAGCATAGCCCTTCTCAGGCTATGGGGAAAGTCAGACCTCCAATGCCATGGCCATGTACATTAGCTGTCTCACATTTGGACCAGGGCCCAGGCTGTGGCTTGGTGCAATCTCATTCCCAGTTTGCAGTCATCTCACACTTAAAACAGGAACCTCAGTTGTACTTGGGTTTTCCCTTAGATGATTTGTGTGAGTTTAAAGTTTGCCAATTGTGAAAGCTATAATCTTATCCTTTTTCTTTTGTCTCTCTTCTGGATCCCAATTGTTGAACATAGAAAAGGCTGTGTCCAGCAATTGGGCCATAAGTGTCTGTGGGCCCATCTGAAGTTTTTGTAGCTTACACTGAATGTCTGGGGCTGACTGACAGATGAAATGATATCCCACTAGTGTTTCTTCCTCCCCATCTCTCATCACCTCCTAGTTTGTACTGAACCCAAACCATATTGTAAAAGTACATAACCTGTTCCTATTTTAGTTTGTCAGGATCAAACCTTTCCCACTTATCAAGAATACAGACTAGTGGCAAAATTGGTGAAATCTGCATGGTAGTAAGGTCCAAGGAGTTTCCCACTGGCTTGGCTTGGGGCCTACAGAGAGATGGAGACCATTAGGTCTTGACTGCTTAAGACAGCATCCCATGCAGAAGGAAGAGACTCAAGGGTTCCATAAAGTGTCCTTTGTGAGACCCTAACATAGACTACACAGATATCTCTGTCCAAGTGATGCTGACATGATAAAGCACAGAAGAAAGCCTCCAGGGGACTTTTGTCTCCATATTTGGGCCCATTAACTCATTAGGGAGAAGGGGATGAAGCCACTTGTTGATCTTACCTAGTCCTTTAACTCCTGTGAAGTAAGGGCAGAACTTCCCCAAGCAAAGTTCCATTAGCCACTTAGTTAAATCCCTTGATGGTCCAACTTGCATTTCAAGTCCCTTGTTCTACTTATATTCTGAGCCCCTTGATGACTCAGCTAGTACTTCAAATCCTGTGATGACTCTAGTTAACAAGAATGGAGCAAATTGGGAAAGCTGTCTCTTGCATTTACTCCAATAATAAAAAGGCTAAGAAGAGGAATGGCTCTGCTTTTGTATACTCACAGTCTCCTTAATTAAATTTTAAATACTGTCTATTTGTTCTGCTCGGGTCACTAGGCATAGAGTTTTAAATTATCTGCACAAGGAAGAAATCCATCCAGGAAGCTATAGTCCCAGGCAAGATTTGAGACAGGGAAGAAGTGATTCAGCTAAAGCCAGCTTGAACAGGTCATCCCAGCCATTGCACTGCCTAGGCAAAAGCCTTGGGCACTTCTTTTTAAAATGAACAAATTTTTCTCTGCCATGTGGGAAAGAGCCACTGAGCCAGTTAAAAGAATTCAAAAAGAGGTTCATCCCTCCTGCTTTTCAAAATCAGAGGCTTAGCTCATAAGGCCAGTTAGTAAAAACTAAAAGATAGAGGCAGTTGATATAAGTCCACGTCTAGCCACATGATTCCATGTAGGCTCTCAGTCTATTTATTGGTACTACCCACACCTAAGGTGGGGTACCTTTAATCCTATCATCACACCAAAACACAAACTGAGAAAAACAGACCATTTAAAAAACTGTGGTAAGCAGAGACCATGTTAATTTAAAAAACAGTAGCAAAGTACACAAACAAATGTGTGGACAACAAGGACTTGCAGAATGAGCACAAGCAGCTAGAATGAAAAACAGAAGCATACGTTCCCTTTTCCCATCCCCACAGCTGGGCCAGGAAGCCCTTCCCTGGTGCTCCCAGTTCCCAGCTTAGGGGCAAAGAAGGAGAGAAGAAAAAAATGCCTTGTGGAGAGAAACAAAAATTATGCCCAACATGGGCCTTATCTTGGTCTCGGGTACCTGAGCTTTACTCCTGGCTGGCTACACCAAAATGTTATCATGTAGCTCCTTCTAAAAGTGGCTCATCAAATAAATGTTGCTGGGTTTGGGGTTGCTTGCCTTTCCTTGGGAGACATAGGCTAATGGGAAATACATGAAACTATGAGTAAGAAAGAAACTATCTTATGAGATGATAAATGCTAAGACGCAGAAACTTAGGCATACGACACAGAGGCAACAATATTTAAGGAGCAGTAAAGAAACTATGAGGTCATTTGCACATGATGAAACCCAGAAAGAATAACATTTAAGAAACAAGTTCTACACCCATATTAAAGGAATGCAAAGCACACAGGCTTCTCTCTTAGATTGTATAATCTCAAACTTAGGCCATCATAAAATGGCCTATGAATGAGAAACATATAGTGCATTGAGTTAAAACAAGAAAATCCTAGAATATTCTCTATGTAGGTTCATTGATCACCAACTAATCAGGGATTCAGATTGAAAGCCTAGCTGATAGATTGTTCTTCCCTGGTCTTACATCAAGCAATAGCCTAAGATACAAACTCACAATTCCAAAAGATGAGTAATCAGACCCTCATAGCACCTTTGGACTTTTGTCGACAACAAATACCTCCAGAATATATTGCCTTACAGAAGTCTTAAAGTCAAAGCAAGTACAAAACCTTGGTACCACTGTGTTTCTTTCATATTTGAAAATTCTGAAAGAAAGGAACATGCTAGGTTACTTGAAATTCAATTATCTCAACATTCATAAATGATTATCATGATATTGGAAGGGACAGGATTGCTAACTTGATATTAATGCATGGAAAATACTGTAAATAATTATTAAAGATAAGTTATCAACATTTAAATCACCAGCTATTAATATGATTTCATTAACAAAGCATTCCAAGTAAATCTCATTGTTTTTGATAGGGAACCAACATAAAAACTCACAGGATTGACATAAACATTGTATCTAGTTTTCAGAAAAGTATTCCATGTTAGGTTGTCCCATTGTCATGGTTTTCCCAGGACTAAGGAATTCTGTTTTAAAAACAGAAAAGTCCCAGGTTAACCAACATACTTTGGTCACCCCTCTATGATGCTTTTGTGGGTAAAGTGTTCAACCATGTCTGCATGATATTCTTCTTGGGGATACGTACAGTTATTTAAATACTGAAAGCCTGTAAGTATTGATCATGTGTTGCCACTTGGGGGGAAGTTTTGTCTTTAGTGGTGTTATGGCTTGTATCTAGATGTCTTCCCCAAGCCTCATGCAATCAAACATGGAAGTTTTGTGAGGTGGCTGGATCTCACAAAGAGTGTGTGATGCTGGGATTGATTCATGGTATGATGCTAAGATTAAGGATGCCCTGACCTGGATGTGCGTGAGATTAAGGGTGCCCCGACCATAGGGCAGGTAGCCTGGATAGAACATAGAAGACAGAAAGAGGGCTGCTGTGGCTGCTTGTCACTTGCTACTTGCTGCTTTTGCTGCCTTCTACCTGCCATGAACAGTTTGTCTTCTGTGATGCTCTTCTGCCATGCCACCCTGCCTTGGAGCCAGCCAATTATGGACTGAAACCTCTACAAACTGTGGGCTAAAATAAACTTTTCTTCCTTTAACTTTAGGTGTTGGGTATTTTGTCTCAGCAATAAGAAAACTTACTAAGACAAATGGTATGCTGTAGAGCTTTTTGCCATATGCTTTTCCACATATCTGTCTTAAATCAGGGAAAGAATTTTTAGAAAATCCATCAATGATACAAAAATGACAGATTTAATAAATATTTTCTTATTTATATAATAAACATTTACTGAGAACCTATTATGTTCTATGTACTTTTACAGGTCATTGATGCAGCAGCAAACAAGACAGATTCTATTCTTGTGATATATAAATAAAACTGTAATAAAGTATCAGGAAGTGAAAAGATTTATAAAAAATTAATCTGTCTAAAAGGCCAGAGACTGACAGAGCAGTTAGGTGATAAAAGAAGTATTCTTTGTGGAGGTGACATTTGAGTTAATACATGATTGAAGTTCAAAAAAAGTAAGAAAGGTGATTCTAAGAGCTGAAATAGATATGCCTTGTCCCATATTTTAACATTCTTTGTCTCAAAATAAGCAATATTTAGAAAGCTTTATTTACTAATAATATACCTTCTTACTATACCAAATAGGACATAACCAAGATTTTATGTTACCCCAGCAATCTAAAATAATCATATAATTTTAATAGCAAGCCAAGGGACTCAAGAGCAAAGAAGGTAATTGTAATTCATGATTGTGACTATAGAAAAATTTCTGTGTCTGATTTCTTTTACCTGGTTAGGGGAACTGATATCCCAGGTTGCATTTTGTCCTGGAATTCAGAGTTGAATGGCGATGCAACCCATTGTGGAACCAAGTATTATCAAGTCTAAGCCCTCGGTGAGGATGAGAGGCAAATGAGAAAGAAAGGATGTTTATTGTACTGAAATGACAGCTCAGGAATCAGAGAATACTTACAACATCAAATTTGTCAAAGAGGTCAAAAACAACAGAAAACTAGGATTTGAAAAAAAAAAGAATGGACAAGTAAGAAAAGATCCCCTTAAGCTACACTTTGCAGAGTTCTTGCCCAGAGAGCTCATGCTGACTGTCAGCTGGGCCTCTCTTTCATCCAAGTGGCCTGACATCCACAAGGGGCTAGTCTGACTTTTTCACAGGGCTATCTCGGGGTTCCAATTAGAGGACAGCAGAGATGACAGGCTCTCAAGGTCTTGACTGCAGAACTTGTATATAACACTTTTGCCACATTATATCAGTCAAAGCAAGTCACAAGGCTACCCCAGATCCAAGGGATGGAGAAATAAACTCTATCTCATGATACAATGATTGGCAAAGTCAGGTTGTAAAAGGAGGGGGTTTTGTGAACAACTTCATATACAATCTACTGCAGGGTAAAAGGTCACCTATCTGAAAGCAATCTTCTATTTCTTTCTTTCAAGGGGTTAAGTAAAATCTGGTCCTAGGCTTCTTTCTTTATCCCATCTTTCTCTAGCACCTTTCTCTAGCATCTTTCTCCAGCATCTTTTCTCACCTATAAGAAACAGGACAAGGCTGTCTTGTTCTCTCCATTGCCTCCTCCCTCCGTGAAGCTGTTTGGAAATAGGTCTCTTCCTCCTACTGGAGCATTCAAGTAATCAAAGAGATCCTACCCATTTAATTTTAGACAGTTGGAAGACCTGAGGATTAAAGAAGAACCGAGACACACATGCTCTGCTGCACCACACATGGCGGCCAGCTTTTGTGTGTCAAACATTTATCCAGTGAATAAAAGGGTGATTCTTTGATGTTCTTTTTCATGTTATGGTCTCATGAACATAGTTTCCTTAGGAACCTCACTTGGAAAAGAGAATTATCTAATTATGAATGTGGACAGAATTCTAGTTTTCCTGGTCTGCTTGGCTACAATAACATGTAATGAAAACAAGGCCTAATTCTCATTCTTTGCACATAAAAATTATGCCTCCTTTATAATGATTCTTCTGACATCTCTTCCTCCTCACTTAAGCCTACACCCTACTTTCTCTCCCTCTGCTATTTCTCTAACTTGTGAAGCTCTTATATCATACTGTACCTCTTATTTTGGACATTCTCCTCCCTAATAGATTATGAGTCCCCCTAATTCATGTCAATCCTCACAATGCTAGCTCTACAATCATTGGCACAAGAGTTGGGGTTCTAGAAATATTTGTGAACTAGAATAAAATTGAATTTATTGTAATAGTGATATTACTTTCAGATCTTCAAACCACAAAGTAATAGATATGCTAATGCAGTTCAGGGTATCTTCATATGCAAAGGGAACTTGGCCAATAGCTCCACTTTTGTTTAAACTACCCAAGAAAGGAGAACTTCCTGGGATATATTACACAGATACTACAATCCCTCAAAATTTTCACTGGAACACTTTTTCTTTCTCTGGTGAGAAAGGATATAGGGTATTTACAAGAACAAGGATAAACTTTGTGATCTATAAATTCTTAAAATAAATTAGAATTCTATGCCAATTAGTGGTTTGTCTTACACTTTTCCTTTCTGATACATGAGTTTGTAAGGAGATATGTTGTATAATTTGGCACAGAGTATTTCCTGGTTAATTCAGATTTTAAAAGTTTACACACTTAGAACTGGAAAGGAAGTGTGTAGCCATTGAGAATGACCAGTAATAGAACAGACTTGTGAAAATCAGGACCAGAAAACCAAATATGCAATGATAAATTGCAATGGGGCATAAGAAAAATGATAAAGAAAAAATAAGCTTAGACTTCAAATAGAATGAGAACTTTATCAATTTTTATTCTATTTTATTTTATTTTTGGCACTGGGATTGGCCGCAGGGCCTTGTACATGCTAGGGAAACATGCTATCATTGTACTACATTCTGAGCCCCTTAAAAATCTTTTTTGAGACAGGGTCTCACTGTTGTAAGTTGCCTAGGCTGGCCTCAAACTTGTGATCCTCTTACCTCAGCTTCCTGAGTAACTGGATTACAGGCATGCACCACCACCTATAGTGAAATTTCTAAATTCTTATGTTACTTCCAACTTTCTCATCAATGGAAATTATAGTTAAATTGGAAAGGGCAGAACAAACATCATTGTGAGAGACTTAAAGCTCAAGATAAAGAAATGAGAGCCACTTGAAATGAGCTCATGTCTCCATGTGCTAAATAATTGGATACAGAATGGGAAAGGTGGCAAAGACAGACAAGAAAGGAAAAAATACATTTATGGGCATCTCCTTCATTCTAGGATCTTGGTACTCTGAGTGTAGTATTTTGAAAATAGAGAGTCTCAGTGTTACCCTAAATCAACTGTGTTGGAAACAGCATTTTAACAAGATTCTCAGGTCATTTCAAATACACATTAAATTTTAAAACACTGGTGTAGATCAGTGTTAAAAGATTGTTATACACACATATATTTCATATATATATATATATATACACATATAATATCTTTTAAACTTTACAAAAATCCTATGAGGTAAATTTAAACTTCTCTTATTATAGTTTAAGAAACTCAAGCCCAAATAAAATAAATGACTTTTTTAGTGTCAGAATTAGTAAACAGTAAGACCACAATGCAGACCCTTATGGAGGCTAGCATTTCCAAAGTCTATGCTACAGCTGGGACTTTGGAACATAACGTTTTCTGCTATAATGATTTTAGATATGAACATGCAACATCCCTGAGTTATTATTATTATTCCTTGAAAATCAGGAAGAAAAGTCAAAATGCTCCATGAAAATACCCTTATTTTGAGAAGGAAGCAAAGGTAATTCCTTAACCTTACAGAATGGAAAGTTTAATATCCATTAAAAAGAAGCCATGAAGGACTGCAAAATTCTAAGTTAAATTCATTAGGTAATCATTGTCAGGCACAAATCTAGGTATTTGGGATACATTTATGAACAAAACAGGCCAGGAGTTCTACCCTCAAGAGCTCACATTTATGCAGTGGGTGGGTGGGTGGGGGCAATAAATAATTGACATAATGGACAAGAAAACTGAAGAGTGAAACATTAAAATGGACTAGTCTTTGGAAGAAAAACAGCAAAGAGATCTGAAGTATAGGAAAAGAGTGGTGCAGGGTACAATAAGCCACATGGTGACAAGTTTGTCCGGAGTCACAGGAAAATCATTAGAGACAGTCACCCAAGATCAAGAACAAAGAGCCTATACCATAATCCCAAATACCCCCTTATGTAAGAGGGCAGCACTGTTCGCTCTGTGAACTTTTCATCTCATTCCACCTCCGGGTTTGCTTATCAGTATCATAATGTCTTTATGGTTCAGATGAAAACATTATAGATTATGAGAATACTGAGTTCAAAGGTTAAATAAATGGATGGTTAACTAATGGATCCTGTGAACATGAAGAAAGTCCCTAGTGACATATTGTAGTTTCTGGATCTGGTTAAATATTTTACAATGGCAAAAGTACACACATAGTACATTTCAACCTTTACTTCCTGCCAGGAACACATCAGTCTTCTTCCTAGGTATACAACCCCACATACAATCCCTAACTGATGTATCTACACTATCTTCTGAATATTTGCAAACATAGTTTCTGCTTTCTCCTATAAGATGACAGTCACTAGTATAAAAGAGATGCTTTGGGAACCAATATAGAAGTCATTTGTTGGTTTTAGAGCCCATGATTCCCAGAGGATATCCATTATCCATTTCTCCCTGGTTTCTATTGTTATCCTATCCAGATACTGGTTCTCACTCTACACCCATGTACTGAATGATATATTTAAACATGAACACACTCCATATACAGGAGTGAATAAGAGCCAGAATGATTTTAAGCTATCAATAACTACTAAGATCTAAATATTCCAAAGGTAAGAGAAAAATGACTCCATAGTTCTTATTTCTTTACAACCTATTCAATCAGCTGCCTTAAACCAGCATTTTAGGAGGGCAGGTGTTCCAGTTTAGACATAAAAGGTCCCCCTAAATGCTCACGTGTGTGGAAGGTGATTGGCTCATGGGGATGCCATACTCATTAGTGGATTCATCCATTGATGAGTTCCATAACTGAATGTGCTGTTGGAAGGTGGATCCCCGTTGAAGGCAGCCCCTAGGGGCGTAGCCTGAAAGGGTGCATCCCACTTCTGCCTTCCTCCCTTCTCTCTGCTTCCTGGCTGCTGTGGGTTGAGCACCTTTTTGTCTGCCACGCCCCTCTGTCATCCTGCTCCTACCTTGGAGCCAGCTGAACATGGACTGAAACCATCAGCCAAAATAAACCTTTCCTCCTTTAAGTCGTGGTTGTTGGCTATTTTGTCCCAGAGACCAGACACTGAGTAAGATAGCAGTATCTTTAAAAACCAGGTGGGATGATTCAACTCAACTGAGAGGCCTGAGTTGTGGTAGCATTTTTGCTTCTTTCTCTAGAGATGCTACCCCATTAATGTCTCAGATTTTCTGTTTTTGCTTCCCTCTATGTTGTCAGCTTCTCTCTCTAGCTTCTTTTACTTTTGCAAAGTCAGGTATAGAACTCTTCTTCCCTGCCAACAATTTAATACCCTTTCCATAATATTTCGTTCATAAAGCTAATAGACCAAACCTCACATCTTAGTATTATATTTTGTCCTCCCCTCGCCCCATATTGGAAACCTGTTCTGGGCAGTCCAGATCAGCTGGATAGTTTTTGAAGTCCAAAGCACAGGTCACACCTCAGGGAGCTGACCCTGAGGGTGGTAATTCTGTCACCTGTATTGTTTTAGCCATAGTTGTTACCATGGGAATGTTTGGTAAATGTTGGCTAAATGTACTGAATAAGCAAGCAAGGTAAGGAGAGTTATAAGGAAAGGGAATGTTTACTTGGGAGAAGTCTACCTAAGGGGAGTCCACTCTGTAAGTAAGGTGGCCAGTGAAGACGCAGTCAAGAGGGCCATCTATTGTCACTGGCCCTCTCCTCCCTAAACCACTTACCCTGTGCATCTGCATCACAGAATTTACACATACATATCCTCACCTGGTCCAAAAGCCTTCTTTGTCCTATGATGACTCACACTTTAGGGGCTTTGGTTTGGTTCTTTATTAGATTTCCCTGATGTGATGACAATGGCAGTGATTTAATATGTAAGAAGCAAAGAGATGAAGGGATTTTCCAGGCAGAAACAATGTATTGACTAATAACATAAGACAGTAAGGGTTGGTACTCATAAAATAAATAGGACTTAGTGATTTAAAAACACGCCAGAGACAAATCCTTCTTAAATTTTTGAAAAATTCAGAAGGGCAGAAAAGTGCATATTGATCACCCCCTCTGAAGGATGGCACAGACCTCAGAGATGAGCAATAACCGTGAAGAATTGTTTTATCTATTAGGCAAGACAATTTATTGAATCCCTTCTTACCACAGGTGAGTATCCTACTCACCAAACACAAATATTTATCTTAATATCTGAACAATGCCTCCCTGAGACACTAAGGAAAAGAAGCTACTTGAAAGACGTTAGTCCTTCCCCCACCTTCCCTCTCATTTTAGGCAAGTTGCTGCGATTGCTCCGGAACTGCAGGCAAAGTTTAGCAATTGTAATGGTGACCCCTAGTGGCAACTGCTTGCAAATCAAAGCCTCACTCTCCACAGGATACCAAGCTGATTAAAATACTTTCTTTAA
Source organism: Heterocephalus glaber (assembly GCF_053883595.1). NCBI lineage: Eukaryota > Metazoa > Chordata > Mammalia > Rodentia > Bathyergidae > Heterocephalus > Heterocephalus glaber. Next base: position 4,757,634 of record NW_028258369.1, read on the forward strand.
GAAGGATATTGGCAATTTTGTTGAACTGTAATAAAAACTAACTGTATGTTGGCTCCAGAAACCCAATATCCTCTCCTGAACATTACTGTCACTAGTTAAATACATGGGTTTTCCTTTCAAAAGAGACCCTTTTTAAAAGATGCAGTCTCTATAAGGCCTGCTCAACAATGGTGTAATAGTGCTTTTCTTTTTTTCCAAGAGGCAAAAATGAGGCTTAATATCAAACTTGTGCTCACCTGTACCTCCGACTGTCCAGTGGCTTCTGAAAATCCACCTTAGTGGGAACTTAATAGGCAACCTACTGAACTCTGCAAAGATAATTGATATCCACCTAAATTCTCGAAAGATGAGGGTGTGTGTGTGTGTAATGATGGACAAAAACTAAAGAAATCAGGCTTGCTGCTAGAAACTAAATTCACATTCAAACATAAGACAAATGAAATCAAATGAAAGAAAACAAAAATATCAATAACAGAGGTTTGAACATTAAGTTCAAAATAATGAACTGTAGGGTTCTGCACCATATTCAATTTTCACGGTTGGGACCTGTTATTCTGCAATACACATAAGAGGGAGGAAGCAAAAATATGCTCTCAATATATTAAGTCTTTGAAGGCTCTATTAGATGAAATTTGCATACAGTGTTCCTCAAAACATCTGTACCATGACTTAAACTGTTTAAACTGACCTGGAGGGTAAACATATATGTTTAGTAGGCCAAGCAACACCATGGTTCTCAGTGTTTGCTGCATACTAGAATTACAAGGCAAGCTGTTAAGAATCCTGAAACCCAGGCTGTACCCCAGACTAGGTACATCGTAATTGTTAGGGCACAGGTGCTGCTGGTATTTTTAAAAGCTCTTCTATTCCAAGCAATTCCCATATAGGGTCAAGATTGACTGCCTGCCTTTGTCTGACCATGGATTAGCATAACGTTTACCTAACATGTCATTTACCTATCTTTAGAATATTTACATGAGTTATCTTATAAGACTGTTATAGCATCACCTGGGGAGGCTTTTTAGCTCAATGTCCCAGCTGCACCCCAGAACAATTTCATAAGAATTTCTGTGAAGAAGGCCCTACAAGGACATCGGTATTTTCAAGAATTCTTCAGGCGATTACTAACTTCAGTCAAGGTTGAAAAACAGTGCAAATTTAAATATTGAGAAGCAGCAACAAAGAACCCTGACTTGGCGTAACTAAATCATTTTAAAGTATAGTCTTTATTATTGCCTATTCTTTGAGGCTACAGATATCACCCAAGAAGTTGGAAACACAGGAATAGTCTGCCTTCTGAAAATAAACACACAAAGACACTACACAGAGGTAGTCAACCCAGAGGGGAAGGGAAAAATTAAAAAGCTTAAATAGTTTTTTCCAAGGCTCTTCCCAGTGATTCTAACCCCGGAAACACATGAGAATCACCTGAGAAGTTTTTGAAACTTACCAATGTCTGAGCCCCAATCCCAGGGTTTTTTATTTAATTGATTAAATTGGTAGATTTTAAAGCTCCCTAGGTGATTCCAGCATGCATCCAGCATTGAAAACCACTGCCCCAGGTAACTCAGGAATATGTTCATGTGCCAAAACTGCAAGACAAACTATGATGTTGACAGATGCAAAGAGAAAGTATTTACAGAATAACACAATGAAGTATAAATAAAAATGAGGAATAGATATGAAACATCAACAATGGTCATGCAGCTTTGTTAAAAGAAAGTGTTCGGCAAAGGACTTCAAATATCCTCATTCCAGTAGTAAGGCAACTCCTCAAATAGGAAGATTTGTTCATTTATTTTAGCTAAAGGACTTTTCATGACATCAGCTGTTTCTTAGCCAGAAAAATAATCTGGGTTATGTGCTGAATTGCCCTTAGTTGGGGATGTACCTATGCAGACACTAAGCACTCCAGTGCTTTGGCAGTGACTGCTCATGACATCTCCGTAACTGGCACCAGGTCTTGGCACCTGTCTCCATCTTGTATGTATTTACCCAAAAACCATTCTTCAGCAAGGTCATGGCCAGGACCAGCTAACCTTCCCTTCTAGACATTTTACTACTTCTATCTACAAATTCCAATAGTTATCACTTCAAGCTCTGAAACATGAGGAAGCATGTATTGTTCATTGTTTCTGAAAATATAAATATTGACGCTTAAGTTCTACATTACATTTGTTATGTGTACAAATGTGTGTTATTAGGAATTAAGCTTCAGGTAAATGATAACTCTTACCCTTGATTTTTCTGTAGTATGCTTCCCACATTCTTATGAACATTTACAAATTAGAGATTTCCTATTTTGTTGAAGTTTCTTTATACTAGAGATTCTGATCTTTTATCACAAAGGAGGGGAGATTTTCTATTCGTGTTACATTTGTTGGTTTTCCGAATAATTTCCCACCTGCAGATCTGATAATGTGTAGTTTTCTTCACAACAGCACACACTTGTTTTGAGGGCTCTCATCTTACATTTGGGGTGGGGATGCGGCTCAGTGATACCGCACTTGCTTAGTATGCACATGGCCTTAAGTTCAATCCACAGTACCACACACACAAAAATAAGAACGCATTTTAGATTTACTGTTGTCCAGTTGTGAGTTGAATAGGAACGTCTTTTGACCAGTCAGTGAAAATAGTGTAAGTCCCTGTTTCTGTTGTCCTGTTTCCATTGCATAGAACCTAAGAACTCAGAATGGGAACTTTAAGTGTCTTAAAGGATTAAGAGGTTATTGGGATATAACAAAGTGAAGCAGTTAAATATAAATAACACTCTCATGAGGTTTGGCTATGAAAGGAAATAAAGACCATAGTGACTGAAAAGGAAAAATCATCAAGAATGGATTTGGGGATTTTGTTTATATGATGGGACAAAAAGGAGTAGGGAAACATTAGAAAATGTAATTTCCTAAGAAATCGGGAATCAGTGAGATCCAGATTATGTGAAAAGCTCAGTTTTAGCTACAAGACACTGCATCTTCCTTTGAGATGGGCCAAAAGTTCTCACACAATAGGTGTGTTGCAGATGCTGAAGAAGTTAGTTTCTATATTCTTGTGAAATGCACGAGAATGCATAGAGTTACAGAGTTGCATATGAAGTGAATGAAGAGATGAAAGGGTGGTAAATTTGAACAGAGTGGAGTCACACAGAGATGCTGAAATGAATGGGAAAGAATCAATGTTGATATCCAGTTAAGTATGGGAATTCAGGGACTGAAACTTTTACTGGAGATACACAGAGGTCCACATTCAAAGCTCCAATAATATGTGCAGAGGGCAATAAGTATTTTAATTCTTGACAAATACAATGAAACAATGATGCAAGATGATGAAGGATATTGGTACAGAGTGGAGGTAGTGATGGTGTATGAAGAAGGTGCTCCATCACAAAGGAACTGAGGAGAATAAACTAGAAGGGTCAAGAGAACAAAGGTCTCTACGAGGTCATAAAAGGTAGAAGGTGAGAAAAATGCAGGCAGAGAGATAGGAAAAAACATAAGGTGTGGATAAAAGATGAAATGTGCAAAATTTAAGAATCCAGATGAGAAATAATTCTAAGTGGTGACAAGTTTCAGGGTATTTTCATGACAGTACACAACTGAGTGGGATGGAAGTGAAGCTCATTGAAGTAGAGGAGGTCACTGAAGTAAAGAAAGAGATCTATTTGTTCTATAGATCCTCATTATTAATTTAACTCACAGTGATGGAAAGGTAGAAAATAATTCTGGGAGGCAGATATCAGATGTTCAAGGGATGATGGCATGGACAATGAGACTAAGAAAGACAGCAACCAGAAAAATATCAGGGGAGGCATCCAGATGATACTGGTTCCAAAAGAATAGGCCCAAGAGTACACCAAAGAACAGCAGCAAAGAGGACAGTCTCCACTGAGGAAGCCAATGCCAACTGTCAACCCTGAATGAGTAGGTAGAGAAACTGTGGTGCATCCACTGAAAAGAGCTGCAGGAAAGCAATTTACCTTTGAATAATTTGGTTAGGGTAGGATATTAGAAGGAACATTCCATGAAGACACTGAGGACACCATGAAAGGGTAAGAGAAAAGCTTCAGACTGAATAGGAGTGATGAGAGTCAAAGGAGAAGAAAGCAGTACAGAAATTTTAATAGAGGAAAAAATGCAACAGAGCAAAGGAGACTGTGTTTGGAGTATTAAGTTGCCCAAAACTATCATTCCTCTGAGAGAAAACATTCAAATACAGTGGACCCTTGACTTACAAACTCAATTCATTGACAAGGGCTGGTTGTAACTCAAGTTGGGCAATTGAAGGCTCAGGCTCCTCTACACAGCCTTCAAAGTCTCTCTCCTATATACAGGCAGATCTCAGTGTCCTTAGAGAAACATTGGCTCGGGATTTCTCAATTAACCCCACACAGGAAAGGATGTGGTAATGTTTCTTCCAGAACTCTTTTAGGGTTAAATCTGTTTCTGAGACCATCTGGAAGCACAAGTGGCTGGTATTCAGGTCATAACTGAAGACCTTGTTTGTAAGTTAAAACTAAAATTCTGGTTATAACCCAAGTTGTTCATATGTCAGGCCAGTCATAATTCGTAACTCGAGGGTCCACTGCACCAATGTGGAGAGTCTGCTGTGGCCTTGATTGGCTGTTTTTGAGGCAAATGACTTTGCCAGACTTTTAATTCTTGTTCTTACTATTAAAGCCTTATATTCAATATGGTTTTAATGGTAGGTCTTTTCACATTCTTTATGGAAGGATGATCGAATGTTTCTTTAAAAAGTTGATGATCATAGCCAGGCATAGTGGCACACTCCTGTAATCCCAGCACTTGGGAGACTTGGGCAGGAGGATTGCTATAAATTCAAGGCCAGCCTGGGCTACATATTGACTTCGAGGCCAACCTGAACTACGCAGTGAGACCCTGTTTCAAAAAACCAAAAAAATTGACAATCGTGACAACTATTCAACTATGAAAAGTTAAGTTTGTGTCTCTTCTTCCACAAAGCCCAAAACCCTTGATGAGGGTCATTCTTTGAGGCCCTAACTATCATGCCATGTACACTGCAAATGACAATTGTGAGAGTGGTGGTGTATCTCCTTGCTTAACAGTAAGAAATGTGAAACACTGAAAATTTATATACTGAATTTATTTTTAGGCAGCAGAAATTAGTTCTTCTAACCCAATACCATATCCGAGTAAAAGATTGTGCCCAATGGACAAAGGAGTAGGTAGGAGTTACATTCCAGATTAATTGAATCTATCTCTAAAATCCTCCAAAAATATCATTGTTTTCCCAAAGAATACTCCCTTACTTACTACTCAACTGTTTCAGGGAGTAATAAAAATGAAGACTAAGACTTTTTTTAATAAGCTAGGAGATATAAAGTAGAAACAAGAGTTACAGTAATGTGTTCCTTAATATTTCCCTACAGTTCATGGGGATGCTTTCTATAGGATCTGAGCTAGATATTTCCAAGAAACTGTAAAAAAGAATGACTTTCCAAGACAAAGATGTCTGGATTCAAATCTGTTGTGAAATCTTCTGAATCTTTGACCTCAGGCAATTTACCTAAACTTTTCTTGTGTTTTGGTCTCTTTATCTGTGAAATACAAGGTGAAAATTACTTCAGAAGCTGTTGAATAAAATGAGCTACGTTATAGACAGGATAGGCATTTGTACATGTTTGATTCTCTGGAAACTTCCCTCCCTTCTCAGTAAGGTACTAGCCTTCCTTTAATTTTCCAACTGGTTCTAGAATAAATGCTATTGCTCAAAGTTAATACAACTTTGCTTTTGATTCGTAATATGTGGTAGTGCTTTTTCCCACTTCCCTATCGCAAGTACCTATAATTAAGTATATCCAGGAACCTTGAAAACGTAGTGATTTTCTCCAATTCCTTCACAGCAATTTGACATGGATCACTCCCTGTAAATAGTGACATTAAATAATTATTGGGAGCTTGACAGAATATTTACTTTAAGCTATCATTCTTTTTTCTACTTGTAAATAATTAATGAGATTTCTTCTAGGGTGTAGTCTATAGTTTGAAGTTTAAATGTCAAAGAAATAAAGCTTGTTACCTGGGGAGCAGGGGTGATGAATTTCACAATAAAAATGGTGTAGCACCAAGGATCAAGTTGACCATTGCAGATTCTGAATCCAGAAGTACAGGATTTTCAGTTTTAGTAAATGTCATTCTTCATTTGGTCAGGAGGAGTCCCTCACCAGTTTTGAAGGAACCAAAATTTTCCTCAACTCTGAATCCCCCAAAAGTAAAACTATCAAATGTGTTTATTTATGAAGGAAGCTCTTTTAAAGTAGTGCTTTACTTTTGTTGTGCTTATTTACTGCTGATTTAATAATCACCAAGAACCATGACAATGTAAGATATATTAATACCTCACCTCAGACTTATTCTTCCCTTCCATTGAACTCCACTCCTCCTCCTATTGGGTTCAAGAAGGAACCCAGAATTCCCATGCTTGTAAAAATTTCCTGCCATCCCTCCTCCTACCCAAAGTATTAACCTCCACTATTCTTTAGTTCAAGATCATTAACTTTAACGAGCCACCCTTCACTTCTGTTTGTGTAAATCACCAACCCAGGTCTCTTGGTTTAGCTGAAGTGCTCTGAAACTTCATTACTGTAGGACTCTGCAAATTTCTTGTTTATCTCTCACGCATCTGCAGCTTCTGAACTCTCTCCTCTGTGCCCTCTACAAATAGTTCTCAAATGTTTTTGTCAAATGACTCCTGTAATCTTTTAAAAATTACTGAGACCCCCCCCCCTCCAAAATAACTTTTTTTTTTCTGGTACCGGGGATTGAACTTGGGACCTTGCACTTGTGAGGTAGGCAGCAGAAACACTGAGTTAAATCCCCAGCCCCCAAAATAACTTTTTATGTGGGTTATATTTACCAATATTAGCTGTATTAGAAAATTTTTTAAATTACTATTTCACAACTAATAACTCATTTACATGTTAACGTAAACTACATATTTTTCTAAAAATCCTAACTTTTTAAAACAAAAACAAATGAGTAAGAAGAGCAGCATTATTTTACATTTTTATAAGTCTCTTTAGTGCCAGGCTTAATAGAAGACAGCTGGACTCATATCTGCTTGTGCATTCAGTCTGTTGTGATGCGCTATTTTAGTTGAAGTATATAAAGAAACTTTGGCCTTACCCAGATATGTGGTTAGAAAAAGAGGAATATTTTAAGAATCTTTTCGGATAATTGTGGGTATTATTTTTGACACTACAACAAAACTCAAAAAATGGTAGCTTTTGAAAATTAGTTACGATGAGGAACATAAAACTATATTAAACATTTGTATTTGTTACATTAAAATCTATTAGTCTATCTTACACTTTGAGTGGATCTTCCACCTATGCATGATTTTGTAATATCATACATAACTCATTCCTAAAATATTGCTTCATGGTTTTTGAAGATGTTCCAAATACTGACACTTTCTATCATATAATAGCAAAAGATTCCATTTGTTAATATCACCAATGATCTAATCAAAGGAATGTTTAAATATTGGGCAGCTATTATCTTGGCAAATAAAAGTTTTCCCCAAACCAAATTTTACTTTGAATTTTATTGTTAGCAACAAATATTGTCAGACATTTTCCTTGAAATAACACTCTTACTTTGGTCACCTTTGGGAAAGTGCGCCAAATCCTCAAGTCTGGGAAGTCATTATTTTTATTGTCAGTGTTTGTTTCAGGTAAAAACAACATTCAGGGAGAAAAGTGGTTAGTTCAGTACTCAACATGTGCTTTTGTTCAAGACGGACATTGTACCTCAGTATGGAGAACAAGTGTTTGATGCTTCCTTTTTAATGACACAGAATGTTGAGATGCAATCAAGGATAGAGACTGGATAAACTGCTATTCTAGAATTAATGCTTAATTGTCACCAAAATCCCTTGAATGTTATTTGTTCTATAAGACGGGTATAAGTGTTATACAAAGCGAGTTAGAATTGTTATAATATATTGACATCATTTTATGATCTCTTAATAAATCTCTTTGTAAACTTTAAAAATGAGATTTCTCATCCTGTACTTAACATTTTAGCCTTATACCAACCAGGATGTCTCTGGCTGCAGGTACAGTAATAGAAAACCTTACTCAAAATGATTTACATTTATGAGAAATTGTCATCTCTCAATGGGAGAAATCTCAAAGTCAGGCATCTTCAGGGTAGGTTAACTCAGGGCTCGCCATACCGTGATGAGCCTCACACTTGCAATGATGTATTAATATGTGGCATGTCTAGCTCACAGTAAGATGCTGCCTTTTCTTTTCTCAAAGAATGAAGAGGCCTTTCCCAGAAAGCTTCCATCAGATCTCATCCTGCATCTCATGCCAGATTGTGCCACACGTCCACAAGTCCACCAAAGTGAATGGAATCTCCATGACTGGCTAAGTTGCAATCAAGAGGAGAATGGGAGTGGCATTGGAGCTAATGACATCAGTGCTCTGCTGGCCGTTCCTTTGCTCTGCCCTTCCGCACCCCTTGCTTAGCTCATTAAAAACTCCTGTGACTCCCAATGTGAGAGTTTTTTTTAACTGTGGGTACAAAGCTGTGTACACAGCAAGCCAAAAGTACCAGAGAATTAACACTCCCAGAAGCATTCCTTAACCAATGATAGAAGCCACATGACAATGCACTCTTTATTGGTAGTCTTCTTTCTCATGTCTCATTTCTCCACTTCTCTTACCAGAGTTTCTTGCTATCATCTCCCAAATAAAGTATGTGCAAAAGCATCCGTGTCTCAGGGTTTGCTGCTAGGGGAGCTCCAATCAGAAAAATAGCCTACTCATCCTCCAAACAAATCTATTACAGTCAGAAATTCAGAAACCTCTTTTTAATTCTTTGTTCTCAGATAATCTTTATTAGCATCCTTCTGCTATTAAAAAACTTGTTTTCTGCCACAGACTGTACAATTTAAACATGCACACAAAATAATTTTATTAATTACATGAAGTAAATCATGTTGCCTGCCATACTCAGGCCTCCTTCTCAGAAAGCACTACCTCACCCCCCAGCCTGTGCTCAAGGGCCAGCCATATGTGGCCAGATTTTGAACCAAGGGTCACACCCATATGAGAAGATAAACAAAGGCAATCCAATTTCCTCTCTTGAAAATTTAGATTAGCAAATACCAATACCAAGGAAATGAGGAGAATGAATTGAAGCTATGAACAGTTTGTCTGGGCCTTAAAAGCAGTGAAAATAAATTATTATGAGCCAGAAACTATGAGAAAAGAAAAATTAGGATGCACTAAGAAATGACATATGAAGGAGAAGAAGAAGAAGATAAGCAAATGGTATCAATTCAAAAGGAAGCAGGCATGCTTAGGAACACCTAAGTCTTATTAACAGGGTAGCTCTGGAATGGAATTAAGGTTTCAACAGCTGTTTTTCTGTTCCTGCCTCTATTTCCAACAATAATCTCCATGAGGCTTGGCACTGAGCTACTGAATTTAAATTTTCATGAGATTCTATCCCCATATTGGCCATGCCTATTCTGATATCAGGTCACCTTCTTTGAGGCACCTTGAGTAAGCATCTAACAACCAATATTCTAATAAAAATGCTTTTTAAAACTTGATTATAGAAAATACTGGATGTCTCAATATGTGAGACATTTAAAATGTGGCCCATGTTCTACACCAATGGGAATACACGTCAGATTACTGAACAGTATACTTAAAAGGTTAAGAGGGTAAATTTTATGTTATTTTTACCACAATCATGCATGTATGTAACATATTTGTCTAAAAGATAATATAAACAAGAATAAAAAAGCTCATGATCATTAGTTATAAAAGAGTTTGGAATAAAGCATCCTGTCTTGTGATATACCCACAAAATAATTCTATTTTCCAAAATAATATGATGTTATCCCTCAGGTAAGAGTCAAAGAAAAATACTCTGCTATTTTACTTTTTTAAAATTGAGGATATAAAAGGATTGAAAGTAGTTGGACCTTAGAAAAATTTTGGAGAAAGAAATTGATTTACTGTGACCACTTTCCCAAAACCTAGGGAAAAGAATCTAAAGGGATCATCTTGAAAGTTTTGTGTATTTCTAATGCAGGTTGAAACACATACTGAGTAAGAGTCAGGCTCATTGCTGAGTAATGTAAGGCACCAGAATCCAGCTATCCGGCTGCTGTAAAACAGGAGTGAAAAAAAGATTGCTTCACTGGGGGTCATGGGCATTCCTAGAGTAATTTACAAGAAACATGCACAGGAGTATTAGTGGAGTTTCATCTCAGATATTGTCCAAGAGAGTTTGTTAAAGGGACAAGGAGAAAGACATTAAAAGTGAGTCAAGGAAGGAGTTAGTAACCAACTAAAAGCAATCATAGATTTGCCCTTATCAAGGGAACTCAGAATGAAAGTGAGAGATGGCCAGCAATGAAATGAAGCAAAGGGCCACAGGGTCCTCTGATGAACTCATACAGGTTCCCTGGAAAGACTTAGCTTTAAACACCTGCCAGATCCAAAGAGCACAAGTACTAGATCACCAAATAATGACAGGCAAGCAAGAGTGTTCTATCCTTCCTCTTCTCCCAGCTCTAAACCTAGAGTGGCCCAAAAAGGTTTTGGGAAGGGATTAATGTGTAAGAAAAGTAAGAAAGAGCAAGCCAATCAGAACACCCACCTATTCACCTGCCCATCATCAAGCAACCAGCCTGCAGAAAATAGACTAGAAGAATGGAATTTAATATTTTAATGGACAAATTAATCATTGACTAAATTTACTTTTATTATCTAAATGCAACCATCAAAATTATGGGGCTTTCCTTCAGTGTCCTAAAAGACCAATAAAAGAACCTGTTCCACCTGCTCCACTGCTGGTGGGAGTGTAGACTGGTGAAACCACTGTGGAAATCAGTACGGAGATACCTCAAAGAACTAGGACTGGAAGTCCCATTTGACACCGCTATTCCACTGCTGGGGATCTTCCCCAAAGAATTAAAAGAATCATACTACAGTGATATATGTGTGCCCATGTTCATAGCAGAACAGTTTGTAATAGCTAAAACTTGGAAACAACCCAAATGCCCATCAACTGAAGACTGGATAAAGAAAATGTGGGGGTTTTTTATAAAATGGAGTACTACTCAGCCATAAAAAATGAGAAATTAGAGACATTTAGAGCTAAGTGGATGCACATTGAGGCCATACTCTTAAGTGAAATAAATAGGACACACATGAGTAAATTCCGAATAGTTTCTCTGGTGTGAGAAACTGAAAGTGTAAATAAGGACTAAATGTATAATAGGTAATGTGATATAGGAAGAAAAGGGGCAAAGGGGAAGGAAGTGGGAGGGCTAGGGGAAAGGATAGAAGGGAATGGGATTAATATGAGAAAATGGAAAAATAGGAACAAATCTTTGTAAATAGGGAGGAATGGAGGGGTTGAAGGGAGGGCTGGGAAAGGGTGAAAAATAAGAACCAAGAGAGACTATGTAAAGGTGCAAATTTCCAATGATGAATGTCAATATATTGTATACCTAAAATGTACCAATGATTAGAATGAATAATCGAAAATGTAAAATAGGAAGAAAAGGTCCAAAGGGGTAGGGGTAGTGTGAGGGGCAGGGGAAAGGAAAGAAGGGAAAGGAAAAATAATGAGAACTGGAAAAAATGGAAATAAAGTCTTTGCAAATAGGGAAGGGTGGAGGGGGTGAAGGGAGGGGTAGGAATGGGGAAAAAATAAGAACCAAGAAGCATTATGTAAAGGTACAATTCCCAATGAGAAATGTAATTGTGTTGTATACCTACAATGTACCAATAAAAGAATTTAATTAAAAAAAAGAACCTGTTCCATAAAATAAATCTAAGGAGACAAATATTGGGAGATAAAAATAAAATTGCTTTGTAATTATATCCCATGAACCCTGCTTATTCAACGGAAAGGTTACATTAACTTTAGGAAAGCATTACTATAGGTAGAAGTTTAAAAAGGCTCAATCTAACTGTATATACACTGTATTTTAAAAATAAAAAGAAAATACCAAATATCTTTATTTAGATAAGAATGATATTATTGCAGAGCAAAAGTATAAGCAAAACAAAACAAACCAAAGCTCTACTGAATGAATCTTGATTTGATGTCTAAAACATTAAAGAAAATGGAGAGAATTAAAACGTGAAATTTTCCCATGCAGAAAATGTTGTAATTCTGTTTTCCAAATTGCAGATCCATTATTTTTCAATGAATACAATCAGTATTCTATGCTGAGATCTACTCTATCCTCAGTACTCTAAGCTTATATTTCTCTTTGTATTGTATGTAATGAAGTAGACACAGATTTTAATGATACTAATAATATTAAGAAATTAAATAAAATGACGAAGATGTGATATGTATATGTACAAATTCCCCAAAATGAACATAATTATGTGTCACAAATATATACTACTAATAAAAATGTTTAAAAATCATGAGGACTTCAAATAAAACTAGAGAGTCAATGACGAAGGAGAGAGAAAGAACTCTTTTAAAAAAGCAACTCTTGGCTTCATTGATTTTTTCTATCATTCTCTTAGTCTCCATTGCATTGATTTCTCCTCTGATCTTTATAATTTCCTCCCTTGTATGAGGTTTGGGGTTGTCCTGCTCTTCTTTTTCTAGAAGCTTGAGGTTCAGCATCAGGTTGTTTAATTGGGCTCGTTCTGTTTTCCTAATATGCATATTCACTCCTATGAATTTCCCTCATAAGACTGCTTTCATTGTGTCCCATAGATTCTGATATGTTGTATTGTCATTGTCATTGAATTGAAGGAACTGTCTGATTTCTTCTTTAATTTCCTCTGTGACCCATTGGTTATTCAGAAGTGTGTTGTTCAATTTCCACATGTTTATGAATTTTTTTGAGTTTCTCTTGCTATGGATCTCCAATTTCATCGCACTATGGTCTGATAATATACAGGGGATAACTTCAATTCCTTTGCACTTACTTAAACATGTTCTATGTGTGAGTATGTGGTCTATTTTGGAGAATGACCCATGTGCAGCTGAGAAGAATGTGTATTCTGATTTTGTGGGGTGGAAGACTCTGTAAACATCTGTTAAGTTCATTTGTTCAAGAGTTCGATTGAGTTCTTGTATTTCATTACTTATTTTTAGTCTAGTTGATCTATCTATTTGTGACAGTGGGGTGTTGCGGTACCCCACTACAATTGTATTAGTGCATATACAACTTTTCATATCCGTTAGTATTTGTTTTATATAGTTGGGTGCACTAGTGTTTGGTGCATAGATATTTATGATTGTCATCTCTTCCTCTTCGATTCTTCCCTTTACAAGGATGTAGTGTCCTTCTTCATCTCTCTTAATCAGTGTTGGTTTGAAATCTACTTGATCTGCCAAGAGGATAGGTACTCCTCCTTTTTTTCAGGTTCCTGTCACATGGAGTATTGTTTTCTACCCTTTACCTTTCAGTCTATGAGTTTCCTTTTGAATTAAGTGTGTTTCTTGTATGCAGCATATTGTTGGATTTTGCTTCTTGACCCATTCTGCCAGTCTATTTCTTTTGATTGGTGAATTGAGACCATTAACATTGATGGTTATAACTGAAACATATTGACTTGTCATTGCCATGACTTTTTCTTTTTGTTGGGTTCTCCCCCTTTCCACTGAATTTCTTGTCATGCCAGATGGGTTCATTCTGCTTTGCTTCCTGGGGTTGTGATCCTCAATGTCTGTTCCTAGGCTATTGTGTAAAATTCTTTGGAGTGCTGGTTTGGTATTCACGAAGTTCCTAAGGTGCTCTTTGTCATGAAAGTATCTTATTTCTCCATCCATTTTGAAAGATAGTTTTTCAGGGTACATCAATCTGGGTTGGAGGCTGTTTTCTTTTAGGGCTTGGAATATGTCACTCCCAGCTCTTCTTGCCTTGACGGTTTGTATTGAGAAGTCTGCTGTGATTCTGATGGACTTTCCTTTGTATGTGATTTGTTTCTTTTCTCTGACTGCTTGGAGAACTTTGTTCTTCTGTTGAGTTTCTGGAATCTTAACAATTATATGCCTATGTGTAGGTTTTTTTTGATCAAGGCTAGTTGGAGTCCTATATGCCTCACTTATCTGTATGTCAAGCTCTTTTCCCCTGCTTGGGAAGTTTTCTGCCATTATTTCTGTGAAAAGATTTTTTATGTCATCTGCCGTCTCTCCTGTTTCTTCATTGAGCCCAATCAGTCTTATGTTATTCTTCTTTGCATCATCTAGTAGCTGCTGGATTGATTTCTCATGTTCCCTTATAATTTTGAAGCAATTTTTCTTTTCCTGGTCACTAATTGCAATCTTATCTTCTATATCTGAAATTCTGTCCTCACATTGGCTCATTGTGCTGTGTAGACTTTCAGTGGAGTTTTTCATGTCCTGGAAATCTATTTGCATCTGTTTTATGGATTCCATTTGTTTCTTATGTTGGGATTCCATCATGTTCCTGAGCTCCTCTCTAGATTTATTAATCATGTCTTGCACTAGGGGCACAATTTCTCCTGTTATCTGAGAAATTATTTCTGATTTCATTTTTTCCAGATCCCCTTTTGATGCCAGTTCAGTGGGTGCAGGTGGTTGAGTATCAGAGTGTTCCACCTCATTTCCCTTTGGAGTTGCTGTAGGTGATCTGGAAGTCTGGTTTTGAGACTTATTTACGTGTTTTCTCATTTCGACTGGGGCAGGGGGCTGTTAGCACCTGCAGGGATTACCTCCTCTGAGCTGGGAGAGGTGGGACAGGGGCCGCGAGCAGCGGTAGGGATGGTGACCCAAAAGCCCTTTCCTGTGGGCTGGGAGCAGCAGGAGGGATGGTGGCCAGGAAGCCCCTTCCTCTGGACCAGGAGCAGTGGGATGGCAGCTCAGAAGCCCCTACCTCTGGGCTGGGAGCGGTGGGAGGGATGGTGGCCCGGAAGCCCCCTCCTCTGGGCCAGGAGCAACAGGACAGAAGGTGGCCCAAAAGCCCTTTCCTCTGGGCCGGAAGCAGCAGGACTCAGTACCTTGGTCTGGTGGTCTGGTGTCCTCTGCGTCTTTGTAGTGTGGAACCAGGTGGCTGCCTGTCTGCAGCAGGGTGATTCGGCATCTTCCGCATGACCTGCTATTGTTATATTCATTCCTGTGGATAAAGACATTGAGGCACAGAAAAGTAAAGTGATTTGCACAGGACCACGGAATTAATAACTTCCCCAGCTGAAGCTGGGACCCACACTTGTTTTGTATGTTTTCATTTACTGGGGAAATATTCAGAACAATGAGAGATGTTTTAGAATATTTATTGATTTAACTTTGATTTCTGACTTTGGCAGGTGTCCTGGGCTCCTTTAACACCTGTGCCATTTGGACAGTCAAAGAGAGCATGGTGTCTCCTGACAGATAAAATTCTACTTTCAATTGGCCTGTTAGTGAACACACCTGAAGAAACTAATCCTCCTACTCCCAACTGTCAGCAATCCCTTAATAAGTCCTAAAATGATTAAAATAAATCCTCTTAACAAGTCCCATCAGCGAAAAAATTATTAACAACTAAAAATGATT
Organism: Heterocephalus glaber; assembly: GCF_053883595.1. Taxonomy (NCBI): domain Eukaryota; kingdom Metazoa; phylum Chordata; class Mammalia; order Rodentia; family Bathyergidae; genus Heterocephalus; species Heterocephalus glaber. The sequence goes on from NW_028258369.1 coordinate 4,773,179, forward strand.
TCCATATGTTCCTGGCTTGCCTAATGACAAAACTCAGGAATCTATTAAAATTACTTCTGGCCGTCAAGCAGAAAAGCAAACATGCTTTCTATAATTCCTTTTTAATAACACTGGACCAGTTTACCCAGCAACATGACCTTCAAACAACTACACAGTTATCCCCAGTGACAGTATGCTGGCACTTTTCATTCTGCTTTTAAAAAAGAAAACTAAAGAATATCTACCCCATTACAATCTTCTACATTGGTAGATTCTAATGTTTTGTTTGTAAATTACCCTTTATACCTGTGGAAACTGTGTGAGGCTGGTGGGCTTCTATAAATAAACAATATATTCTGTATAACAAGGAAATAACATATTGAAGCCATATAATCGTTCCTATACATATATGTGTTACTCTCAGGATAATGTTTTTCCTTCAACTGAAATTTTGTTAGGAAATCCAATTGCACAATGTGATTAGCTGCATCTTAATGCACTGAGGGTCACAGGGAGAAGCCTGCAGTCTTCACCTTCCCCTGTGTTCCAGGGTGCCCCTGAATGAGGTCACAGCCTGTCCCCTTCCTCCATGCTTGTCAGTCTTGTGCTTGTTTCCTTATCACTCTCTCTCTTCCTTACACTTCTCTCTCTTCTTTCCTGTGTTCTCATTAACTTCATTGTCCTCATCAGATGACTTTGAATGATCACAGAGAAACGATTGGTAAATGAATTGCAGTAGCAATCAGTTTACTTGAGGCTGACCCTGCCTCCTTATATGTGAGAATTAGGAAATTAGAGGGAGAGGGAGGGCGTGAGGGTGGGAGGGGAAAGGGGGAAGGAAGGAAGGAAATTCGACATTTTAGACACTTGTAGAAATGCACCCAGGAGAGACATTATATGATAAAGGTGTTAGGTTATGGCATTCCCAATGTGACGATAGATCCTTAAAAAGTTGTATCTATTTAGACGTGTGTGTGCGCGCGCGCATGCGCTTAGTTTAGAAGAAAGTGGGAAGAGTTTCAGCAAGAGAATTTGCAGTTTCTTCTGGATTCTTCTACTCATACTGTTCTACCCAAAGAATTCCATCTCAATTGGTATGGGGAGAAAAGAAGGTGGCGGGGGGGGGGGGCGGAATATCTGGCCTCTATTCAATGTGAGTGTAGATTTGAAGTCCAGACAGTCTGCCCAAAATGACTGCATTACCTATGGAATGTGCTGGAATATCTAAAACATTTTTTAAAAAATCCCTAAGGCACTTCTGACTTGCCAACCATAGGTTGAACCACAAATATTCACATCAATGTGATATAAAAAATTGGGACCTGAAACAGATTTTCCTCTACAAATAAAGTGATCTAAATATTCTTGTACCATGTTAGTGAAAAGTATGTTATGGACTGAAATTTGCACCCCCCGTTCATATGTTGAAGTCCTAACCCCGAGTTTCTAGGAATGTGACTGTATTTAGAGACAGGACTTTAATGTGTCCACATGACATCACAGGAAAAAGCCAAATCCACAAGCCAAATAAAAGCCCTCAGAAGAAGTCAACTCTATCAATACCTTGATCTTGAACTTCTAGCCTTCAGAATTGTGAGAAAATACACTTCCATTTTTAAAGCCACCCGGATGTGTTCCTTTGTTATGGTAGCCCTAGAAAATGAACACAGGGCACCATATTGAGCCCAGTCTTCATTCATTTTCCAAAGATCAGAAGTCAAAACTTGGAGCTGTTTAGCCATGGATAAAGCAAGGATTTGAAAAGAACTACAAAATTACAATTGGTAAGTGGAAGGAAGAGGTAAACTAATGGAAAAATACTGTTTTAACTATTTCTTGTCAACTGGGCTGTCACAGGTTGTGGCCAACAATATTATAAATACTAAAGACCTAGAAAGAAAGAAGGGCAGCCTCTTTTGTGTGTGTATGTGTGGTACGGAGGATTGAATCCAGAGTTTTTGCGTTAAGCCATATCCTCAGCCCTTTTAAAAAATTTTATTCTGAGACAGAATCTGGCTAAGTCACTAAGTTGCCCAGGCTAGGCTCGACTTGTTAATCTTCCTGCCTCAGCCTCCCAGAGTGCTGGGATTACAGATAATTACAGATAATTACACCACCATGCCCACCTGCCTTTTGGTAATTTCCTCCAATTTTCCTAGAACACGGGACATGAGCTCCAGGATTCCCTTAGGTTTGGAAGGTTAGGAAGGATGAAATAGGGAGATATCTATAGACAAAGAAAACTGCCTAGTTTGATGCCACGGCCTTCCTTTTTTCATTCTGAATAGATCCCTTCATAAAAAGCAAATGTTTCCTGATAATACACTGACAACTGAGAGAAAATTAGGAATAAAACATGTCAAAACATCTACACTTCTGGCTAAGAAAGCATGATGCATTATCTCCCAAATTATATGAGGATGTTTTGATAATAATAGTTACAAAATTTCCATGTGGATAGGAAACATTATACTGTACTTAACAATCAGCATTACTTGCTACTCCTACTCAGCCATACTCATCTTTTACTACTTACATTAACACTTTCTTTAAAATTTTTTCAACACTGGGACTTGAAGCCGGGACTTAGCACTGAGCCTACCTAGCCACCAGCTCTCTTTCATTTTTTATTTTGAGACAGTGTCCTCCTAAGTTGCTAAGTTGCCCAGGCTGGGTTTGAACTTGAGATCATCTTGTCTCAGTATCTCAGAAAGCTGGAGATTACAGGCGTGTGCTACCACAATCTTTTTTCCTGAATTAGTGCCACTTAGAATTTGACAGTATGCTTCATTTATGTAAGTCAAAGGCATATGTGTGAATTTGTGTGTGTATACATATGTGACTGTGCCCGTGTAAAATAGAAAAGAAAGACACTCATAGAAGTTCAGACAATGTGCACAATAAAAATGATCTATTTGGAGGAATTTCTAAATATCTCCTAGTGAAATTTCAGGAATTTCAACAGAGAACAAAGACAAAATAGCCATCTTAAACATTATTAATGGTTTCTTAGTGTTTCCTTTTCCTTTTTATTTTTTTCTCTCTGTGCTGCTTGTCTATTTTTAGCTCTTGGCATCCATTGATCTTTACAGATTCTTAACCTCTGTAACCTCACATTATTTTCTACAGGCAAATTTGTCTACATACCTCATTTCTATGTTTCTGCTATTATTAGCCTAATAAGTATTCTCCCTCACACTTGCTGCAAAGTGGTTTTCTACCCACACAAACAAATGAAGAAATAAAAAATGTGTCTTCACTTGCTGCACACAAGGTTTGTACTTAAAAATAAGCTGCAGTTTTAATTTTTTTGGCTCATAAGGAATTAGCTAATCCATCAGGTCAAAATAACCAGCACATGAAAAATGCTTGTTAGTTATCATCAATTTCATTTTTTAAGAGATGTTGGAATAGTTGGAAAGATTGTCAATCTATATATTCTCTTCTGATTATAGAGGAGACAGCCTGCCATTATACGAGAAATAGTTAATATTATAGCAGTAGGTGCCCAGAAACATACAACTTCTTCTGCATTCAGATTTGTATGTATTTAGAAAAGGTCTAGGCAGTCTAGTTTATATCAAATTCTTTAAAAGGGTGCTATATACTTATAGCCTACCTTTTATGAGAATCTAGATTAAGATCTTTTAGCAATTATAAGATTTTTTTTAAAGAAAACATTTCCTATTATGTTACTTCTATATTACTTAGGTTTTTATTGGTTATATATATAATATTATATATTATATATAATATTATATATAATATATATTTATGCTCACCACTGTTGTAGGACATGCAGAAAACACAAAAATATGTAAAATATGGTCCCCATCATTAAATTGCTTACAATTTGGCTGATGAGAAAAGATTAAGGAGCATAAACAATACAAGACCAAACTCAACTAAATCCTAAAATAAAGTTCTTTCCTAGATGAGTTTTAAAGAAGAGAAACTTCAGTGAAAATGAAAACAGACAAAGAAAAGCTCAAAGAGGAGGTTAATCTGATCTTTGGAGTGATAGGCTGACTTATTTATTGGTTCCTTTCTTCATTCTAGCCCACATCCATAGGCTTTGACATGTGACTTTGCAGACCGAGTGTATTCCTCTTCATCTTATGCTTTGCTTTGACCAATATAATACTAGCAAGCAAAGACTTGATGTATGCGCATCTTTTTGCATTTCTGCCATCCCTTAGTGAAGTACCTCCCCCGGGTGGCTATTGCTTCCTCAACCTGAGTTCCAGAATGAACATATGTGGGGCAGATCTGAGCTCAACTATCTGCAAGGAGCCAAATGTCTGGACTCACAGTTTGAAGTAAGGCTGTCCAGCTGAGCCCAGCCTGGATTAAGCATCTCCCAGACATGCAAAAAGGAATTTCTATACCACTGAATTGTATTATAATAGCTAGCTGGTACACTTGGAGACAGGTGTATACTTGGTTATAGCTTAAACCTGTTAAGGGTGAAACAGTAAGAAGGCAATTGTTTCCAATACAATATGCTTGGCCAGCTTCAAATATGAATGTTTAATGCCTTTTCTTTCTCTAAGTATTCATTAGTGCATTTGTCCATATTAGCAGGAATTCTGGTGTCTCCTGCTAAGAACTACCATATTCCCCGTACTTAAGAACTGTGATCACTGACTCAGTCCAACTCAGATTAGAAGGGACTCAGAATTTCCTCTGTCCAGTAGCCCCATCACAATTACAGTTCTCAATTGTCAGCTCCCCCTGCTCTTATCACTGTCGCATGGCATTGCTATGAAAACTCATCCCACAGAGACGGGTCTCTTTCTTTACTACAACATAGCCAGACTAGTTTAAATGCTTGTACAGGACTCAGAGTGTCACCTCTGGAATCCTCAAGGTTATACCCTTTTAAGAAATGTCTATTTACATGCTTACCTTTTGCTCTTAAAGTGGAATTGTTGGGCTGATGCAACTGGATTCAGAGGGCCTCAAAACCTCAACCAGAAGCTATTTTTCACAGGCCTTTCCCAGCACCTTCTATATCCTACTGGAAAAGGAATACTCTTTCTTTTCTTGTGCTAAGCATCTCATCTGATCAGAAAGGAGCTATTAACTTTCAATCCCCCCCCCAAAAAAAATAAGAGTGTGTCATTGCCTTTGCTCCTGTAGAGTTCTGTGCCCTTATGCAAATATATTCCTTTCTCTCCAGGGAACAACTATGCATACCAAGCAGCATCAGGAGAGGCGACCTTTATCACATCATAAAAATTATTGGTGCCCATCTACCTTCAATCTATGTAACTAAAATGTTACTTGGAGGTTCAAGAAAGAGTCAGATAACCTCTACTCCCAGTCTATGGGCTAGTTAACCTTGCAAAAGCACTTTGCAGTTTCTTTTGATAAAATGATTTTTACATTCTGTCTTACCAAGCATGGCACCACAAATGCAAAAATCCAAAGATAGGAATAAACTTGAGATATTTATAGACTATACTTGCTTTTAGAAATATTTATTGAGTGCTAAATGGATCCAGGAGTAATGCTTCATGCTAAGGAACTTTAGATAAACAAGATATATTCCAGGTCTTCAAGCAGCTCTCTATCTAAGAGAGTTGTAGTTATTTAGTGTGAGGTATTGTATTTAATATGGAAGTTTTAGAAGTGAAATGCTCAGCAATAGGGTATTAATTTTTATACCACTATATAGCTATTTTCTACCAATGAAAATGAAGTGATAGACTATTCAATGTTTTTAAAGTATTATTTTTCAAAAAGGCAGTTACATGCAATATTGCAGCATCAGCACATACCTGTCATATATAAATATTAAATATGTATATAAATGCAAATTATACAGAAATATAACATGTTGCTACAATGTTAATTATGGTTACCTTTTGGTGGTAGAATGATTAGCTTTTTCACCTATTTTTATTTTCCAATGTGATTACAAGGAATATGTATGACTTTTAAGAAAGAAAAATTAAAGATAATTTTAAGAGGTTAGCACACATGAAGACTAACTCTCCAGTCAAAACTTGGTGAAATTATAAAGGAAAAATTACAAATGGTGAAGTAATAATACAAACAACTCTTCACCATTAGACTCTAGTATTCTGTTCTCATGCTACGATACTTGGTTCTATATCTGGGTCTAAATAGGACCGATCTCTATATATGACGCTCCCTTAAAAAATTTGCAAATAATTTTAAATGAAATGCTTCAAGACTGAAAGTTTTATGTAAAATTTCTTCCCACATCATCAAAACTAAGAATCCATTTCCTCGAGAGTCTGACTTATTTTCAATGTTATTTGCAAAAGGACTTGAGCACCAGATTGGTAACTGCTTATGCTAAAATAGTACATATGATAACAAACTTGCTCTTCTATACATTGAGAGGCAGAGTAGATATTTCTAGACCTATTATGAAAATTTGTTAACCTTTTGCCTTCTCTCAGAGGACACTGTTATTCACATTTTCTAAATTCATCTACTTTTTCATACAATTCATCAATTTTTGCCCTGAAATGTCTAGTCATGCTTTCATTATTTATACTGTCTTGCCAACAGTTGGAATAAAATCAATTTCCTGAGCATATATTATATGGCACATATTATAAAAACTCTTTTACATATATTTTCTCATTTAACCCTGACAATAATTCTGTGAATGTTGTTATTATGCATCTTCCCATTTTATAGATAAAAACCTTGGTATTTAAACAGATTAAGTCTTCACTAAAAGGGATAAGGCTCCTGGGAGAAATGGTTGATCCAGTGCTGGGAAAGGTAGTACACAGGTAAACCTTGAATATTTTGTGAGGCAAGAAGATAAGGCAACACTCAGAAACTCAAAAGAATACAGGAACAAAATTAAATGGGTTCTCACTAGAAAAAATAGGACAAGTTTGGCATCAAAACAATGATATTGAAGGGAGGGGAGGGAAATGGGAAAAAAAGAAGAATCAAGATATATCATATACAGATACACATTCCCTATGATGAATGTGATCATTATACATATCTAAAATATACCAATGAAATTAATTTTAAAAAATCAATGATAATGTTCATAACACAACTGAATTTTAAACAATAATCTAAGAGTTCATATTGAGACAAGTAATAATAGATAAATAGGTAGGTACATGGATTGATTGATAGAGGCAACTGGCAAACAGTCAGAAAGATAAAGAAAGCAAAGAGAAAGCTCTTTTTACAGATTAATGCCAAATAATAAATGAGTAATGACAGAGTAAGAAAGTGATTTTGCAACTGCTCTAAAAATAATTTACTCACATGAGAATTATTAGTGCATAGAAAATAACTGGGTTAAAGTTTATTGCTCAAAAGGATATTTAGGGGCCGGGGATTTAGCTCAGTGGTTCCGGCGCCTGCTGCACAAGCACAAGGACTCAAGTTCGATCCCCGGTACCAAAAAAAAAAAAAAAAGGATATTTAGATAGTATTTTTCTTGGGTGACTTGTTAATTACAAAAGAAAATAGAGACCTTTAGTGGATCACTTAGCAAAGGTGTTATTTGCCACATTTCCCCACTACAAAGGTACCAATGTTGGCTGAAGGAAGCAAACTGACATTAAGTGCTTCCAGATATAATGTACTAAACAAGGCACATCACTTATGTAGTATTTTTACACGAAAATGCATAACCTGAATCAAATCATTAAAAGAATTTAATCCCAATTGAGTGACATTCTGCAAAACAACTGACCTAGACTTTTCAAAAATAGCTATGGCAGGAAAAACCAAAAAAGAAAAAGACTGAGGAACTGTCCTAGAAAGAGATTAAAGTGACATGAAAATTAAAGGCATATAGAATCCTGAATTAGGTCCTGAATCTAAAAAAGGAAATTGTTACACAGGACATCTATGGGCGATTGATTATATTTAAATAGGGATTTTATATTAGGTGACTATATGATATCCAATACGGGTACTCTGAATTTTGTAATTAACTGTATGTAAGAAATCACTCTTATTCTTAAAAAGTACATGATGAAATATTTAGGGATAAAGGGCCATTATGTCAAAACTTAAATGGTTAATAAAATACTAAGAATGGAAATATATATTTAGAGTATTAAATACAGCAAAAATTATCAATTGCTTAATATAGGTAAAGGATATAAGAGTGTATATTATACTTGTTATACTTTTTCTCTTCTTTCGCCATTTCTGTAGGTTTAACATTTTTCAAAAAGAGTTGGAAGGAAAAAGTTTGAAGCTACTTGCCAGAGATATTAAGTGAGAGGCGAACTAACTCTACAACCCTGACATTCTGTGTGCAAAGCCAGCAGGATGTCTTGACCACACCTCATTATCACAGCAGCCAGAGCAATCACTCCAAACAGCCAGTCCATTCAAAACCTTCTCATGGTTTTCCATCTCAGGGCAAACACTAACATCTTTCTGTACAACAGCTTATTTGGCCCTGTACCATGGCTACTCTGAGTGTGGAGTGTGGCCCTGGGACAGATTAGAAATGCAGAAGCCCAGATCTATGGAGTCTGAATCCACACTTCAAACAGAAGCCCCAGGGATTCACACACACATTACACCTTGAGAACAGCTGCTTCCATGTTGGAGTTGGAGTTGGCCTCCTAACTCCAACTTTGACTCTTACTGGTTTCCCTTTTTCTCACTCTACTCCACTCATATAGGCTTCCTTATATTTCTCAATCATTCCACACATAAAAACCACCTCAAGCCTTTTGCACTTGCTATGTTTTCTGCCTACAATGGACTGGCCCCAGACATTTACCTAGATTATTTGTCCTAATTCCTTCAGAACTCTTCTCAAATATCACCTAATCAAGGGGGCTTTGCTGTTGTTGTTGTTTTGTTTTGTTTTGTTGTTTTTTTGGTACCAGGGATCCAACTTGGAACCTTGTGCTTGCATCAAGGGGGCTTTTTGATACAGATTCTCAACAACTCCACATTCCCCAAGAATTCCTGTCCTGTTTACTCTGATTTCTTCTCCTCCAAGTCCTTATTGATCACCTGGCATAGTATGTCTTTGCTTGTTCTTTATTGTCTTCATTCCTTCCACCACTGTAAGCTCCATGAGAGCTAGAGATGGTCTGGTTTGCACCTTGCTTTACCCCTAGCACCTAAAACATTACCTAATGCATAGTAGTTACACAATAAATATTTGGTGAATGAATTTATAACCAAATTGTCTGTCATTTTCATACTTTGTAATTGTCCACATTTTAAAGAAACAGGGGCTCAAATAAGACAAGCACATGTCCAGGTCACTCAGCTAGTAAGCTGGCTAAAATTGATACCTGAGTCCAAGTTCTATATGCTCTGTGACTACTTTACCACTTACAGTAGTGTGTCGGTCAGCTTTCCACTGCTGTAATAAATACTTGAGATAAACCAACTAAAAAGGACAAAAGGTTTATTTTGGCTCATGGTTTCAGTCAATGGTTGGTTGTTTCTATTGTTTTGGAGCCTCGAAAAGGCATTATATCATGATGGGAGATGTGTGATAGAAAAAAATTGCTCATCTCATGGCAATAGAAAATAAGGGAGAGGAGGGAGAGGAAGGGAAGGGGGACAAGGAGAGGGAAAGGGAGAGAGAGACAGGGAGGGGAAGGAGAGAGAAGGGGAGAAGGGGAGAGGGGGAGAGGGAGGAAGGGGGGAGGGGAGAGACTGGGCTCTCAATGTCCCCTTCAAGAGTACATCCCCAGTGCAACTTCCTTCCACTAGGCCCCACCTCTTAAAGGTTCCACCACCTCCTAATAGTGCCACAGGCTTAAGATCAAGCCTTAAATACATGGGCCTTTGGAAAACATTCAAAATTCAAACTATAGAATGTAGTCTGAAAAAGAGATCATACATAGTGACTGATGCACTGAAGCACTTTATAGATAGAAAGAATTTTCACATGTAGATTATTTTTTCTCTTTTACTCATTATTCCACAAAGGAATAGGGACTATATTGTTATTGGAACCTCTTAGCACCTGTGTATAACAAGTTGGTACAGCCCGATTAGCTTTGTTATCCAGACAAATACTGTCCTCTCAATCAAGGGCAGGGAGCTGAATGCTGGTACCAGTTTACACCCGCTGTAATGGCATTGTGAAGTTGCTGATCCTTCTTAAATGTATTTCTGCAGCTGTGACCTGAGCACCAACTTTCTTTGGGTATCTGTGCTGCATCAGAGGTAGTACTCGCGCCTGTGTACATTGTCCTGGGTCTCTTCATGTCCTTACTGTTCTATCACCCAGAAATACATTTCATTTGCTTTCAAACTCAATGACCTGAACACTGGAATGCATCTTGTTTAATGACTTCATTTAAAGCATCTGACAGAAATGAACACACACAAATCAAAGCATTGATCCTCTCAGTGCTGATCATGAGAAGTTAGTGGATTTCAAAAATTACTGAACTTGAGAAGTACTGGGAGCTTTGGGAAAATATACTGGTGCCTGTGTCCTAGCACAGAGATCCTTAACTAAATGGTTAAGAGTGAGTCTCTAGAAATTTTATTTTATAAAAAGATCCCTAGTAATTGTAATGATTATCTAGGTCTGAAAAACTACTCTAAGACCTCAAGAAAATCCACATGTATGTACGCATGCATGCATACACGCGCGCACACACACACACACACACACACACACACACACATACAATAACATCTTAGATAGTCTTTAGCAGCTGCAGCCTCGACAGAGATAAAAAACCAAGTTGATGATAAAGGGAAAAAAAAGTTACTGAATTGACCCTCAACAAACAGTATGGCCCTTACTCAATGAGCAGTGAAAGTCAATGAGGTGCTAAGAGTCCATTTACACTATTGATTTAACTGCTCACTGAACTGTATTTCTTTATTTGCCTGCAATCTTTTTTCAGTATCAAGCACGTCCAGTGAGAAGCATCTAGCAACTTGGGAGATTGCAACAATCTTGATCACCTTCAAGGAACACTACTTATAAGACTCTGTAATGCACAGTGATGGTGCCCAGCAACTCCAAGTCATCTATTTCACCACAGAAGAAATGTGGTAGACATCAGTTGGTACCTATTAATATCTATAATTGATAGTATCAACAACTGCATTATGTCTCTTATTTGTCAATACTGAATAAAGTTACATTTGTTTGCAACAGTTAACCATCATCAAAATAAAACATCAACACCTTGACATTTTCTTCACATGATTAGTTGCTATCTAGTAAGATAGGAAGACATGTGGTTAATATCATAGAAAGAGATCATACTTGTAAGGAAAAAGCCATGTACTCTTTGCTAATGCTCTATATAGCATGCCAAATGCAAAATTGATTTGTAAAACTTATATGAAGAAGAAAGACAATAAGACACAATTGATATGGTATTACTCCTCATCACTCTTGCTGATTACCACAAAACCCACAAGTCTCTAGCCATGTATCATTATTTCTTGCCAGTTCAAATCTCATTTCCTTTAAGAAGCCAACCTGAGCATTGTGATCCATAAGCAAACTTTGTTCCCTCTTTACCAAGATTCATTTGTATTAGGCATGATGTTGTATCACTAGTTAGCTTGTCATGAGGTTATAATTCTTCCCAGCACTTGAATTCTCATCATCATGAAGGTAAAGCTTACATTTTGTGTCAGGTTGTGTTTTTCTCATCAAGTTTGCTCACAATACACATATCACCTATTTGGTGCACAAAAAACAGGTGATTGAGTTGCTACTAAAAAAGAATTATGTAACTTGTGAAAATTAAGCTTTTTCCCTAATAATTTGAGATATAGTTAAGCAATAGCTCATTTTAATAATCCTAACAAGATTAGGATTCTAATAAACTAATTTTCAAATACCCTAATACATAATTTTAGATGAATATGATTCTTCAAATGTCAAATAAAATGCTATCCTTGGCTTTTCTTTAAAGGCATTCAACCATTCCTCGTTCCCTATGAGCATATCAAGTATGTTTCTGTGTCAGGCCCTTTGCATTTGCTTTTCAGTTTGGCTAGAACATTCCTTCCTCGCATCTGCCTCTTACTTGTCATTCAGGTCTCAATTTTAATTTTCTCCTTCATAATGGTCCTTCTCATTTGAGGCAGCTTTGAGGTAACTTACACACCCACAGTAATTCTCTATCACATACTCCTGTTTCCTTCATTGGACTTAATATCTTTACACATTTTCCCTCACTACACTGAAAATATCACGTTCATGTATTTGTTTAATGCCTGTTTTCTGACATTTGAATGTGCTACTCAGACACAGGACTCTTTTCTACAATGTTCATCCCCCATCCCTAGGTTTCATATACATAGTAAACCTTGGTAAATATTTGCTGTAGGAATTATTTTATTTTAAAAGGCTTATGGCCCAGAGATTTAGCTCAGTGGTTCCACCATCTGCTTCGCAAGCACAAGGTCCCGAGTTTGATGCCCGGTACCAAAAAAAAAAAAAAATGCTTATCTGGGTTTTTTAATTGACATGACATTTAAAATTTCAACATATTTATGGGGAAACTATGTAATATTTTGATGCATGCATATACTGTGTAATGTTTAATTCAGGTCAAATATATCTATCTCCTCTAACATTTATAATTTCTTGTGATGAAAATCCTTTCTTGGGCCTAGAAGTGTAGCTCAGTGGTAGAATGCTTGCCTAGCATCACAAGGCTCTGTCATTGATCCTCAGCACCACAAAAAAAAATCCTGTCTTCTAGCTATTTGAAATACCCAAAACAAGGCGAAGTGGGAAGGGTAGGGAAAAGGAAAGAAGGGAAAAGGAAAGAAGGGAAAAGAAAAAATATGAGAAAAGGAAAAACATGGAAACCAAGTCTTTGTAAATATGAAATGGTGGAGGGGGTGAAGGGAGGGCAGGGGAATGGGGAAAAAAATAAGAATCAAGATACATCCTGTAAAGGTACAAGATCCCAATGATGAATGTAACTGCATTGCATACCTAAAATGTACCAATAAACTAAATGAAAAAAAAATGCCCAAAACATTATCATCCTCTATAATAATAGCACACCAGAACCTTTTACTTCTATCTAGCTATAACTTACTACCTATTGATCAATCTTTTCCCATCCCTCTCTCCTCCCCTACTCTCTGTAGCCTCTGGTAACCACCATTCTACTCTCAACTTGTATGGGATCAAATTTTCATAGATATAGATATAGATATAATATTAATATATTATATATACTATATATGTAATTTGTTTTCTCCATATATAAATGAGATCCTGCATTACTTATCTTTTTGTGGCTGATTTATTTCACTTAACATTCATATAACTCCAGTTATACCCATATTGTTGCAAATGACAGAACTTCATCATATGTGTGTATCACATTTTCTTTATCTATTCATCAACTGATGGATGCTTAAATTGTTCCTATTTCTTGGCTGTTATCAATAGTGCTAGAATAAACTGGAGTGCAATAGTCTCTTCAACATACTTATTTCTTTTGAATATACACCTAGTGGTGGGATTATGGATTGTATGGCAATTCACTTTTAATTTGTGAGCAACCTCTATATTGTTTTCCATAATGACTGAACCACTTTACACTCCCACCAACGGTGTGTAAGAGTGTTTTGGATAAGGCCCTAAAAAGCACAGGAAACAAAAGCAAAGTAGACAAATGGGATTACATTAAACTGAAAAGCTTCTGCACAGAAAAAGAAACAACCAGCAGAGAGAAAACTAGCAGAATGGGAGAAAAGATTTGCAAACTATCTGACAATGGGTTAATATCTAGGATACATAAGGAACTCAAATAACTCAATACAAAAAAAAACCCCACACACAAATAATCCAACTTAAAAATAGGCAATAGGATTAAGCAGACGTTTCTCAAAAAAAGACATACATAGCCAAAAAAAGTGTATGGAAAAAATGTTCAATATCACTAATCAGGGAAGTGCAACTCAAAATCACAGTGAGCTATCACCTCATTCAAGTTAGAATGGCTATTATAAAAAAGAAAAATATGAATTGATTTTGAATGGCCTAAGTGTTGAGAGGTAAGCACTGTCTTTCTCATAGATGAGGAAGACATTCGGGACTCAAAAACAAATATCACTTATATGTCTAGTTTCTATGGATCCCTAAACCCCTAGAAGAAAGAGAACTGAAACCAAGGAATTGATGGAGGACTGAATGTGAGATTGATACAAGAAGAAATGGCATCCCATAAGGAAAAAAAGCAGGCTGTTAAGAAACACTAAGCCCCCTTGTTCTCATACATGCACTAAATAAGTGGAAATGATATAGGAAAAATATAACTCCCACCCTGTTGGATGTCAAATGTGCTGAATTCCTCATTGAGGAATGAAGTCACAAACCAAAGGAAGTTCGGAGAGTTTTATTGGAGATAAGAAGAAAAACAGCTCCTGGATTTCCAGGAGGCTTACCAAATGGAGTGGCCACCAAGACCCTTTGTCAGGGGTAATTCCTACACCAAAATCACACCGTGGATACAACATGAGTCAGACTACTATCAACCTATAGAATTACACGTATAGCCACTTAGCTAATATTGACCCAATAGGCAAATGAGTCATGTAACTAGGGTACATGGAAAGAACAAAGGCATTTTGGAAAGGGAGGGGAGTATAGATCTGGATGATCTGGTCACTCACCTATGTGCTTGATGCCTATCTCGGCCCGCTGAACCAGGTGGTGCTAATTACAGTAGAATCTCAAGTTGCTGTTTATCTCTAGGAAGGCATTCAGGCCTAACCATCTTGTGCCTCCAGCTACAAATTTGATGTCTTCATTTTTTGTGCTGACTTCCTTGAGGGCCCAGTCCCTTTCTGGCTATATATTAACTTCCATCTAACTTAGCTGCCTATAATAAAAATAATCACTATTTTTTCAAATGAAATCAATAAATATTTATACTAGTGAGCCTTATCATTTAAAGATTTCTATTGGCTCTCTTCCCTCTATCTTGGTATAATTTTCTCATGTTTGACAACTTCCTGCCAAGAAATATCAAGCTCATATATTAAACTAAGGTGAACAATCAAGAGGATACCATTTGCATGTTGATGAACAAATAAATACAATCCATTCTGTGTCTTGAATTTAATACAATCTTTAGCTTCAGCCACCTTGGTTTTTAATTTTTAACTGACAAATAATTTCATATTTATTGGAGTTTGGGATTTTTTGATAAGCTTTCATCCTGGGGTCAAGTGATATGGTAGGTCAAAGGGCCAGCCAACATTTTTTTTCTGTTATCCTTACCTCTGGCAGGTATTTTAAACTGAACCCCATGAAAAATGTATGAGAGTTTTTTTATATTTTCTCAAAGCAGTAGACACTTCATGTGACTTTGATGTTCAACGGCATTTGTTCATATGTCTTTCTGACATTCATCTACAGCATTACAATCTTTTAATCCCAAAGTTCTTACCAGCTGAAAATTGTTTTTTACTATTATATATTTCAAAAGACTTTATAAATCAATTCTATCTGAACTTTAACTTAAAATATTTCATTGGTTTTGCTACATTAGGTATCTGAGATCTGCTCTAATACATTTTTTCACAAGTAGGCAGAGCTAGAGTGCTATCTTTTTATGGGGATTTAGAAGCTTTAATTGAAATGTAAATGACGAGAACTATGAAAATAAAAATAAAACATTTTTGGGGAGATAAGCAAAATTTCCAAATGAAAAGATGCCTTTCCAGAGGAATAATTGAAGCACAACAAGCTATAAAACTGGCTTTAGATGAAACAGTGAATCATCCTGCCTCAGATCTTGCCACATGCCACTTGCCGATTCACTGCTATACACTCAAAATTTTGCTCTCTGTGTTCTTTAATGACGATATTTCTAACGATGAGTCTATATCTGGTTGCCTGTAACCAAACATTTTGATGAATAATCAAAGTACTGCTCAGTAAAATATGTGTAGAAAATCCATGAAGATTCTCTGGTGATTGCGTGCAGCAGCGTTGGGCAATGCTCGGTGTTCACAGTCCTGCCATTTTGCTTCCATAAATTGCCAGTCAGCTCTAAAATGTACTAGGAACTTGGGGGATGCAAAGCAAGCATAATAAATGGTGTAAAGCTTTTGTTAACTAGCATTTGATGTCACTAGTCATTGCTGCTCCAGTTCCACTCTTCACCATTCTGCCCTGTGTCCTGGAAAGGTGATGCACATGAATCACATCAAGGGGTTCACATGCCCTCCAGTTTCTAGCTGCATTTGGACAATAAGGAGCACCAGCTAGAGGTGAAATGGAAAAAGGCGAGTGAGATGAGTTTTTGTATACTGTAGGGACAATACAGGCTGGCTGGATCACAGTTTTTGTTAGGTGGCCCTCTCCACACTGTTCCCTCTGTCTCTAGGTTTTGGAACCTACTCATTCACTTACCATTTGGGCCCCAGAGGAGATAAAGCTATTACTAACTAGGATGCTTCCTCAATAGTTTCGTTCTATCTTCACATATTTGTAAATAGTCTTCAATAAACTCTTGTGAAATTATCCAACTTGAATTTCCACCTAATTCCTAATGAGATCCTCAGAGTTCAAATGCCTGTCTTTTTAAAGTTTCCCATTTCGCAGCAGGTGGTGAAACCACTGAGCTAACTCCCCGGCCAGGTAATGGGAGAAAAAATTAGAACTAAGATACATCATGTTCGGGTACAAATACCCAATGATAAATGTAAATGTATTGTATACCTAAAATGTACCAATAAAAATATAAATAAAAAAATAAAGTTTCCCATTTCATATGAAAAAGCATAGTACATTAAGGGAATAACACAATCAAATATGACACAAGAGAATAAACAAATCCAACATTAAACTATGTAAGCTCTGTAAGATGTTACTGAGATGAAAGCAAATGAAAGATTATTTGGGAGCTGCAATGAGAAGAGCCAAGAAAGGCTGAAACTTTAAATGGAGTA
This sequence comes from Heterocephalus glaber, assembly GCF_053883595.1. Lineage (NCBI taxonomy): Eukaryota > Metazoa > Chordata > Mammalia > Rodentia > Bathyergidae > Heterocephalus > Heterocephalus glaber. The sequence goes on from NW_028258369.1 coordinate 4,790,063, forward strand.
ATATGATAGGAGATCTGGATAGCAGAAAAGATGGAATAAAGAATCCCCAGTGGCAGAGTGATGCTGGCAGAAGTAGTAGAAGAATGTAATATGGCAGGCCAGTTGACAGGATCATCTGGTTTCCAAAACCTCCAGTGGGAAAGTAATTCATGAATAAAATAGTGACGTAAATCGTCTTATCTGGCCCAGGTAACACATAAGTGAAGTACATCCACAGGGATCAAGGTCACCCTGGGAAGATGACAAGGACACTTGTAGCTTTTGATACAATGACATTCAGAAATAAGCTCAGTTGTCAGTTGTCATAATATCCAAAAGAACATACTGAGATACAAAATAATTTGTCATGAGGTTTATACTGGTTTAAAAAAAACAGCCTCTGATCAAATGTTTTTCTCAGTTCTCATCACATCATACATCTCTGCAGTTTGAATGGATGGTTACAACTTTTACAAGATACACACAACTCATTATACCATACCCAAAGAAGAAAGCAGTGGCATGAGTTAAAGACCCTTTTGTTACCTATTCACAGTAAACATCATAATGAGAGCATAACTTGCTGCTGAGATTTTTGAAGCCAATCCACCCTCCCTTTTTTATATATGCATTCTAGAAGCTGTGAGTCTCTGGTTTCTAACTTTAACTTTCCAGATTATTTAGCCTCTTGAGAGTCCTCTGTCAAATTAGTAAAATGGAAATAGCCATACCTGCTCCTCTCATGTGCTAAATTGCTCTGAGGAATAAGGTAATATCTAGGAAATTACTAGGTAAGCTTAAAAAAAGGTAATTCTAGAGAGAGATCTGACATAGGAGGAGATGGTGGGGAGGCAAGGTAAAAATATCTTCCTTATAAATTCTTGGCAACATAAAAGCATAATGTTTTATGTCATAAAATGATTTAACAGTAAATTAAAGGATTCAGATGGGTTGAATCTGTGGATTACACCCAATTTGCATCAATATTATTATTATGCTAGATATCATATTAAAATCCATTGTTTGCTTTTAGGTATTACCTCACAAGTCCTTTTATAGAAACTAAAGCAATATATCCCATGTGTGCAAAAATCTCTCCTGTCTGTTATTTCTTTCACAGAGGTATTTGAAAACAATTCAGGAGTATAAAAAGATTGAGTCAAGTTTCTATTGCCTGCAAAGTCACTCTCTGTTGGAAGATGTCAGTGGATCACATTACAAAAATTCCCCTGGTCTACTATGAAAATTTAGAAGGGTGACCCTGACTGTGATTGCCTTTTCCAAAAGAAAATTCAGTGTCTGCATTTGTACTGCATATAATTATATAGATGCAACTTATGATCTGAAAAAATAAATGACAAAAAATAGACGTGCCTCTCCATCACACAAGTTTGTAGGGACAGGAGAGTCTACTCTGAAATGACTGAGAAGGGGACATGGAAGAGAAGCAAAAGAGAAAAGTAGGGATAGGATTGAAAAGGTTTTGATGTCTAATAGCAAAAACTCAAAAACAATACTCATCAAAGAAGCACTGGATTTGGTTAATACTTCTCATCAAAGAACATCAACCACAATTAACGATGCCCTGCATTATGCTACAAGACTTAATAGACTGGCTTTTGTGTAAAAATCTTCCATTCTTGAAAAAAGTCAGCTTCCATGTCATCTCATATCTGATGGTGCATATTCTATAGCAAGAAATTAGAAAGGATTTTCTCCATAAAAGATTGCCTTTATGGCAATTTTTCAAGTCAACACTTACAGCTTCTGCAGCAGCAGCTTTTTCATTCCAGAATTCTGGCTGTACATTTTAATGCAGTAATAAAGTAATAGGAACCTATTCTCTTTTGAAAGGGTTTGCAGAAAGGATGTGTGCAACACTGGCACAGGATTGAGTTTTTGACCTTTCCCCAGTGAAGTATAGACAAAGTAGGCCACAGGCAATGTGATTTCTCCCCAACTTGTCTTTATTCTAACATGCCCTGTGTCTTATGAATAGATCTCTAATATTCATTACCATTTCAGAATAATAAGACATAGTCAATATTTGAATCAATTCTACCAGGTTGTTACATCAATAGTAAATTTTCTAGTGTCTTCAGGATTCCTCTGCTTCTGCTGAATCCCCACTGGAGAACAGAGCTTCTGGCATTCCATAGTTCATGGGTAATTGTGGTAATCAGGAAAACCACAGAGAAGATAGAAGATTTTGAGAGACCTCTGAAGACCTTTGCCTTTGAGTGAGAGACAGGAAATACATATAAGGAAGCCAAATACAGTAGTTCTTCTGCGTCCACATTGCTCCACCCAGACCAAACATCTACCAACTACTTGAACAGTTGTCTGATTCCAGTAGAATCATCTCCATTCTTGTGAGCAAATGCCTGAGTATTGATGATTTTGTAAGCTGAAAGTTTTCCTCTTTATTAAAAACATTACTCTGACACGTTGATGGTAGAATAGTGTATCAGTTACAAGTGGATTCCAGGAGTAGATACAAATTCTGTATTCATGTCATTTAATGGCTGTGTGACCTTGAAGTCAGCTCAATTCTCCAAGCTTTTGTTTCCTGATCTGTAATTTTATAGGCATGATAATAGGGGAGTTTTGCATCAACCCATATAAAATGCTTAATTTAGGGATATTCGTGTGGCAAATGCTCAATAAATACTTGTTCATTATTATTATCACCAGAGATAGTAGAATCTACCTTGAAAACCTATCCAACAAATTCTGATGTTACAAAAGCATGTTTACATGTGCCTATGAAAATCGCAGAATTTTGAAACTTCAACTACATGAACCCAAAAGAGAGCAACAACCCCAACCCACAGTTTGTAAACAATATCCATCTGTCAAAATCTAGCAAATTTTGAAGTTAAAGGAAGAGTGCTACAAGTCAAAACTCTCTACTCCGACCCTTGATTTTCTTACAGATCTTTTTAATTTTTAATTTTTTATTAGTACATGTTTGCAGTTTACAATCATCTCGGGGACAGGTTACATGTACATACTACAGCTTATTTCTTTTTTTATCCCCTTCTCCTTCCTTCCTTGTTACAGACTCTTGAGAGGCTGAACTGAAAACCCTGTACTTAGACCAGTGAAGATCATAACTATGGATGGACTATGAGAGAAATGGAGCTGTAGTTCCAAATCATAAAATCATCAGGTGACCTCTCAACTACAGGCCATGTGAATCACTATGAGGCAGTTAAACTCTGTCCCACTCAGCTTCTGAGCCCAAATTCATCATCTATCCAGAATGAGCCTTGTCATGCCAGAGAAAGGGGTTGAATGAACTGCTGCGGCCTGTCCTATAACAATACAGGTGAGACGAGCAGGAGGCTTCTCCACTGGCCCCCTGCCCATTAGCACCTCAGGACTTCCATTTTGGTTTCCTGGTTCTCATCCACACACAGGAAGAAGCCCTGATTCTCGGCACTTCTGGCCTCAGAGATAGCCCCTTTCTCTATTCTAGAAACCACAGGCTCAAGTTTGGTTCCCTACGTAACGGACCACTTGGAACCACACTGCCCCCTGCTGGATGCTGATGCTCCTGCTATGAGATGCCTCCCCACTGCAACAGATTTCCTGGGGATGGAATAAAATGCAATATTCCTTATCCAGTCTTCAGTTGATGGGCAAATGGAGTACTACTAAGCAATAAAGAATGAGAAATTAGAGACATTTATAGCTAAGTGGATGCACATTGAGGCCATACTCTTAAGTGAAATAAATAGGACACACATGTGTAAATACCGAATAGTTTCTCTGGTGTGAGAAACTGAAAGTGTAAATAAGAATCAATATGTATAATTGATATTGGGAAATAGGAAGAAAAGGTCTAAAGGAGCAGGGGAAGTGGGAGGGGTAGGGGAAAGAAAAGGGAAAAGAAAAATATGAGAAATGGAAAAAATGGAAACAAAGTCTTTGTAAAGAGGGAAGGGCGGAGAGGGCAAAAGGAGGGCAGGGGAAGGGGAAAAAATAAGAACCAAGATACATCATGTAAAGGTACAAGATCCCAATGATGAATGCGACTGTACTGTATATCTAAATGTACCAATAAACTAAATGGGAAAAAAATGCAATATTCCTCAGAGGTATGCTGGAGCAAAAGCCAACTAATAAAATTTCAGGATTTTTGCAAGTTTGACTGTTAAATATGGCCATTATTAAGTTTTAATTATATAAACACACCATTCGTTTACATTAAAAACAAAGGTTATACTCAAAACTTAATTTATCTTGCTACATTTTACTATTATTTATGTTCTTAGGATATTTACACATATTGTTACCTATATGGTGAAAATTATTCCATTTGTTAAACCAAGATTGAATTGTAGCTATAGGTTGGCTACGGAGATAGGAGAGCATGCTGTGAGACTCAGCTGGCCATGTGGAACTTAAAGGATGTATATTTTATTATAATTTATAAATTGTGTGCTGCATGTCCTTTGTATCAATAAAATTTATAAAGTGATTTTTTTAATTAAAAAATAAAATGTCATAGGAGGTAGATTAATGAAAGGATTGTATGATTCCACTATATTTATGTCTAATCCAAACTTTAAATTGAAATAAGTGAGACCAGAAGGAGAGAAAACATCAGTCTGTTCTGCAGAAAAGTCTTTTAAAAAAACATGAATAAATACGAAGTAATCAAATAGACGATGTGTGAGCTCAGAGGTTGTTTGGTGTTTTATGTTGATCACATACTTTTCTGAGCTTTCTGAAGGGAAGCAGGCTTTCCAGACAAGAGACAAGGAGATAAATAGTGGAAAAAAGTATGCTTTAAAATTAGAATAACATATTTTGGTATAGCAATGTCTCAAATATTATATGGAATATATTTATAACATTAAGAATATAATCATTGCTCATTTTCAAATCAATTTAACTATACAGACTGTGTTTTAATTTGCTGAATCTGCTGGTCCTACCCCACTCACAGATAAGGAAGAAGTAGAGTAAGTTCAACTGGGCCTGTTTACATAAACACTATGAAAAAGAGAAGGAGATCTTAACATAGCAAGTAAAAGGAATGAAAAGGGTACTTGTGTGGCATTATCCCCAAGAAACTGAAGGTAACTTCAAGCAAGCATATTTATAATATTTATAAAGTAAAGAAACATGAACTATTGGAAGAAATAGCTCAAATAATAAAATAGCCAGAGATAAAAGTGATTGATAAAACTGAATAAAATGATTGACAATGATAGTAAAGCCATTTAAAATAAAAACAATGAAAAGTAAGAGAATCCTTCTGAGAAAGAATCAATGATATGGAAAAGAAGCATGAAAATATAAAAAGTCACCAAAATAAAGGCAAGTGAATGATGAGCACACAAAAGGAAGAAAGGAAAAGGAAACCCAATATCCTGATGACCATGATAATGATTATACTAGAAAGAGAGCACAATAAACTACTAGGAAATTATCATTCCATGACTAATGCCAAATCTATGAATTGATATGACAAAATATATTTCTGAAAAAAATAATAAAACACAATAAACACTGTTATGGCTTGTGTCTAGATGTCCCCTCAAAGCCTCATGCAGTCATAGGTGGAGCTTTTCAAAGGTGGCTGGATCTAGAGTGTGTGACGCTGGGATTAATGGTGTGTGATTACTAAATTAGCCCAGTGATTAGTTTGGTATAGTTCTGGGAGGGGATAATAGGAAGGCCCTCCCTGGGTGTGTAGCCTGGATAGAATATAAGGAACAGAGAGAGAGAGCCACTGCCTTCACTTGCTGCTTCTTTGCTACTTTGCTGTGTTGCTGCCATGTACTATTTCTCCTCTGTGATGCCCCTCTGCCATGCCACCCTGCCTTGGAGCCAGCCAACTATGAACTGAAACCTCTACAAACTGAGCTACAATAAACCTTTCCTCTTTTAACTTTGGGTGTTGGGTATTTTGTCTCAGCAATGAGAAAAGTAACTAAGTCAAACCCAAGGACATAACCTGCTGAAATTACTGAACTTCAAGGGAAGAAAGGAAAGGAAAAATTATGAGAAAGAAAAAAAATGGAAACAAAGTCTATGTAAATAGGGAAGGGCGGTGGGGGTGAAGGGTGCATAGGTAATAGGGAAAAAAAATAAGAAATAAGATACATCATGTTCAGGTACAAACACCCAATGATAAATGTAAATGTATTGTATACCTAAAATGTACCAATTAATATATAAATTTTAAAAAAGAAAAGCAAAGAACCCAATAGACATCCAGCAGAAAAAGCTAGTCATGTACAAATGGGAGGAAGAGGATTACTATTTACTTCCACAGCCAGGAGCCAGTGGAATAACACTGGGAGAGTTTTGATAGGAAAAATGTACTCCCAATAACATTATATTCAGTTTAAAATGACAGAAAAGCATTTATCAAACTTGAATTCTGGCTTTCATTTGCATTTCTCTACCGATTAGTGACACTGAGAATCTTCTAAATTCCTCTTGAGCATTGTATGTCTTCCTTGAAAGTAATGTCTATCAAGTCCTTAATCCACTTTTAATTTTCATTAACTTTTATGCTATTCAGTTATAGGAGTTTCTTAGTTATTTTTGAGACTATCCCCTTATCAGACATATGGTTTACAAACATTTTCTCCCACCTTTTCACGCTCTTATACAGTTTCACTATGTTTTGGTATCACATCCATAAAATCATTGTTAAGACCAATGCCAAAAAGGTTGTCCAAGAAAAAGTATTATCCTTTATGGGTTTTTTTTTCTAGTTTACTTTTATGGTTTGGGATCTTACACACAAGTCTTTAATCCATTTTGAGTTGATTTAAGATAAAGGTGTAAGTTCATTCTTCTGCTTGTGGATATTCAACTTCCCCAACACCACTTGCTGAAAAGACCCACCTTTCCCCACTGTGTATTCCTGACCTACTAGAGATCTGCTGACTGTATATGTGTGGACTTCTTTATTATATTAGTACACATTTGTAGTATATAATGTTTACATTCACCTTACAGAGTTGGTATATGTACTTAAAACATCTTAATTCTTTTTAATCCCCTTCCATTCCCCTCCCTTCTCCCTCCCCCATCTCTAGAAACTGGATTACATTCATTATGGGTAGTTGGTACATGTATGCAACACATCCCAATTCTTTCCAAGTCTCTCTGTCCTCCTCTTTGGACTTATTTTTGAGTTCCCTATTCCATTCTATTTTTCTATATACCTGTCTTTATGCTGGTGCCATGTTGTTTTGATTATAATAGCTTTGTAATATAGTTTGAAATTAGGTAGCTCCAGCTTTGTTCTCTTCTTCCTCTTAATTCACTTGGCTATTTGTGCTCTTTTGTGTCTCCACATGAGTTTTAGAATTATTTTTTCTCTTCTGTTGTCAGGTTAAATGAGGGATCCAGTGAAAACGTCTTATAAATGAATGTCACATAATCAGTGGGTTGAATATCAACTGGAAGATGAAAGGGAAGAATCATCTCTGCTAAACATGACATTGCTCCCTTGAGGAAATACAATGTTTTCTAAAGATTTTTAATATAAAATTATTTCTGTTACAATACTATGGGGGAAAAGAGAAAAGGGCTGCCAATTAAATAATAGCAAGTATGATGTGAACAGAAATTTTTAAAAGCAGTTGTACATTTCTCCTTCCTCTTTTGGACCTCCTGCTTCAAATATGAGAATGTGGTAGGGCTATACTGTTGGAAAAATGCAAGGAAGGCATGAAGCAAAGCTTAATTTTCTCAGTTAAGGTGATCCTAGACAAGCCATCCCCAGACCAAGCCCACAGTCAGTGTAGGTGGGTACTACCACAGGGCATGGATACAGAGAAGTATGAGAAATTTGGGCCTATAATGTAATCAATATACCAAAATACCTAATAAATGAATAAACATGGAACAAACTGAATTTCAATGTTTTACAATATGACTTTTAGATTTAGCATAGAAATGAAGTCAATTCATTTTAATGACTAAATAATGCAATCTCAACTCTAATTCTTCAAATGGGAAAATATTCAGCATCCACATTTATTTACCCAAGACAAAATTGTTTCCACTTCTAGTACCTTATCAATCATAGGTCCCAGGATGCTTTAATTTTTAATTTCATGTTTTTAGATTGTTGGTCTCTCTCCTTTCATCACTACACTAAGTGATCTTTTAGTACAGTCTATCAGTACATTTTATTCTCATCTCTCTATTAATAACAAACATCAGGGCAGGGGATTTAGCTTAGTGGCACCACACCTGCCTCGTAAGCACAAGGTCTGGAGTTCAATCCACAGTACCAAAAAAAAAAAAGTTTAACCAACAGCAAATGTCATTGTGCATTATCATTGTGTTATGTACATTATCCTATTTTCTTCTCACAACAGCTTCATGCCATAGGTTGTATCATTCGCTCAATTTTTCAAATGGAAAAGCTATCATAGACCAAATAACTGGCCTGAGCTGTTTACAAACGTAGGGGCACAACTTACACTTGAACTCAGGTCTTACTTTTAACAAAACTATCTATCTGACAGGGAATCATGCCCTGGTTACAGACCCACTCTCCCACTCTGTGAAATGTCAAGTCAAGCATGATCAGTCCTCTACAACCCTATCAGATAGGACTTCTTTCTCAAATGTCCTCCCTATGCTGAGACTTGAACCATTCTGATTCTTATTAAATAATAACACAAACCAGCATGTCTGGAGCATTTAGGAAATCAGGACTGGAGTTGAAACAAATTTTGTGTTCACAAATATCCAAAGTTACAAAATAGTTCCAAATATGACTACTTATAAATATGAAATATGATAAACACTTAGGAAGAATTGACTGACAAAAATATCACTCTATGAACAAAAGAAGTTCCATGACTGGGAATTTTAAAAAGCTGTTTCATGATACGGCTATTCTCAAGAATTTACATATCACAGAGAGAAAATTAATCCCATCAAGACATGAAACTGTATCATCCTTGTGATGAATATGTGAATCAGGGAAGTTTTGCAGTGACATACGTCAAAAATATAAATTTGGTTGATTTAAGGTTTACCATATTTAATGTGAGTAGGCTTTATAGCCTTTATGTCCAAACAGAAACTGTAGTGCTGTGTTATATTCCATCTTCATTACACAGAGATGCCTTTATTTTTGTCAGTTGACAGCAACCTTATTCTGAAGGTCTCAGTGTCCTTCAATCAAAACACTATGTGAATTATCTGTTTTCCTGAGTCATCGGTGATTAGGAATTAATTTGAATTTTCTATGACCTCTATCAAGAGGATAATTCTCTCTCTCAAGTTATTATACTCAAATGAAATGCTCTGGACTAAAAGGCATAGTATTTTAGTATCAAACTCCTAGACTTTGGTACCTAACCGTGTAGATCTTACTTCTTAGGAATAGTGTGACAACTACAGAAAGAGAAATACAAACTGGGAGCTAACAAAATTGGCAAAAGCAAGTAAACATGACAACAAAGAAAAACATCTTTCTTCTTCCCTCCTCCCTCTCATCTTTAAATTAGCATTGCTCTTGTCTCCCAGGTACTCGGGTGGTTCAGTGTTTGTGGCAGGGTTGCTGTCAGATTTTGCAGTAAATATGGATGGATTCAGTATTAAGCAACATAAAGTTCTTGGAAAAACAGGGCAAGATCTTTGTACTCTCAGGAGAACACAGGCAGAACCTTATAATCGCTTGTTAATTACTCCAAGTAAAGTAATTTGTTTTATCTGTCTGCCACTTGGTTCCTGCAAAGTACAAAAAAAAAAACTATTATAGGATTTTGCTCAAACTAATTACTACTATTTTATCATGAAGACTGTTCAAGCATAATCCTCTTTACTTGGCTTGCTTTCTCCTTGAATTTAAAGTCTTGTGGTAAGCCAAGAAGTAGTTTAAACATCCTAGACTGTAATAGATACTCCTGATTTTTAGCCTCCCACTATAATAATGTGCAATGATACCTTGGTACTCTAAGTCGACAGCTGTTAACAAGCATTGTATATGGTTTTTCTTGGTAGAAGCTAATGAAATGAGTATCAGGTCAATATCAAAAGGAATCTTATTAGAATTTTATAATGATAAAATATTTATAAATGTCATAGCTACAAGATGCCCTTTACAACTGACAATGAGCTCTCAGATACCTAATTTCATAGATGCTTCCCAGGTGTTATGTGGTGCTAGGTATAGCAGATTAGATTATCATTCAGAAATGATTTGCTCCTACACCAACCCATGTTGTTAGCAGGAGTACTTCTTCACTCAATGACATTGAACCTGTGACTTGTTTTGATCAATGGAATGTTAGCAGATATAAGGAAAGCAACAGCTTAAAATATGCTTATACAGATGGTTTTTTGCTATCACCAAGAAAAGAACACATCCCAAAAAGCTAGTCTCAGAAGAATATTGGACAAAACTAGACCCAACCTAGAGCCTGACCTGCTGACATGTAAATCAGAATAAGTATGTATTCTTATAAGCCTCAGAAATACTGTGTGTGTTACAGAACAAAAGCTAATCAGTACTTCTGATGTCATCATTCCTACACTGCAAAGAATGAGAATGTAACTCATAGGTAAAGTAACATGCTCAGAATTTCCCAGAAATTTAATAATGGAGCTATAGGAATGTGTATGAAGATGAAGAGAAAAAGAAAAAAAGATTAATGGCATTTGTGAGACTGTGTGTAATTCCAGTTTGATCTGATGACAGAGAAATCTAGATATTGTTAGATGAAAAATAATATACATAAAGCCTGTTTTTCCTTTTGTCTTATCTATTCAGGATGATTTCTAAACACTGGTGACTTTGAGAATGGATACTGACAGTCTCAGTCACAATATTAATAAGATATATTGGCTAATAGAAACTCTGAAGTTTTATATCCTTTGTTGAGCCTATTAAGATGAAATCCAGCTCTGGCAGTATTCTCTGTTTGAATGGCTGGTGTGGTTTCCTTGATTGAAATGACTGCTCTGTTGAGTTGAATGAATAGCACTGCTAAAAAGTACTCTGTCAAATATTGATAACTAATTAGATGGATTTTCTCATAACAGTCAACTGCACTCACACAAAAAGCAAGTGCTATTAAAGATCTTGACAAGAAAATAAACTGAGCCCCAGAACCTCACTGTTTATTCAAAGATCATTTCTAAGTTTAGCCCTCAAGTAGGAAGATTTATTTTTACAAAATCAGTGAATGATAAAACCCAAGGGTATTTTAAGAAAAATAAGTACAAAGGTTAGGTCTATTAAAAAAATTCTTGGTATTCTTGAGCAACCAGCCTTTTAGAAACTCTGGAGTCTCCTAATTGGTAATGCTGTCAAATTTTCAGGAACAGCCAGAGGAAGTTTTTCACAAAGAAATGGTCCAAGGATAAATAAAATTGCAGACACTGGAGATTGAATAAAAAGATGTAGATAATCTTTTTTTTTTTTTTCGGTACCGGAAATCAAACTCGGGTCCTTGTGCTTGCGCAGTAGGCGGCGAAACCACTGAGCTAAATCCCTGATAATCTTTAAGCCTAGAGAAAGATGTCCATATTGTATAAACTTTGAGGCATTAATAAAAATATAAAGAAATTGAACCAAAAATTGGAGAAAAACCGAACTAACCTGAATGTGAGAGAGAGAAAAATTGAAGAACATCAGGATTTCAGTGAGAAATAACCATATTGCCTTAAGTAGAAGACTAACCCAGAGCTAACATTGACAAGAACCAGAGTTAGTAATGAGGATGGTCCAGAAGCAGGGATGATTGGGGAGAAAGGGGGGATTGGTGGAAACTCAGGATATTGACTAAATTTCTGTTCCCATACTTTTTAAGTTAGCATAAATATAGCTATTACCCTGCTCATTAAACTACACAGGAATTAAAGGCAGAAATATCAACAAACATTGAACCATGAAGTCTTTGAGACGGCTCAGGTGAATCCTGCTCCTTCCTCACAGATTCATGAATTATTCTTGGCAAATACACACAGGTCATTTAACTAATTTGTGAGACTCCTTTCAACATTCCTCTACTTATCTCATTTCTCTATCTGCTGTGAACGTCACTGCAAGCTAACATCTTCTTCAAATAATCAAGGGAATGGAAACAGTTTGACTTAACTAGTTATGATTGCTTAGACCAGCTGATGATAGTAACAGTAATAACATTTGCTACCATATGTCGAAGCATTAGTACTACATTCCATCAAGATTGCTTTACAGAAAAAAAGCAAAATGTAGACCCTCCCTCCACAAGCTTCAGTCTAATAGAAATACTCTAATGGTAATCATTTATCAAGCAGTCAATCACTGTTCTAAATGCATTGCTTATTTGTATTAATTCATGTCATCTTCATAAAAACCTCTATGAGATGTGAGCTATTGTCATTTAATAGCTGCAGAAAGTCAGCTCATGCAGATGTGTCCACTCTTTTGGCCTCCCTGGGCCACACTGAGTGAAAAGAAATTGTCTTGGGTTGCATATAAAATATATAATGCAGTAATGTTTATAAGTAACAAAACTTCTTTTTTCATATTTGTTGTTACAACTGTTTTTTTAAAGTGGGCAAATGGCCTGTGGGCTGCAGGTTGGACACACCTGTAAGGTTTAAGTAACTTGCAGAATGTTGTACAACCAGTGTGTGGTGCAGTATGATGAATTCTATGCCTCAATGCTCCTTGTGATGTCAAAAGAATCTACAAAGCAAAATATGCCAAGAATGGTGGCATTCTTTCTAACTAGGAAACAGTAAAAGATTATCACAGAGACACTAGCATTTAAGGGGAATTTAAAAAAAGTTAAATTTAAGTCAGTCCACTTAGTTGCTTATTAGCTACTGATGTCAAAAAGAGGGACAATTTAGCCAGGTATGCTGGTGCATACATGTAATCCCAGCACTCTGAAAGGAAGAAGCAGTAAGATTGCAAGTTTGAGCCCAGCCTGGGCAACTTAGCAACTTAGTGAGACCTTGTCTCAAAACAAAACAAACCAAAAAGAGCTGGAGATGTTTCTCAATGGAAGACCCTGGGTTCAAACACACAAAAAAAGGCAAGAACAATTTTCACAATGCATACATACCTTAAAACATATGATACACAATAAAAATATACAATTTTTATTTTTCCACTAAAATAATTTTTAAAAGGACAAATGACAAGAAAGTAAAAGGAAGACTATTAAAAATGATGGAAGGGGGCCAGGGATTTAGCTCAGTGGTTCCGCCACCTGCCTCAAAAGCACAAGGTCCCGAGTTTGATCCCTGGTACGAAAAAAAAAAATGATGGAAGGGATCAGGGGAAAGGTGAGGGATGAGGGAGGAGGTAATGGGGATAAAACAAATAGAAGTGTTATATGCATGTATCAATATACAAAAATAAAACTCATTTTTCCATATAACTAATATGCATTAATAAAAATGTTTTAAAAGACAGATGAAAAAAGAGGAGTGACTAAAATGACATTTAGGATAATATTTCAAGTTCATATATCATGCCAATTTGCATCTTCAAGGTACAAAGCACCTAATAATATAGAAGAATGTTCTTAGGTCATTGAAAAATACATTGGTTAAGTTTCCTTAGACCTTTTTCTTCCCTTAGACCTTTTTAAAAATTGCTCAACTTCAATCATTCAGAGCATAGTAGCCATGTATGCCATTCATCTACCCACATACATTTATCCCCATAATGATTAAATTTATAAAATATTTTGCATAATGTGTTAGAACAGGGGTCAGCAAATTACAGTCCATGAGCCAAATACAGTCCACAGACTTTTTTATAAATAACATTTTATTGGAACATAGCCTTACTCATTTTTTATGCATTATCTGTGGCTATTTTTGCACAATGGCAGAGCTGAGTAGCTGCAGCAGAGACCTCATGGCCTGCACAGCCTAAAATATATACTATATGTCCCTTTTACAGAAAAAAGTTTTCTGACCTTTGAGAAAACATTTAGAATGATCTCTTAATTTCATGAAAATCTTTTCTTAACCCTTACAAAAATGTTTCTCTAATATTTAAAAAAAAATCTAGGACACCAATATTATTTTTCCCAAGTAAAGTAAAATCCAACCAACCCAGATTGATAGCCTCTTATTATTTTACAGACTTTCTTTGTTTTTTAAGCCATTCTAAGTTATTGACGCCAATGGGTTATTCATCACCTTCAAGTAGTAAGTATATACAAGTGAAAGATATTCTCCTGTGAGCTATAACAATCACTTTAAACAAGACATAGGACCATTCTTTAAATTTTTATGGTCTGGCATGAACAATATGGGTGAAAATAGGTAGTATGATGTGAAGAACAAAAAATACTGCAGCAGAACTTAATACAGATTTACCCAGTGGGTAGTTTTGGGGTTTTTTAGTGTTATCTTCACATTTTCACCAGAAAACTTGAATTCTAAGCAAGATGCTATAATAAGCATATTCACAGTAATATATCAAAGACTGAAAATCAGCTTTCATTTTATGGCTTTGCAAAATAAATATTCAACAATTACCTTTGATGTTCTTTTTCTTCCCATATCCCCTTCAAAATTTCTCTTACATCCCCATTTCCTCATTTTTGTTGATCTGTCCAGCATCCTTCCATGCTTTCCCTTTTATAAATAAAATGTTATGGACTGAATGTTTTGGTACCCCTTCCATTCATATGTTGGAGCCCTAACTTTCATACACTATGATTATATTTAGAGACATAGCCTGTGAGGAAGGAATTATGGTTAAATAAGGCCTAAGAGAATGGCTCTATTCCTACAGGATTGGTGTCCTTAAGGAGAAACCAGGGTTGGCTCTCTCCAAATACACAAATGAGATCATGTGAGCACACAGAGAAAAGGCAGCCATCTACAAGCAAGGAAGAGAGCCCTCACCAGGAACTGGGTCTGTTGGAAGCCTGCCCATGGACTTCTAGCCTCCAGAACTGGGAGGAAATAAATTAGTGTTGTTTTGTAAACCGCACAGTCTCTGTTTATTTTGATATGGCAGCTCTAACCAACTAATACACCAAACATAAATACCACCTTTCAAAAGTGGCACTTTGAGCATATCACTTCCTCAAGAATATACATTTTACTAATGTGATTATCTATTCTTGTACGACTACAATGCTCTTTGGATTATTATAGCCACTTTCTATCAGCTATTATTTTCCACGGTCTCAGCACTTCCTAAACTTAACTATCTCTAAACATTAACAAAAAAAGGTAATGGGTGGAAATGGTGAAAGTATGTTATATGCATGTATGATTCTGCCAGAATGAAACCCACTAACCTGCATAACTAATATGCACTAATAAAATAAAGTCAGGTGCTTTGTTCACTATGCCTAACTATACCTTGCTCATCTCCACAATTCTTTTACTCTTAATTGTCAGGAATATCCCCATCTTTGTCCATTTTTAAATTCTTATACCTTTATTCAACTATGGCAGCCTACACTTACTTCTTCTTCTGAATCAAACATAATGCTTACATCATTATTTTGCATTAAATATATACATATTGAAATAAACCAAGTATGTCTTAAAGTAGTTTTCAGTCCACCAACCATTAACTAGAATGCAAAAGTAAGAAAAGAAAGTTGACTTATTCTGTAGCAACTACAACAAAATACCTAACTTTACCCAGAATAACTTCACTCAAAATACACGGTATCTAAAGAAGATGTAGGGGTTTTTTTATACAATGGAGTACTACTCTGCCATAAAGAAGGATAAGCTTGAGACATTTCTAGGTAAATGGTTACGCCTTGAGACTATACTCTTAAGCAAAATAAATCAGACACGCATTTTTTTTTTGGTACTGGGGATTGAACTCGGGTCCTTGTGCTTGCGAGGCAAGTGGCAGAACCACTGAGCTAAATCCCCAGCCCCAGACACGCATGTTTAAATATAGCATTGCTTCTCTGGTGTGAGAAACCAAAAGTGTAAATAAGGACCAAAATGTATAATAGATATTGGAAAATAGGAAGAAAATGTTCATATGGGAAGAGGAATAAGGAAGGAGAGAGGGGAAAAGAAAGGAAGGGGAAAGAAAAAAAGAATAGAAGGAAAAATGGAAACAAAGCTTTTGTAAATAAGGAAGAGAAAAGGGGCTGAAGGAAAGGGAAGGGAATGGATTGGGAAAAAAGGAAGAATCAAGATATATCATGTACAGATAGAATTTCCCTATGATAAATGTGATTATTATGTATATCTAAAGTGTACCAATAAATTAATTTTTTTAAAAGACATAATACAATGTAAAAAATGGTATCTATAAGGAGAATAAGTAATAGAAAAACTCGATGAGAGATATCATATCACCTTTATAGACCGACTGAATATGTATATAAATGTGATATATATTTCATATATGTTAACTATTTCTAAATGAACATATGGTAATAAAACAATATAAGAATCCAATATGATTATTTAAATTTTGATAAAATTAGTTCAGATTTCATCAAACACAAAAGAGCTTAAAACAGCTAATAAAATTCAGGGGAAAAAGAAAGAAAGCCATAGATAAATTGCCTATATTAAATATTAGACAAATAAACTATGATAATTAATACAATATTGCCTTGGCACAAGAATGACAACCATATAAACACACACAGTAACATAAGCATGTACTAATGCATTAAAGACTAATATTTCCTTACAGAAACACTGCAAGTCAAAGTAAAAAAATGGACATAATTTACTGTAATTCAATGAGCATTGACTTCCGGGAAATTAATAAACTCATAATATTAAATAACATATGAGCTATGGAACTAACTGAAAAACTACAACCTTAAACAGAATGAAAATAGGTAAATATGTGCAGTTGGTGTGAAAAAGTCCTCTCTAAGCATAAAAGCACTGAAAAAGTAGAAGAGATTTTCTTGCACAAATTATAAAGATCCCAATATTTAAAATATTTGACCCAAAATTAAAAAGCAAAAAGTAAAATTAAATATGGGGGAAATATGTGAAGCAACTATGCAAAGGAAGAACTCAAACAGTAGGCAGTATAGTGATATGAATAATATGCCCAAATGTTGGCTGGCCGTGGCATATTCCAATAATCCCAGCACTTGGAAGGCTAAGGCAGGAGGATCACTGCGAGTTCGAGGCCAGCCTGGGCTACATACTGAGTTCAAGACTGGCCTGAACTACATAGTGAGACCCTGTCTCAAAAAAAAATGTGAAATTATTAATAGAGCTTCAGCTACGAATGTTATTTCCCTCCTCTATTTTATTTATATTTGAAAATTTCACCAAAAAACAAATTACTTTTATAATTAGGAGAAAAAGTGGTGAGGAGAAAGGAGAAGAAAAATAATGAGAAAATAAATTGACACTAAGGTTCTGATTAGAAGAGGCAGGTTATTTTTGATTAAAAGTTCACCAAACATTTTTAAAATGGAAGAGAATTCACATAAGAATTAGTGTATAAGTGATAGCCAAGGGCTCTCTCTTGGAAAGAAGAATGCTTAGGGTCTGATTAGAAGTGGTTTTGGTTAAAAGGATAAAGCCAAATGAAAAGAACCTTGGAGCAATACTAAAAGCAAAAGCAATTTCATAAAATATAATATACTGCTCAATCAATTACACACCCTTAGATTGAATAAAATGTTATAATTCAATTGAAAGCTTTTTACTTTCATCTTGTGCTTTATGAATAGTCACAAAAGTTTACAATTAAATTACTACATCAGTATTCACTTTTGGATAACAGATTGATAATGTTAATACATATGAAATCAAGAGAATTTTAGAGGGAGAAAATCACGTTTTCAATATGGAACATATATCAGCAGACAATCAGAAGTTAGAATCAAGAACCCATTGTTTGTATCCTGCCTAAAACAGCTTTTGCTGTAAATTACAGTGTCATTGGATTTGAGGTTTCAATAGAGTAAAATTTAAGTCATTATTCTAACAATGATTTATAAATAGATCACTATGTGCCTCTGTCATATGGAGGAGTCAATACAATGAACAGATAAGTATCCTCACTTTGATGAGCTTTCCAGTTCCTGAAGAGTTACAGAGTAGCAAACAGGCACTGGTGATACAATGCAGTGAGTGTTGGAATGGAGACACATGGAGAGCTTCAACAGCACATAAGGAACATTTATCTCAGACAGCAGTGATCAGGAAAAGCCCTCTGAAAGAATGTACTCTTAATCTGAAACCTGAAAAGGCGTAAAAGTCTAAAGCCATGAAGAAGAAAAGAGTTATGGTGGAAGGAAAATGCATATGCTCAGAGGCAACAGGAAGCTCTGCTTGCTGCTAGAAGAGAATAAGAAAATGTAGAGAAGCAAAACATCTGGCAGAGTTTACTCTGGTCAAGAAGTTTGGGCTTCTTGGGGTAATATAAAAATACTTTAACAAGAATCAAAGGGGTGATATATAAGCAGGTTCTAGAGTTTAAAAATAGGAAGAGCAAGGAGAGTCAGTGGGTTCATCTAGGAATTTCATGCAATGACATAAGTTTGTCCCCTAGGACAGGATGCAATGCTGGAGGATGGAGAGAGCTCAACAAATTTTAGTGATATTTAGGAGTCAGTCTCTCAAGAATTTGTGATCAAATATGGAGAGAATAGAGCTTTTTAATAACGGTAGAATTTCAGCCATCAAATTTATTGACATAATGTTTCTTATAGCACCCCCCTCGTTATCCTTTTGCTATCTGTAGAACCTGCAGTGAAAGCACCTATCATTCCTGCTGTGGTGATTTGGGTTTACTCTCTTTTTGTTCCTGATGAGTCCAGCTACAGGTTCATCAATATAATTGATCTCAAAGAACAAGCATTTGCTGTCATTGATTTTTTTCTCCTTTCTATGTCATTGATATCCACTCTGATCCTTATTTATTCACTCCTTCTTAGATTTGGTTTCTCTTGCTCTTCTTTTTCTAGCTTCTTGATTGTTTTCTGCTTTCTACATTAGATTTACATTTACTTTTCTTTGTGGATGCTAGAGCATCATTTTAGTCTAGGGCTAGTTCTCTACTTCTGAGTACTCTACCCAATGTTTCATGAATTATGTTATTTACTCTGGGCATTGGAAACCGTAACTAATGCTGGCACAGGGGGAGCACTGAGAACTGTTCTCTCCTAATTCTTCTGAATTAGTCCTTCCACAGGCTCCAGTGCTTCCCTCACAAGCATGCATTGATCAGTAGTCGGTTGAAGACTTGAAAGGGATCCTCTTCAGCTCTCTAGAGTCCTCTATCTGTGTGGCTTTCTCTTGTCCCTTATTCTACCCTGCATTCTCTGGCTTCCTCTATGTGGATAATGGAACTGATATTTCAACTGGTTTGACCACCTCCTAGCAAACCCTGCATAGATGTGATCTTTGCTTTAAGCTGGATGGGTATGTATTATTCCCACTTGCCTAAATTCTCAGATAGAAATCTAAAAAGGATAAAGATCTTAAAAAGTAAATACCCATGTCTCATGAAACTTCTATAAGTTAAGATGTTGAACAAGATTTAAAATTCCAGATGCCTACTTGCAAGCAGGAGCTGGTGAGGAACGCCCCCCCAGGCACGCCCACCAGCAACCCCCCCCCCCGCCTCTGGCCTCTTGGCTGTACAGCTACCTGGTTCCGCACTACAGAGGCACAGGGGGACATAAAGGCTATTGTCCTGAGCTGCAGAAGTAAACAACAGACAGAGGGCCTTTCTCAGGCTCCCTGATGAAAACTGAAGCCCGCTGGAAAAGTGAAGAGAATCTCTGCAATAAAGGCACACCAGGCCACTATACTTGGTAAGTTGGAGGGATCATCACCTCCCATCAGAACCTGGACTCTCTTCAGGAGAAGGACAGCTGGAACCTGGAGTACAGCCTTGCACACTTCAGAGCTGTAGGAGGACAGGGAGCTCAACTTGGGACTTGCAGCCAGAAATCTGCTGGAATCTCATGGGTCTATGACTAGCTTATTGAGACTCGTTGACTTATAACTGCACACTGCTGCCCACGTTGTCTATTGTGACAGCAGAGATATACCCTAAAGGAGTCCCTTCACTTTCATCTTGTATTTGTTATTTTGAAAATTACCAGTATTTTTTGCTCTTATTTTTAATATTTTTCTTCTTTTTCTACTCTTTTAAAATTTTTATTTTTCTCTTTTTTCTTTCTGTTCTCTTTTCATTCTCTCTCTCCCCCTCACTCCCTTGCTCTCCCACATTGTTCTTCATCTCCCTTTGTGTTGCTGTTCTGGCCCTAATTCATATTTCTTCTTTATTTTTCTTTTATTCTCTTTCCTTCTCTCACCTGTGTCCTCAGGCCTCACTGCCAACCTTCCCCTGAACTTCTACCTACCTATTACTCCCTCCCCAACTCCTTCTAACTCCCCATTCCAAAGGTTAAAGTTGCTATATTGAAGAGTTTATTCACTATAAACACATGTTGGGTTGGTCCTTGAATTTGATCTAATTCACACAGTTAAAGGTGATAGATTAATAACTACCACAACTTGTCATTTTCTAAGAGGTACTTGATGCTATTGTGTTGCTGATGGTATCACTTGGGCTAAGGTGTTGGGATTGATCTAATCAGTCTTCCTTCCTGGTATAATGAAAATGAGACAGCCTCAGAACCATCAGAGAATCAAAACCTAAAGACCAGCTTTATCAGGAAGACACCTCTGAGAAGTGACCATTCCATAAATGTTCTAAATACATTAACAAAGATACTTACAATAAGGAACTTCAAAGCATCAACCCAGGAACTAAACCAAGGACAGTACCAAAAACAAAAATGAGAAGATAACTGAATAAGGCACACACTCAGACTTCCACCCCACGAAAGGCAAATTCTGGGAGAAATGAGGTGGAAAAGTCTGATAATGAACCACCTGGACACCCTGAAGTGATAGCACAGGAAGGAACAAAACACATGAATGAGGCTCTAGAAAACTTCAAAACAGAAATAATCTCCCAGATAACTACAGAGATGGTGAGCAGAGTGAAAGAAAGACACGATTAGAGGCTCTAGAAGAGAAAGAGATTAAAAAAAAGTAGATGAGCTCAGGAACATGCTGGAAGCCATGAATGCCCAGCATAAGAAAGAAATGGAAACTATGATTGCCCTATATAAGAAAGAAATGGAATCCATGAAACAGATTCAAACAGATATTCAGGAGATTAAAAACTCCATTGAAAGCATGCAGAACAGATTAAGGGAATCTGAACATACAATATCAGATACAGAAGACAGGATTGTGGTGAAGGACCATGAAAACAGAGAAAGGAACCCTTCTCCATTATTGGTGAGAGTACAGACTGGTGCAACCACTGTGGAAATCAGAATGGAGATACCTCAAAGAACTAGGGCTAGAGGTCCCATTTGACCCAGCTACTCCCCTGCTGAGTATCTTCCCAAAAGAATTAAAAGAATCATACCACAGTGATATATGTGCACCCATGTTTATAGTGGCACAGTTTGTAATAGCTAAAGCTTGGAAACAACCCAAGTGCCCATCTACTGGAAACTGGATAAAGAAGATGTGGTTTTTTTATAAAATGGAGTACTACTCAGCCATAAAGAACGAGAAACTAGAGACATTTATAGCTAAATGGATGCATTTTGAGGCCATATTCATAAGTGAAATAAATAGGACACACATGTGTAAATACTGAATAGTTTCTCTAGTGTGAGAAACTGAAAGTGTAAATAAGGATTAAAATGATTAAAACGAATAATGGATAATTTGAAATAGGAAGAAAAGGTCTAAAGGGGTAGCAGTAGTGGGAGGGGAAGGGGAAAGTAAAGGAGGGAAAGGAAAAATTATGAGAAAGGAAAAAAACTAGAAACAAAATCTATGTAAATAGGGAAGGGTGGAGGGGGTGAAGGGCGCACAGGTAATGGGGAAAAAAATAAGAACCAAGATACATCATGTACAGGTAAAAGATCACCATGATGAATGTATTGTTTACCTAAAATGTACCAATAAAAGAATTTAAGGGAAAGAAAAGATTTAAAATTCCTTCCAAATGTATTATTCAATGCTAAAGAAATGATGATTAAAATACAATGGGAGGAGATATCTTTGCAAAAGACAAAAAGGATAAATGTTATTTCCTCATTTCATTATTTTAAAATGAATGGCCAAATAACAGAAATGAAAAGGGATGATGATTATTTTGTTAGCAGTGTAGAGAAAGCAAAAAGCATTCTATAACTGATAGTCCATAATGTTTTCACATTTAAGGAGCATCTCAGAAAGTCCAACAGCTTCAACTTGAGGTCATTTTCTCCATCCCTACTGGGCAGGGTACATGCAACATTAATTTAGTCAATGAGTGAGAAGTTTCTATAATGCCTTCAATTCAGTTTTTCTCAGAGATAGCTGAAAGCAAAGATCTGATGGGGGCAGCTATTTCAAAAGATGTAAAACCTATATGGAATGTGAACAAGCACATGTGTGACTCTTCTTCCTATTAGATACAGTTGAGAATGGGAAGAAAAAGCAAGTTGACAGCCAGAAACCTTTGAGTTTTACTTTTTCCTATGTGGAACATTCCTTCACAGGATCCCAGAATGAGAAGCACATCAGCCACCACTCTAAGAAATGATTCAACCCAGTGAATTCCAAAGTTAAACCACATATGCATGGGTGGAGTGAAAATTGGGAAAACTCTCAGGTTTCACTCCATCACATTACCTTCTTTTCCCACTGGTTAGAGGCCTGCTGAATACTGTGCCTCCAAACTCATAGGGCCACAAAGAGGGCAGGAACAGCATCACTAAGGACTGACTCCCTAATCCTTCTTCTCTTCAAGCTACATGTTTGAAGTCCCAAGCTTAAAAGAAAAATATACAGATTGCAAAAAAATCTATCCTTTTTTAATCATTTCTTTCAATCTCTCCTTATCAAAAACATTAGGATCATTGAGCGTTTCTGTGTTTAATGTGAGGAATGGTGAAAGTCTGAAAATATGGGAGACTGCCGGATTCCAATTAACTTTGCCACTTAACTTTGATTGCTGTGTTACTCTGGATGAACTCACTGTTTATTAGTAAATAGGGGTGAAGATCTCAAAGATTAATGATGGCACTGATTGCAGCAACACAATGAGATCCAGATGTTTGTGTACTTACTGCTTCCCCTACTTGACCCTCTTTCCTGTAATTACTAGAGAGAAAATGCAAATATGGCATTCAGGAAACTTGAAACAAGACCAAACCTCTGAGATGGCTAAGGACTAAACTGTGAATAACACTATGTCTTATATTCACATTCATAAGTTACATAACATCATATCAAAAATACTAAAAGAAAGAAAAAAGCCGTACTTGAAAGCGGGAAGAGAAAAAAATGGACGCACTAAACATAGACAATTATTTGATATCAAAGCCAACTCTTGAGAAACCTACACTCAACCCAAGAGCAAGGTCATATATCAAAAAATCATTCACAGAAAGTAATCCTTACTGAGGGCTCTTCTCAGAAAAATACAAATATTATCCAGTTTTAGGCCAACCTTATTGGCCAGTCATCTCTTCTACAATACAGACATTTCATATATCACTGCCATTTCTCTTAATGAATTTTCTGCCTACAACAAAATTTTGATTGGGAAATCTTAGAAGTAATCTAGCCTACTTTGAATTGCAAACAAATTTTATTGCATCTGGTCAAAGTTCTTACAAAACTATCAGATAAAAGACCAATTACAATGGAAACTTCAGGAAAAACTGGAAGGATAAAGAAGAGGAGACTTTACTAGTACTCACCAAACCTGGTTCCTTTCTTCTTCCTACATGTCTGGTCCTTGAAGTTAAGCAGGACTGTGTGATTAATTCTGGCAAATAGACTGTAAGAAGGGAATGGAAGAGAGACACATACTTCATTTCCCATTACAACAGTGAGAAGGTCTTCCTTCCTCTGGGTCTGTCCTCAGGAAGTGTGGAGGAGGCCACGCATTGTGAAGATGAAATTACAACATGCTACTTGCTTGGATTCTTGAGTCACTCACTGCTTGGAGGGAAGCTTCCCAAATGAATCTCTAGAGCCACAGCAGATTTTATGTGAGTGAAAAAAATAAGCCACTGAGATACATAGGAAAATTTTCAGTTATTGTTGTTAATACAGCATTGTCTATTCTATCATAACAAGGATTAATATGCTCTTAATGTAAAGCTATTTAATATATTAGAGGTGCTTTCATAAAAGTAAGCATTAGGCTAATAGGTCACTAAGTTGATTTCATAGTTTATCTAAACTCTGCTTTATATATGTATATGTAACTGAACCTAATAACACAACCATTTTGATACTCCTAACCCAAAGGAGGTCTCTAAATTATAGATTTACCTACTTTGACTGAAACTTAATTTAAGGGTCTACCAGGTAAAATTAATGGCATCATACATCAAATCATTTTACTTACAAAAGAATAAAGGAAAAGCCCATGATACTCTAATAATAGACATATTTGTCCTGCTCTATACTCTCAAGTATACCTAGCCACTTCAAACACATGTACACATGCAGGCACACAAGCAAAGAAACAGATAAACCATCCACTCTCTGCCAGAGCTCTGCTAAAAAATGTAAAGACTACAGAGTTTTTTTAAATGATCACTACTTTCCAGGAGGAAGTGAAGAATAAAATCACAGAACACTTAAGATAGAATGTTATAAGATTTACGATCCAGGTTACAATGGGAGCTCAGTGGAAGTGAAAACTAATTCTACGCAAAGGAAAATAAAAATCTCCTTACCGAAGAAGTAACACAAGCTGAGTCATAAAAAATAAAAATTTTCCAGGTAGACAAAAAGTAGAAGTGTATTCCAGGAAAGGGCACAGCACATGGAAATATATCAAGTCAGAGAAGAACTCACCAAGAAGAGTATTTAGAGTCTAGCTGAAATAGAATGCTTATAAGACAATTTGGGGATTCTACTTACACAGACCAGGTCAGAATAGAATCACATGGCACATATGCAGTGAAGTTCTTTCAGTTATCTATTATTTCATAAGAATCCACTTCAGAACTCAGTTGTTTAAAACAACAGTTGACTACTAACTATCCTGTTTTTTGAGTTGACTGGGCCCAGCTCTGTGGTTCTTTTTTGAGGTCTGTGATGTTGTAGTCAAATGTTGGCTAGACCTGCAGTCCATAGGAAAGCTCAATCAGTTGTGCTTGAAGTTCAAGTCTACTTAATCACATTGCTGACCATTGATGCCAACTGGAGCTGTCAGCTGGAGCATATACATATGACCCTTCATGTGGTGTGGACTTATAGGAAGGTGGCTGGGTTACACCAGGGATTGTGCTAAGAGTAGCACAAGTAATCCAAGAAAGGATCAATTACAAATGCAGTTTTATCTTATTTTTTTTAAATATATAAATTTCTTCTAATGACAAAATCTTTGTTTTTAAGGAAATAAACACTAAACATTGTATTTCTCCGGAGTTCAGTGATCTTCTGTATAGACAAAAAAAGTAGGTATTTTCTTTCCTCTTAACATATAGA
Organism: Heterocephalus glaber; assembly: GCF_053883595.1. NCBI lineage: Eukaryota > Metazoa > Chordata > Mammalia > Rodentia > Bathyergidae > Heterocephalus > Heterocephalus glaber. Next base: position 4,815,497 of record NW_028258369.1, read on the forward strand.
AAATTTCTTAGAAAAATTTTTAATATTCTATCACCTGGCATGAATTAAATTTAATAAGTCTGTCTGTATTAGAAAATCAGGAAATTTTATCAATTATTACTATGTGATTCAAGATTAAAGCATCCATTTTCTACAAAGAAGTTTTCTACTATCTGTTGTTTCTTACAGCTTATGTAAGCACATAATTACTTTACCTGTTTTTTTTATTTTAAAGACAGGGGCTTGCTTTGTAATTCAGGCTGGCCTTGAACATACTATGTAGCCCAGGCTGCCCTCGAACTTGTAGCAATCCTTCTGCCTCAGCCTTCCAACTGCTGGGATTACAGGCATGCACCACCACACTGGCTAATTAGTTTACAGTTTGATCATCTACCAAATGTTTGGCTTTAGCCATTTCAGATGAGCCCTCACTTAAATTTCCCCAACAGCAATGAACTGAGATCAATAATTGCCATAAATATCTACTCAGAAGACCTAGTAATCTGCATTCAGCAAATGGAGCACTACTTACAAGAATAGAGAGCCCCCCTCTAAAAACTACACATTTACAGCCAATTGACTTCAGCAAAAATAACAAGAATACACAGAGGGGGGATAGTCTCTTCAATAAATGGTGCTGGAAAACTCAGCTATCTACCTCCAGAATAATGAAATTAGACCCTCATCTCAAACTATATACAAAAATCTACTCAAAATGGATTAAAAACTTAAACATTATATTAAGACCTAAACCAAAAGGAAAAAATAACCACTAAAAGAAAATATAAAGGAAAATATCCATGATATTGCCACTAGAAGACAACTACTGACCAATATCCCTAATGAATATTGATACAAAAATCCACAACAAAATACTAACAAACTGAATTTAACACGTTAAAAGGATTATACACCATAACTAAGTAGGATTTGGGCACAGAATGCAAGGAGAATCAACCAGTGTCATCTACCATATTAACAAAATGAAAGACAAATACTGCGCAATCATTTTGAAGGATGCATTAAAAGCATTTCAGAAGATGCAATATCTTTTCATAATAAAAGACCCTTAACAAACTGCGAATTGAAGGAAATTACCTCAACATAATAAAGGCTATATATGAAAAGGGCACAACTAAGATCATTCTCAATGGTGGAACACCAGAAGACTTTTAGATCAAGAATAAGACAAGAATGCTATTACGGTTTATATTTAGATGTACGCTCAGAGCCTATGGATCATGGGTAGGACTTTTGAAAGGTGATTGAATTACAAGGGCGGTATAGCTGGCTTGCTGTTAGGAGGCAGGGTCTGGTCAGAAGACTTTCCTTCTCCACCTTCTCCTTTTGCTCTCTCTGCTTCCCGGCCACCATGCTATGAACAGCTTTCCTTCCCCATGTCCTTTCTGGATTGAAGCCAGCTGACTAAAGCCTCTATAAACTATCAGCCAAAATAAACCTTTCCTCCCTAAAGTTGTGGGTGTCAGGTATTGTGTCCCAGCTACAAAAAAGTGACTAAGACACCTACTCTTGTCACTCCTATTCAAAATAATATTGAGAGTTCTAGCCACAGCAATTGGACAAGCATAAAAAGTAAAAGGCATCCAAGTCACAAAGGAATAAGTATCTGTGTTCACAAATGACATGATCTTTTTGGTACAAAATCTGTATTCTACTATGCTGCTTTGATTCCAATGAGCTTCTCTTTTCTGGAATGTGTACTCAGCCACTACAGTTCCAAATGTGACCACTTTGTGGGGTTATTTTTTTACCACCAATAGTTTCTCTGCGTTTCCCTTCACTTCATTCCTTGGTCACTGCTTTCTTGATCCTCCAGAAAATACACACTAAAGAAATAAAGCGATCACAAGTAAACTAGCAAAGTACAGAAGTATTTTTGCCTTCCCATGGTTATAACAAAATTAACAACAATCTCATAAAAATTGATAAATACTTGATATATATTTTTAAATAAGAGTAATAGCTAAGACATGCCACCAGTCATATGCAAATGAATTTGATTGGGAGGCCCCTCACTACCTCACCAACCTTCCTGTCCAGCTCTGTCTCCATCAGACTATACTTAAAATCAAAGTCCCCAAGCATACCTGGACTAATATGATACCTTTGTTTCTGCTTTCTTCTATCTGAAAATTCTCTCCCCCTTTCTCTTCCTTGTAAACTTTTTCTGCTCATCTTTCATGACTGAACTTAAATTCTACCTTCTATTTCAAGGGTTCCTTGCTTCCCAGTAATATTTTAATATATTTTTATCATAACACTTATCTCTATTGCCCTATAATTAACCACCTAAGGTTGGTCTCTCTTTGTAAACTATGGAACTTTCAAAGACAGGGAATGTGTAAGCATCTTTAATTGCCTTACAATCAGAATATTTCCTGGCATACAAAAGGTCTTCAATAAGTTTAAATGGTTTAACTGATGAATTAAATAATAATAACACTATCTAGTATTTATTGAACACAATATTCATTTAGTATGCTGAGAATTTTTATCTTACTTAAACTTTACAAAAATCCTTAAGTGGATAAGTATGCTCATTTTATGGATTCGTAAACTTGGATTCATAGGGGTTAAGTAACTTGCTCAAGACTAAAAATCTAGTCATAGAGCTGTTATTTGATCCAAGTTCTCCATCACTCCAAAACCTACTCTTTAATCACTATGCATATACATGTGCATATATGTATAAATACACATATAAGTATACATAAACATATTATCTATGGCAAAGACAGTTGAGTGTTACAATAGAAACTACATGTCCTACAGAGTCTAATACATTTACTATTTAGCCCTTTGAAAAAGGAAATTTTACCAAAACTTTGATCTCAAGAAAAAAATGAATAGATCCAGGAAGACTAATTAGGATGCTGTGAAGTAACCATGGCTTAGAATCATACCTAGATGCAGCGGTTTACAACAAAGAGAAAAATAAATTAATCCAAGAGATCTGTGCCCAAAATATGGTAAGATTAAAGAGACAATTAGGAACAAAGCAAAGTATCTCAAACTGATAATTCATAGTATTAACAGCCAATGGAAAATTTAAGTGTATTAGTAAGCATTTTGTCACTGGAACAAAATACTGGACACCCACAACTTAAAAGAGGAGAGGTTTACTTTAGCTCACAGTTTGAGACTCTTTGTCCCAGGCTTGGCTGGCTCTAAGGCAGGAACACCATGGTGGAAAGGCATGGTAGAGCAAAGCTGCTCATCTCATGGTCCTCAGAACCAGAGCAAAGGGAAAGAGTGCCCACCAGAGATATGCCCTCCAACAGCACGCCCCCAGTGACCCACCTCTCTACCTGGTCCTCACCTCGCAACAGTACACTTAACTATGATCACCTGTGGTTTAATCCGCCTATGAGCATAGCACTCCCCTGATCCAATCGCTTCTCACCCCAGTCAGGTGGTTATACTGAGAACTCTTGACACGATTCAAGTTTGAGGTTGCAGCAAGAAATGCAAGTAGAAACTAGAATAAAGGCTAACCATTACACTGTAAGTTAAGAGTCATCAATATGTAGATGATTGATGAAAGTTATGCACAAGCTCTCTAGGAAAAAGAACAGAAAAAGAGAAAGATAATAGGACAAGACTATCATGACAACAAAGTTCTACATTTAATGAACAAATATGACATTTTCAGTTATTCAAACAATGTAATTATTACTAAATACAAAATTATCCCCTGGATAATTTCCTAATATTGTAAAAGCTTTCTCATTTTGCATACTGTTTTCAATAATCTTTACTGAATGTCTAGCAAGTACAAAGCATTGTACCAGGTAGTAGAGTAGAACAGGAAAGAACTTGGTGGCAGCGATCAAAAGGGTTTCATATGCTTGTAATCCCAGCACTCTGGGAGGCTGATACAGAAGGATTGCAAGTTTGAGGTAGCTTAGGAAGACCTTGCCTCAAAAATTTTTAAAAAGTAATAAAAGGTAGGGGATATAGCTCAGTGCAAAGGCCCTGAATTCAATCCCAATACCACAAAAAACTTTCTAACTTAATGGAGAAGGGCATGAAAGTGAAAAGAACCATGAAGTTAAATCATAAGTTTTGGAAGAATGAGGAGGAGATAGATCTAAGAAGTAAGCAACCTCAAGGTTACACATTGAAATAAAAAAGTTACATATATAATGAATGTGGGATATTTTTAAATCTCATTTTATTGATCTATTATAGTTATAAAGAGCATTGCCAAGTTCAGAGGGATGGAAGCGATAGTTCTTAAATCTTACTCATCCGTTGTCCATAGCAAACCTTGCAGGTATTAAATATTTCTAAAGAGGTACCAAAGTAACATCAATACACTTGCCTTAACTTGTGATTACCCCACTCACTCTACAATATGCCTTTTGAGTCACTTTTTCTGAGTGGCTCTATTTGACAAAAAATACCTATCCATTATACTATTTATACATGGAGAGAAAAGTAAATTTATCAGTAAATACTGCTACACAGATTCCTTCTTATCTATCAAAAAATCAGGGCTTTAAGGCATCAAAGCTCACCCTAGCTGTGCTCTTTTCCTGCAAGGTAATGGCAGAAGTGTAACACAATCAGGAAAGCATTTTTCTTTAGAACTGGCTTTTAATAATATCATTTCATAATGTAAATAATGAAAGTGACTTACACTACTACCTGTGAGGCCTTGGAACCCTCCTGGGGACTCTGTATTGTACTGACCTACCTCTCTAAGAATATTTCTCCAAGGGTGAGAAAGAAATGTGCTGAGGCAAAATCCACACTTCTTAGAAAGTGCATAAACCAAAAAACATGCAAAACCCTCTGCTTTTTAAACAAATCCCCTGATCAAAAAATTCTGATAGATCAGTTAAGAAAAAATCTCTGCAGTTGAAGAGACCATGCTCTGGGGAAGCTTCCACAGATGATAAAGTTAGCAGTCACAGTGACTGAAAGGGGACATTATACTTTAAAATGTAATGCTGTTAAGACAGATGTGGTTAAGAGAAGAAAAGCAAGACTACACTGCATATATCTAGAAATACTAAAATAGAAACAAGAATGCCAACTTTGTCATATTTTCCTAGATTTAGTATATTTACCCATTTTCAGTTAGGCAGGGAAAAAGGTTTGAGATGAAAATATCCCCCGTTAACAGGTTAAAAAGTGATCAACAGTTAGATGAACTATTATAAGCCCATGGTGTTTTATTCCACTCAATTACTTATTGCTCACTGAAGGTCCCTTTTCCCCAACCAACAGGAAATTGCCTTTCTTAGAAATGAAAAACATCCATCAATCTTGCAATACAAGTTTTATTATACACATAAAAATCCATATATTTCCCCCAGCCCCACTTTCACAGGGTCACATCACCCTGTCTAAACAGTAGTAGTAGAGTGTGAGAATTAAGAAGGTCTTAGAAGAGTATTTGTGTAATAAAAACCTTAACATACTTTTTTTAAATTTGCGAGCTATATAAAAATCAGCATTACCTATGGAATTCAGATACAAGTGTAGCTTGGTTTTCCTATTACTTTAAAAAAGACTAACCATTTTTTTTCTCAGAGCTTCTTAGAGTAAACCAAGTTTTTGGTAGGGTGGGGATTGGGTTTGGGAGGAACATGGAATAAAATGTTTTCTGAGTTTAGTTACTGCTGTTTCATGAAAAGCTTAGTGCCATCAAATAAAAGATACGTAAAAGGAGTCTTATTATGAAATCAGATTTATAAGGAAAGTGAATGTGTGTTATACTTGAAAAGGCAAAGCCAAAAGCTTTGACCGTGGGTGTGTGTGTGTGTGTGTGTGTGTGTGTGTGTGTGTGAACAAATCTACCACTGATATACAAAGTATATAACACACAAAATCATGTAAATTGTGGTTCACACAAGTAATCTGATTTAGTCCTTAAAGCAGTCACCTTAGATTTGAGAACAGTTTGGCTTCCAAAGAAGTTCCTTTATCTTCCATACGTTTCCCTAAAATCTCTGTAATTGATCAAAAAGTTTAACTGCCCTTGATAGGAGAGGCACATTCTTCAGCCAAGGATACACAAACAACCAAACTTTGGGACATACATTTTCACTGTGCCTTATAACCTTCTTTGCAATTTACCAATGTCCCATGTTTCAAAACCCACCATCAGGAAATTTAACATCACTGTCTTAGCACTATTAATAAAATTATGATAGTCATTTATATCTGCAACTACTTTTGACTGATTATATTTTGTTTTGTTTTTTAAACATTTTATTACACAAATATCTCCCACATCCATGTGTCAAGAGAAAAGATGCTCTTGTTCTTTCTAAAACCAATAGTGGGGAACTTTCAGAAAACAAAACAAAGTCCAACTAGCTTCCCTCCTTCCCTGGCCCAAAATAACCCTAATGTGTCAAGTGAGATAGTGTTAAAACTCACCCCATAATGCTTACATTTAATTTAAAATTTTTAGCACAACATTGGAGATTGACTCTAAATCAGCAACAAAAAATATATATTTATATTTTCCCATAAAACAAAAAACACAATGAAATCCTTTAAACATAGTGACTTTAGGAGTTTTATTTATGGAGCAGTTATTTTTTTAATCACCAAGTGATTTTAATATACATATATATATATATATATATATATATATATATATATATATATAAATTTTCTTCCTTTCCTTTGTGGTTTTTTGCCCCGATGCTTGGCAAGATGGAGGCAGAGGTCTGGTCCTGCAATCTGAGGGCAGGCTCTCCTGGCAAGGTTGTAGCTAAGAGCAGATGCAGGAAGGTGATGGAACTTCTGGGTTCCTCTGTTCCTCTGTTCTCTCCTCCATGTGGACCACCCCTCACCTCTTAAAAACCATTTTCCCCTCAGTCTCAACAAAAAGTAAAACCCAACAAGGGCATCGGTCCATGTGCTGCCCTCTTGGGCTCCCTTTTCTGCTGACCAATTTACGTGCACGGTAAAAATGCTTGTTTTTCCAAACCAAAAATCAAACAAAAACTAGAACCCCAAACAAACCATCAGCTTGGAAATTTCTGTAGATGAAATGTCCCAAAATTAGAGGCACTCGCCCGGCACAATCCCTGCTCTTGAAGGGGTCTCTCCACCTCCCCCTTTATAAAAAGACAATGAAACAGAACTTAATCTTTTTAGTATTTTCCACAGGAGCAACCAAAAAAAACCGCAAAGAAACAAAACACAGGCAGGAAGCTTCCAATTATAGGTCATTAACAATAATATTAATAAGGTTTTTGCTCAATACCCAGGATTCTTTGCAGCTAAGTTCCCCTAACTGAGGCACTCTGGAATAAGTCACTGGCATTTCCTCAACATTTCAGCCCCAGACTGCTGGGGCTGAGAGACCAACGAAGGGACAGAGGGTCATGGGAGCAGACCGCTGTTTTTAAGGTGCAGTCAAAAGAATCAGCAGATTGGAAGAAACAGATACAATGCCACCTCTTACCAGGACCCAGTTTCCTCTAAGAAGGTCAGTTAATGCCAGGGTCAAAGCTGGGCTAAGGGACAAAGAGGGGGGCCCTCTGCCTCTATTGCTTCGACAGTGGCAAGGGTACAGTTGACGTCTCTCCTTGGGGATGACTGATTATTTTTATAATTTCATATTATGCTACTCATACTACTTTTAAAACTAAAACCACCATTGGCAGCACTATGTAAATATTTAGCAGTGGCCACCTACTTTAGACATTTCCATCATAATGAAATTTTTCATTTTAAATGCTGACTGTATTTCTAATCACTATTATAAATAAATCCTGTCAAATTCATCTTTGAAGCCTTGGCTTTACACTGACTCTATAATGTCCAATCTTAGATATCAATATTTAACACTAATATTTCTTTAGTTTGTATATTACAAGATCTGTTTCCTCATTCTTAGCACCCATGCCATTAACTTTACTAAATAATCAGACAATTTATTGCCCTCAAATACCAACCTGAAGTGGACCAACTGCTTAACTGTTCTACTTTAGAGAATATCTTATTCTTTCATTTACCCGGACCAGATGCATTCCATGTTTTCCTCATCAAATGGACAGGTTTGGAAGATACAACAATTTCTGTGTGTTTGGTGAGGAGACAGGGGACTTACTTGGTACTCAACCTAAAATAAGATTTGATGAATGAGGTAAAACTTTTATTCAATGATTGAGCTACACATTAACAATTTATAATTATCATAATGTACTATTGCTACAGAAACAAAACATCTCAAAGGAAATAAAACAACGCTCAGTAATCCAACCAAAACAACATCAGATTTCATTTGTCACATCCTAAAAGTCAAATGGGCAGCAAGGCAACCTTGATTAAACTCTTTCAGCAAAGATTAATCAAAGGAGTATCATAAAAAAGACCATAAATTCTAAAATTTCAACAAACAAAATTCTACAAAATCTGGGTTTCCATATTGCAATGGATGAATCTCACATATAGTAAATATATTACTAAGATTGTTAGTTTCTGCCTTACAAGAATTTAGAAAAACTCTTTGTGATTGCATTTTCTTTTGTGTTAATAAGCTTTATTGTTACTATTATTATTATTTTGACTATATATATTTATGGGGAATAGTATCAGAATTTGATACATGTATAAATTTGTAAGGGTCAAATCAGGGTAGTTAGCATTCCCATGTGATTATATTTAGAAAAATTAATAACTACTCACTTGTGTGGATAAAAAAAAAGTTCAATTTGCACTTAGAGTTGGTTAACTTTGCTGAACCAGAAGACAATCAGCAGGAGCAACCATCTGAATAAATATTCTGTATTATTTCACAGGCTGTGGTAAGGGACCCTGACTAAAAACCATTGTATTCACCCATCAGCCTCAATCCCCGAAGTTCTCTCAATATGATATGATTTCTTATCATCATTCTCTATCAATATCTTCCTAAAAGTGCAAGTATTCCTGGAGAAGGGAGTGTACTCCGGGTTGCAGTTCCTATACATGATGCCTTTCTGTGAATTTTTTTAAGTGTCCTGTTGGGTAAATACTGCTCCACTGGAATAAGGCTGTGGCCCTGGGTTCAATTTTAGCCCTTAATAGTCCCCACTGGCTACAGTGAGTGTATATAGCAGTACTAGATTGCCTGCTGTTACTCAATAAACCCAGCTTATCTTTCTCTGGAAGTCTCCACATTGTTGTTGATGCTAGTGAAAATTAATCTCTTCCTTGCCCTAGGAAAAAGCTTCTTGAGAGACTCCAAAATTAAATTTATTTATTTTATTTTATTTTTTTGGTACCGGGGATCGAACTCAGGACCTTGTGCTTGTAAGTCGGGCACCAGAACCACTGAGCTAAATCCCTGGCCCTCCAAAATTAAATTTTACCAATATTTTATTAACAATCTGGGGGAAAGAAACAGGTTTTAGATTGAACCCACCTAGTACCTCAAGGACACTTGATCCAAGCAAGTCTCATCCCTGACACTCTGATAGCTGCTCCTAAAAGAAAATTCTTTAGGTCACCTGTCCACCCCGAACTAACTCTCCTCTACTGAAAATTTTCATCAATAACCTTTATTTATGCAGCTTTGATTCCACGGTATGCTGGCACTAGTTCATTCAGAGTTGCTAGAGCCAATTGTGTGCATCTTCTCCTGACTCCACATTTAGCAATGTTATATTCGTAGTCTGAAATCAGCAATAATAGAAATATTTACACCATGGAAATCAGCAAACTCTATAAATCAGTGGTTGCCTAGCATGGGGGTACATGCCTATAATCCCAGAATCTGGGAGGCCAAGGCAGAAGGATACCAAGCTTGAGCCCAGCCTGAGGAAATTATCAATTTAGTGAGACACTGTTTTAAAATTTAAAAAGAACTAGGGATGTAACTCAGTGCAAAGATCCTGGATTCAATCCTATCATAAAATTAATTAATTAATTAATTAAAAGAGCGCATTTTAAACCAATAACCAGCACACAATTCCTCTGATCCAAATATTGTTAAAAATTCTCCCACCTTCTGACATAGTTTCTTATTTTCACTACTATTGCTTTAGTCAGCTAAAATCTGGTGTTCTCCCAAGATCTCAGCATTTATTGTGAAACCTCTCAAGTGGAAGTAGGTCATTTTATCATATTCCTGTAACATATTCCTTTCAGGTACCCCTTTCAAAACACTATATTGAAGGAAGACTTTTTCTTTATAGCATCATAACATCCAATGTATATCTCTACCACAATTTCCCTCCCCAATTTATGTTATGAGACTGGCTACCTGCTTTCCTAAAAGCTACTTAAGAGAAAGAGCCATGTTAAACTAATAGTTGTACATCCAATTGCTATTGAAAACCATTGATTACATCCTCCTGGAGAAATGTTTCTGCTTTCAAATTTATATAATCTGGCTCTACTTCCTCTACATCTTCTCCTTTGTAGTCACATCTATGTCTTGAGTAGATCCCTCACATTTGCAAAGAACTAACAGTCCTTTCAACCCTGAGCCCTGCTCTCATGTTGGGCACATTCAACATTTTTGAGGATGTCTCATACACTTTGTATCCATAAGGACTCAATAATTTTTCAACCCCATATTACTTCAGTTACTATGTCCTGAGACCATATGCTTGACCTTTATTCCTCCAAGAAGTTTTCCATTTCAAATACACCAAACTACAAGTTCCTACTGGCTGAAACAACATCTATTTTTCTGTTACACTTTCTGTTTAACTTTGCCAGATGAACAATAATATATCCTTTATTATTTCTCTTTTGCCAAGGTCATCGTACTCTTTCAGATCCATATATTTCCCTGTCAAATTTAAGCTCCATGGGTGATGGCAGCATGCAGTACATGTCCTCCTCATGTCCCGATCTGGGCTGTAGAGTGAAGGTTCACAGTTCTGGAGTCTGAGGAGTCCAAGAAGATGGCACCAGTACCTGGTGAGGACCCTCTTGCTGGTGGTGACTGCCAAATTCAGAGGCCCCATGGGGCATTATAAGATACCAGTCAGAGCCGCCCCCAGTGTCAAGGAAGAGCCTGACAGGCCAGCATACCACTGCCCCAAGTGCTGAGGAGCAGAGCCGCCCCCAGCACTGAGGAGGAGCCTTCTGGGCCACTGTACCACTGCCCCCAGAGCTGAGGAGGTGAGATTTGTACCACCGCCCCCAGCACCAAGGAGCAGAGCTACCACTAGGGCTGAGGACGTGAGCCATGCAGGCATCAGCAGCACACACACACACACCCCTTGAAATGAGAAGACACATAAACAAATCTCAAAACCAGACACCCAGATCACCTACAGCAACCCCAAAGGGAAACAAGATGGAACACTCTGATACTCAACCACCTGGACTCCTGGAACTGGCAACAAAAGAGGATCTGGAAAAAATGAGATCAGGAATAATTTCTCACGTAACAACAGAGATTGTGCCCATAATGCAAGACATGATTGATAAATCTAGAGAGGACACAGATAAAAAAATAGAGGAGCTGAGGAACATGAGGAATCCCAACACAGGAAACAAATGGAATCCATAAAACAGATGCAAACAGATTTCCAGGAGATTAAAAACTCCATTGAGGGCCAGGGATTTAGCTCAGCAGTTCTGCCACCTGCCTCACAAGCTCAAGGTTCCAAGTTTGATCCCCGATACAAAAAAAAACCTCCATTGAAAGTTTACACAGCAGAATGAACCAATGTGAGGAAAGAATTTCAGATATAGAGGATAAGATTGCAATTAGTGGGCTGGGGATTTAGCTCAGTGGTTTCACCACCTGCTGTGCAAGCACAAGGACCCGAGTTTAATCCCCGGTACCAAAAAAAAAAAAAAAAAAAAAAAAAGATTGCAATTAGTGATCAGGAAAAGGAAAATCTCTAAAATAGTAAGGGACCATGAGAAATCAATCCAGCAGCTGCTAGACCATGCAAAAAAGAATAACATAAGACTGATCAAGGAGAGAAAGCAGATGACATAAAAAAAAAAACTGTTCACAGAAGTGATGGCAGAAAACTTCCCAAGCAGGGAAAAAGAACTTGACATACAGATAAGTGAGGCATATAGGACTCCAACTAGCCTTGATCAAAAAAAATCTACACATAGGCACATAATAGTTAAGATTCCAGAAACCCAACAGAAGAACAAAGTTCTACAAGCAGTTAGAGAAAAGAAACAAATCACATATAAAGGAAAGCCCATCAGAATCACAGCAGACTCGTCAACACAAACCCTCAAGACAAGAAGAGCTTGGAATGACGTATTTCAAGCCCTAAAGGAAAAAAGCCTCCAACCCAGAATGATGTACCCTGCAAAACTATCTTTCAAAATTGATGGAAGAAATAAGATACTTTCATGACAAAGAGCACCTTAGGAACTTCAGGAATACCAAACCAGCACTCCAAAAAATTTTAGAAAATATCCCAGGAAAAGACAATGAGGATCACAACCCCAGGAAGTCCAGCAGAATGAATCTATCGGGCACAACAAGAAACTAAATGCAAAGGGGGAGAATCCAACAAAAAGAAAGTCATGACAATGATAAGTCAATATGTATCAGTTATAACCATCAATGTTAATGGTCTCAATTCACTAATCAAAAGAAATAGACTGGCAGAATGTGTCAAGAAGCAAGATCCAACAATATGCTGCATACAAGAAAAACACTTAATTCAAAAAGAAACTCATAGATTGAAAGTTAAAGGGTGGAAAACAATACTTCATGCGACAGGAACCCGAAAAAAAGCGGGAGTAGCTATCCTCTTTGCAGATCAAGTAGATTTCAAACCAACACTAAGAGAGACAAAGAAGGACACTACATCCTTGTAAAGGGAACAATCCAAGAAGAAGAGATGACAATCATAAACATACATGCACCAAACACTAGTGCACCCAACTATAAAAAAAATAGTACTAACGGACATGAAAAATCAAATAAGCATTAATACAATTGTAGTGGGGGACCTTGGAAGCAGCCCAATTGCCCATCAACTGGAGACTGGATAAAGAGAATGTGGGCTTTTTTATAAATCGGAGTACTACTCAGCCATAAGAAATGAGAAATTAGAGACATTTATAGCTAAATGGATGCACATTGAGGCCATTGTGAAATAAATAGGACACACATGTGTAAATACTGAATAGTTTCTCTACTGTGAGAAACAAAGTGCAAATAAGGACTAAAATGTGTAATAGATCATGTGAAATAGGAAGAAAAGGGGCAAAGGGGAAGGGGAAGTGGAAGGGATAGGGTAAAGGAAAGAAGGGAATGTAATTAATAAAAGAAAATGAAAAAATGGAAACAAAGTTTTTGTAAATAGGGAGGGATGGAGGGGTTGAGGGGGCGGATGGGGAAAAAATAAGAACCAGGAGATTATGTAAAGGTGAAAATTTCCAATGATGAATGTCATTATATTGTATACCTAAAATGTACCAATAAAATTAATTTTAAATATTTAAGCTCCATGAAGAACCATTTCAATTACATCCCTGTTAGTATTTCCAATTCATTCTGTTATCCCCTCATGGCATTGACCTTGACATTACTCACCATCTAACAGGTTCTAGAAGCCAACTCTCTCCTCTTGTATCTGGCCTGATGAGTCTGCTGAGAGAAACACAAAAAAGATGCTGTACAGATAGGTTCAGGGACAGAATCATACTCTCAAAGCGCAGGTAGTTTTCAAGTGGCTCCCAGTAATTTTTCTATAATTCCCTAATATGTTATTGCTTTCATTTTAAAATATTGTGTCAAAATATGCATAATATTGATCATTTTAATCATCTGTAAGTGTCTTGCTTTAATTTTTACAGAATATTTTTCTGAATATTTACCACTATCCTCAAAACACACTATTCTCATCCCCTTTTGAGGGAACAAACTTTTTTTCTGATTCACTGTTAAAAACTAAGGCTTCCCAACATTTATAGAGCCCAGGCAAGAGTATAAATGGAAGCCTTCAGCTATAGCCTGAGTCCCATCTCATCTTCTTCTACCTGGCTTCTTCCCTCTGACATCATAAGGAGCTTCCCTAACAAACCTATGGATACCCCAATCCATATGTCCAAGGCCTGTCCACATTCCCAAATAAATGTCTTTTGACCATCCATCAGATTTAAGCATGCAACACCAGTGTTTTAGTCTTCCATTCAGAACACACATCCTGGGAGGAAAACTACGCAGGCTGTGAAAGTTGGCTGAGATTATTAGACAAGAAAATTTCTAAGTCACAACTACCTCGAGTATGGTATAGAAGAGGAAGCACAAACTCTATGTGGTTATATCCTATTAGCTCTATGGATTTCTTACATTAGAGGACATCACCATAAGGATAGCTTTCAGGGGTACTCTAAGCACAGGGTCCACTGGCAAAAATTCCAGTTGCCTAGATTCTCTTCATTTCTTTATACTACACCATATGCATCCTCTACTCCAACCATACTAAAAAAATACTATTTCCAAAATAGGCCATCATTTTACATCTCTGTGCCATTGACTATTCCCTGTTTCCTGTCTGGAAGTTCATTTCCCTATTTCTTAGTCTGTTAAGCTAATTCCTTTCAGATTCAGTTTACCCCACCACTATCATAATCTGGAAAGATACAGTCCCAGATACCATAGTGCCAAATGTTAAAATCCCTAAAGTCTTATATTCCCCAAAGCACAATGTCTAAAGATCATAGCACTACATATTTAAATCCTAAAAATTAAAATTACAGAAACTATAATTCTCATGAAAAAAGAAAAGGCCAAATAAGTAGAAAGCCAAATTCTAGGGAAGGGATTGGCCACATGACTCAGCAACAATGAAAACTTCAGTCAAAAATATGTCATCTGTTTGTGTTGGCATTCCTTCCAGATGCTCAGATTCCAACTTTTAATAAATTAGCACCACATTTGCCTGAAGAAGTCAGTCAAGTTACTGACTGGTTCAAAACTAATCAGGTACATAGTAGAATAAGAAAACACTTATGTAATGGTATTGCTGTTTGATCCCAAATATTATTTCCACCAAAGCTGTGCTCTGTGTATGAATGCATGTGGAATGGATTTCTAAGTACCCAAAACA
Source organism: Heterocephalus glaber (assembly GCF_053883595.1). Taxonomy (NCBI): domain Eukaryota; kingdom Metazoa; phylum Chordata; class Mammalia; order Rodentia; family Bathyergidae; genus Heterocephalus; species Heterocephalus glaber. The sequence goes on from NW_028258369.1 coordinate 4,830,502, forward strand.
ACATAAGGCACAACACAAAAGAAGAACAATTTAATAAAGAATGCTCATTCCAATGTGTTTGGGGTCATAGAAGAATTTCAAAAAGAACAGCACCTGTAGAAAATAAACGTGGACATATTCTCCAAGGAAAGCCATGCCCTAAAAGAAGTAATCAAAATCTAAATAAAACTCTTTACATTTAAAAATGACATTTTAAAAATACACTTAAAAGGCCATTCATATTTTAAAATGTAAATAAATATCTTCTAAAAGTATTTAAATTACTTTTTCAGAGTTATATAATCAGGATTTTTTACCTTTGGGGATTTTAGATTTTATGGGTTTTAGATCTTTTGAGATTTCAACAGTTAGGATTATGGCATTCAGGACTCTGTCTTTCAGGATTATGGTCTAAACCCAGTTTACTCACCATCTCCTCTGAGAAGTCTGAGTTTACTATACCTTTCCTGTGCTCTGCTTCTATGACACCTCATTTATTACTTTATTTCTATGCATATCACATTGATGTGACAAGTTCACATCTGTCTCTATGACTATACTGCAAACTCTTGAAGGGGATAGACTATGTTTCATCTATTCTTTCATTTATTGATTTACTCACCAATTCTAGAACTTTTTCCTAATTATTTAATAGGTACTGGGACTATAAAACTTGAATAACAAAGTAGTAAACAATAAACACTGGTTAAATAATTAATGAATGATCACTTACTCTTTATAGTTCCAGAATATTTTATACTAAAATGTGACTTTCTATTCTATTTCTTAAAATTGACTAAGAAATTCCTGTATTCAGTTTTTTTAAAAAAATAAATCCCAGTAATGGAACAAAGGTTACTTTCTTCTCCATTCAATAGGAACAACTCCTACATCAATCAGAAAAAAAAGTCACTCCAGAGTGAAGTATCAAATTTTGAGTTCCTCAAAAGCAGACCCTAATCTGGTCAAGTATTTAGGACAAGTAGTTTATTCTGAAGGTGATTCCAGAAAGCACTTTGAAGAAGTAAAAATGAGACAGAAAAGGAGGAAAGCCAAGAAAAGATTTGTTATTAAGTTGTTCCTGCTATAGCTATCTCCAATAGTGTCTGCAGCATTACCTCTCTTCATTTTCAAAGAGAAACAAGGAAAATAACTTTTGAGAGGAAATTAATTAGAAAAAATCTCAAAAATGACTAGGTCTCATGCTCTGCCCTTCAGATCCATCTGCATCAGGAACTTCAAATTACTCTACTTTACAATTCCATATTCAAAGCTTTCAACATTCTCCCTGTTTTTATGTATTCACATAACACTATTTACCTTTAAGAAGAAAACTTAAGCAATGAGCCCTTCTAATCTATATCAAATCCAATGTAAACAGTTAAATAAGGTATATTTCAAATTTTCTACCTTAAGGTTAAAAGTATGGTAAACCTTGGATATTTACAAAAGTCCCAAACCTTTAATTTTCAAATACCGCCTTAGAATACTATTCCCTCAATAAAATACATGTGAAATAAGCAAGAAACTGAGAAGGAAGTGCCAGCTAGCCACACTTGTTAAATAAGTGATCAAAATTCAATTTTATGCTGTCACAAAAGTTTCTCAATTCCACAAATGTTCGAGGAGAGTTGAAATTGTGAATGCTAAAACTGCTAATGCTGAGTGCATAAGTGAGATTTTCCTGTATAAAATTGCTCCAAAATGCATTGTAATACAACAAAAGGCATTTATTTCTTGCACACACATACATCTGCAGATCAGCTATAATTCAACTGACCTAGAATGTGGCCGACTTAATTTTAAACTGAACACTGGTTTCAATTATGTTTTACCTGAGTATGGTCCTTCTTGGGCCAGAGCTAGCTAAAACATATATAATTTATGTCAGAGGTACAGACAAAAGAAGGCAACCACAACTGCATAGGAACATTTCAAACCTCTATTCACATCACATTCACCAGTACCCAACATCGAGTCACATGGCCAAGCCCAACATGAAAGGGATAGAGAAGTGTGCGATCTTCTGAATGATTATTTGCTGAACAATAATCTGCTACACAAAATCAAAAGTAGTAACATGTCAAACTTTTCCTAAAAACAGAAACACCAAGCAAACCCATTAAGAACACATCACAATCAGACTGCGTGTGTCCCCCAACTTGTGATAGGATTAAGTCCCAATATGCTCATACTGAATTGAAAATATAGTATGTCAAAAATTCATTTAATACATCTCACCTACCAGACATCATACCTTTCTTAGTCTAGCCTGCCTTATACAAGCTCGGAACACATTAGCTTACAGTTAAACAAAATCCTCTAGCACAAAAGCCTATTTTATAATAAAGTATTGGATATGTCATGCTATTGAATACAGTACTGAAAATGAAAACAAGTAGTTGCATAGGTACACTTTCACACCATCGCTAAGTCAAGAAATCATTTCTTGAACCATCCCAATTCAAAAACCATTTTTATATTCAGCAGTTAGAAGCTCCAAGTGGATTTTTTTCTAGTTTGGTCCATGAATATTTTGTAAACAACATCTAATGCATCTTCACATTTCTGTGTTTTATAAACAGTTCAACAAATTAGATGTCAAAGAATCCTAAGGGTGGAAGTTTCCTGATAAGAGGAATCTCATAAAGAAATTATGGTATATTTAGAAACTAGAATGACATTTCCATCCTTTATTTGTTTACCACTTGAACTTTAGCAACTATATGGTAATGCATTAAAAGCCTTCTTAGACATTTTCTTGGTGATTTTCCAACCTCCTGAAAAATTATAGACCCAACAACAGTTCAAGGACTTCATAATTCACCAAAAATGTCTCAACATCTGGAAAAGCTCTTTTTTCTAAAATACTACTCTGGACTTAACAGCCAATGAAGCTAAAGCTGGCATGCTTTCAGTTTAAGGTCTTTCTCAATATGTAGAATTGTTTTAAATAAATTCATTTTTTTCTATGGTATCTGTTGATAAGACAATAAAAAGCAATTCTCATTTGTGAGATGCCAGCAATAGCAATAGCAGTACTAGCAGCAACAGCTATGCCCATTACAGTCCTGACCAGTGGCTGTAAAAGTAACACTTTATACATAAGCATCATGAAAGTGGCCCAGCATGGTGGCATGATTCAAAAAGTTATTTTTCTCTTTATTGATGTTTGTACTTAAATTTTGGGGAGTTATTTATGGCCTTTTCCCCCTGATGCTATTTAGATTTCTGGTCAGTGATATTTTATCATAGATAGGAAAAAACAATACTTAATTAGTTATTTTAAAAGTCTGACTTTAGCTCTAACCATGGTGATTTTATCACAGCATGGGTAGAGAGAGGAGAGAAGCCAACACAAAGTAGTGAAAAGGAAGTCTCAGCAGGCAAGATGGCCAAGTTTTTTAGTGAGAAAATTAGGTTGGACAGGACACATACACCCTAGTAAGCAATCGATAAATGTAAAATTTGGTATTTAGAGGGCATTCTTTATTCTAAGAACCCAAAGATCTTTCCAGACATGAAGTACACATTCTTAACAACATCCATGTAGGTCAAGAAGCAAGTATTAGTATTTATAAGTCAGTCTGAAAAGGAGGAAATAAGAAAACTGAGTTTAGTCAAATAGAAACATTGTCAACCAGGATGCTTAAAACTAAATCTAGCCATCTATACAAGCTAACTGATGCTAATCTGATAAAATCAGGTGGTCCTAGAATGATAGAGCATGGCAAATAGAGAGGACTGAGAATATATCAAGTGGTAATGGACTTGAATCCCACCAGCTAGAGTTTTTACTCATGTAGAAATCATATATAACATAATATTTTCCCAAGGGCATTAGTTTGACATTTGTGCATACTGAAAGCCAAGGTAAAACAAAGTACTTCGTATTTGGCACTGTTTCTGATAGAAACCTCCAAACAACACACACTCACACTGTCACCTATATATGTCACCATTAGAATAAAAGAAATACTTATCTCAAGATTATAGAGGTTAGAAAGGAATTAATCAAACATCACCACAAACATGCAGAAATCAATTATACAAGGGTACCAGGAAATGTAATTAAATAAATATCACCTATTACTAAAAGACTAGTTTTATTTATTGCAATATTTAGAGTCTTTAGATATACTTTATGATAAATGATAATAAACAAATGATAAACTTATTATTTTTAAATGCTGCTTTCTAGTCTAGTCTTATTGTAATTTAAAATATATTTTAACATCTAGATGATAGATACCCCTTCATCACTCTTCTTCTGCAAAATCAATGAAACTTCATTTCATCATGAAATGTGGTAAATGTATAAACTCTTTTAGAAGTAATTCCCTGGTCTTATATAAAAATAAATGACTTGTTATCTTTGGGGAAAAAAATCCAATTTTGTTAATGATATAGATTTGATCAACTTCGTCCACGTAACAGTATGGGTTTTGTACAGCCTTACTGAGGTATGAGTGACAAATACAATTTATATATATTTAATTAATACATCCTAAGCTTCTATGTATACATTGTGAAATAATTACCACAATGAAGCTAATGCCATATGCACTACCTCATACGTTACCATTTTGTGTGTGTGGCAAAAATACTTGCCATCTACCCTCTTAACAGATTTCAAGTATACAATACATTAACTACAGTTACCATACTGCATACTAGTTCTCTACTGCTTATTATCTTATAGCTGAAGATTTATATCCTCTGACCAGATTCTCCCTTTTTCCTCATTGCTAGCCCCTGGGACCCACCATCCTACTCTCATTTATTATGAGTTTCCTTTTTTAAATTTTATATATAAGTGAGCTCATACAACATTGGTCTTTCTGTGCCTGGTTTATTTCACTTAGCACAATGTCCTCAAGATTCATGAATACTGTTACAAATAGGATTTCTTTTACAGATTAGTAGTATTCACTGTGTATATACCATATTTTGTTCACCAATCATCTGTCTATGAACATGTGAGTTGTTTTCACATTTTGACTGTTGTAAATAAAGTGCAAGAAAGTACAAGTGCAAATATCTTTTGATGTGCTGATTTTATTTCCCTCAGATATATATCCAATAGAGAAATTGCTGGATTATATGGGAGTTCTTAATTTTTGAGGAATCTCCTACTGTTTTCTACAATGGCTGCACCAATTTATATCCCTACCAATAAGCATTCCCTTTTCTTCATATCCATGCTAACCCTTGTTATCACTTGGCTTTTTGATAATAGCTGCCCTAACAGGTATGAGGTGACATCTCCTTATGGTTTTGATTTGCATTTCACTGATGCTTAGTGATATTGAGCATCTTTTCATATATCTGTTGGCCTTTTCTATGTCTCCTTTGGAAAAATGTCTGTTCAGATCCTTCAACCATTTTTAAATCAAGGTTGGATTTTTTTAAATTATTAAGTTGTACAAGTTCCTTACATATTTGGGATGTTTTATATCCCATGAGGTTGTGTTTTGAGCACTATGATTTCATGTATTCATTAAATTCCTCCAGAAAATTTTCCTCCTAAAGTGTTAATATTATTTACAGAAAATTCTCACTTACAGTATTAACATTATGTAGTTGAATACTGAATGCTCAAATGAGAAAATAAAAAAGCAATATTTTTTAAAGCACAGCAATATAAAAGTTATCAATTATTATTTTAGTGTTCTAGATTATAGTTCCCACAATCTTTAACCCAATGACCTTCTCACTATCTAAGAAAACTGTGGATAAATTCAAAACTAAGAAAAGAATAAGAATGCCAAAAGAAATATGCAAAAAAATCTGTTTTTTAAATTTTGTTTTATTTTTTTACCTTGGGGAAAGCAAAGAATGTTGTTGTTGGGATTTTATTTGCTAGAACACATACCTACATACGTACATAAACACACACAGAGTTTTGAAAAAGAATCTGCAATACTTATGTGGTATCCACAAAAATTAACAAAATAAAGACAGATGGCAATGAGTTAATCTAAAACCCAACTCTAACACATTGTAGCTATGTAGCCATCACATACTGCTCTAGTATACAAATTCAAACTTAAACTTTACATTGATCATAAGAATGTATGTATGTATGTATTCAGCACCATCTGCTGCATGAGTACAATTCAAGGGAGAGGAATTGCTCACTATGGATGTCAGTAGTAAAACTTGACTCTAGGGTAACACTACTGGGAAAAGACCTTGGATACTCAGTTGCTGAACCACTTAAACTTGCCAAAATCCAACTGACACTTATACCTTTCAAAACATTTTTCCAAAAAGAGTGGCACAATGTATAGACATTCATGTGTGATAACCCATTTATGACTTATATAGCCTTAAAAGCAGTTTTCAACTTGAAATGAAAATCAACATAGGTTTTATAAACAGAGTTTTCATTTGCTCTTTTTCTGTCAGTAAAATTGTAAACCAACAGAACAAGGATATTTTCAATGTGCCAAGTGTGGAAAGAGAATTATGATGTTCTATATACAGATAGCTAAAAATGCATAGGAAAATAAAAAAAAAACATTGGAAGTACCAAACTTTCCAGGAAACTTTTACACATCCTTACTAACCAAACTATTCACTGTCAAACTCTACGTTAAACCTAGAAGCTTAAGATAACTCTTGATCGGGATGTACAAAGATGGTTATACATGTGTCAATTATACAATAATGCATTTCAGGCTGCCCATCTCTGGGAGAAGAGAACACAAAAAATTGGCTCATGATGATTCAGAATCATTTAATGCACTGTTTTGACAGACTTCAAATTCTTAAAGTAAGAGAAAAATCTCTTAATAAAATAGAAACAGTGATGAAACTATACCTAAGCAACAGAATATAATGAAAGATATTTGAAGATATTTTGACATTTTCCCCAAATAATATTTTTTCTAAATCTGTAAACTAGAACAAATGTATTCATGAAGTGAAGACAGAAAACAAAACTATTTTTAAAAATAATTTTAAAATCATAACAAGCAGCATATTCTAACATTAGCACCAAGACCTAAATATAAGTAAAAATAAAAAGGAAACAAAAGACATTAACATGAAAGGTTTATAAGTTTTCAGTAATTCAAAAGGGCCCATGCAAATAATCTAAACAGCCATAAATATGTTTCATTCCCTTTTTACCCTTTACTTCACCCATAAACTAATGAATATTGAGTAATTGATGTAATTAGCCAATACCCCAGGGGAAAAAACCTTAATAGCTATACCTATAGTTATTCAACCCCACTTCCCAAATGCTCTAGAGCATTCCAAAATTAAAATTGCCTATCATCAAATGAGGTAACAGATGAAGGGCTTCAAATTTTTTTAATGAAAAAATAAAACAACTTAGAGTACATAGCATGCTGTGCAATTTAAAGAGATTGCATTCAATAGTGTTTTAACAATATGAGATGCTTTTCTAATGTAAATATAGTTAAAATACAAAAATGTATAATTTATACCCTGATATTTCTTTATTATTAAATCCACTAAAATAGTGTAGATAAAAAATAAAAATTTTAATATTTTAAATAAATAAAATGGTGTGTGTGTGTTTGGTTTTGGTGTGGTGGATGATATTACCCAGATTTATAAAAGATGCTTGTGCAAAGAAATGTAATCATATTAAAATATACTTCAGAGGTTTCCTTTTTGTCACATTAAAATTTTGTCACATTTCTATTTAATTCATAAATACATATATGCATGTATCTTGTGAACTTAGATAAAATATGGCTTGGCTTTAAGAATAGTTTAGATTCAGCATTCTACATGCATAATTCACAAAGGTTACGCAAAAGGCTAAAGGAGATTGCAGTACCTTTGTGTGTAAAGCTGGAAGCAGAATGAACTAAACTGCAACATACCATACCCAGTAGAAAGGATTTTAGAAAATCGTAAAATAAAGTAGGTTTACTTGTAGATGCTTGTAAAATTTGTAAAATACTTGTAAAGTATTTCAGCACCAGGGTGAGAAAGGAAGAGGATCAAGGAGATTGTAAAGAAGTCAGAAAATCATGTAAAAAAAGAAACTAGAAGCATTTGTAGACCTCATGGAACATCACAAAAATTAGGAATTGTGATGGTCTTTCGATTCTTGACAACCAGAAATGTAAATGTTGTTTCAAGGATAAAAATATATAAGAAGCACAATGATTTGATCGTTATGTTCAGTTTTGTTTGTTTTGGTTTTGTGTTGGGGGCAAGTGTCATGTGTGGTATACTTTAATAGTAAATAAGGGTTTGTGCTATGAAAAGATAAGGAGTTTAATTTTTCTATACTATGGATGGAGAAAACAGAACAGAAACAAAGAAAGAAATACAGCATTATTCCTGGGAAAAATTCTTGGTGAGCTTCCTTGCTTCTTCAGCAGAGGGCACTCTGCAATGAAAAGTGGCTGGAGCTCAGGACGCTGTCTTTCCAATGCAGCATCCAAGAATAGTTACAAAGTCAGTTTGAAGCAAAAGAACAGCCTTCCCACCTTAATTCGTCTTATCTACGTGAAGCAATAATATTCAGGTTATGGTGCCCAGATAGGGGTGAATACATACCTCTTCATGGCTAGCTCATTGCTCACCTCCAACCCAGTTACCCAAAATACCCAACCTGCCTTCTTGCTCCGTTATGAGCATGTGTGTGTAGTGAAGTGATCAATCCTATGAAAGCTGAGAACTCACTTTCTCTGGCACAAAAATATCAATGCTCTGACACAAAAAAATCCCATATTAAAAATTGATGGTTTCAGATGGAAAACACTATAGAACTAAATCTTCCTTTCTGCACCAAAATAATACTGAAAATAGGATAACTCTTCCTTCTATTTTCCAGCCCTACTATAGGATTATGGTTATATCCAGGAGCATTAGTTGGCTAAACAACAGGACCATAGAGGATGCTGTTTAAGGCAAAATGGAAGCATAGCTTAGTATTTTAAGTAGCACAGACTTTAGAGTCTAGGCCTACTGTTTGTTTAGTTAACTGTGTGATCTTGGGTGAATTATTTAACCTTGTGATATCTTGGTTCTTTATTTTTAAGTCAGCATTTTAAAGTATAATAAATACTTACATGAAATAATATATGCCTTGTGTTCAATTTGGGGTGCACCAAGGACTCTGAATATTTCAGTACTAACCATCATTAATATTTCTTTGTCGACTCTGTTTCTCATCGTTTCATTACTTTCTACCCTTAGAACATATCACTTTATTTGTCAATTATGCTTCAATAAAGCTGAAAAAGAATGTATTTCCATGTTTTGATATTTTTAGAATCAAAAAGTAATTATGAAAGTAATTTAACAGTAAAGGGTCTAAAAATAAGGATACAAGATTTCATCTTCATCTCTTTATTCCCACTTCATTGAGATAATATTGCCAAAATTTAGAGCTAAAATTTATCTTTGCATACATTTTATGTGTATGGTTTGATCATCCATGTATATACACACATATATAACAATAACAGTCTTTCATATATGAAGATTTACCATTTGTGGATTCAATCAACTGTAGGTAGAAAATATTCAGGAAAAAATGCTACATTACTGCTGATACACACTGTTTAGTTAGGCCTACAATGGTTGTGTCTATTCTTAACATGAACAGACTTTTTTCCTTATCATTACATTACTCCTTAAACAATATAGTATAACAACTATTTACATAGCACTTACACTGAATTAGGTATTAAAGGTAATGTGAGATTTAAAGGATGTGCACAGATCATATACAAATATAACTCCATTTTATATGAGGGACTTGAACATCTGAAGATTTTAGTATCAGTGGGGATTGGTTCCAGCACTCCCTGCAAATATCAAAGGATAAATGCATGCATCTTTTCCTCAATCTGTTGTTTTCACTTGATATATCTTTGGCATCTTTCATTTCAGTATACATAGTGCTATCTTCTTTGAATCAATGCATAGTATGCCATACCCTAACTTCACTATGATATGCTCAACCAGTTCCCAATTACTGAATAGTGAGATTGTTTGTGTTTTTAAATGAATAATACTGCAAAGGACATTCTCTCACATAAATGTTTGCATAAGTCTGTAAATATATCTATTGAACAAATTCTTAGCAATGGAATTGGTAGGTCAAAAGTCACGTACCATTTAAAAATTGTTTATATAATATATATTGTCAAATTGACCTATAGTTTTATCAACTTACATAATTGCCAACCACATATGAGAAAAACTACATATTCACTTTGCTAGTATTCTGTTACTATACTATTATTTAGGAGATAAAATCTATGTCTCAAATTAAAACGCAAAGTCATACAAAAGCAAAAATTACTATCTTTCCTATCTGATTTATCCTTTTCCCATAGGTACACAAAATGCCTGGTAGAGTGCTAGCCCATAGAAACCATCCAGATTTGTTGACTTTGTGAGTGGTGAATGAAAACACTGGAGAAATGAGAGAAGTGTGTGCATCCTACAAGATAGCCAGGGAAAAAACACATCTTCACCAATCACCAGTTGATGGGCATTTAGGCTGTTTCCAAGATTTAGCTATTACAAACTGTGCTGCTATAAACATGGGTATGCATATATCTCTGTGGTATGATTCTTTTAATTCTTTTGGGAAGATACCAAGAAGGGGAATATCTGGGTCAAATGGAATCTCTAGTTTTAGTTTGAGTAATCTCCACACTGATTTTCATAGTGGTTGCACCAGTCTGCACTCCCACCAACCGTGGAGAAGGGTTCCGTTTTCCCTACAGTCCCACCAGCATTTGTTATCAGTTAATTTCTCAATAGCAGGAGAAACTGAAAGTGTAAATAAGGACCAAAATGTATAATAGATATTGTGAAATAGGAAGAAAATGTTCAACAGGGAAGGGGATCTGGGGGCGGGGAGTGGATGGAAAGAAGAGAAAGAAAAAAAGGAAAAATGTAAACAAAGCTTTTGTCAATAGGGAAGGGTGGAAGGATTGAAGGGAGGAAAAGGGAATGGAAAAAAAATATGAACCAAGATATATCATGTACAGGTACAAATTCCCAATGATGAATGTGATCATATTGTATACCTAAAATGTACCAATAAACTTAATGAATTAAAAAAAGAAATCTAGGAAAACTCTATACTCAATAGGAATTTTTTGCTATTTCTTCACATCTTACATCTAATCATAGGAGTATTATTTGCCAACTGTTTCAGAGAACTGTTGTTACGAAAGATATGGTATATAAATAAACCTCTTTTTCCAACTCAGAGCTTAGCATGCATAGTTTATGTCACTGTAGTGCACTAAGTCTTCAGGTGGTGGCACCTTAGTGGCTTCAGAAGTCTTACCAAGACTAAATTACTCCCCAAAAATTTTGGATGGGGAAATTACTATCAATTAATGCAATTAGGATCAATCTAAAAGCTAGCATGAGGTAGCATTTGAATAGTTCAAACCCCAGTAATTCAGATTTGGCAAAAAGTTAAATGCAGCACCAAAAATAGGCCAGAGAATTGTCTGTGGGTATTATAGAATATTTCAGTGACATTGGGTATAGTATAGTACTATCTACCAATTACTTGAAGTGGCAGCTAATGGTTTAGGGTTTTACAGTATTTGGTGACAAGTTGTAACACATAAAATGCCAGCTATTAATTTTGTTGTCTATGATTTATTTTAAATGTTAGTCATAGAGTGTCCACTGGACTTCAGGCTATTAGAATTCCTCTAGATGGTATAATTTTTGTGAAACAAAATGTACCTATCAGTTTATCATGTAACAACATTTGTGATTTCTTAATGATAGTAAGGAGTAGATGTTTTGACTCTTATAAGACCACTTATTTGGGTTCTCACATTTCCTTCAGGTTGAAAATTATTCAAGATATTTTTCTTCAATCCATTTTTATATAGAACTAATTATATTTAATACATGTGACTAACCAGAAACAGAAATTAAAATTTTTGAGCACCTAATATGTCCCTGATGCCAATCCAGGCTGTATATATGTTACATCATTTAAACCTTACCTCAGCCTTGCCAAATATGTGCTGTGATATATGCCTTTTACATATGTGGAAGTAGACACAAAAATTTGAATAACTTGCTAAGGAATTCAAAGCAAGTTTTCTGGCTTCAAAGCTTACATGCACTTCCTACTGGACTGGTACTTTTCTCTGCAGTTATCAAAACTTCAAGAACATGTTTTCAGATAAGAACTTAAACAAAAAGTTCCAGCCGCCCATGAAGCCGCACAGGCAGAGCCGCCCTGGGCAGGCCATACCCACTTGCGACCAGGAGAGGCTGATTCCACATTACAGAGGCACAGGGGGACATAAAGGCCATTGTCCTGAGCTGCAGAAGTGAACAACAGAGAGAGGGCCTCTCTCAGGCTCCCTGATGAAAACTGAAGCCCATTGGAAAAGTGAAGAGAATCTCTGCAGTAAAGGCACACAAGACCACCGTACTTGGTAAGGTGGAGGGATCATCACCTCCCATCAGAACCTGGACTATCTTCAGGGGAAAGCCAGCTGGAACCTGTAGTAGAACCTTGCACACTTCAACGCTGCAGGACAGGGAGCTGAACTTGGGACTTGCAGCCAGAAATCTGCCTGAATCGCATGAGTCTGTGACTGGCTTACTGAGACTCATTGACTTATAACTGCACACTGCTACCTACGTTGTTTATTGTGACAGCAGAGACATAACCTGAAGAAGGCCGTTCACTTTTATCTTTTATTTTTTATTTTCAAAATTACCACTACTTTTTTTTTGCTCTTCTTAATTTTTTTTCTTCTTTTTCTACTCTTTTAAAATTTTTATTTTTCTCTTTTTTCTTTCTTTTCTCTTTTCTTTCTCTGTCTTCCTCACTCCCTTGCTGACCCACATTCTTCACCTCCCTTTGTGTTCCTGTTCTGGCCCTAATTCATATTTCCTCTTTATTTTTCTTTTCTTCTCTTTCCTTCTCTCACCTGCAACCTCAGGCCTCACTGCTAATCTTCCCCTATCCTTCTACTTATCTATTCCTCCATCCCCAATGCCTTCTAACTCCCCATCCTGAAATGTAAAGTTGCTTTATTGAAGAGTTTATTCACTATAAACATATGTTTGGTTGCTCCTTGATTTTGATCTAATTCACACAAGTAAAGGTGATAGATTAATAACTACCACAAATTGTCATTTTCTACGAGGTACTTGATGCTATTGTGTGGCTGACTATATCACTTGGGCTAAGGTGTTGTGATTTATCTAATCAGTTGTTCTTCCTGGTATAATGAAAATGAGACAGCCTCAAAGCCATTAGAGACTCAAAACCTAAAGACCAGCTATATCAGGAAGACACCTCTGAGAAGCAATCATTCCATAAGGGTTCTAAATAAATCAAAAAAGATACTTACAATAAACAACTTCAAAGTATCAACCCCGGAACTAAACCAAGGACAGTACCAAAAACAAAAATGAGAAGACAATTAAATAAGGCACATACTCAGACTTCCACCCCACCAAAGGCAAATTCTGGGGTAAATGAGGTGCAAAAATCCAATAATCAACCACCAGGACACCCTGAAGTGATAGCACAGGAAGGGACAAAACACATGAATGAGGCTCTACAAAAATTGAAAACAGAAATAATCTCCCAGATAATTACAGAGATGGTGAGCAGAGTGAAAGACATGATTAGAGGCTCTAGAACAGAAACAGATAAAAAAAAATAGATGAGCTCAGAAATATGCTGGAAGCTATGAATGCCCAGCATAAAGAAGAAATGGAAACCATGACTGCCCAACATAAGAAAGAAATGGAATCCATGAAACAGATTCAAACAGATATTCAGGAGATTAAAAACTCCATTGAAAGCATGCAGAGCAGATTAAGGGTATCTGAAGATACACTATCCGATATAGAAGATGGGACTGTGGTTAAGGAACATGAAAACAGATCTCTTCAAAATAGTAAGGGACCATGAGAAATCAATCCAGCAGCAGCTAGATGATGCAAAGACAAATAACATAGGACTGATAGGAGTCCATGAAAAAACAGTAGAAAGTACAATTGACATAAAAAAAATTCTTTCACAGAAGTAATAGTAGAAAACTCCCCAGACAGAGGTGGAGAATTGGACATACAGATAAGTGAGGCATATAGAAATCAAACTAGCCATGACAAAAAAATTACACCTAGATATATAATACAAAAATCCCTGAAACCCAACAGAAGAACAAAATCCTACAGGCAGTTAAAGAAAAGAAACAAATCACCTACAAAGGAAAGCCCATCACAATCACGGCAGACTTCTCAACACAAACCCTCAAATCAAGGAGAGCCTGGAGTGAAGTATTTCAAGCCCTAAAAGAAAATAACTTCCAACCTACACTGTTGTATCCTGCAAAATGATCTTTCAAAATCGATGGGGAAATTAGATACTTCCATGACAAAGAACACTTGAGAAATTTCATGAACACCAAACCAGCACTCCAAACAATTCTAAGCAATATCTTGGAAAACGACAATGAAGATCACAAATCCATGGAGCCCAACAGAGGGAAGCCACCAGGTAAGGTAAGACACTAAAGGGAAACAGGGAAAAAATAAGAAATAAAAGAGCCAACAACAGTAAAACATCATGACAAGGATGAGTCAATATCTATTAATTATAACTCTCAATGTTAACGGTCTCAATTCACCAATCAAAAGAAATAGACTGACAGAATGGATTAAGAAGCAAAAATCCACCAATATGCTGTATACTAGAAACACACCTAACTCAAAAGGAAACTCATAGACTGAAAGTAAAAGGATGGAAAACGGCTCTCCACGTGACAGGAACCCAGAAGAAAGCAGGGGTAGCAATCTTATTTGCAGACAAAGTAGATTTCAAACCAAAACTAATTCAGAGAGACCAAAGATGGTCACTACATCCTTGTGAAAGGTACAATCCAAGAGGAAGAGATGACAATCCTAAATATATATGCACCAAATGCGAATGTCCCTAACTATACAAAACATACATTAATGGACATGAAAAACCAAATAAGCACTAATACAATTGCAGTGGGGGACCTCAATACCCCACTATCACAAATAGACAGATCATCTAGACAAAAAATTAACAACAAAATTCTAGAATTGAAACAAGCTATTGAACAAATGGACTTTTAGATGTTTACAGAGTGTTCCACCCCACAAAATCAGAAGACACATTCTTTTCGGCTACACATGGGGTATTCTCCAAAATAGACCACATGCTAGCTCATAGGATATGTCTAAGTAAATGAAAAAGAATTGAAGTTACCCCCTGTATATTATGAGACCATAGTGCAATAAAATTGGAGGTCAATAACATAAGAAACTGCAAAACTCCCATAAATACATGTAAATTGAATAACACGCTCCTGAACAACCAATGGGTCACAGAGGAAATTAAAGAAGAAATTAGACAGTTTCTACAAGTAAATGACAATGCCATTACAACCTACAGGAATTTACGGGACACAATGAAAGCAGTTTTATGAGGGAAATTCATAGCAGTGAATGCCCATATTAGGAAAACAGAGAAAACTCAGATAAATAACCTGATGCAGAAACTCAAGCTCCTAGAAAAAGAAGAGCACAACAAACCCAAAGCTCATACAAGAGAGGAAATTATAAAGATGAGAGCAGAAATCAATGCAATGGAGACTAAGAGAATGGTACAGAAAATTAATGAATTGAAGAGCTGGTTTTTCAAAAGAATAAATAAAATCAATGAACCTGCAGCCAACATTATCAAAAAAAGGAAAGAAAAGGTTCAAATCCATGCAATTAAGAATGAAAAAGGTGAAGTCACAACAGACCCAGCAGAAATCCAGAGCATCGTCAATACATACTTTGAGAACCTGTACTCTAATAAAATGGAAAACACAGAAGAAATGGACAGATTCCTAGATACATATGAATGGACAAAGTTAAATGAAGAAGATATGGAAATTCTAAACATCCCAATTACAATGAGTGAAATTGAAAATGTAATAAAAAATTTATCAACAAAGAAAAGCCCAGGTCCTGATGGCTTCACTGCTGGATTCTACAAGACATTTAAAGGAAAACTAAGGCCATTACTCTTTAAACTCATCAAGGAAATTGAAAGGGAAGCTAGGCTTCCAAATTCATTCCTGGAAGCAAGTGTAACTTTGATTCCAAAACCAGGGAAAGACCCAAGCAAAAAACAGAAGTACAGGCTAATCCTCTAATGAACATAGAAGGAGAAATCCTCAACAAGATACTGGCAAACAGAATACAGAGGGTCTTCAAGAAGATCATACACCCTGACCAAGTCGGATTTATCCCAGGGATGCAAGGATGGTTCAACATTCGTAAATCCATAAATGTAATACACTATATTAACAGAGTCAAGGATAAAAACCATATGATCATCTCAATACATGAAGAAAAGGCATTTGACAAAATCCAACACCCATTCATGACAAAAAAAAAAAAACCCTACAGAAAATTGGAATAGAAGGCCTTTATCTCAACCTGATTAAGGCTACCTATGAAAAACCCACAGTCAACATCATGCTAAATGGTCTAAAACTGAAAACTTCCACGCTAAAATCAGAAACAAGACAAGGATGCCCACTATCACCACTCCTATTCAATATAGTTCTGGAAACATTAGCCATAGCAATTAGAAAGAGAAAGAAATAAAATGAATAAAGATAGGAAAAGAAGAAGTTAAACTGTCATTATTTGCTGGTGATATGATACTTTACATAGAAGACCCAAAAAACTCGGCCAAAAGACTTCTAGACCTAATTGACAGATTCAGTACAGTAGGTGGATATAAGATAAACACTCAAAAAACAATAGCTTTCTTATACACAAATAGCAGACTCACTGAGAGAGAAATTTGGGAAACAATTCCTTTTATAACAGCATCCAAAAAATGAAATATCTAGGAATCAATCTAACAAAGGAGGCAGAAGACCTCTACATTGAAAACTACAGCACTCTCGAAAAGGAGATCGAGGAGGATATACGAAAACGGAAAGACATTCCTTGTTCCTGGGTAGGAAGAACCAATATAGTGAAAATGGTCATACTTCCAAAACTACTATACAGATTTAATGCAATGCCAATTGAAATTCCAACAATATACTTCACGGAACTAGAGAAAACAATCCAAAATATTCATTTGGAACAAGAAGAGACCTAGAATAGCGGAAGCAATTCTAGGCAACAGAGACATGGCTGGGGGTATCACAATCCCCAACTTGAAACTATACTACAAAGCTACTGTGATTAAAATCAGCATGGCACTGGCAAAGGAACAGACCTGAGGATCAGTGGAATAGATTAGAAGATGCAGAAACAACTCCAGACATGCTCAGCCACCTCATCTTTGACAAAGGAGCCAACCACCATCACTGGAGGAAAGATAGCCTATTTGATAAATGGTGTTGGAAAAACTGGATTTCCACCTGCCAAAGATTGAAACTAGACCCATACCTATCACCATATACTAAACTAAGATCAAATGTGATTAAAGATCTAAATATCAAGACAGGAACACTAAACTTGCTGGAAGATAAGTTAGGTAGAACTCTTGATGACATTGGCATAGGAAAAGACTTCATGCATAAAAACTAAGCAGCATGGGAACTAGCACAAAGAATCAAAAACTGGGAACTCATCTTATTAAAAAGTTTCTGCACTGCAAGAGAAACCACCAACAGAGCTAAGAGACAACTTACAATGTGGGAAAAAATTTTTAGCAGCTGTACCTCAGACAAAGGACTACTATCTAGAATATATAAAAAATTGAAAAAAATCAGATCCCCCAAACTCAAAGACCCAATTCAAAAATGGGCATCTGAAATGAACAGACATTTCTCAGACAAAGAAGTAAAAGCAGCAAACAAATATATGAGAAAATGTTCAACATCACTCGTCATTCGAGAAATGCAGATGAAAACAACACTGAGATTTCACCTCACCTCAGAAAGAATGGTTGCTATCAAGAAATCAACCAATAACAAATGCTGGCAGGGGTGTGGGGAGAAAGGAACCCTTCTCCATTGTTGGTGGGAGTGCAGACTGGTGCAACCACTGTGGAAGTCAGTATGGAGATAACTCAAAGAACTAGAGCTAGAGGTCCCATTTGACCCAGCTATTCCCCTGCTGGGTATCTTCCCAAAAGAATTAAAAGAATCATGCCACAGAGATATATGTGCACCCATGTTTATAGCAGCACAGTTTGTAATAGCTAAAGCTTGGAAACAACCCAAGTGCCCATCAACTGGAAACTGGATAAAGATGTAGTGTTTTTATAAAATGGAGTACTACTCAGCCATAAAGAATGAGAAACTGCAGACATTTATAGCTAAATGGTGCATATTGAGGCCATACTCATAAGTGAAATAAATAGGACACACGTGTAAATATCGAATAGTTTCTCTAGTGTGAGAAACTGAAAGTGTAAATAAGGATTAAAATGATTAAAATGAATAATTGATAATTTGAAATAGGAAGAAAAGGTCTAAAGTGGTAGCAGTAGTGGGAGGGAAAGGGGAAAGGAAAAATTATGAGAAAAGAAAAAAAATGGAAACAATGTCTATGTAAATAGGGAAGGGTGGAGGGGGTGAAGGGCGCACAGGTAATGGGGGAAAAATAAGAACCAAGATATATCATGTACAGGTACATGTATTGGGTACAAGCACCCAATGATAAATGTAAATGTATTGTTTACCTAAAATCTACCAATAAAAGAATTTAAGGGGGAAAAAAAGAACTTGAGCAAAAAGAAGACAACATCTTTGGCAATTTTTAGTATTGTAAGGAGCCAGTTCCCCCAGTCAAGAAGGAAGATAAGGAATGATGAATGCAACTGTGTGATTTACAAATGGCAGAGGTAAACTGAACATCATTAGTCAATTATGAATTGCTTACACTAACAGAACAGAGCAGACATGTAGACAGTCTGGGAAGACAGACCTTTTAGAAATTATATTTGACCTGAGACTGTATTATTTTACTACATGAATAACTATAAGGCTTTATATATTACACATTAACTTCTAAAACATTGTGTTAAAGGACCATTTATCCCATGCTGGACAGACCTGATTCAGAGGCAACAAATGACCTCTGCTGCAACCCCATTCCAGTGTCAGCTTCTAAACTTTCTGGTCATAAGTTGATGTCAATGATCAATGTCAGCAAAATTCTCACATCTCAAAATGAACCAGATTTTAGAAACAAAGAAAAGTCAAGCTAGAACATAAAGATATAGATAAAATATATCAGTTAAATTGTTAAATCAATATAATAAAAATAAAAAGATAGGACAAAATAAAAATCAACAGAAGGAAATAGGGCATGTTTTTCAGCTCAAGTGAGATAATAGGAAAATGCTAATTAGGTAATGAATTTAATACAGTCTGCTATTCAGGATGTGTTTTTTAAAAGTTAAGAATTCTACAGACAAAATTTTTTTTGCTTAAATTCCTTTATTGGTACATTTTAGGTATACAATTCATTTACATTTATCGTTGGGTGTTTGTACCTGTACATGATGTATCTTGGTTCTTATTTTTTTCCCCATTACTTGTGCACCCTTCACCCTCTCCGCCCTTCCCTATTTACATAGATTTCATTTCCATTTTTTTTCTTTTCTCATAGTTTTTCCTTTCCCTCTTTTCCTTTCCCCTTCCCCTCCCTTCACTCCTTCAACTTTGGACCTTTTTTCCTATTTCAAATTATCAATTATTCATTTTAATCATTTTAACCCTTATTTACACTAGCAGTTTCTTACACTAGTGAAACTATTCAGTATTTATACATGTGTGTCCTATTTATTTCACTTGAGTATGGCCTCAATATGCATCCATTTAGCTATAAATGACTCTAGTTTCTCATTCTTTATGGCTGAGTAGTACTCCATTTTATAAAAAAAACCACATTTTCTTTATCCAGTTTCCAGTTGATGGGCACTTGGGCTGCTTCCAAGCTTTAGCTATTACAAACTGTGCCACTATGAACATGGGTGCACATATATCACTGTGGTATGATTCTTTTAATTCTTTTGGGAAGATACCCAGCAGGGGAATAACTGGATCAAATGGGACCTCTAGCTCTAGTTCTTTGAGTTATCTCCATACTGACTTCCACAGTGGTTGCACCAGTCTGCACTCCCACCAACAATGGAGAAGGGTTCCTTTCTCCCCACACCCCCGCCAGCATTTGTTATTGGTTGATTTCTTGATAGCAGCCATTCTTTGTGGGGTGAGGTGGAATCTCAGTGTTGTTTTCATCTGCATCTCTCGAATGACGAGTGATGTTGAACATTTTCTCATATATTTGTTTGCTGCTTTTACTTCTTCGTCTGAGAAATGTCTGTTCATTTCAGATGCCCATTTTTGAACTGGATCTTTGAATTTGGGGGGTCTGATTTTTTTCAATTCTTTATATATTCTAGATAGTAGTCCTTTGTCTGAGGTACAGCTGCTAAAAATTTTTTCCCACATTGTAGGTTGTCTGTTAGCTCTGTTGGTGGTTTCTTTTGCAGTGCAGAAGCTTTTTAATAAGATGAGTTCCCAGTTTTTGATTCTTTGTGCTAGTTCCCGTGCTGCTGAGGTTTTGTTCATGAAGTCTTTTCCCATGCCAATGTCTTCAACAGTTCTACCTAACTTATCTTCCAGCAAGTTTAGTGTTTCTGTCTTAATATTTATATCTTTAATCCACTTCGATCTTAGTTTAGTGCATGGTGATAGGTATGGGCCTAGTTTCAATCTTTGGCAGGTGGAAATCCAGTTTTTCCAACACCATTTATTAAATAGGCTATCTTTCCTCCAATGATGGTGGTTGGCTCCTTTGTCAAAGATGAGGTGGCTGAGCATGTCTGGAGTTGTTTCTGCATCTTCTAATCTATTCCACTGATCCTCAGGTCTGTTCCTTTGCCAGTACCATGCTGATTTTATCACAGTAGCTTTGTAGTATAGTTTCAAGTTGGGGATTGTGATACCCCCAGCCATGTCTCTGTTGCTTAGAATTGCTTCAGCTATCCTAGGCCTCTTCTTGTTCCAAATGAATATTTGGATTGTTTTCTCTAGTTCTGTGAAGTATATTGTTGGAATTTCAATTGGCATTGCTTTTAATTCTTTTGGGAAGATCCCAAGCAGGGGAATAGCTGGGTCAAATGGGACCTCTAGTCCTAGTTCTTTGAGGTAGCTCCATACTGATTTCCACAGTGGTTGCACCAGTCTGCACTCCCACCAACAATGGAGAAGGGTTCCTTTCTCCCCACATCCCTGCCAGTATTTGTAACTGGCAAATTTTTACACAAAACCACAAGAGTAGATAATTGAGGATTTGAGTTCAGTTCATTGCCTCATGCTTCTTAAGAACACAAACTCAACTTATGCTCCTCATGCACTAGAATTATTTTATCCAAAAATAAAATGACACTCCTATTTTAAGTTGCATATTGTTTCTAAATTGCCATATGAGCTTTTCTAACTTTAACTTTTCAAAAAAAAATGTGTGTAATAATAGAGAACTCAAAAAATAGAGAATTTTAAATGTAGATACAAGGTGCAGTCCCAATAAGTAGAGCTACCAACTTTTTTCTTCATTCATTCCTAATTTATTCCTTTAAAAGTAGAATATTTTATTAGCTCAAGTACTACTAGTTACACAATTAAATAAAATAGAATAAGTTCATGTGAGCCAGTGACTTTGATAGAGACAACATACTTATTTAGCAGTTAGCATGAACATGGCATTCTACTAAGTGCTTTATATTCATGGTTTTGTTCAACACTGAAGAGAACCATATGAAGACAGTAACATCTGCCCATATATGAGGAGTGGGGAAGCAGAGTCTGGATGAAGTTACACAGTGCATTCCCTTGATAAGGCCAGTAAACGCTCATCAGTTTTTTTCTCTTAAGTTCAAAAGAATGAAAAGAACTGGAAGAGTCATGGGCTTTTGGCCTCAGTCCACCATTTTGTAATTAGGTGACCATTATGAAGATGATTAACCTGAGTCTTCAATCCCTCTTCTATAAAATAGGAATAATAATACATCTCTTAGCTCATGTTTATGGCATATACAGTTTACAATCATTGAAACTATTAGGTTACTAATAACCTAGAAACATGGCATATCTTTATTCCACTTATTTCCCCTTCTGTTCCCCCTCACCCCTCACCCTTGGTCTCTTGCGCCCCTTCCCATTTGCAAGAGATCCATCCCCTTGTCTCCTTCTATTGATCTCGTTTGTTTGTACTTTGCCTTACTCAAATGATACTGTATGTATATTTAAACCCGTGTGTTCAATTTCATTAAACATTATATTTATATATATGTATATTACTCAGCTATAAAGAACAAATTTGAGACATTTGTAGAGAACTGCTCTTGTAACCCAACTCAAGTGCACATAGGACCTGTAATATGCTAGAAAAGTAGTAGCAGTAGTAGACTAACTCTTGGAGCCTATTATTCTAGCCATTTCCTATGGACAAAGAAATCTGCCCTAAAGGAGGATCCTTTAGAAATATGGAAAAAATATGGCCACTCAATTTGCCTGCCAAGATGTTAGCTACAACACAAACATCTCTAAGTTTACAAGTAAAATTAGTCTGATCATTGCAATTATATTGGTTACTTCAAGATTAGAATGTTTGTCAACAATAATGATTCTTAGATCTTTTCTCCCCAACCCATAAATATGGGTTTCAGACAGTGATTTCCAAAGAGTACAGAGAGAAGAGGACTGAGGGAGGAGTCACTAGCCCATGGAGAAAAGGAACAAGCACTATCTCAACCAGATGATCAAGGTTAATAACAACTGTGAGAAGTCGGAATAATTATATGTGCTCTTGAAGGATGTGATGGAAATGGCTCTTAACCTTGATGGTCTTCCGACCATAACCTATAACCCTTGTCTACCTTTCCAACAAATGTTAATGGAGGGATGTTCTACAAAATACCTAACCAATACTCCTCAAACTGTCAAGATCATCGAAAACAAGGAATACCTGGAAACTGTCACCGTCTAGAGGAGCCTAAGGAGACATAATGACTAATTATAATGTGGTATTCTAAACAGAATCCTGGATCAGAAAAAGGACCTTAGATTTAAAAGGAAAATACTCAAGGAAATCTGAATAAAATAAGGGCTTCAATCGATTGTAATACATTAATGCCAGTTCACCAATTGTGAAAAATGTGCCATACTAATGTGAGATATTAACAATAGGGGAAACTGGCTGTGAGTCATCTCTATTATCTTTGCAACATTCCTCTACATCTAAAATTATTCTAAAATTGAAAGTTTATTTTGAAAACTCAGTCTTTCTTCCTGATTGTAAGTAGATATCCAATGGTGTGCATACTAAGTTATCTCCTTGTTGATGAAAATACATCCATAGGAAAGTACATACAAAAGTACTGTATTAGCAAAAAAGAAAAAGTGGTGTCTTTTTGTACAAACTGTGAAGCATTCTTATTAGCAGCTTCTATACTTTCTCATTTACATCATTCTTGCCCTTACAAATACTACATGAAGTGACTATAAAGTTTTTGTATTTCTCTCTTCCCTTGTTCTCTCTAGCTGGGTATGAGTCTTCACTTTTCCTACTTGAAATAACATATTGCCTATTTCCTCTACATTCAAAAAATACTGTCAGTTTCAATTCAATATATGTTAAATCTGAGTATTCAATTTCCTTATCATAGACTCTTTTACTTAATAAATCTAAGTGATTCTATTATACATGAGGTACTCAGCTTCCTTTTAATTATCTTGAAAACTCTGGAAGAAAATTGGGACCACTTTGTTCCAGCTGACCTCAGACTAAGGCAGAAAGTCATCCTCCAGCTGTTTGATACTTTGTAGAAGCAGCTATAAAAGGAAGCAAAACAATCAAGAATTTCACAGTCATTTGGCAAAGAAAAATGTGGGTGGGGAATTCTGTATGTTTTATTAAATAAGAAACAAGCCATTTCTGCAGTTCTTGGCTCCAAATCAATAAGGGTCCACAGAAGAGGCATGTTGTAAAGTTAGGCTAAGAGGCAGATTTAAGGCAAGGAAAAACCACGATAAGTATAAATCGGAGATTTTTATCATAGCCCAACAAGTAAAAAAGAACCAGCTTTGGGTGTTTATCCCAGAACTACAGACAAAACAGGATAAATCAAAATAAACTAATTATTTCCTCCCATCCAGGAAAATATATCACTAAGATTCAGAACTTTATGTCTTTATGAAGAGTAGATTAATTTTAGAGTTCAAGTAAGTTCCCTAGGCATGCAAAGGAGCAGATGAGCAAATTTTAAAAATTATATTCCAATGGAAAGATCATCAAACTGACTTGGACTTTACTATTAATTAACTGGTGAACTTAGGCAAATCTCACAATAAACAGAAGTTTCTGTTCTAACTTCTTTAAAAAATGTGTGCATTTGAACACCAGCTCACAGTTCCCAGTATATTTTTTGTACACTGTTTCCTTTGATCCTTATAATAAAGCAATAAAATTAATAGGGCAGAGATTCTCTTCCTTTCACAGATGAGCCAATGCAGTTTATAAAATTTATATAATTTGAGTTGGGTCACACAACTAGAAAGTGGAAAGCAGGAACCTGACCTTAGGCTTTCTGACTTAGTTCTCTGCTCTTCAAACATCACCACAAAGCTATCTGAAGAGACCTTTTGGCTCTAAAATTCCATTATCCTTTGACTAAGAAATGGCTTTGAAATTTCAAATTCATAATCTTCCCTCTCCGGCTAAATAAATATGGATGTTCCTGCATCTCAACTGAAAAAAGTCAATATGGGTTTCCAGTTTGAAATGTGAAAAGAGATTGGAGAATTTGAAAACATGACAATCAGTCATAATTTTAGCATCTCCCATAGCTTTGAAAGGTTTTGCCAGCTTTACAAAAAAAGTGGGGCAATTCCTCCAAAGAGCATAGGATTTTTTTAATAAAGCCACAATCCAATCATAGACCAATATATTATCACAAGACAATATGAACCAGAAGGTTCAAGATATTTTTTTCCTCAGTCCAAATTGTGATAGGTAATAAATAAGATTCTTACCAAAATTTAAAGTAATGAGGAGCAAAGCAATAGCTGTTTTCCCCATAAATCATGACATTATTGCCCCAATTTCAGGATCTCAAATTGAAATGAGAATCTAAGTGATGATAATTAGATTATAAAATGTGAAAGAGAGATCTTGGCAAAATTCTGACACTGCTGCTCTTATGTATAATTATTGATTTTAAAATTAATAACTTCAATTTATGTTCGAGGTAATCTAAAGAATTTTAATTACCTTAGTAGTTTACAAAGAAACAGACTGGCCTTATACATATTAGATTTCTCTTAAAATACCGATGAGCTTTAAAATGCAAAATTATTTCACTAGTAATAGAGAACTCACACAGATACCTCTATCTTCAATTCCTATCCTATTTAAAATCTAGAATAAGATAGAACAATTATGTAAGTCTGTATTAGTAGTAAAAAGCTGAGAAAGGTATTGTCAGATGACCAGAACAGTGAAGAAATCCTATAAGACATAATGCAACTCAAAATGACAGAAAAACACAACACTATTGAAGAATTCATAAAGCTATCAAAACAAAAGGGAGAAAAATGAATTTTTCCAACAGAAGCCTGAAATAATCCCAACACCACAGAAGCCATGGGGGCTGAGAAAGAGAGTAGACAGTAAGTGGTTAGTCAAGTGATTAAAGTAATAAAAAGAGCTAGGCTGATCCCCTAACCACAGAACCAGGGCTGTGGAATTTGCTACACAGATTAAAGCATTTGAAACAACACTTCACACAACATTTGAATTTCTTACAAATACCCTCAGAGTGTCTCTTGGAGTAAGGAAAGTGCTGAGGGTCATGGAAGGCCATCATGAGGGAAAGGAATGCCACAAAGCCAGAAAACAAGCTGCTCACATCCTCTAAATGAAAAGGCACCGAGCCATATAATCTCCAGCTCTCCCACATATGTGCTGGATTCAGGATCCCTGTCATCAAAATGTTTACTCACTGCAAGGACACAGGGATCCTCTCTGTGGATGTAGGGACTATGCTTCAGCTAAATTTGATCAGTCTAGCCAAGAAACTATAAATCTGTACAGAAAATCAAGAACTCTGAAATATTTGGGGAAAGTCAACAGAATGAAAGAAAATCACCAAGCTCAACAAACACACACACACACACACACACACACACACACACACACACACAAATTAACTTCCCAAGAAATAGTACCACATAGTAAAAAAAAAAAAGAAAAAAAGAAAAAGAAACTTAAATAAATAGCTTCTGTGAAAAAGAAGCAACAGAGTACTTTTAAAAGTAAAATATCATGGCCATTTTTAAATGCTCAATTGATGGGCTGAGGTCATAATTAAAAGAAAGAAAATCAAATCAAGGGAATTTCCAGGAGTATGATGCATAACAATAAAGAGTATGAGACAAAAACTAAAAGGCACAAAGGGTAGATTCAGTGGTTTCCATATTAGAATTACTGGGGCTTCAGAGGGAGAGAACAGAGTGTGGAGTCGAGAACATTATTAAAGAAATAAAAGAAAAAATGTTTACTTAGCAGAGGAAAGATGATTTTTTGGGTTATAAAATCCACCAAATGTCTAGTAGTAATAATCAAAGGATATAAACATACACAAACACTGCTAAAATTTCCTAACAACAACAATAAAATCTTCCTGAGAGGTAAAACTAGTTACCAAGAAATGAGAATAGGACTGACATCAGAGTTCTTGCCTATAACATGGGATGCCAAAAGACAATAAATAAAAGTCTTTAAATTTTATAAGTACATTTCTCATGAAAGTATAAATTGATACAACTTTATAGTGAGCAATTTAGCAATAACTATCAAAATTAAATATTTAAAATGCACATATCCTTTGACCAGGCAGCATCACTCCTGGGAAATTTATTTTACAAGTAAATCTGCAGAGTACAAAATGGTATGCATAGAAACATATTGACTGGGCTAGCTAAAGTAAGTCCAACAAACCTCTGAGTTGTCTTTTCACCTAAAAACCACTCCTGTTCTTCTCCCTCTTTTACTTCCTTCATTTTCTCAGAAATGCAACAAGCAGACTGCAACATTACTTCTTTCCCTCCTATCCATGAAAGAGTCCCAGACTCCCATTTCCCTAAAATAATTTAATATTGGTTTATGTCTACAAGCAATGATATATAATAATATAATTTAGTATTTAGGCAGCACTTTTAATGTATACAAATACCCATAATTCAAAGATAGCATTACTAGAAGATGCCAAACTGGAAGATTCCAGAAACTAAATTTTTCTCATGTTGAAGAAAGGTGTCCTTTTTTACCTATCTAAATTTACAGTTTTCTTAAGGAATTACCAAGGACATCTGTTATGGGTTGCCCTAACATGTAAGATGTAGCAAGAGGGAGTCAGTTTGACAGGAGAAAAGAGCACAACTACAAGATGAGAAAAGACACAAAGAAGAGACTTTGAAAATTAGGTCTACAGCTGGGGATTTAGCTCAGTGGTTCCACTGCCTGCTTCGCAAGTGCAAGGACCCGAGTTCGATCCCCGGTACCAAAAAAAAAAAAAAAACGAAAATTAGGTCTACAAACTACAGGTTGCCTGGAAAGAGTAGGAGGGTCTCCTCTATGAGCTCAGCGTGGGTCTGTTTTAAGCTAATTCAAAACCCTTCCAAATGAGCTTATTAGATTCTAATTTGGTGGCTGAGAACCTAATAAGAATTCAGATCAAACTGTTCTTTCTCAAAGAGACAGCATTGTCAAAGAGCCAAAATTGGAGTGGGTGTTTGGGGGATTGAGTTATACAGCTTTCACATTATGATTCACCTCTCCACCAGCAAACCCTTCCCCCATCTCAGAAGCATCTGTCATACATTTTTATTTAAATTTCTCACTACTAAGGGCAGTGAGAAGCTGAAGAGACTCTCCTACAGAAGTGACCTCAACAAAAATAGAAGTCAATAACATGGCCAGCTGACACAAAGGACAAGGGGTTGCAAAATGATGACAAAGAAAAAAAGATGAAACTGTGTAAGGAAGTAGAAAGGAAAAAAATCACAGGCCAACATGGAAAATTAGGGCAATTATCTGGATAATTCAACCTCAAAACTCTTCCCAGTGATTGACATAGATGTGTTTTCTTCTCTGAGCTACATTTTCACAATAGATGGAACTACAATAACAGCTTTCTATTCCCCATTGTTGCTATTTACATGAAGTTTAAGGGAAATATACCTTCTTTACTCCTACTTTAAACTTTATTTCTGGTATGAAGGAATGTTTTATACAGCTTGACTAGGAAAGAATATAGAATTATTTCTTGCCTAGGTTGTTTCTTGCCTGTAATATCCAAATGTTGATCCCAATTCTCCACTTTTGTAGACATCTAGAATTGGGTCAACAGCTATTGATTTGATGCCCACTCACAGATTACAAATAAGTAGGGTAGGGCCTGCCCCTATTTATTATTACACCTGTATTTCCAGCTCACACATATGCACACATTCACACCTTCACTGTGGACACACACAAATAGCACAGTCCCCAGTTTAAAGGAATCTAGAACTTGAAAAAAGGGTACTAGTACTTAGCAATCTTTAAAAATTTCTCAAAGATACTCAAGATATTTATAAATTAATCTTAATAAAATGAAGAGCATGGAGATTGGATAAAGAAGATGTGGTTTTTCTATAAAATGGAGTACTACTCAGCCATTAAGAATGAGAAACTAGAGACATTTATAGCTAAGTGGATGCACATTGAGGCCATACTCTTAGGTGAAATAAATAGGACCCACATGTGTAAATACTGAATAGTTTCTCTGGTGTGAAAAACTAATAAGTGTAAATAAGGATCAAAATGTATAATTGATATTGTGAAATAGGAAGAAAAGGTCTAAAGAAGTAGGGGAAGCGGGAGGGGTAGGGGAAAGAAAAGAAGGGAAAAGAAAAAATATGAGAAAAGGAAAAAAATGGAAACAAAGTCTTTATAAATAGGGAAGGGTTGAGGGGGTGAAGGGAGGGCAGGGGAATGGGGAAAAAATAAGAACCAAGATACATCATGTAAAGGTACAAGAGTCCAATGATGAATGTAACTGTACTGTATACCTAAAATGTACCAATAAACTAAATGGAAAAAAAATAAAATGAAGAGCAGGAAGAAAGGAATCGGTATTTGTTGAGCATCTAATATGTACTATGCTCTATGTTGAACATCACTTTGTTTATTCCTTAAATCTTCATATCATCCTTGTGAAGAAGATAGCATGAGATGAAATAAGTAAGGAGGCTGAGAAAGGTCCAATAACTTGCCCAAAATCAGAAGCTAACAATTGGTAGGGCCAAGAGACCAAACAGGATTCGTTTGGTTCTGAAATCAGACCCACTAACACTTAAGAAGACTGAAGGACGTGGATATGTACAGGTCTCCAGGAAGATATAAAATGAAGCAGAAAAATAAATGACCTGAACAGAAGATGAAAAACGTTTAGATTCTGTGTTTGAGCCAAACAACACCCTGGCTTCTGCAATGAACGTTCTTTCTTCTCTTTCAGGTGCTTAAGATGTACAAACTCCAGTAAACTACTGACATTCTCAGATTTTAAATTGACAGTTTGAACTCTAAGTCACCAAATGTCTATGACATAATAATTCACAGTTGCCCTGAAGTATAAATTTGAACTAAAAATCAGGATGGTATGCAACAGTGAGTCACTTAGTAAACGAGTGAAACTAATGTACTGTCCATTATTCTCTCCTAACATGGGTTTATTTTTTTCTTAGTGTAATACTCACGGCCTGTTGAAGAGAATGAGGTGATATGGTAGTCAACCATGAATTTCAAGGCTCCTTTAGGTGAGGAGAATGGAGAGCCCGCTGAAATGAAGGACTTGCCACTTATATTGGGTCAATAAAGAGAAACTTGCTAACAATGAGGGAGAAGCCTGAGCATTTTCCCAAATCTTAGCACCTATAGGGCTCGGCCACTAAAATGGAGGGGTCACCACACATTGCACCTCTCAAGTTTTCTATGTTGGGTACACAGTGAATTAATGTGATAGTCCTGTTCAGAGTTACTTAGTACAATGAAGTAAAATTGAGCCACAATGTTGTACTACACTAATTGGCCACTGCTCATCATACTAACAATCCATAAATTGCAGACCCCTATCATGACTACAGTGTTGAGAAACCTTGCCAATTGGCTTAATGTGTTTTCTGTTGCTATAATAGAATATCTGAGGTAGTATAATTTATAAGAGAAGAGGCTTATTTTGCCTTAAGGTTCTAGAGGCTGGTAAGTCCAAGGGCTCAGGAATGTGCTCAGCATCTGGTGGGGACTGCCTTAACTCACAGAAGAACATGGAAGGCCAAGCAGTCACTTATGAGAAAGAGAAAGGGGTGCTGAAGCCCCATAATTGCTACCCCATCCCCACAAGAAAGGCATTCATCTATTCATGAGGCCTCTGCCTCCATAACCTATCACTACCCCATTGAGGAATTAAGGCTCAACATGAGTTTTGGTGGGGTCAAACCATATTAAAACCATAGCAATAGTCTCTGTTACCACCCAAGGAATGTTTTCTCCTTAAGAACCAAAACTGGTGAGCACTTTGGGAGCCACAGTGAGGAATTAAACACTATTGCCTAGTGCCTCCTAAATATCTGTGGTGGGTTTGGTATCCCAGGAGAATGTACATTAAGTACAGTGAAGTAAAGAAGAAAGAAAAGACATTGTTTCTTATTTGTTATAACATCAGATCTTGAGTAAACAGCAAACAAAAATGTGAACATGAAAATATAATTTCAAATAGATGATTAAATTTCTGAATGCTTATTAGTGCGATTTCTTAAAGGGTTGTCCTCATAGATATGGATATGATTGCTTTCTTGAACAAAAAGTACAGAACATAGCATGTTAGAAATATAAAAATAGTGACAGCTTCAAAGTCTCTGGAATAGAATCAACATTAGTTCATCATAACCTGAAAAAGAATGGGTGGGGTGGCAAGGAGGTTCAAGAGAGAGAGAGAGAGAGCTCTATCTCTCTCTCCACTCTGACCTTTTGCTTCACTTCACTTTACTTCAGTTCTTTTATTCTCTTCTTTCTGTCTCTTCATTCCCCATAAAGGACCTTTAAAGACACTTTCCACCACAGGATATCAGACTTTAGAGCAGACAGAGATCTTAGACCTTGGCCAACACACTCCTAAATCCTTGCCCAACTGTGACTGCAACCCAAATGCTAATCTCCTCATTCCCAAGTAAGAGTTGTCAACATACAAAAATACACAAAGTGACAAATGACTTTGAAGTAAAATGAGACATAATTAAAATATTGATATACCAGCATAATCCTTATCCACCAGTCGTCTTGTGCTTTTGTAATAGTATATATTTAAATCAGAGAAGAAAACCTGCCAGTGCTATAGTTACAACCACGAATTTCATTGCAATTACCAAAAGTAAATTTAAAACCAAAATACAGATTTACAATAAAGAAAATACTCAAAGCAAGGTTATTAAATAATACAATTTTGCCACTTCTGCTTAATGTGATATTGAAAAAAGACAAATTTAGCATTCTCCCACTAACATTTAATCAATAATTGATACCTGTCTGAAATTCTAGCTTATTCCAGTTCTATGTAACCTGATCACATCATATTTAACTCAAAAAAAGGACATAGCCTGCCCTATTCCTAACTCTTGTGATTAACTATCTTCACAAACAAGTGGGGTACTGTCTTTTTGTCAAATACCATATAAGCTCTTTTAGTTATAATTCATAAAACAATGCATCAAGCTTGGCATTTTGGTATGTTAAATGCAGAATCAGCTTGATACTCCTTTATTCATTGTCATGTAAGAAATTGTGAAGATAAATGAACCCAGGAAATTTCAAGATCTGGAATGTGATGCCAGCTGGTGCATGGAAGAGATAAATTCAATCAGGCTACCTGATGTTTCCTGCCACTGCCTGGAGCAGGATCGTCTGCAAGCTTGTAAAAGGACCCAATTTGTCCTTGTCTCTCTTGTGGTGTAAGAGCCAGAGGGAAAAGGGTCTTTTTAACTCTGCTTAAAAACAGAAACATATGTAAGCTAAAGGAAAGTTTATGGCAGGCCTAATTATATTTGTTTTTAGAGTTTGAAAAAATAATGTTGACAACTGATTTTAATGATTATGGTTTTAACAGATAGGAAGGCTGATACTGTACAATGGCTGGGATCTAAAAACAGAGATGCATTTAAAACCCTTGCTTGTGCTTTTAACCCTCTGGTTTTCACTTGATGAAAGCCATAGTTCAACAGAATAAAAAACAATTTCAGTTGCTTGAATATACTACTCACTGTTCTGTTAAGCATTTTAATTCATTTCACATCTTTTACAAGGTCTCCAAAACTCATTTGTGTGAGAAACATCTATTAACCACCAACTCTGTAGTGAGTGCTGTGCTAAACGCTCAAGAAAAAAGTTAAATAAGATATACTCCATGCTTTGGGGGCCTAAAGTTTTCAGAACATAAGGGCTGTTGAAAACTCAAACTACAAATATCACTCTGTCCTTTTACAAAATCATGTGGTGATAACAGAAAAATATATAATGTAACTACAAGAATGGTGTGAAATAGAGACAGTGTTTGATCTGAGATGGAAATTGCTATGATCTTTCTGTCTAGAAAGAATTATCAGAGAAAGATTATGATTAAAAGCTGTAAAATTGGAGCCAGGTGCCATGGTGCATACTTGCAATTCCAGCTACTTGTGAGGCTGAGGCAGGAGGATCACAAGTTTGAGGACAGCCTTTGGAACTTAGCAGGAGCCTGTATCAAAAATTTTTAAAAGGCTAGAACTCTACTACTCCCATTGTTGATGGGAATGTAAACCAGCACAACTACACTGGAAATCAGTGTGGAGATTCCTCAAAAAACTAAAAGTAGAAATTCCATTTGACCCAGTTGTCCCCCTCCTAAGTATCTTCCCAAAAGAATTAAAATCATCATATTACAAGGATACATGCATACCTGTTACAGTTGAATGTGCCCAAAATAGTCCAGTTCTTGTACACAACAAGGTAAGAATTGCCAAGTATACACCTCCTAGTAAGCAGTAGATAGCTATGTTTATTGACCATCAGGGGACAGTAGCAGCAGGAACAGGCAGAAAAACAAAAGGAAAATGAAAGAGGAAGAGGAACCCTTGTTAACTCAGGCTCCCAGTATTTAAAGGGTCAGATCCCCTCTGACTCCAGGTGCCTCCCATTCCATCTCTCACTGGTATCCATGATCTACCACCTAGGGCATTGTGACCTCCTAAGCTTAAACAGATAATCATTAGGGTGGTGTTGTGTTTATAGTTGAATAAAGGGAAGGGAGTGGCTCCCTCAACTTCCCTGCTTCTAACTGTATTATACCCATGTTTATAGTAGCACAATTTATAATAGCTAGATCTTGGAGACAGTATATATAGTCGGCCCTCAAGCTGTGACTGGCCTGACATAGGAACAGCTTGGGTTAATTAGGTTAATGGAAGATTCGTCTGCCTCTTGTTATCTATAGTGTGTACCCAGGTAAACATCCAGATCTCAGCTGTACTGACTTAAAACAAACTTGAGTTGCAACCAGCCATCAGGAACTGATCGAGTTCATAAGTCAAGGATCCACTGTATGTTCATCAACACATGAATGGATGAAAAAATCTGGTAGTTATACACATTTCAGTACTACACTTCCATAAAGAAAGGTAAACTTAAGGTATTTGTAGGTAAATGGATGCAACTTGAGAACATAGTGTTAAGTGAAATAAGTCAGACACACAAGTTCAAATATCACATGGTTTCTTTTATATAAAAAATATATATACACATATATATACAAATACAAATAAAGATCAAAACAGAAAAGAGATAACAGGTAGGAAGGGAAAGTTCCAATACTTCCCCAAATTACATATTTCATTGTTTTAAAAAATATTCCAATATATGCTAATTTGTTTTATTTATACTATTAGGATATCTTAGTTCATTTAAAATAAAGTTTGTATTCTTATCTGTTTCTTTTCTGTAAGAATCTCTTTGGTTTATGTCTTTTATTGAGTAACTACTTTGAAGATAACAATACACAGTGTAATAACTTGTTATTCTCTTATTATTTGTGTTATGGCTTGTATCTAAATGTTCCCCCAAAAGCCTCATGCACTCATAGGTGGGGCTTTTCAGAGCTGGCTGAATCTAGAGTGTGTGATACTGGGATTAAAAGTATGTGGTACTAAATTAGTCCACTGATTGGAATTAGCATAGTTCCAGGTGGCACCACCCAAAAGGCTGGTACCCTGAGTGTGATAAAAGGAAAAGGTGGACTAGCTGCTGCTGCTGCTGCTGCTGCTCACTGCCTTCTGCTTGGCACACCATAGACTGTTTCTGCTCTGCCATGCCGCCCTGTCTTGGAGCCAGCCAACTATAGACTGGAACCTCTACATACTGTGAGCTGAAATAAACCTTTCCTTCTTTAACTTTGGGTGCTGGGTATTTTGTTTCAGCAACAACAGAAAAGTAACAAGATAATTTGGTTATTGAAATTTGTTTTATTTTTTCATAGAATAAAAAATTAAAAATTTAAAAGGGCTGGGGATGTAGCTGAGTGATATAGAGCTTGCCTAACATGCATGAGGCTTTGGATTCAGTCTCCAGTACCAGAAACAAAAAAGATGTAACATTAGGAATAATATGTATAATTTAAATTTAATCATGATCTTTTTGCAATATGTAGCCTATGCTTTTCTCTGATATAATTTCATGACCTCAGTTATCACCTCCCTCTCAGAGACTATGAATTAACCTATTGTCTCAGTTTACTTTCTATCACTACATGGAATGTTTGAGACTAATTTACAAATTTTAGCTCATAGTTCTGGAAGTGGGGAAGTCCTAGACAGGGACACACATCTGGTGAAGGCCTTGTGCTCCATCATAACATCATGAAAAAGTGAAAGGACAAGTAGGCATGTGTAGAAGAGAAAAAATACAAGGGGCAGCCTTACTTTATGCTAACCCATTCTTACAGTGACCAACCAAGTCCTGAGAGAGAATCCATTCATTCTTCTGGGAATTAAGCCAATCCCACCAGAAAGGCATTAATCCCCCTTGATGTACTAATGACCTCACACAGGCCCCACTTTGCAACACCACCACAATGGAAATCAAATTTCAATATGAATTTTAAAGGACAAATCATATTCAAACCACAGCACTTAATCTCTCTCCTCTGTCAGACAGTTCTACTAAGATGTGCTACCATTATTTCAACTTAGCATAATACAAAATTATTACCTCAGTCTCTAAGCCAGGTTCCTCTCTGCCTACTCCATTTTTGTTATGAATGCCACTCTTAAATCCATTCAAATGCAGAGCTTTGGGTTCATCTTTGACTCCATCTCCTTCCTGTGCAATTAAAAATATCACTGAGCTATCTCAGATCTCTGAACCACGGTAACTGTTCCTTTCCACCCTACCATGCGAGTTCAAGCACATATAATATCATAGTTACACTGCAACAGTAATCTCTTAACTGGTTTCCAGACATTCAGTCCCATAACTCTGCAACCTGCCTGTACAAAAAATTGGCCTCAATAAATATTTGCTTAAAACAACACTCCTAATTAATTTCCCTGAGTCATTGCTTTCATCACTTCAATTCTCTCCATCTGGACAACCTTTGACAATTCATTCCTCAATTTCATAAAAATCAAACAATTCCTTGATCAGGAATTGAAAAGCCTTCTTAATATGATGTCAAGAGACTTTTCTATAATTTTCCCTCCTGACTTTCCCCTAAACATGGATTTACATTGCCACCGAAATTGTTCCCTTCTCTATCTATCCCCAATAGCCACCCCTTCATAGGGTCTCTTCAAATCTTTCCTATTGGTTAAGCTATAATAATTCTCATTCAAAGTTTATGATGTATTCCCTTCTATTGTTGGAAAACTGTGTAATGTCACTCTTTAAATTCCAGAGTAAACTTCTAGATCAAACAATATGAAATTGACAATATTTAACCAAACTTTTACCCAAAAAAAAAGCAAAATAGCTATTTCATGTGGATCAATATAATAAATGCTACATCTTTATTATGCTCCAGGGTTCCTAGAGTATGCTACGTACAATAGATATTCAATCCCATTTGATCCAATTTTCTTTGCTATACTTATTTGCAAGCTGGGCGAGTAAGTGCACAGATAGTAATTTACTAGGACAGAGGTAGCAGTTTCCCTTCAGCTTGATACTCCTTCACAACTTATCACAATTTTGACTTAGCAGTCACATTAGCACTTCCACACTGAAAAGACTATTTCCTGCTTCACTTAGGATAAGCTGGCCATTTGGCTATGATGCTTCAGTCATAGCTCTCTGGTAAAATTAATAGGTTCTGTATTAGTTTCATAGGGTGGCTATAATAATGCACCACAAACTAAGTGGCTTTAAATAACAGAAATTTCTTGTTTCATAGTTCTAAAATTCTAAGTCTAAAATCAAGGTGCCAGCAGGCCATGCTCCCTCTGAGATACTGGAAAGAATCTTTCTTTGCCTCTTCTTAGCTTCTGGTGGTGGATGGTTATCCTTGGCACATACCCCTCTTCTGTGTATGTGCCTACGTCTCTTCTCTTTGTATAAAGACACCAGAGACATTGGATTAAGGACTCATTCTACTCTGGTATGACCTCTTTTTAATGGATTAAATCTCTGATGACCCCATTTCCAAAGAAGGCCTCATTCTGAGGTACTGGAGGGATTGGGGGAACACAATTCAACTCATAACAAGTTCACTTTAAAAAGGTATAGTTTACCTGAAATGAGGAAATAAAAGCATGCTGTATGTATATTTTAAACAACTTAAATAAGTTACACAATTTGGAATAATGTATATATAGTACGCACTTAAAGTCAGCAACTATGCAGGCATTATTCAGTACTCACCTAATTACAGCCCATAATCTTAAGTAATCAGTTAAAAATCTGTCTTGTAACTTTCACAGTAAGGAATTCAACTCATCTTTGAGTTTATATAGGCTCCAGGCACTCCGATAATGCTTGGGATGACAAGTGCCGTAATTCCTTCCTGAATTCAGCAGTTTTTACTCCCCTGTGAGTATGATTTCCTGCCCTCTACAAATAAATGGAGAAAGACATCATTTACCGTTTAACCTTTCTTATTCACTTCTGTTTCTACTTAATTCCCCTGATATTTCTGAACACATTCTAACTGAACTTTCCACTGTTTATCTCCCTGGATCTCCTTCTGAGGCCGTCTCTTCTGCTTTACAGCTGTCATTCATCTCTCTTACTCTCCCTTATTATCTTATCCACTCACAACATTGTCTCTTCAATCCCTTTTCATACTATATACTGAAAAGAACCTTATCCAATGGAGATAAAACTTTTGATATTCATATGTAGATTGCACTGCCCCATAAACTCAATGCTGAGAATCGTCCTAAAATTATGCACTGGAATAGAAAATTCATAGGCACAAAAAGACTAATTACAGCATTGGATAGCATATTCAGTAATTTAAATATTCAAAAATACCCTCAACAGGGGAACAGAAATCAATAAAGATATAAATATAGATGCAATTATGTATTATAATAATTCAGAACAATATTAAACAGTTGTTAAAATAATTATGAAGTCTATTTGACAACAATAAACATGCATATGTAATACTAATTTTAAAATCTATCATTAAAATACTTCTCTTTATTATAGCTCTGAAAATATTGCAATAATAATAAGACTGTGATGCTAATTGATTATAGATGGTATAAAATGTGTTCAAATGTATGATAAATTTTAAAGGTAGCTAATTAAAGAGCACAAACAGTACATGCAATTATGATACTAGAGATAAAAATTGAAACAAAGACATTAGTAACTACAGCATAAGGGTGGAAAAGTAAGAGAAAAGAGAAATTGTGGCTCAGAGAAAACATTAAATCAGTTCCTAAGAATATATCAAAGTTGTCAATAACAATAAATATAAAAGTGATTAGGTAACCATGTTGAAAGACAGACTCAAGTGACATAAAAACAAAATAAGTTCCAAATATGTGTTGTTTACAAAAGACAATCTTAAAATGAAATGCTTTAAAATAAGTGAATAGAAAATAATATCCTAAAAAAAAGAAAATAATACCCTAGACAATATGAATCAAACAAAAGCTAGATAGATTTAAGGATGGAACATTAAAATAAACAAATATATATTTTATATTGATTTTTATATTGATTAATAGTACAATCCAACAAAAAAGATGTAACTATCACAAACTTTTGTGCGTGTAATGATGCCTCAATTTTTTTTTGGCAGGGTCTTGCTATATAGTGCAAACTGGCCTTAAATTCTCTATGTAGCCTGTACTGGTCTCAAACTTGTGGTGATCCTCCTGCCTCAGCCTCCTGAGTATTGGGATTACAGGCATGCACCACCATACCAGCTTTGTGTGTCAAATTTTTAAGAACTTCTTAAAAGCAAACAAACAGAAGCAAAAGGAATAAATTGTGAGTCATGAATCTCAATGGCACATTCTCACCACTTTTCTCACAAGTTCAGTAGAACTGTCAGAAGAGTGAAGAGTTAGATAATAGCGGAAGCTGTATATGATACACCAGAATATTGTTCATAATTAGAAGACATAAAATACACCGCCTTTTTAAGTGTCCATAAAAATATTTACAAATGACTGCATGTGAAAATTTTCATAACTTTTTAAAACAAATTTGAAACCAAAATCTCTGGCAACAGTGGAAAACTACAATTTTAAAATTTCTAAAAATTAAAATATATTTCTATGAATTTTAGCACACTATAAATTCTGCACAACAAAAAGTCAATTTTACTGTCTGCTATTTTAGTTTCAAAAATTTTAAATACACTTCTTGCAAGTTGTGATGGCGCACTCACTAATCCCAGTAACTGGAGAGGCTGAGGTAGCAAGATGGCAAGTTCGAGACCAACCTAGGCAACTTTGCAACACTGTCTCGAAATTCTTTTGAAGGGCTGGGAATGTCAGCACTCCCTGGGTTCAATCACCAGAACTGAAAAAACAAAAATATTTAAATTTACATTTAAAAAAAACTTCTTGTGCTAAGGTGCATTAGAAATTGTAATTAAAAATCCTCTTGAATGATAAAGTACTGTATTTCTTCAAGGAACTGAAACTGAGTACTTGATGTGCATTAATATATTGAGAGAAGTTTGAGGTAGAATTGGAGATAAGAACATAGAAGATTAAGCAAATATTAAAAACAAGATAATTATTAGCTCCAAAGAAACTTGAAACGTTTTCTAGAAAGGAAAGCAGAGCAATAAGCTGTAAACATCCCTTGGTTTGTAATCTTGGCTGCAAGTTAGAATCACCTGGATTTTTTTTTTAATCCAGAAAACCAGGTGAATTGGCCCATGCTTATAATGCTAGCATTCAGGAGGCTAAAGCAGGAGGATTACAAGTTCGAGATCAGCCTGGGCTACATATCAAGATCAAGGCCAGCTTTTACTATATAAGGAGAGCTTGTCTCAAAAAAACAAAACAAAGGGAAAAATCCAGATGCCCAAGCCAACCTGGATCAATAAATCAGAAATAGGCATTATCATTTTTATCATTATCATTTTCCCCAGGTGTTTTAAATAGGCAGCCAATATGAAGACCATGGAGTCATAATACCCTATTGATGTAAGCGAAACTACAAAAAATTGGAAACCTGCCAAACATAGGCAGGTCGGGGACAGGGGTGATAAGGGTGGAAGTGATTGGACAGAATGCTAATTCTCATCTTATGTGACAAAAAGTCAGTTGAAAATGCCTGAAACTGAACCATTCAAGAAGTAACCAGAGAGATATCAAAATAAATACTAAATGAATCATCTAAAACTCTTCAGTGGTCATCATGGAGGATGGTAAATAGGAGAGAAGGGCTCAATGTTTCTTACAACATGCTCTGAACGACTTGACACTTCACACTATGTGCAATACGAATTTGATAAAAATGAAAGGTAAATTTAAAATATCAGTAAAAGCTACAACATAGAAAATAAGCACAAAAAGAAAAAACTAAATTCACTTGTTTGAAAAAGCCAGTTAACTATCAAAATCTTTAGCTAAAAAAAGAACACATAAACATAAATATACACATACACACCCAGACTCTGAAACAGCACATAACAAATGATAGCGATAATATCAAATAACATTGTAAGAAAGTCGATTCATCGCTTTGTATTTAATAAATTTAAAAGGCAAATGATTTCAATAATTTTTCTCAAAATAAAAGGTAGATAATAAGAAGTAGATATTTCTCAAATGACAAGGGGGTCAAGAGAAGGAAGGAGGGAGGGGAGGAGAAGAGGATGAGAAAAGGAATTGGGATGTGTTATGTACATGGACCAACTCCCAACAAGGAGTGTAAACATTACGTACTGCAAACATGCACTAATAAAAATAAATAACAAATAATAATTTTCTAAGATATGCAATAAGTTACCAAAATTCAATTAAAAAGAGGAAAACCTCCAATATGCTGATAACTGTGAAAGAAATTTAAGAGACATACCAAGTCAAAAATTAACTGAAGATATCCTTCATCCTAGCAACTTCACTTCTACGTATCTGCTCTAGAAAAGTGCTTGCATATTTGGACTATATATTTTCAATGATGCCCATTTCAACATTTTCATAAGAGTAGAAAATAAGAAACAAGCTAAAGGTCCATCCATAGAAGAAGAGCCAACTGTATTATGCTCTATGTTTGGAAACACTGTGCAGCAGTTTTTAAAATAAGGTGGATTTCGGTGGACAGGTATGTCAAAAACAAACTGTTAAGTAAAGAAAATTTGCCCAAGTGGTATATTTTAAATCTATATTGGAACTGGACACAGTGGCACATACCTATAATCTCAGCACTCTGCAAAGCTCAAGCAGTAAGATCACAAGTTCAAGCCTAACCTAAGCAACTTAGCAACTGCCTCAAAATAAAAAAACTATTTTAAAAAGGTCTGGGGCTATAAATCAATGTGAAGCCATGGGTTCAATCCCCAATACCACAGTAAGTAAATAAATAAATTTATATTTGTGTGCATGTGTGTGTGTTAAATTACATTGAAAGAACTGAATGGATGCATATTAAGAATCTACTAATGGCAAACAACAACATAATAAGGATCATAAGGTTCCAGGAGAGACAGGTAAGTGAAGATGACTTTCCTTTTTTATACCTCTATATTAGAAATTATATAATGAAAATGCATTTATTTGTGTAATTAAAATTATTAAAGTTCATGCATGCAAGTAGGTAGAGCCTAAAAAGGAGAAACTTCATGGATAAAATCATATGTTTGTTTTTCTTTCACTTAAGATGGTATGATCCTAAACACAAATATATTCTACGGTTTAATATGGACCTGAGTTTGTACAGCTGATCCAACACAATGAGATGCTTTAAATATCACCAAACATCATGGGAAGAGTTTGGAAGCAAAACTTTGAAGGGGGTGACAAATGAGCAAATCTTCTTCCACTCCAAATTGCTTTAGTTTCATAATCTATAAAAGGATAAATATGTCCTTAAAATATTTAAAACTTCATCTTAATTATCCATTCCCTTATCTTTCCTGCCCCCTACCCCTGATCCCTTTCAGAGGATTTGTTTTAAACAAACAAGTTGTTTACTGAATGATAAAAATGAACATGCAGTTGTATCCAAACTACTTCCCATTTTTCCTGATATTAAACAAATCCTCTGGCGTACATTTTAAACCTGTTAGAATCAAGTAATTGAGTGTGGTGTAAAATGCTTGTATTTAGAGATAGCCTCAAAAAAATCAATTTGATGGGATCATATCCCAACTTTAACACTCTCAAAAATCTAACTTTCATAAAGTAAGTTAGGTATCTAAGGTACAATTTTTGTTCAGTAGTCCTAAAGAAAAGGTGGTGGTATCGCTTCTCAGCCTTTTGGCTAAGATCAAGTGAAGAAAAGGTGGTGGTTAAATATGAAAATTTTTATTTTTGTTATAAAAATTATTTTTTCATAGAACGGCTTTTATATTTTCTTTATTAATATCTAATTGTAATACATTTTCCTAGTTCCTGTAGAAACAAAGTTCTGGCCATGCTTTATTTTAAAGAAATTCAAAGGACAGAAAGAGTTCCACATAAAACGCTATCAATATACCTCTTTACCCCTAACTGAAGGATCCCTGTTGTTCACCATAAATATTATTTGGTCACTCCATGATAACAAATTAGACAGAAAAGCACTTAAAGCTGAACATTAATGCTTTGCACTTTGCAGACTCCAGGAGACTATTTAAAGTACTGCAGTGGTG
Source organism: Heterocephalus glaber (assembly GCF_053883595.1). Classification (NCBI taxonomy): domain Eukaryota; kingdom Metazoa; phylum Chordata; class Mammalia; order Rodentia; family Bathyergidae; genus Heterocephalus; species Heterocephalus glaber. The sequence goes on from NW_028258369.1 coordinate 4,872,884, forward strand.
GAGGGGAGCTCACGGGATAATGAATTGTGAGGTTGCGTCCCTGCATTTCCTTCTTCTGTTGCTGAGATCACTTGCCCTTCCCTTAAGGTTCACCTAGACCCAGGTTTTAAGAAAAATCCTGACCTTAGTCTGGAAATTTAAGGTGCAATAGGGCATTACCGAGACTCTGGATCAAGTCACCCTATACCTCTGTCCTTGACTGACAATATGATATGTGAGTTTCATATGTTTTCATACAATCGGATTTCTACCAATATCCTTGATCTAGCAGGTAGATTCCCAAACAATAAAATGGATCACTTTGGAGCTCCATCCTATTTTCTAGCTCTGTTAGTGTAGGTGAGTATTTTAGTTTCTCCAAATCTCAATTTTATTATCTTTAAAGTGCAGCAAATAATACCTACCATATAGAAAATACATCACAATATATGGCATATAATGATGCTGAATAAATGCTAATTTCCACGACTCACATCTTGTTGATTTTACTTTGATAATCTGAGCAGGGTATTGGAAGCTCAAAAACTGGAAATCTGTAAGTTTGCTTTTCCAAAAATACATGCCATCCTGAGCCCCTATTCCTTTTGTATAAACCAGCAACATCTTCTGCTTAACTCAAATCTTTGACTTTGTCCAATATCGATGGCCATGGGATCCTTCCTGCCAGTGAGACATGTGACTGACATTTTTCTGATCCTGATGCACTCTCAGGACACCAACCTGGTTCAGCAACTCCACGTCATCTGAACCTACCTTTGTAAGGAGTGCCTGTCCCAACACCTCAGATCATCCTATTGAAAACTGTCTGTAAAATCCTACTCAGATAACTCTACCCATTAGATGTCTCTGACATTCATATACCATAAAGGGTCATATACCAAAACAAAAAAATTAAAATAGGAAGAGCACAGAGAATGTTTAGGGCAAAGAGAATACTCTGTATGTTATTATAATGGTGGACATAAGTCATAGTTTTGTCAAAACCCACAAAATACACACCAGGAGCAAACTCTAATATTAACTATGGACTTTGGGTGATAATGATGTGTTCTATCAATTATAAAAAATATACTGTTCTGATAGGAGATGTTGATAATGGGAGAGGCTGTGCATATGTGGGGAATAGGGAGTATATGGCAGGCCTCTGTACTTTCCATCCAATTTTCTATTAACCTAAAACCGCACTAAAAATTAAATTTAAAAAATTTAAAAAACAAATGGTAGATACACTTTCCCTCAGGTGTCTTCTTTGACCCTGAGTCAGAGATTGGGAATAGATGTTATTCCAGCTATTAAGCTGTTAGAAAAGAACAGATAAATTACTGTTTGGTTTTTCTAATAAGCATTATGCTAAAAACTCTATATCCATTATTATAAATCCTCATAACACTGCAAGGTAACATTGCTTCCACCTGACAGATGGGAAATTGATCCTCTCTAAGATTCAATAACACTCCCAAGTTCACCTAACAGCAAGGAACAAAGCTGAAACATGAATTCATTTGTCAGCTTCAAAGTCTGTTTCTTCAAAAATGGTGAATTCCTTTCTCACAAAACCACATTGCCCCTCATTACACCATTACATATAACAACAAACTGTTTCAAAATGTCTTTTAAATGCTGAAATTCCAACAACAATTTACTTCAATTGATTAATGAAAATCAGCCCCTGAAACTGAACTTATATTTCATTTGCCTGAATGACAATAAGAGCTAGCATTTATTCAGAGATCATATACTTGGCACTGTTCTATTTATGTGTATTAACTCACTCAATGTAATCCTATGAGTTAGATATCATTATTAACATCCTATTTGATAGTTGAAGAAACCAAGCACAGAGAGGTTAAGGAACTTGACCAAGATCACATTGGCAGAGCTGTGATCAGAAACCAGGCAATCTGGCTGCAGAGCCCAAGCTCTTAACACCATGTCTTACTGCCTCTCAACAATCAGAATGATTGTGTCACACTCTTCACTTAACTTAGCATGTACAAATAACATAAGGAGCTAATCAATTCCTTTGATATCTGAAGCTACCAAAAACCATTTATTGAAAAATAAAGAGTATCATTTTGGCTGTACATCAGGCTCCCTGCCTGATAACTCATTATATTGGCTCTTAAGCTCCACAGAGATTAAAGATATAAAATTCTGCATGTTACTGGAGAAGTCACACTTATCTGAAAAGAACACATTCAAGGATAAAATAGAATCTTTCCCTAACAAAATAATTTCTTCTTCTACAACAATGATCAATATTATTTTTTCTCCATTTGGATGGGCCTCTCTAAATTCTGGCAAGAACATAGTATACCGAAATCAGAGTTTATCATCTAAACTTTCCTCCCATTTCTAAAATTTATATACCATATACTCAAAAATCCGATACATGATAACATTCAGTCATGAATAACAGTAATCAATAAAGCATTTAATTTCTAAAAATCAGGCTTGTTTTGTTTTCCTATTGTATGAGTCAGTGTCTGGCACATGTAAAGTAAAATGAGGAAAATGAGCTTATAAATCACAGTAATCTCCCTGATAATCACTACTCATTTAGTAAAGGGACAATGTGCTCGCTACATGAGACAGTCTTATAAAAGACACCAAGCTGCAATTAACGATCTATAGATCTCATTTGTTCTGAATTAGTAACTGCTCTGATTCTAATAAATTCTTGATACCTAAGGACTTTATTCTGATTATTTTTATCTCATGTTCCTTGCCCACAGAGAAAAGAAAAAGAAATAATTCTTTCTCATAATGCCAACTGAGTGCATTCTTTTCTCCATATTTCTCATATATCAGCCCAGAAAGGTATTCCAACTAAAACAATGTTAGAACACATTTTGTTCTTTTAAGAGGTTAAAAGACTCCTCCATAAAAAAAAAATACTCCTCCAAATCTCTTAACCAGATCATATACCCATGACAGCAATACCATGATAAATGTTGTTTAAAACGTTCTTAGCTAGTGAAAAACTCTTAAAAGAACTTCTAAATTATAAGGGAAAAATTTAGTTGATTTGGCTTTATTTTAAAATATTTCTATTATGCTCTGAAATGTATATTATGATATTTCAAATAAAATGATTACCTATATGCTATATAACTCTACGTAAACAAGAATGTGATTACCCTAAAGATTCCATTGCATGGGCAGAATAGATAATGCAATACTTGTTTTGCCATTTCTTTTCCCATAAAAAAATAAATACTATTTCACTATTCCTGGTAGGCATTAGCATTAATGAATGCAAAGTGTAAAAATATCACTGAAGAACTCAAGTTTGAGACGCAGAAAAATGAACTTAAAGGAGATTTCAGAAAACATTCATTAAATTAAATCCAAAGAAAACTTCAATCGCTATCATAGAGTTTTGTCTCAGTCAAGGGCACTCAGAGATGAGCTCTCAGATTAGAATAATGCAGAGAGAGTTTAAGAGTTAAATTAAAAGCTTAATGTTTAAAAAGATTTGAGCAGGATGGAATCCCCATCCTGAGAGTATCTCTCCTATCATAAGTAAGACTGAGAGGATCTTAGAACTGGAACAGGGCATATGCCATTCTGTGTAAAAGATTAAAGCCAAAGTCATTGAACTAAGAACAGATTTTTTTGAACAACAAGACTCTCAAGAGACAGCCTTCAGAACAGAGATGTCACTTTGGCAGTTGACCCAAAGACTGAGTTCCTGATGGAGTCTCTATGTAGATGATTCTAACCTGTCCCCAACAACTACGTAATTCTCTAATCTAGCACAATACAATACAGAGTTGTGGAAGATGGGGAGGGAAAAACATTATGCAGGAAGGGAACTTAGTCCCAGCCTGTTAAAAGTCTGTCAAATCCAAAAAGAGGAAAGGGGCATGTTATGGCTTGTGTCTAGATGTCCCCCCAAAGCCTCATGTGGTCATAGGTGGCTTTTTCAGAAGTGGCTGATTCTAGAGTGTGTGATGCTGGGATTAAGGGCATGTGATTGCTAAATCAATACACTGATTGGTTTGGTACTGCCCTAACCCCGGTAGTTTGGATAAGGTAAAAGCAGCAGAAAGACGCTGTTAAGGTTCCCTTGTTGCTTTTGTTACCGTGTGGGGGCCATGAACTGTTTCTCCTCTGCAACGGCCCTCTGCCATGTGCCACTCTGCCTTGGAGCCAGAGGTTATGGACTGAAACCTCCACAAACTGTGAGCTAAATAAACCCTTTCCCCTTTAACTGTGAGTGTCAAGTATTTTGTCTCAGCAAAGAGAAAAGTAACTAACACAGGACACAAGTGAGTACCTGAGCTGTGCAGATGAGCAGAAAACCCACATACACCAAAATACATGCCATATCAAAACAGATGAGATCTTACCTCAAATATGAGGAAGACACTATGAAAAACTCTATTTCTAGGACCTGTGACATCATAACATCCTCTTTGTCAAACTATGAAAGGTAATAGATCCTTAAAGGTATTTTCGTAACCACAATCTACCAACTGCATTAGAAATGTATCTGCCAAGAAAAAAAAAAATGGAAACAAAGTCCATGTAAATAGGGAAGGGTGCACAGATAATAGGGAAAAAATAAGAACTAAAATACATCATGTTCAGGTACAAACACCCAATGATAAATGTAAATGTATTGTATACCTAAAATGTACCAATTAATATATAAATAAAAATTTAAAAAAGGAAATGTATCTGCCAAGCAAATCAAGAACATGTTTTTAATGAGAACTGTAAAAGTAATTAGAGCCTTTAGATATTTACATACCAAACAAAAAGTTATTGTTTTCCTGCCTTCTCAAGTAAAACATTGATGCGAATTATTTATCCTAGTCTTTATGATAAAGACCCTCATTCTGCATCTCAGCTTCTGTGATGTCCTATTAAACACAAGGTAGCTTTCTTCCTCCTTTAGCATTTGTCTTTTCCCCCTAATATGAAAAATAAATGGTCACCTCTTGTTGTGGCCATTTTTTTCTGTCTCTGCCTTTCATTCGTTTTCTATTTTAGGCTTTTCACTTACCATCTGCAGAGAAAAATACAAAGAAACTTTTAAAATTGCATAATAAAATATATAAATATTTGAATAAATGCTACATGTCTATTTTAATGTTATTTGCTCTGTTTTTCTTATTTATTTCTTTCCTTGTTTAAAAGTCTTCAAGTGTCTTACCACCAGCACTGTATTCTACAAAAATTTTGAAACAACATACTTGAATCCATTCAGCAAAGAAAGACAAAAAAATTGAGAAAGACAAAAACACATTAATGAGACCATGTAAAATATAAATTAGAATGAATGGATAAATCACAGGGGTCGCTAAAAAAGAGCTATCTAACCTGAAGTACAAGCAGAAAAATGTGTGAAAATAAATAACAGAAACTCGATAGCCCATCAGACAATATTAAGTGACCTAACACAATAACAGTAATTAGAATCCCAGAAAGAAAGGACATAGTGGAGAAATAGAAAAGTTATTCACAGAAATAATAGCTGAAATTTTTCCAAAATTATGCAAACTAATGACCCACAGAAGCAAGAATATCACCAAATTATAAGGATTAACAAAAAGAAAACCACACAAAGACATATTATAATCAAATTGCTGAAAATAAATTACAAAGAGAAAATATTAAATAATGCAGCCACAGGATTGTAGCTAAAATGTACATTACTTACAGAGAAACAAAAATAAGACCACTGCAAAATTCTTGTTAGAAATTATTCAAGCCTAAAGATAATGAAATTACATCTTTAAAGCACTGAAAGAAAAAAATGTCAACCTACAGGGCCGGGATTTAGCTCAGTGGTGCCATCACCTGCCTCGCAAGCAGAAGGACCCGAGTTCGATCCCCAGTGCCAAAAAAAAAAGGCAAAAAATGTCAGCCTAGAAACTGTGTACTCGGGGATTGGCCAATTTTGGTAGACCTGTACCAGTGATGGGGAACCTCTTAGTACCCAAACTGCAAGCTAAAACCCACTTATTTATTGCAAAGTACCAACACTGCTTTTAAACCTGAATACTGAGGTTTTAGTTTAGAAAAAAACAACTCACATTAACTAATCTTTTGTCTTAAAAATACAATAACAGCTTTTTCCATATGGCGGCAGCCATCAGGTGAGCCAAGATGGGTGCATACAAGTACATTCAGGAGCTATGGAGGAAGAAGCAGTCGGATGTGATGCGCTTTCTTCTGAGGGTCTGCTGCTGGCAGTACTGCCAGCTCTCTGCGCTGCACAGGGCTCCCCTCCCCACCCGGCCGGATAAAGCGGGGAGACTGGGATACAAGGCCAAACAAGGTTATGTCATATACAGGATTCAAGTGTGGCGTGGTGGCCGGAAACGCCCAGTTCCTAAACGTGCGACTTATGGCAAGCCTGTCCATCATGGTGTTAACCAGCTAAAGTTTGCACGAACCCCTTCAGTCTGTTGCTGAGGAGCGAGCTGGATGCCACTGTGGGGCTCTGAGAGTTCTGAACTCTTACTGGGTTGGTGAAGATTCCACATATAAATTCTTTGAGGTTATCCTCATTGATCCATTCCACAAAGCCATTAGAAGAAATCCTGACACCCAATGGATCACCAAACCAGTCCATAAGCACAGGGAGATGCGTGGGCTGACATCTGCAGGCCACAAGTTCCACCACACTGTTGGTGGTTCTCACCGTGCAGCTTGGAGAAGGCGCAATACTCTCCAGCTCCACCGTTACCGCTAATAGAAGTAATGTTTGTAAAGTTCATAACCTAATAAACAATTTAGGACAGTCCTGTCTGCTTAAAAGTGTTATTTGTTAAGTAGTCTGCTGATTATTTCATGAATGCTTTGTCAAATGAAAGTTAAAGTGCAATAATGTTTGAAGACTATAAGTGATGGTGTATCTTTGTTTTAATAAGCTTTTTTGTCTTTGCTTTATCTTATTGGGGAGTTATATGTCAGTGTTTAAAACATGCTATGTGGTGTATGTAATAGGTGTAAAATTATTTAAAAGAGAAGTGCTAAAACTAGCCCTGTAGATCTGTTTGGTGCATGTAATGAAACCTACAGCTTTATTAGAGTAATGCTGCTTTGAAGTGGCTGGTTTTTTGGAGTTTGGCAAATACAAATTTGAAATCAAGATAACCCTGTATCATGATCATATGTAGAAAAGATGCGAGCTCAAAAGAATAAGCCTGTTGCCAGAGTTTTCTCTTGAAATTAATTGAAATTAATTTGGCTTAGCCTAAACAAAATTGCCTGTCTCCACAATACCGAGTAAGTTCACATGAAAAGTGTCCAAATTCCTGGTTCACTCATTTGGCTCCATGGAATCCTGAATTTGATAGATATTGAATATTAGGTAAATGAATTTACCTTTAGGTTTGTGAACTAGTCATGAAGGTAAAGATGGAAAGCTGGTAATCCAAGAGGCCATTCAGTAACTACCTTAGAATACTTTGAACCCTGCAGCTACATGGGGGGAAAGTATTGGCCATTTGAAGGTATGTTTTACGTACCCCAGCAAACTGTCTTGGGTCAACTCGATTTATCCACTTCCAGAAGAACATTAAGTCAGTTGGTGTCGCTGCAAGTTGATGGCTTTTTAATCTTGTCTGTTTTCTCATCCCTGGTCAGAATACTGTACTTTTAGAAAAATTTGCTATTATACAAAGACCACGTTTCAATTCAGTTGTATCTTCCAGTAGACAGGGACTTCAGAAGGGTCAGGTGATTTCCAGAAAATACGTGTTAACAGACAAAATCTTGAGACCTGAAGCTTTCAGTAAAATGAAGAAAGGGCCCATATATTTTGTGTGTAAAGGTTGTTTAAAGGAACAAATGTCTACTAAACTAAAAAAAGAAATACAATAACAGAGCTTTCAATGATACAAACAGCTTTATATTGAAAGGTTAAAGTTTGTATTTGGCATGCTTTTGCACAATTAATGTGATCTTTGCTGTTGTGTGCATGCTGATAATTTGTCAAACTTTGGCTCATACTTAGTTACTTTGAGAGCAATACAGGCAGCACTCGGGTCATCTGTTAGTCTGTTTCTTATAACAGATTTGATATAAGAAGCTGAAAATAAAAAAAACTAAAAACATCTACTCGCAAGTATAAGATGATCCAAACAAAGTAAGAAAAACAATCTCAAGTGCTTCCTCTGACTTAAAATTATTTGGCAGAGAATTCTACACTTTACGGATTTCATTTTCAGAACTACCAATGATGCTATTTTTGTCATCCTTTCACAGTCTACCTTTCCCATATTCTCAAGAGTTGCATACAGATCATAGAATTTATTTTTCTAGATAGAGCTTTCTTAAAATTTGAATAGCTGCATTTCCAGATTTCCAAAATCTAACCAGTATAAACAGGAAAGCTGGAGTTATTCAATTTTGGCTTTATCTGGAGAAAACAGGGTTGTTTCCATTTCATAGAACTGTAAAAATCTGTTATAAAAATTCTCCTTTGCAACTGCTACAATGCTAGAAAATTCCTTGGAGATTTCCTGATGGCTTGTAGGATTGTCTGCAAATACTGTAGAATTTTCTAAATGCATTTTTAGATTTGGAAACTATTTCGGCTGCCCATTTTCAAAGTCTTTAAATAACCTGCAGTTTTCTTTCAAATGTTTCAATGTCACAAACATCCTTTCTGCTGTTTTCCCTACACCTTATAGTTTTTTGTTCAGTATATTGAAGTATGGTTGAACATGAGATTGTTAAACCAGGCCATATCAGTGAGCTGTGGATATTACTGCCCTTCTTTATTCACAAACAGCTTAATTGCATCCAAGCTACAAATCTCTCCAGAACTCATCCTCTGCTCAGCCATTGGACATTATTGTACATAAGTAAAGCATTATATTGTTATCCTCATGAAGAAGTGCTTGAAACTGTCAAAATTTAAGAGCATGAGCCATAATGTAATTCACCATTTTTGTGACATCTTTGAAGATACTGTCTAATATTGTGCTGCTTTCCCTCTAACAAAGAGCTTCTCGATGTATAATACAATGAAATTGAATGACTGGATGTTGTGCTTCTTTAATAAAGAACTGTATTGGCCAGGGATGTAGCTCAGTGGTTCTGGCACCTGCCTTGCAAGGGCAAGGTCCTGAGTTCGATCCCTGGTACCAATAAAGAACTGTATGAAATCAGATGCTTCCTCCAACATGCAAGTTACCCCATCACTAGTAATGGAAACCACTTTTTCTGATCTTATGTCTTATGATATAAAAACCTCCATCACAGCATTGTAGATAACTATCCCTTGTGTTGTGCTAGGCAAAGACAAAGTTTCACCAACTCTTCTCTCATGATGTCACCCACAGCATGATGCAAAATTACTGCTAGCCTTGCCTGATTATTTGTACATTCATCCAACTACATGGAGTAACAGACTACCTTTTGTAAGTCAGTGGAGAGCTGCTGACTAACATCATTTGCTAGGTGCAGAACTTGATCTTTAACAATATTTCTACTAATGTGTTGTATAACTTTATCCTTGTTTGGGAAATCATGAAAAAGGGAATTACTCCTTAACAACATGGCCATTTTGATAAAATCTCCAATCAGAGGGGGTCTTACAATGTTTTTCTATGCACAGTGAAATTTGAAAGCTAGAAGCTGTCAGATGATTTGTTTTAGAAAGACAGTTGCAACTACTAAGATACTGGAATAATATTTCCTCAATTTCCCTTCACGAAACTCCTTTCAGTTTCACCAAGTTCGGCAACACTTTTGTGGTTGGTGTCAAAGTGCTGTCTAACACTTGATGTGTGACACAACACCTTCACTAGACACAATACATAACGCTTTCTTATTGCATTCAGTCACTCCAAATGATTCTGACCAGGCCTCTTGAGATGATCTTCCACTACCTGTTTTCAGTTTTGCTTTTTTTTTTTGTATTCTTTTTTTTGGTATCCAAGACTTGGAGTCTACAAAAACACACAATTTTTAAAAATGAAGCCCCTAAAACAAATCTATCCATATACCAAAAAACAGCTAACATTATTAGTTAACCCTAAAGAGTTGGCTATTCCCTGAATCAATTCTCTATGGCAATAATTCTCAGTCGGGGTTCCTCTTAAATTTGCCAACCTTCAGATGAAAACTCAAAGCTAAACTCTTATGTTAATAAAAACAGATGTGTTAAAACTCACAGCCAGTCCAAGCACACTGACCAGCCATGAGAAAGCTCAGACAAGCCATGGCTAGTGATCCAGATTCATTTATTTACAAGACCTCATAAAGTTATTGTCATATATAAAGATTAAAAACCAGACTACTAGGCCAAAGAACATATAAAACATGTAAGACAATTGTACTAAGTCAAGGTAACAATTTCTTTTTTGTACAGTACACCTTATTTATACAATACTGTAATTTTTGCTGATTGTACTATACAGTACAGTACTGTGGTTTCATGCTGTTATACATTACAGTACTGCCTGTAAAAGTTATGCAAATAAATGCAAAGTCATCAAGCTTTGACCATTTCTTTGCTCTGAATATTGTAATGTACATACTATATACAAATCCTCATTTAACCACCAATTCAGTTAACTACCTAGCCTCGGGAATTTAACTCAGTTGTTAAATGAGGACTGTCCATATTGAGGAGATGTCCAGTTTCAGTTCCAACATGTAAAAAGCTTAGAAGCTATCTCTCCTATTCACACAATAAGAAAAATCTGGACAAACTGAAAATCAACTCTTCTTGGACTCATCAGAAAACTGAGGTCACAGTCCACATCTTGAAATATGGAAAAACAGACATACCCATAGAGACATGGCTAAGATCTGTTTATCTTGAGAAGATGTTGGAAACATAAACTGGTAGGAACACTTAATGGTAGTTCTGACAAGTTGTTAGAAACTGAGCATGGGCCTGTGAGTGCAAAAATTTTTAGGAAAATTTTTAGGAAACCTACACTCTCCTGGGCTTTATCTCCAGGAAGGCCGTCAGGTTCTTCTAGTGAAGACACAAGGTAGATCCACTCATGGGTCTGGCAGGGGGACAGAAAGAACTATCACTGTGATATGTGCTCAGAGCCTTCTCTACAATCAAGGACCTACTCTCTGAAGACATTTCCAGAGATTTATCATAGCTGGAAAAAGGGCATCTTGCCTGCTCCTATTAGCATTACTGTTTCACCTAACGGAGAAGTTTTTCTAAAGTTATACCACTGTAGAAAAAGCTTGTGAAGGTCACAGCACAGATATGCAGGCCAGGCCCACAACATGACTGACCTTTAGTCATACTCCTTCAGAACCAAAATGCTCATCAATATATGAAAGGATAAATATTGGTACAGCTATACAATCTGATACTACTCCAAAATAAAAAGAACAAACTAACAATACATGTAACAATACAAATAAATCCCAAAACTTTATGCTGACCAAAAGTATAGACACAAAGGAGTGCATACTTGATGATGGCATTTATGTGAAATGTTTTTAGAGGTAAATCTAATCTATAAAAACAAAAGAGGTAAGTGGTTGTGAGCAGGGGTAGAAAGGCAATTTGAGTCAGAATAGTAGGAAGAAACACTTTAGGTCACGGAAATGTTCTACATCTTAACTGTGAGGGTGGATACATGGGAGTGTATGCATTGGTCAAAACTCACCAAAAATTAGCACTTAAACTGGGCATATTTGGATGCCAATTTTTTTTGGTGGTGCTGGGGATTGGATGTAATTTTTTAAGTAAAAACTTTTAAAGTTGTTTAGCCTATAGAATAAGAATATTTTATTTTGTTCCTTCTTTAGCAAACCTAAAAAAGTACTCTTCACCTGTGCTCACCTCTGCTCACCCAACTGATTTCCAGACTTAAAGCCAGAAACCCTGTCAGCATTTACCTTCCCTTAAATTATTTTGATCACTCTATTACCACCAAAAATTAGAATTTTTCAAAAACACAAGGTGCTTTTCAAACTCCTCTTTATTGTAGCATTTGAGTATATTTGCTACTCTCAGTAATCTTATTTTATAACTTTTTTAAAAAATTAATCTTGATTTACATGTAAAAAGGCAGTTATGATTCTGGTTTTGTTTTATTAGTGCATGTTATTTAGACTAGTGTGTTTTATTTTGCCATATTCCTACATACACACAACATACATTATTTTCCTCCATTGCCCACTTTGCCTCTCCCAATCCCCTTCCTCTTCTACACGAGCATCCTTCCTACTTTCATGTCCTCTCCAAGATATAGTTCTTTGTCATTCCTAAATATATAGATATATTGTTTTACCTTGGGTTAAACCTCATAATTCTTGTGAAATGACCTGGTCCTCATCTTCCAAGCCTCCAGAACAAAAACATGTTGTTTAGATGACTATATGTCCATCATGTTGGGCCAGAAGCACCTAATGAGTGTCTAATACTTGATTTGTAAATGACACTTCTTAATGTAAGTTATGACGAAGAAAATCACAGTCGTTCCACATCCTGAAGATAACCACATACTATGTGCTCTTGAGCCAATCTCGGTTTACCATTAATTAACAGTTATTAATTTATACAGTGCTTATAGTCAGACAGTACAGACTGTGTAGCATCTTTAGAGAACACAATATACATCTAGAGCCTATGAAAAGAAGTTAAAGTAACCCTTTATTCAATCTGCCAAGGGACTATGGAACCTTGTAATTATCTGGCTTTAGATAGAAGTGATACATTGCACTTGGGTACACATGAGGGCACAGGTTTTTGCCTCAGATGACAGATGGCAAGGAAAAAGCTTGACAGTGTAAGCTTTCTACCAGACCTTTTTAATTTATTTTCCCCAAATGCATCACATTTTAATCCTGGCTCTCTGACCCAGTATGTTAGCTTTTTTTATGAACTTATGATTAACAAGCGCCATGGTTGCAGGAGCTAAATTTTCTTCCATTTAAAACTAAATTTTACTCATAAAAGTTATAACCCCTAAACACTGGGTGAAAGAGACCAAATGAGAAATGAAAGTATTTTAAAAGGACAAATGAGAACAGAAAATGTAGTCTTGAACTATAATTACCAGAGCATCTGGAATTCCATGAGCCAAATCTAGTCAGTTACAACCCTGAGCAATTCAATCTGAAAACCAGGGTTCAAGAATTAGCCATATCAACTGCTGCCAAATAGTTTGGTCCCCCAAATTAGGATGGTGTTCTCAACCCTCTCTTCCAGTTCATATGGTAATTCACAGCCTTGGATAAAATGGTAACAGTGCATACAAGTGTTACTTTTACATCCCTTTTATTCAAACAGCATAAGAAAACATTATAATGCAGGTGGCTAATTATGTGGGTAGAATCTGGACTTCCAAATACACAGCAAGTATGTGAGCATGGCTTCTGGCTCACCCTGAAAAGAATTGAGGGGTTAGGGAGGCAAGGTTATGTTACCAAACATATGGCGGGGTCCTTTGGCCAGGCAAATTCAGTTATTTTGAATACCCTCTCTATTCACAATGCACCCTCTCGTTACTGAGAGAATATTGTTTCTTGGCCTTTTGGCTAAGATCAAGTACCATTACTGAGAGAAGAATTTGGAAAAATTCATTAAATTTAATCTACATATAATGATTAAAAAGTTTTTCCTATGGATATTACTTAAGGGGCAACGCAAAGGATGCAACTTGATATTGTCAAAAGTGAACAAGAATCCCAAGTAAATTCTTCCTTCTACTCCCCTTTTTAAAATTTTTTGTTGCTATCTTTCCAGTAATTTACAGTAACAATGTCATATTTATTTCAGAGCCAAACTCAGTTCCACTTTTTCTTGTGGTGCTGGGGATTGAACCCAGGGCTTTATGAGTGCTAGGAAATCACTCTACCAGTAAGCTACATCCCCAGCCTTTTTCAAATTTTCAAACTCATTTCTCAACCCATAAAAAATAAGTCCTTGGGCCAGGGATTTAGCTCAGTGGTTTTGCTGCCTGTCTCGCAAGCACAAGGTCCCGAGTTCAATCCCCAGTACCAAAAAAAAAGGTCCTTGCACATGTTATTAGATGTTTTAAATTATCTTGATAATGAAATAACATCATAATAAAGGTAAAACAGAACTCTTTACTTCTAGAATGCCTAAAAACAGTTTACATTGGTTTGCATTTCTGTAGAGAAGTACTTGATCCACCACTACATGTGCAAATTTCAGTAGAGGATCACAAGAAATATGAAAACACAAGGTAATGTGATGCCTCCAAAAGAACACAATTCTCTAGCAAGGTTTGCATTTTTTAAAAGTTAGCTATCCTTCTCTCATCCTCTGCAGGGAAAACAGGTGTACTGCATGTTCCACATAAGTCAAATTCCACATTCTCTTACATCAGCCTGTTTTGCTATAACCTCTATCTTCTTAGAGTTCAAGCACTTGTACTCAACAATATTTAATCTAGAATTTTATCGTTTTCATATAAATTCTAATGTACATACGCTGGAGTTATATACTAGTGGGTTTTGGAAGCAGGTGAGGGGAGGAGTAGAGATCTTAGATATATGCATATCTTTGCATCCATAATTGAACCTAAAGAGAGCATCGCAAAGTGTCAATTAATTGATAATCATCTCCCACCAGCCTGCAATTTGTCAGTAGGTACATTTCCATCCAAATCCAAGAGAAGACAAGTAAGGAAACTAAGCAAACATTTGAACAACAATTATTGAATACTTATTATTTAGCAGACGTGGGGATACAAAGATAAATAAAATAAAGTGTCTCTCCTCAAAGTTCTCAACATCTGAAACAAGTAGGGATAAGTAATTAGATGTTTATGATGTGTTATATATACATGATTTGGAGATAATCAACATCACCACTGTCACTTGCTGAGTTCTTACTATGTACCAGGCATTCTTCTAAGAACTTTGAATACAGACATTCCTCATTTAACAACCAAATTCCATTCCTGAAATTAGGTCATTAAATGAATTGGCCGCTAAATAGGAATTCTATACAGTATGTACCTTACAGTATTCAGAACAAAGAACTAATTAAACTCCAGCTGGATGACTTTACTTTTATTTGTATAACTGTTACATGCATTACTATAATGTATAACAGAACTAAAGCTATAGTACTGTATTGTACAGTACAATCAGCAAAAATTACAGCACTGTATAAACAAGGTGTACTGTACCAAAAAAGATATTGGGGCTGAATAAACAAAATGTACAGAACTGTACCAAAAAAAAAGACAAGTCATAGTTCTGGGCAGCAGTTCATAAGTCCAAACAGCATGCCTTGGTTGTAAGCCATTAAACACATAGGTCATTAAATGAGGAACAACTGTATGTGACTTTAAATTATGTGCTCACTTTCTAGGCGTGGTGGTATAGGTCTACAATCCCAGGATTGAGAATTCGAGGCCAGCTGGGGCTACATGGGAGTTCAAGGCCATCCTGGACTGCATAGTAAGATGCTTTCTCAAAAACCCAAAAAGTAAATAAAGTGAAAATTAAAAAATACATGCTCACAACAGTCCTAAGAGGTAGGTTAACATTTTACAAATGAAGGAATTAGGGCTTAGAAAGAGCATGTAATGTGTTGACCTAACATGATTACTTAAGTGGTAGAATCTGTCTTCAAACCTCAACAGTCTGGGCCCAGGAGTCCCAATTCAAAACCATAAGATAATAATGCCTCTCATAAGTCATAAGAAAGCACCATTAATTCTGTTAGGGAATTTAGTGTGAGATCAAAAGTTTCTAAATAAGGTGACATTTGTGCTGAGTCTGCAGTCATCTTTTTAGATTTAACCAACTTATAAAAATTAACTCTTATTTTGGAACAATTTTAGAGAATGTGAATAATAGAGTTCTGTTGAAGAGCTTCACCCAATTTACCTCATGCTAACATTTTTACATCTCTGTGATACAGCAGTCAAAATGAAGAAAGTGAGATTGGTACATTGCTACTACCAAACTCCAGACTTTAGATTTCAGCAATCTTCCATTAATGTCCTCTTTTTGCCCCAGAATCCAATCCAGGATGCCACACTAGATTTAGCTGTCATATATACCCAATCTCTTCTGGTCTCTGACAAGTCTATAGTTGTGCCTTATTTTTCATGATCTTCACAGTGTTGAGGAGTGCTAAACTCCCCCAAGCTTGATTTATATGATGTTTCTCTCATGACTATACTGAGGCAAAGGTTTCCAGGAAGAGGGTCATAAGGGTCAAGTGCCCCTCTCATCACATCATATTAGAGGATACATGATTTTCCCAGAACACCACCAGTGGTATTTACTTTCATCACCCAGTTAATGTAGGGTTACCCAGGTTTCTCCACTGAAAAGTTACTATTTTTACTTTTCTCTACTCTATGCTTTAAAAACAAGTCACCAAGTCTAGCTTAAAAGTGGGTACAGTAGGGGATTAGGCTCCACTTCCTGGTGGGGCAGGAAGTATCTGCTTATATTGTAACAAACTTATTCTAAAATTAATGAAAGTAATAATCTTGACCACATAGAGAAAGATTAATGGGCTTCAAACATGTGACTATCCCATGAGTCTCAGTGAAATCAAAGTATAAAATGTTAATGAAAATTTACCTTTTTTCAGTTATTATCAAAGTCAAATACTGTACTTAATTCATAAATCTTGGAATAAAAATTAGGAACCCCTTTCCTTAAAAATGCACATAATATGCATAAGTTTTCAGCCATTATTACAGATTCTCATTTTTGAGATTCCAATAAGAATCCCTGCTCTAAACTGATAGCCCTAAAATCTTCAGTTTTATCATGCTTAATGTTTGACACCATTTCATTGAAGTAAGTTTCCAGGGAAACAAAGCAACATGTGGATACATCCAAATTATATTTCATCTCATTTAAGACCTGATATTAAGTAGAATCACAGAAAGAAGTGGGTCCATAAGGGGTTTATATCCCAAAATTATCTAGCTCATCCAGTGTCCACACTGCAAACTGATACCATGGGAGCAGGCACTTGGGTGGAAGTGGGCAAGTAGGGAGCATATCCATATTTAATGCCACAGTTTTCTTGGTTCTAGCATTTGAGGAAGTGTAGTTAATGCTGAAGCAACCATAACTGCAAGATTTCTCTTTTTAAAAAACACCTTATTTATCATTTTTAAACTTAAACATTAAAAAAAAGAACTGCCAAGAATTTGGCAGAAGGAGGTATGAATAGGCAGAACACAAGATTCTAGAGCAGTAAGACTACTGTCTGTCTATGGTGCTATAATTGTGGATATATGACATCATACATTTTTCCAAACAGAATGCACGACATCAGGATGGAACACTAAGGTAAACTGTGGACTTCAGGCAATAATGATGTGTCAATGTATGTTCCTGAATCTGTAACAAATGTACCACTCTGATGGGTGATGCTGACAGGAGGCTCTAGATGTGAGGGCAGGAGGTCAGAGGGAAATCTCTGTACCATCTACTCAGTTTTGCTGTGAATCTAAAACTGCTTTTTTTTAAAAAATAGTCGATTACCAAAAAAAATACCAGATCTGTAGGCAGAGATTATTTTATAAGAGATAAAAAGATTTATTTTCAATTTTTACTTAGATGACAGCAGTGTTTAATAAAACTGTTCTTTTTCAAATTATTTAAAACAAATTAATGCTTATAATTCGTCAGGCTCTGCCCACAGATTACACTCGTATTAAGACTTTATCTGCTGAAGGGAATGAGTAAATTGCATTTAAATACCAACATTATAGGTCTGTTTGTTCTGAAATCTTCCTCCCAAAAGAGTCCTCCGCCCTCTTGCCTCCTCTTCCAAGCCAAGAAGGTCACTCTTTCTTACTGTAGTGCAGAGCTATACTTTTCTTTTAGATGTTACTGTTAGTCATGGCATTAGTCATTTTCAACTTCTTGAAGCAATAGTGAAACCTTCGTTCCCAACTCCATTACCTGCCATGACTAGAGCTGAAATCACCCTTTCTCCACCTCTGGGATCTGCCAAACTCAACCCAATGACTTACTGGGTGTCTACATGAAATGGAGTATGCCAAGAGGAGTGAAAACAGCAGATAGAAACAAGCAACACAGTACACTATTGCATCTCTGCTGAGCATAATCCCTCATCAGGAAGAAATTTTCTTCCCTCTGCATAATTTTCTCAGTGGTTAAGCTACTTTTTTGCAAAATTAAATAAGAGCTATAAAAAATGCTGAGAGGTTCATGAAGCAGCAAGGGATGGGTATTGTGGCACATAGCAGGCTCTCTTTTTTTTTTTTAAGAAAAACTCATCCTTGTACACCTCCTTCTTCCTATGTCCCCCCAAACAATATGATTGTTTCAGGGGATATAATTTTGCATTTCAATTCTTCCCACCACACAGTGAAAAAATTGTAAAACTGGAGCCTGAAACCAGAAAATCATGCAGAGCTTTGTGTGTGCTTTGGAGGGAAGGGGGAAGCGATGAACAGAAAGGAAGTAAAAACCCATTGTGCTACTCTGGTCTGCAGCCAAACCACCCTGCTTGCTCCTGCTTCTAGTTCCTCAGGGAGTTTGTTTTTCAAGCTTTTTGTGGAAAAAAAAAAAAGAGGAAAAATGTATTGGAAAGTGAGAGGAAAAATTTGTTCTTCAAAGTGATCTTATTTAACTCTATCCTGGTAATTAATAACATTACAAAAATGAAGGCATGAGATTGACTTTTTAAAAAATCTTACATGAAAGAGACATTGATATGTAATTGCTGTAACCTCTAAAGATCAAATGTCAGTACATTGATGCTCAAATCTAGAGTTAGTTTTTAATTTTTTCCCCCAGCAATCAAATAAGGGCTCTTTGTCCCCATTTTCCACATCTAGAGTAGAAGGAAAGATCATTTCTGTGGGCAAGCTCAAGAATATATCACATAGCGTTCCATGCTTCTTTAAAACTTGAGAGGACAGTGGAAGGCCATGTTGGAACACAGAAGGCTGACAGTGAGCTCATGCATTATGAAAGGTCACCTCTCAACCTGCTGGTTCCTCTGAAAGCACGGACCTTCTCTTTAGGAAAATTCCTTGGTCCTAGAAAGTCAAAAGATTTAAAGTTTGTTCTTCTGTATGTCAAATTATTTTGTTTTTATAAAACAGTATAGAAACAATTCATGGATTAGCCATTGATTTTTTCCCACATAAGTATTATCAGAATACAAGAAAAATTAAAAATAATTATTTGGTTATGGTCTTCCCAAAAGTGACCTCTCTTGAAAAATGATACATGGACAGATATATACCTAGATAAATATGTATGCATGTAAATTTTTAGATATATTAATATTAACCTATGATAATTTACACTATAGTATGCTATATATAATATACACATATACATCTACAACTAACATAATACCCAATATAACTCATGTGTACATATACTATTATAGCTGGGGATTTATATTTCAAGCATCTGGCAACAGTTTAAGAACTTCTGATTTTCTCAAACTTATGCAAAATGCAGATTATTTATACTGAGAGCAATAAAAATACTGCTTGGAATTTATATTTCTATGACCATGGCATTATATTAAGAGTAATAAAAATTTTGGACTTAAGTAAGCAAGAACAAGATAATAACATAGGATTTCTACTGATAAAACAATGGATTTACAATGGTTTATTATCAAAAAGGTGTGTCTTATGCAAGCAGAGTCACCTTTACTAGGTGGGTGGACCCTTTCTATAGCCAAACAAGTCTTCTAAATTCTATCAGTAAGGATGTTAGATGTCAAAACTTCAAATGTCCAGTGTGTGCTTTAATGTTTTGTACTAAAGTGTCCATAAGTATATTGAACATTTGGAAATTCTACATCACTGGAAATAGATATTGAAAGAAAATGAGCCAAAACAGGAGCACGTAAGGCAAGGATTTATTGGGGGAAAGAGCTGCCAGGCTGCCTTGAACAATAGCGAGAGTGAACCCGGTTGGGGTGAGGTTTATAAGGGTTTGGGAGAGCATCATGTGTAAGCGGGTGATAGGGTGGTACTACTGACGAGGGTAGAACTGATTGGCAGGTTTGAACTTAGAGGCGGGAAAACTTTCTAGGGAAGGAGGTGAGGCAGGTGGGTAAGTTTCCTTTTCCTGTTGGGAGTTAGTTTTGATTCCCCCATTTCCCATGTGAGGGGCCATTTTGAGTGAATAGGACCACTGGGGCCATTTTCTTGGCAGGGGAACTCTATCATATCTAAATTTAGCAACCTCAGAAATACCAGTTTTTGAACTCCAGAATGGAGGAGACAACAGCATTAGAGATGTAAATAAGGGAAATCTGTACCTTATTTGTGCAGTGTGAGACCTAAGTGACTCCATTCTAAAATTTGGTGGCATAAATTTCAGTTCTAAGAAAAACCACAAGATGTATTTTGACCACCTGCATGTGATAGTGTTCAGCCGTCCCCTAGCAACAGCTAATCAGTAGTTAGCAACCGTTTGCAGCTTGGGTGCACAAGGCACAATCAATCAGGTTTAATTGCCAATCTAGAACCTTGCTGTAACCACTATAAAAACCCCTGCTGATTTGGAGTCAGGGCTCTCAATCTTGACCTCTGCGGCAGTGACGGTTGGGAGTCCCTGCTCGAGCTTGAATAAACGACCCTCGTGTGTTTACATTGGAATCAGCTCCTTGGTGGTCTTTGGGGACCTCGAAATCTGGGCACAACATTTAGGGGCTTGTCTGGGATCCCCAAGACCCCCAGGATCTCCATACTGGAGGGTTGTCACCGGCTGGTGAGTTTCCATATCTGTAAAGTCGGGGACCCATTTCTGAGCAGGTCGGCAGATGGTCTAGGCGGATGCGCTGGAGGGCCGTCGACTCGGGGTCCTGGAAGACGTTCCAGACCCTTCTGTAGGGGACGGAGTGACCCGAGAGTCTCTGAGACTTCTGGAGGGACAATGTGGGTCGCTCCCGCGGCACGGCGTGAGGCCGTTGTCCCAATTTCAGTTTTGCCTCCAATCGAGCGGAGGACTGTTTTGTCTTGCTTTTTGTTTTTCTGTTGTGTTTTTCTGTCTGTCTATCGTGTATTTTTGTCTTTTAACTTGGACTGAGACGATGGGACAGACCATGAACCATTTTAAAGAAGTTAGGGAGCGTGCTCATAACCTGAGTTTAGAAGTTAAAGAGACTAAACTTGTCACCCTCTGTAGCTCAGAGTGGCCTGCCTTTGGGATAGGATGGCCACCCAAGGGGACCTTTGATCTAGGAACCGCAAGGAGAGTCCAAGATGCCACCTTCCATCCTCATGCAGGACATCCGGACCAGGTTCCCTATATTGTAACTTGGGAAAATCTAATATGTGACCCCCCCTCCATGGGTCAAGCCCTTTTTGCCTCCACAGAAACAGCAGCTGGAGGTAATCCTGGCAGCCTGTAAAAAGACTCCCAGAAAACGCGACGGAAAAAGGCAAACTGACAATGAGCCAACCATGTCGCTTTACCCGGTCCTTCAAGGAGGAACCGAGGAAGATCTCCTTTCCCCCCTCCCTTACCACTCTATCTCCACTCCCCTGCAACAGCAGGCAGGGGGAGAAGTTCCAGCCCCAGCCAGAGCCGGGGAGAGAGGGCCGGCTCCGGGCGCCAGCAGCGGGGATGGCCCTGCCCAGAACACTCGCCACCAGCGTGCCGCCTCGCCGGCAGGACTGGCAGACTCCACTATTCTCCCACTAAGGGCGACAGGGCCCCCTGATGAACATGGTAACCAGCGTCATCACTACTGGCCCTTCGCCACTAGTGACCTTTATAACTGGCGTACTCAACACGCCAAATTCTCAGACAACCCTACAGATTTGATTAACCTGTTAGAAACTGTTTTGTTCACTCATCAGCCCACCTGGGATGATTGTCAGCAGCTCCTCCAGATCCTGTTTACCACAGAGGAGCGAGAGAGAATCCAAAATGAAGCCAGGAAATTGGTTCCTAGTGACAATGGTCAACCCACTACCAATGCTGATACTATCAACACTTCTTTTCCTTTGTCCCGGCCCGACTGGGACTTCAACACAGCAGAAGGTAAGGAGAGGCTCTGGGTCTATCGCCAGGCTCTGTTGGAAGGTCTCAAAGCGGCTGCTCAAAAGCCCACCAATTTGGCCAAGGTAGGGGATGTACAACAGGGGCCGAACGAAAGCCCTGCAGCCTTCCTAGAAAGAATTCAGGAAGCCTTCCGTAGGTATACGCCTATGGATCCAGAAGCAACTGAGACAAAGGCGGCTATTATTATGCATTTTGTCAACCAAGCTGCGCCAGATATTAGGAGAAAGTTACAGAAAGTAGACGGATTAGGAGAAAAGAGTATTCAGGACTTAGTGATAGTGGCAGAGAGAGTGTATAACAATAGAGAAACTGCAGAAAAAAGACAGGCAAAAGCTGGTGATTGGCAAACTAGGAACCTAGCTCAGATCCTTCTTGCCACCACTGCAGGAGAGCCAAAAGAACATGAACGTCATCTGAGAAAGATTGCGACCGAAGGACAAGGTAAGGGGGAACATAGAGATCACCCCCGATTGGGAAAGAACCAGTGTGCTTATTGCAAAAAGGAAGACCATTGGGCCAGAGAATGCCCTAAAAAACCGGGAAGTCGCCCCAAGGCCCCCATCCTGGCTATGGATGAACTGAGTGACTGGGGGGATGGGGTTCAGCACCCCTTCCTGAGCCCAGGGTAACCCTAAAAGTGGAGGGGAGACCTGTCGAGTTCCTAGTGGATACCGGAGCTCAACTTTCGGTTCTGCTTAAACCACATGGCCATATCTCTGACAAAACCTCCTGGGTCCAAGGGGCCACAGGCATGAAAAAGTATTCATGGACTACCCAAAGAACAGTAGACTTGGGAGTAGGCCGGGTAACCCACTCATTCATGATTATACCTGATTGCCCCTATCCTTTACTTGGAAGAGACTTGCTCACCAAGTTAGAAGCCCAAATCCATTTTCAGCCAGGGGGCACAGAGGTCCTTAACCAAGAAGGAAAGCCCATCCAAGTGTTAACTATAAACCTAGAAGATGAGTATCGGCTACATCAAAAGCAGCCCATGCCAAGCCCTGATATAGACCAATGGCTGACTATGTTCCCTAAAGCTTGGGCAGAGACTGGGGGCATGGGGCTCGCCAAGCACAGAGCGCCTGTATTTGTGGAAATAAAACCAGGGGCAGACCAGGCATGGGTCCGCCAATACCCCATGTCTCTAGAGGCCCGCAAGGGAATAACTCCACACATCAGGAGGCTACTTGCCCAGGGAATTCTAAGGCCATGCCAGTCAGCCTGGAATACCCCCTTGTTCCCAGTACGGAAACTTCATTCAAATGATTACAAACCAGTACAGAACCACCGTGAGGTAAACAGGAGGGTCATAGACATCCACCCTATGGTACCTAATCCGTATACCCTCCTGAGTTCTCTGCCCCCGAACCACCAATGGTCCACGGTCTTAGACCTCAAAGATGCCTTCTTCAGCCTCCCACTGGCACCCAAAAGCCAACATATCTTTGCATTTGAATGGAGCAACCCGGAACAAGGAATCAATGGACAGCTAACCTGGACCCGATTGCCATAGGGATTCAAGAACTCTCCCACCATCTTTGACGAGGCTCTGCATGAAGACCTGGGTGAGTTCCACCTCCAAAACCCCCAATTAACTCTGCTACAATATGTAGATGATCTCCTTATAGCAGCTGAGATGCAAGAGGACTGCCTAGATGGAACCAAGAAACTCTTAACGGTCATAGGGGAACTAGGATACTAGGCGTCTGCCAAAAAGGCCCAAATCTGCAAACCTGAGGTAAGCTACCTGGGTTACATACTTAAAAAGGGGCAAAGATGGCTATCGGATGCTAGAAAAGAGACAGTTTTTAAGATACCAGCACCAGATTCCCCTCGGAAAGGTAGAGAATTCTTGAGATTGGCTGGCTTCTGCCGCTTATGGATACCGGGGTTCACAGAACTAGCGAAGCCCCTTTATAAGGCAACTAAAGACAATCAGGCCTTTCAATGGACAGAAAAACTACAAAAGTCCTTTGATCAAATTAAGGCCGCCTTGTTGTCAGCGCCAGCCTTGGGCTTGCCTGATGTCACTAAGCCCTTCTACCTTTACATTGATGAAAACAAAGGAGTTGCCAAGGGCGTCCTAGTCCAATACCTGGGCTCATGGCACTGACCAGTAGCATACCTGTCCAAGAAACTTGATCCTGTTGCAGCTGGATGGCCCCCATGCCTGAGGATGATCGCTACCATAGCCCTGATGGTCAAAGATGCTGATAAGTTAACCTTGGGCCAAGAACTGCATGTAACCACCCCCCACGCCATTGAAGAGGTTCTAAAACAGCCTCCAGATAGATGGCTCAGCAATGCCCACCTAACCCACTATCAGGGCCTGCTTTTAAATCCAACCCGAGTTGTCTTCCAGACCCCGGCCACCCTAAACCCGGCTACATTATTGCCTGACCCAGACCTAGAGGCCCCGCTGCATGACTGCACTGACATCTTGGCTCAGGTACATGGGACTCGAGAAGATCTGAAAGATCAGCCATGGCCAGATGCTGAAGATACCTGGTACACCGATGGGAGCAGCTTTGTTCAGAATGGCCAAAGGTATGCAGGGGTGGCTGTGGTCACTGAGACTGAGGTTGTTTGGGCTGAACCCTTGCCCACTGGAACGTCAGCACAGCGAGCAGAGCTCATAGCATTAACCAAAGCACTGACTCTGGGAAAGGGCCAAAAGCTAAATATATACACAGACAGCAGGTATGCTTTTGCTACCGCTCACATACATGGGACCATTTACAGAGAAAGGGGACTGTTAACAGCTGAAGGAAAGGCTATTAAAAACAGAGAAGAAATTCTTGCCCTACTGGCGGCCCTATGGCTGCCAAAGAAATTGGCTATTATCCACTGTACCGGGCACCAAAAAAATGATACTCCGATTGCCCAAGGAAATAATTTGGCTGACCAGACAGCTTGAAAAATAGCCCTAGAAGCTGATCTGACCCTGACCACTCAGCTGCCCGATCCAGGGGGCGCTGCCTTACCAGAAACTCCCCAGTATACCGAAGCAGACTTAAAGTGGATAAAACAACTGCCCATGGCCCAATGCCTCAAAAGATGGTGGAGATCGTCTGACTGTAGAGTCATCCTGCCTGAAGCACTGGGAGAATAAGTTCTCTCCAAAATGCACCGGGCCACCCACATGGGCACTCGAAAAATGCAAGACCTCCTGAGACATGCTGAAATAAAGATTCGAGATGCTAACTCCAAAATTGAGCGTATCGTTGCCACCTGCAAAGCCTGTCAATTGACAAATGCTACTCACAATAAAGCCAACCCAGGCAACAGATTAAGAGGAAATCGACCTGGCGTATACTGGGAATTGGACTTTACTGAGGTAAAACCTGGAAGGTATGGTTACAGGTACCTGCTAGTTTTTGTAGACACTTTTTCAGGATGGACAGAGGCCTTTCCCACCAAACATGAGATGGTGCAGATTGTGGCTAAAAAGTTACTAGAAGACATCTTGCCAAGGTATGGTTTCCCAGTAATATTAGGGTCAGACAATGGACCTGCCTTCATTTCCAAGGTGAGTCAAGGTTTAGCACAGGTACTGGGGGCAAATTGGAAAAATCATGTTTGGGGTGCCCCCTCCCATTATCCCTAACCTTCAGTCTAAAGTGCTCGCTGAGCTCGATGATCAAAAACTGTTGTCTTCCTTACAAAGCCTCCAGCATGTTCACAAAGACATCTCGCCTAAATTAAAGGCCCTGTTTGAGTCCGGACCACCTCCCAAGCCCCATCGCTATCAACCAGGAGACTGGGTCTTTGTCCGCAGACATCGACAGAAGGACCTTGAGCCTTGTTGGAAAGGACCCTATGTTACTGTCCTGACCACCCCCACCACTCTCAAGGTCAACAGGATTGCCTCATGGGTACACTACACTCACGTCCTCCCTGCAGATCCACACGCCGTTCTAGAGGATTACATCCCCTCATGGCAGGTGTCCAAAAACCACGACAATCCTCTCAAGCTCAGACTGCATCGTCGATGGTCATAATTATGAAAAGACTTTGTGCTGCCCTCGGTAAAGAGTGTTGTTTCTATATCGATCCTTCAGGGGTAATCAAAGAGTCCATGGCAAAGGTCAGAGAAGGCCTTGCCAAACAAAAACGAGAGCGAGAACAGACTCAAGGTTGGTTTGAATCCTGGTTTAATTCCTCCCCATGGCTGACTACTCTGATCTCTTCTCCACTGGGCCCCTTGCTTAACCCTTGGAGAATGTGTTAGCTCTGTACAATTAATGGTGCTTAGGTCCCAGTACCAACCAAGTCTCAGAAAAGATTTGACCCCCTGAGACCCATGATTGGGCCTCAATGGTGACATAAGAAGGGGGGAATGTGAGACCTAAGTGACTCCATTCTAAAATTTGGTGGCATAAATTTCAGTTCTAAGAAAAACCACAAGATGTATTTTGACCACCTGCATGTGATAGTGTTCAGCCGTCCCCTAGCAACAGCTAATCAGTAGTTAGCAACCGTCTGCAGCTTGGGTGCGCAAGGCACAATCAATCAGGTTTAATTGCCAATCTAGAACCTTGCTGTAACCACTATAAAAACCCCTGCTGATTTGGAGTCAGGGCTCTCAATCTTGACCGCTGCGGCAGTGACGGTTGGGAGTCCCTGCTCGAGCTTGAATAAACGACCCTCGTGTGTTTACATTGGAATCAGCTCCTTGGTGGTCTTTGGGGACCTCGAAATCTGGGCACAACATGCAGCAGGTTCAGAATAAGAGATCAAGTTACCTACTCTCCAGAAATTAGAGCCAAGGGGACATGAACCAGCCAACTTCCTTGAAGGTACTTTAAATGGGAAATGTGTTCAGCCTCTGCCTCTCCCAGAAGTAGCTTGGAAACCAAAGAAGGAGCCTTGAGAAAACACCCGTCCCAGCAGAAGGCTCCATTATGAATGACTGCATTTTAAACATCTATCTCAAATATTAGATCTTAAAAATCCAAACTCCAAATCTCTTTTAAAAGGCCATAAAGAATTATTGAAATAGTGACAATTTTAAACCACTTCTTACTGATCAACTTAGCCTCTTCTTTGAGATACTAGAATTTTAGTCACCAGCTTCAAATGTCAGATTCATTCCTATAATAGCACTTGCTATCTTGTGACTTGGCTTGCTATGCAATTAAGAATCTGCCTCTTTCAATTATTTTCTTTCCAATTCATTTTTTCATTTTTTCCATATTGCCCATATCTACTTCTATTAGATCTGTACTCTCACAAGTAGTATAAACAAAATTTGTAACTGTTTAACAACTGGGTTTTCAAAAATAGAGACTAGATTTCAGGCTTATAGAAATATCAAGCACCTTTACAGCCTTCCAAATATACAGGGAAGTTAAGAGTTTTTACTTGAAAGTGTGGTAGGGCAATGTTCAAAAATAAAATATAGGTTTGATTCCTATTCTGAATTGGTAAACAATGAAACAAATGAACATGAGATAAATGTGCTAATGATGTCTTCAAATACTTCAGTTTGCTAATGTTGGAAGACCTCACAGGCCCTTAAAAGCATATGTGTTCGAGCTAACATTTAGTTTGGCAAATTTCACTCTCCATTTTTTGGTTGTTGTAGGGTAGAGGTTGATCCTAAACCTTTTTGGCATGCCTCAAAGAGAAGGATTTAAGCTGTGTTCATTATCTCTTTAGAGCAGAAGTCTGGGAAACTAAGAGGCTAGACCAGGGAGACTCAATCCAGCTAGCATTCCTTTTTGTTTTTCAAGCTGCCCTGACAATAATGCGGCAGGGTGAAAAGATCAGGAACACTTTATACACATTGTGCTAATTACTGCAAGTACTTAAAGTTGTAATTAGCTTATTATACTGCAGAGATCCTAACATGGCATGTCTTTCAAAAGAATTTCTCTCCAGATCATTAGTGGGAAAGCTAACAACATCTGCTTCAAATAAAATCAACCAATTAGCACAGGCAACTCCACATAGTTTGCAATCAGAGAATTATATTGTGCCAAGTGCTAATTTCAATGTGAATGCTATCTCCTTCTCATATCCCACGCTTCTCTGCCAGCACAGCTGGTGTTTAACACCACTGACTTCAGTGAAGTCTCCAAAAACTTATGTTAATTTGAAATAACCTAATCAGAAGTGTGCAATACAGACTGAGGTTGATCTCAGCTTAATTAAAACTGACCTTGTCATTTCACTGCCTGTAAAACACCATTATCTCACCATTTATCACTCAACTACCACAAATATTCCATTTATGTGAAAACTTAGGAAGATGGGTTCCAAACCACTAGTGCTATTTTCAGGAGTACTGTGAGCACTGGAGTTTAATGGAAGGAGAGGTCTGCCTATAAGTATGGGGCAACAATAAAGGTAATTCAGCAGACTCAAAATAACTTGTCAGCCCTACCCATGAAGGCTGCTTCTGCCCACTTCCGCTGGCTCGAATGGCACAGTCACTCAAGAGACTGACAGGCATTAGCAGATGTGAAGGCTTTCATTTTAAAATTAATATCTCACCCAGTACCTTTCAGCAAGCTGAATCGTTCAATCAAAAAGCATGACATGGCAGGTGTGATGTGTACAAGGCACTAAATTCTTCTGCCAAAGGTACTAGAAAACATCTGCTCACATGCGTGTGTGTGCATGTCAATGGATGAACTGCTGAGAAAAATGACTGCAAGTGGAATGTATAATATGCTTGTATTCACTGAGATAAAATTAAAAACAAAGAAAAATCATATTTTATGGTGTATACATGCCATCAAATACACCTTGTTTAACCTGCATTAAGTCCATAACCCTATGTTTTTTAAAATATGTGTATGATCGACTGTCAAAGCAGCCACCATTCTGGTTTTCTTCACATTCACATGGTTTAAAACATGTCTCCAGGTTCTCCCTGTAGGATTTGTTTGGTTACTTTCATACAATATCAGTCCAAAATATATTCAAGGCAATGCTAAAAGCATTGAAAACATTAGTCATGAAGTAATTACAATAATTTACAATAGAAAAACTTTTTATTTGTCCTCAAATCAAATGCTTCACCACAACTCAACATATTTGTTGCTGTTTTTCCTCTAATCAAGCAAACTATCTTTTTGCTCTTATTCCACTCACTTGGCCAAACCCAATCCCAGATTACCATAGCCCACATCAACTTCATTCCTGCAACATGCTAGGGCAATCCTTTTGATACACATATTGGCTATCTTGACTTGTTTAATGTGTTCCAGTTTTATCTTGACCATGTTGGGGGAGAAATAGTCTCATTTCATTTATAAGGAGACCTTCTGGTCTTGTTGAACAAACAGGAAATATGGTATTAAAATATTTGAACTCTAATCTTTGCTGACTCTATGACCTTGGACAAGTGTGACCTTTAACCATACACCAAATTGTCCAATCCCAGATCTCCCAATCTGTAAATGAAACTCATGACCTCAGAAAGTTAAAGGATTAAAAAAGAATTATAATAGATGTGATTAAATCTAAAACTTCAACAGATGCTTACTGATGAGGTACATAGGAGATAACCAAACATTTGGTGAAATACAGGTTGGGAAGATGTAAGAGTTCCAAGAGAAAAGCTGTGTACGGAAGTAGGAAATGGTCATTTTTAAATGTTCATTTAACTAGCCTATTTGCACACAAGAAAAGTTATTTACACTTAAAAGGCTATTTTTAAAAGTAGAAAAGTAATATTCAGGCACAAGAAAAACAAGAAAGCCCATTTTTATTTGAGTCCATATGAGTAAATGAAGATGTCTCCATGTCACTCAGGAGATTAGGGACCTGTGAAGAGAACTTAGTATAATAACTGGTAGAAATGAATGTTTTATAATGCTAAGAGTTAACCTTCCTGAAGGAAGAACAAGATGAACAGCTTCTGATTCCTTCCAAAGAAAAGCTGAAATTGCTTATGCCATGGGAGTCATTAGGATAATGTTATAACATTCACATGATCTCTCTTAGGATATTATGATAGAAAGAAACTTCAACTCCAGATCTATAAAGCTTCCATAATTTCATCCATTTCTTCAGCAAAGATTTCCTGTTTCCTTCCTGAGTGATCTTGAACAAATCACTTCCTAAAGTTTCAGTCTGTACTTCAGGAAGATGGTAATAATATCTAACATTTTGGTTGTTGGTAGTTTAGTGTGTTTCCTGGCCCTTAGGAAATGCCCCTAGTAAATAGCTGCTTTTGATATTCTTGCTCCTACTACTATAAAAGGAATAATGTACACTTACACTTCCGAGCATGACTCTAAACATTGTTCCTGTTTTCAAATATCTGATGTCACCTCCTCTGAGGACTTTACCATGAGGCTAAAATATTCACACTGTCTTTGGTATCACAGAACTTTGTCCATATTTTAATTGTAGTATTTACCATAGTGCATAGTAATTATTTATTTATATCATTGTTTTCCTGACAAATTTTTAAGCTACACAAGAGCAGGAATTTTTGTCTTATTAATACATTGACCCTAATGTTGATCAAGTGTTTTGCATAGTAGGAATCCAATAAATATATGCTGGCTAAACAAGTAGATGAATAAATGTATTGATGTGCTATATATAAAGATATAAACATTATAAACATTATACTGAAATACTACAGACTTCTGAAGTTCAGAATATGAATCTCATATTTCGTGAACTTTGAATGTAACACAAGTGGTTGATTTTAACCTTTAGACATTTGTGGAGCTTTTTCCTTGACTATCATGCTTCCCTTCAAATCCTTCATGGACTCATTGAAGGACTCAGTCAAAAGGACTCTTAAAATTTTCCATGTTTACTATCATCAAGCCAATTAAATACAGGACTTTGCTTCTTCTGAACTCCTTTCCTTAAAAAAGCTCAATTAGGCCCATGCCCTACCGAGGTCCTGAGTCCCACAGAACACGCCGAATCAGCCCACTGCAGACAGGCAGGTCTGTGCACGCCCTACCGAGGTCCTGAATCTCCCGGAAGACGCCAAATCACCTCGCTGCAGACAGGCAAGTCTGCCCACACCCTACCAAGGTCCCCAGTCGCAGGGAACACAGGCCAAATCAGCCCGCTGCAGATAGGCAGGTCTGTGCATGCCCTACCTAGGTGCTGAGTCACGTGGAAGACACCGAATCACCCCGCTGCAGACAGGCAGACACCTGATTCCACACTACAAAGAAGCAGAAGACACCAGACCACCAGACCAAGGTACTGAGTCCCACTGTTCCCGGCCCAGAGGTAGGGGCTTCTGAGCTGTCATCCCACTGCTCCTGGTCCTGAGGAAGGGGCTTCCCAGTCACCATCCCTCCCACTGCTCCCAGCCCAGAGGAAAGGGCTTTTGGGCCACCTTCTGTCCCGCTGCTCCTGGCCCAGAGGAAGGGGCTTCTGAGCCACCATCCCACTGCTCCTGGTCCAGAGGAAGGGGTTTCCCGGCCACCATCCCTCCGGCTGCTCCCAGCCCACAGGAAAGGGCTTTTGGGTCACCATCCCTACTGCTGCTTGCGGCCCCTGTCCCACCTCACCCAGCTCAGAGGAGGTAATCTGTGCAGGCGCTAACAGTGCCCTGCCCCAGTCAAAATGAGAAAACATGTAAATAAGTCTCAAAACCAGACTTCCAGATCACCTACAGCAATCCCAAAGGGAAGTGAGATGGAACACTCTAATACTCAACCACCTGGACCCACTGAACTGGCAACAAAAGGGGATCTGCAAAAAATGAAATCAGAAATAATTTCTCAGATAACAGGAGAAATTGTGCCCCTAGTGCAAGACATGATTAATAAATCTAGAGAGGACCTCAGGAACATGATGGAATCCCAACATAAGAAACAAATGGAATCCATAAAACAGATGCAAATAGATTTCCAGGACATGAAAAACTCCATTGAAAGTCTACACAGCAGAATGAGCCAATGTGAGGACAGAATTTCAGATATAGAAGCTAAGATTGCAATTAGTGACCAGGAAAAGAAAAATTGCTTCAAAATTATAAGGGAACATGAGAAATCAATCCAGCAGCTGCTAGATGATGCAAAGAAGAATAACATAAGACTGATTGGGCTCAATGAAGAAACAGGAGAGAGTGGAGATGACATAAAAAACCTCTTCACAGAAATAATGGCAGAAAACTTCCCAAGCAGGACAAAAGAGCTTGACATACAGATAAGTAAGGCATATAGGACTCCAAATAGCCTTGATCCAAAAAAATCTACACATAGGCATATAATTGTTAAGATTCCAGAAACACAACAGAAGAACAAAGTTTTCCAAGCAATCAGAGAAAAGAAACAAATCACATACAAAGGAAAGCCCATCAGAATCACAGCAGACTTCTCAACACAAACCATCAAGGCAAGAACAGCTTGGAGTGACATATTCCAAGCCCTAAAAGAAAACAGCCTCCAACCCAGATTGATGTACCCTGCAAAACTAGCTTTCAAAATGGATGGAGAAATAAGATACTTTCATGACAAAGAGCACCTTAGGAACTTCGTGAATACCAAACCATCACTCCAAAGAATTTTACACAATAGCCTAGGAACAGACATTGAGGATCACAACCCCAGGAAGCAAAGCAGAACAAACCCATCTGGCATGACAAATTCAATGTAAAGGGGGAGAACCCAACAAAAAGAAAAACTCATGGCAATGACAAGTCAATATGTTTCAGTTATAACCATCAATGTCAATGGTCTCAATTCACCAATCAAAAGAAATAGACTGGAAGAATGGGTCAAGAAGCAAAATCCAACAATATGCTGCATACAAGAAACACACTTAATTCAAAAGGAAACTCATAGACTGAAAGTTAAAGGGTGGGAAACAATACTGCATGTGACAGGAACCTGAAAAAAAGCAGGAGTAGCTATCCTCTCGGCAGATCAAGTAGATTTCAAACCAACACTGATTAAGAGAGATGAAGAAGGACACTACATCCTTGTAAAGGGAAGAATCCAAGAGGAAGAGATGACAATCATAAATATCTATGCACCAAACACTAGTGCGCCCAACTATATAAAACAAATACTAGCGGACATGAAAAGTCATATATGCACTAATACAATTGTAGTGGGGGACGTCAACACCCCACTGTCACAAATAGATAGATCAACTAGACTAAAAATAAGTAATGAAATACTAGAACTCAATCGAACTCTTGAACAAATGAACTTAACAGATGTTTACAGAGTCTTCCACCTCACAAAATCAGAATACATATTCTTCTCGGCTGCACATGGGTCATTCTCCAAAATAGACCACATACTCACACATAGAACATGTTTAAGTAAGTGCAAAGGAATTGAAGTTATCCCCTGTACATTTTCAGACCATAGTGCGATGAAATTGGAGATCCATAGCAAAAGAAACTCAAAAAATTTCATAAACACGTGGAAATTGAACAACACACTTCTGAATAACCAATGGGTCACAGAGGAAATTAAAGAAGAAATCAGACAGTTCCTTCAATTCAATGACAATGACAATACAACATATCGGAATCTATGGGACACAATGAAAGCTGTCTTAAGAGGGAAATTCATAGCAGTGAATACGCATATTAGGAAAACAGAACGATCCCAATTAAACAACCTGATGCTGAACCTCAAGCTTCTAGAAAAAGAAGAGCAGGACAAACCCAAAGCTCATACAAGGGAGGAAATTATAAAGATCAGAGGAGAAATCAATGCAATGGAGACTAAGAGAACGATACAAAAAATCAATGAAGCCAAGAGTTGGTTCTTTGAAAGAATCAACAAAATTGACAAACCTTTAGCCAACCTTGTCAGAAAAAGGAAAGAAAAGGCCCAAATCCATGCAATTAGGAATGAAAAGGGTGAAATTACAACAGACCCAGCAGAAATCCAGAGGATCATCAATACCTACTTCCAGAACCTATATGCCAATACGATGGACAACATAGAAGAAATGGATAGATTCCCAGATACATATGAATTACTAAAGTTGAACGAAGAAGACCTAAAAATTCTGAACAACCCAATATCAACCAATGAAATTGAAAATGTAATTAAAAACTTATCAACCAAGAAAAGTCCAGGCCCTGATGGCTTCACTGCTGAATTCTACAAGACATTTAGAGAGGAACTGCTGCCACTACTGTTTAAACTCTTGAATGAAATTGAAAGGGAAGCAATACTCCCAAATTCATTCCTGGAAGCAAGCATCACCTTGATCCCTAAAGCAGAGAAAGACCCAACTGAAAAAGAGAACTATAGGCCAATCTCACTAATGAACATAGATGCAAAAATCCTTAGTAAGATACTGGCAAACAGAATGCAGAAGATCATCAAGAAGATCATACACCCTGATCAAGTGGGATTCATCCCAGGGATGCAGGGATGGTTCAACATAAGCAAATCAATCAATGTAATACACTATATCAATAGAGCCAAGGACAAAAACCATATGATTATCTCCATAGACACAGAAAAAGCATTTGACAAAATCCAACATGCATTTATGATAAAAACCCTACAAAAAGTTGGAATAGATGGTCTCTACCTCAAACTGATAGAAGCCATCTATGAAAAACCAACAGCCAATATCATACTAAATGGTCAAAAACTGAAATCCTTCACACTAAAATCAGGAACAAGACAAGGATGTCCACTATCACCACTCTTGTTCAATATAGTTCTGGAAACATTAGCCACGGCAATTAGACAAGAGAAAGAAATAAAAGGAATAAAGATAGGAAATGAAGAAGTTAAATTGTCATTATTTGCAGATGACATGATACCCTATATAGAGGACCACAAGAACTCCACGAACAGGCTTCTAGACTTAATAACCAAATTCAGTCAAGTAGCTGGTTACAAGGTCAACACACAAAAATCAATAGCTTTCCTCTACACAAATGACAGACTCACTGAGAGAGAAATAGGGCAAATAATTCCTTTCACAATAGCATCCAAAAAACTGAAATACCTAGGAATCATCCTAATGAAAGAAATCAAAGACCTCTTCTCTGAAAACTATGGCACTCTGAAAAGAGAGATTGAAGATGATATCAGAAAATGGACAGACATCCCCTGCTCCTGGGTAGGAAGGATTAATATAGTGAAAATGGCCATACTTCCAAAACTGCTATATAGATTTAATGCAATTCCAATTGAGATCCCAGCAGCATACTTCATAGACCTCAAGAAAACAATCCAAAAATTCATTTGGAAGAAGAAGAGACCCAGAATAGCAAAAGCAATTCTAGGTAACAGAGACATGGCAGGGGGTATCACAATCCCCAACCTGCAACTATACTACAAAGCTACTGTGATAAAAACACCATGGCACTGGCAAAGAAACAGACTTGAGGACCAGTGGAACAGATTAGAAGATGCAGAAACAAGGCCAGACACACTCAGCCATCTCATCTTCAACAAAGGAGTCAAACACCCTCACTGGAGGAAAGATAGCCTCTTTAATAAATGGTGCTGGAATAATTGGGCTTCAACTTGCCAAAAATTAAAACTAGACCTATATCTCTCACCGTGCACTAAACTAAAATCAAAATGGATTAAAGATCTAAATATTAAAATAGAAACTCTGAACCAGTTGGAACAGAGGTTAGGTAGAACCCTTGAAGACATCGGTGTAGAAAAAGATTTTATGAACAAAACCTCAGTTGCCTGTGAACTAGCACAAGCAGTCAACAAATGGTATCTCTTCTTATTAAAAAGCTTCTGCACAGCAACAGAAACCACCAGCAGTGTGAAGAGACAACCCACAATGTGGGAAAAAATCTTCACCTACTCTTCCTCAGACAAAAGTCTACTATCTCGAATCTATAAAGAGCTTAAAAAGATCAGACCTCCCAAATTTAAAGACCCAATCCCAAAATGGGCATCTGAAATGAACACACATTTCTCACACAAAGAAGTAGAAATAGCAAATAAATACATGAAAAAATGTTCAACATCACTGGTCATTCGAGAGATGCAAATGAAAACAATGCTGAGATTCCACTTCACTCCAGAAAGAATGGCTGCTATCATGAAATCAACCAATAACAAATGCTGGCGGGGCTGTGGGGAAAGAAGAACCCTGCTCCACTGCTGGTGGGAGTGTAGACTGGTGCAACAACTATGGAAATCAGTATGGAGATACCTCAAAGAACTAGGACTGGAAGTCCCATTTGACCCCACTATTCCACTGCTGGGGATCTTCCCCAAAGAATTAAAAGAATCATACCACAGTGATGTACGTGTGCCCATGTTCATAGCAGCACAGTTTGTGATAGCTAAAACTTGGAAGCAGCCCAAATGACCACCAACTGGAGACTGGATAAAGAAAATGTCGTTTTTAAATAAAATGGAGTACTACTCAGCCATAAAAAATGAGAAATTAGAGACATTTAGAGCTAAGTGGATGCACATTGAGGGAATAATCTGAAGTGAAATAAATAGGACACACATGTGTAAATACCGAATAGTTTCTCTGGTGTGAGAAACTGAAAGTGTAAATAAGGACTAAATGTATAATAGGTAATGTGAAATAGGAAGAAAAGGGGCAAAGGGGAAGGAAGTGGGAGGGCTAGAGGAAAGGATAGAAGGGAATGGGATTAATATGAGAAAATGGAAAAATAGGAACAAAATCTTGGTAAATAGGGAGGACTGGAGGGGTTGAAGGGAGGGCTGGGCAAGGGTGAAAAATAAGAACCAAGAGAGACTATGTAAAGGTGCAAATTTCCAATGATGAATGTCATCATATTGTATACCTAAAATGTACCAATGATTAGAATGAATAATCGATAATGCAAAATAGGAAGAAAAGGTCCAAAGGGGTAGGGGTAGTGGGAGGGGCAGGGGAAAGGAAAGAAGGGAAAGGAAAAATGATAAGAAATGGAAAAGATGGAAATAAAGTCTTTGTAAATAGGGAAGTGTGGAGGGAGTGAAGGGAGGGCTAGGAATGGGGAAAAAATAAGAACCAAGATGCATTACGTAAAGGTACAATTCCCAATGAGAAATGTAATTGTGTTGTGTACCTAAAATGTACCAATAAAAGAATTTAATACAAAAAAAAAAAGCTCAATTAGGTGAGGGTAACTGCTGCAGTGTAGGACAGCAAGTGAAGAAAATGGTGAGAGAACATGTAGATAGGATAGTTCCATCTTTCCAATGGCGAGTCAAACCCATATTATTTTTACCATTGCTATTATTGTAGTTACTATCATTTTATAGTTTACCTTGGAAATCCATACAATACACAAGTTAGAAATTAATAATTTGCAAATAAATGCTTAGACATGGTAGAAAGCCCTCCATTAAAAGTCTTCTTCACATCTCAGAGACTCTAAAAGCTCAACTATAGTTAGAACAAAATATTTCTGGTTTGGGTGCTAGGGACTGAATCCAGGGCCTACCACATGTTCTCTCACTGTGCTACATTACCAGCCCCCGAACCAAGGAATTTCTTTAAATGTACCATTGAAGTACTATTTACCTAAAATATTAATGAAAATATTTTAAGATTCAAAAATATTTTAATTGCTGTTCATATGACTCTTAGGTCCTTGAATGAGAAGACAAATTGTGTTCTATATTTTAGGACTAAAGGTATTTTATTCTCTAATAATGTTAACAGGGATAAAATATGTATGATTGAACTGTATGGTGACCACTTTGGCTCTTCCAAGTGTCCAAATTTCATATTTTCTGTTGTATAAGTAGACATGTATTTGTCAAACCATATATCCTGATTCATAAGGCAAAGATTTTGGTCTTCATATTTAATGGTGAGGTCTCAGTTAATTAGAATATGCAATGAACCCAAAACTCAATCCCAGGTTATTGAGGTTGTGCTTCTAAACTTAAATATCTAGTTTATGCTTTAAAATAAATGTATGTGTATCACTTGTATATTATTTCATATGTGGACTTATCTAGCAAAGTGAGGGAATTCCCAAGAATGGATTTGGGCCAACATTACTTCAGCACAAACTGATGATGGCAGAAATTCCCTTATGTCCTATTCCCAGTTTTATTAGCTCTTTTTTTGTTCTATGTCTCTCACTGTATGGTAAACCTTCTTACTGCCCATGTTATAACAACTTTCATTCCAAAAAGCTCAGACAATGGATGATTTTACTTGCTGTTTGTAAACAACACAATCCACAGCACTGCCAGCAGATTCCCTTGATTCAATATGAATGAGGAAGGGAATTATAGAAAATCAGTGTGCATTGTGTGTCCAGCTGAGATGAATGCTGGCAGAGCAAGATCCAGGCAAAATTTGAGAGCTCAAAAGTGAATCTTCTGGGCCTTTCTTGCTTCAGGGGTCCCTTTGAGGCTGGCCATCTCCTTTGCATCTCTGTTAAGACATGTCCACTTCTCAACTCCTTTAAAATCATGTTTCATTTTTCTCGAGACCTGCTATGCTAGTTCACCAGATAAAATTAATTGAGGCTGATAACTAAGATCATACTTTCCAGATAGTGTTATGCTTCAGGAGATAACATCTGGAGATTTAATATCCTAAACTAAAGCAATCAGTTTCTAAAAAAAACAAAAATAGGGTGGGGGATTTAGCTCAGTGGTTCCGGCGCCTGCCACACAAGCACAAGGTCCCGAGTTTGATCCCCAGTACCAAAAAAAAAAAAATTAAATGCCTTCTACCACTCAAGTTACTGTCAAGAACCATGAAAGGTCTGTGATTTTTACCCTACTTACAAGCTGACAAATAAGTCTGCCAGTTTCATAGATGCTGGCAAGGGGCAGGGGACTCCTGGATTAGAAACAAAAGGTTTTACTGCAGCACAGGTAACAGCACAAATATAATGTATATGTCAATTTTCCACTCTTCAGTATGTCCCGTAGTGTCACATAGAGGAGCACCAGTGAATGCTGTACTCATGGTTGTGTTCAAAACGCTAAGGATCCCAGAGCTTTGGGAACCTGAATCTTTTATAATGGGCAGTCAGCTTGCCTACTTCTTGTCCCAGTGTGGGAGATTATTTTAATTACAGTAGATAATAAGCAAATATACTTTTTTCTCTAGAGGATTTCAATCTCTATCTTCAAAGGGTGGTTGCCAAATACATACCCCAGGACAAAGGTCACACAGTGCCTCTACTCAAAAGATCGGCAAAAATGTGAACAATTCATGGAAAATTGTCTCCCAACACTATTCAGGAAGAGATTTTCACCAGGTACCCCAAATGATACCATGCAGCCTTCTGGTTGTCACCTGGAGATCTAATATGCATATGCCTGGGCATGCATATGCCTGCCCCCCCCCCAGTGATTTTAATGCAGCAGGTCTGGAGTGCAGTCTGACTATATGAACTTCTAAAAGATTTCAAGTAAAGTTGATGCTGTTGCTTCCTGCACCATCCTCTCTTCACTGTCATGGCGACAGCTTACTTCATTGATGAGTAGGGAATAACTGGAATTAGAGTTATAGAAAAATATGGTGGCAAAACACCTGTACAGGTACAAGTAAAGAAAAATAAAATGAAGTAAGAGGAAGAGTAGAGCTCTTAATCAAGGTGAGCAATATTGAGATTTGGATTTCAAAAACATATATGCGGCAGTGAACTCCTACCATCTGCCTTTCATCTGGTGATGTGGTTATTTTACTTTCTTAAGTGCAAGACTCAGGACTGGAAAGGTGTGATCCTACACACTAGTCCAATATGAGGGGTGAAGCTCATACTTAACAAAATATCCATTTTCATTTGCTTTTCTCCTGTTGAGCTCCATTTTACCCTCTTCTTGGAGCAGCAAGTTTCCTGAGTGGATAGTGTTGAATTTCTTCCAGCTAACATTTATTTATTAACATACTATGTTCAATACATGACCATTCATACTGGCATTTGTCACCATGATACTACCAAGATTTTTAGATGAGAACTTTTTTTCCTTTATGTGATTTCTATGCTATTTTGAGAAAGGCAAAATTATAGTTTTATTTTTATAAATAATTTCATTAACCTTAGAGAAAGTTGCACATGACTCTCACAGAGGTCTCAATAAGCATCTTGTTATTCATTATGTTCTGAGTATTACACGGGATATGTAGAGCATACATTTGATGCCCTCTGAGATCAAAATTAAAGTTGCCAAAAAAAACAAGAATGCAGAATCTACAACTGGAGGAATAATTATACCTTTTCAAGTCCTTGTCCTCTTCAACCTTTCTGCTGTATTTGATGTCATTATTCATAAACACTTTGAGACATCCTACTCATTTAATTTCCATGACATCAAATTTTGGTGCCTTTTAACATAATCATTTATAATTATTTAATAAAACTGACCCATGCTTATCATTTTTCTAGAAAGCACACAATACAAAAATGTATTAGAAATCAAAGAATCTCCCCCCTCAAACCCCTACCACCCAGAAATAAACATTGTTAATATTAAGTGAACAATGGGTCAAACATCTCTCTATGCCTGTAAAAATGGGATGAAAAAGGGGAAGATATATATATATATGTATATATATATATGTATATATATATGTATATATATATATATGTATATATATATATATGAAGGAGAAAAATATATGGAAGCATAAAATAGGAAAAGATAGATTGCTAGAGACCACTTCATAAAATGAGACTATGTTCTAAATGTTTTTTATTAAAATGCATTAATGTATATGAGTATTTTTTTAAAGAAACAAGAGATTTGGGGTTTAAATTGGCAGTTTGAACACAGGTATTTACCTCCAATAAATCCTAAAACCTCACTGAAATGCAATTTCATTAAAAATATACATTTACAAAGAAGAAAAGAATGGAGAAGAGATATTAGCACAAATTTTTGCATAGTAGAAATGGATATAGTTGCATGTCAAGCCAATAGTAAGAAAAGCAGAAATGTGCCACAGATCTCCAGATAACTCAGGTGGCAACCTGGAAGACAGGGCTTAAACATTGATTGAAAGTCTATATAAGGAGTAGATAAAAATTATAATCCTCAATGAGAAGGGGGCTGGGAGAGAGGATAGAAGGGAGGAAAAAAAATAGAGGGGAGGGTGGATATAATCAAGGCACAAAAAATGCATGAATAGAAATGTCACAGTGAAACCCATTAAATTGTACAATATATGTGCTAACCATAAACAAAATTGGAGCCCTCATCCACTATAAATGTGAAATGGTGCAATCACTTTGAAAAATAATCTGGGAGCTCCTCCAATGAGTAAATCCAGAGTTACCATATAACCCAGAAATTTCACTTCCAAATGATTTGGAAACGTGTGTTCTCACAGACAGTTGCATATAAATGTTCATGGATGCATATTCATATAGTCTAAAAGTAGAAATAGTCAATATGTTCATCAACCAATGAACAGATGAACAGCATGTGGTCCATCCACATGACAGAGTAGTATTCAGCCATAAAGAAGGAATGAAGTATTGATACACACTAACATATTAACAAACCTTGAAAACATCCCTAATAAATGCAACTGACTAGAAAAGGTCACATATTGTATGATCCCCTTTCCATGAAACGTTTAGAATGGGCAAATCTATCCAGACCGAACGTACTGTACATTCATAGTCGTCTAGTGCTGGGATGGGCCAGGGTAGACTAAGAAGTGACTGCTAATGGATGCAAGGTTCTGTTTTGGAAGGGGGACAAAAATGTTCTAAAATCAACTGTGGTGATGTTTATACAATTTTGTCAATAAACTATAAGCCACGGAGTTTTACATTTAAAGTGAATTGCATCTCAGTAAAGTTATTTTTTAAAACAAAGAAGTAGTTCCATTGCCAGATATCCTCCTCTCCTCAGCATAGACAATCCACTGCCCTCTTCAAAAGATCAGACTTGCAGGGCATGATATCACCTGCCTGTAATCCAAGCACACTGGGCCTGGGGAACTTAGCTACTTAGCATGACCTTGTCTCAAATCTAAAAATGAAAAAGGGCTTGGGCTGTAGCTACACACACACAAACATCAGATTTGTTTTCTGACAGAGAAAAACCTACAGGTCTGTGGAAAGCGTGACAGCAAGCCAAGCCAAGGCAAGTGCTGTAACAAAACAGGGAGAGTAAAGTAAGGGAAGCTTCTTGTGCTGAATGATGAGACCCACAGTCTTCCTTCCCATGCAGCTTCTCACAATCCTGGCTGGTACACAGGGTCTGCATGACAGAATCTAATGAAGTCAAGAGAGAAGACATCAAGTACCAGCCTGACCTGCAACCCTTCTGCAAAACATGTGTAGACAGGCAATAGGCCACGGAAGTCATGTGCACAGGATATGGATCTGAGCTCTCTTGACTGCAATCCTGCCTCTGGCAAGTTATTAACCTCTCATACCTCATCTACAAAATGTAAATAATTAGAGAATCTCTTTTATGGGATAGTTTTGAAGATTGAATGTAAAGTACTTAGCACAAGGCCTGAAATAGATTGTGTGATATACTTGTTTACTGTTATTATTTATGTCTCATTCTTGAACATAATTAGACAAGGAAAACTAGCAGTTAAGGAAGATCTTTAATATGAAAGACAGAAATCAAAACAGATAATAGGAGGAAATCTATTGGGAGAAGCAGAGAGTATAAAAGGCAAAAAAAATAAACATCCAAAAACTGTCATTAACATCCTCAGAGAGGCAAGAGAAACTATTGCAACCTTGAACAAGATCCAAACACTATTAAAGAACAGCAGAAAATAATTCCTGGCTACAGCTAAGAAAGTAATACAAAAATAAAGCAATGTGTTCATAGTTCTGGTAAGGCAGGTAAATAGTACCAAAATTTGAATATTGTGAGTGTGATAGAAAAAAGATAAGAGTTCTAACTCTACCTTTCTTGAGGAACATCCAATAAGAATTCTACATGGTAATGTAGAACAAGCCTAGCT
Source organism: Heterocephalus glaber (assembly GCF_053883595.1). Lineage (NCBI taxonomy): Eukaryota > Metazoa > Chordata > Mammalia > Rodentia > Bathyergidae > Heterocephalus > Heterocephalus glaber. Next base: position 4,915,679 of record NW_028258369.1, read on the forward strand.
TGTGGTTCCCTACATAGTTAGTGCTCAATAAATATTGCATTAATTAATAAAGAAATCAGCAAATTACTAGAAATTCTGGGGACCTGATAAGCCATGTGCCACTGAGAAATGAGGCACTAGCATAGTAAATATATTCTGGAAAGCAATTGGCAACACATTCCAGAAATGCTCAAAAAACTTTTTACCAATTAACTTAATCGTTTTATTTCCAGTAATTTACCCAAAAGTAAGCTAATGTTTATATACAAAAACCTGTACTGTAATGTCATTCCATAATCATAAATTCAGGGAAATGTATATATCCAATAATAGGTACATCATTAAATATATTCAGTATATCTGTATGTAAGGAAATTCTGACTATATATTAAAAGTGATTTTGAAGGCCATTTCATAAAAATATGGAAATATTACCAATAATAAATGAAAACATTAGGACACAAAACTGAGTAAATTATGCTGTTTTAGAATGCCAAAAACTTTGAAACAGATTTTTATTTATACTTAACATTTGCCATCCCTAATGCAAATACCACACTGTTTTCAAAGCAATTTCTCTTTCTCTGTCTCTCTCTGTCTCTCTCTTTCTCTCTCTGTCTTTCTCTTCCTCTGTCTTCCTTTCTCTGCTCCAATTATGTGTAATCCTTCTATGCCTTGCTCTTCTGGAATTCAATAGCAATTGGTCTCTATTCTACTTAATAAATATTAGTCTTATCCCCGTCTCTTATTTTTAAGCTTCTGTAAGGGCAAGAATTCTACCCTAAATTCATGCTTCCTTTAATGTCCAACAAAATGCCTTAAACACAGTTAGCACATTATTTATTCACCGACTCAGTAGATAACTATCTTATGTCTAATGTACACCTAGGCCTATTATGGAGAGGTTAAAAGAGCATAGACATGGAGCCAAGAGATTTGAATCCCTAATTGGGCTGTGTATGACTTTGGGTGAGCTGCTTAGCCACAGCAGGTCCTCAGTTCCCCATAGTAAAATGAGGACATTGTAGTTCAGGGCTCCCAGTGAACCTTAAGATGAGGATGTATGTGCTAATAATTTATTAAGTGAAGGAATAGCAGGGAGAATAAGGGAAGGGGAGAGGGAAGAGGGAAGACAGAAGAAAACCCAAACACGAGTTTGATCTCAGGATAGTACCAGCCTCAGCTGGGTCACGCAAATCAAACCTCAATGCTGTCCCATCTTGAGTCACAGGAGGTGGCTTCCATGCTCACATCTGGCAGTCATTGCTTATGGTTCGCTGGTATAGAGGAGGGGCATGGATGGAGTGGGGACGGTAACCTTAGCTTTCTGTTTCCAGCCCTGTTTTGTGGCAAAGTGGCTCAGACAACCTGAGGCCACTCCTCTGAGAAAGTCACAGGTAGATACCTAAGAAAGGATACCATTCTGGGTGGAGATGAGTACCCACCACAGAGGGTACTGAATGAGATGGTTTCAAAATCAGTTTTCTGAATCAAATCTCTACTATAGTCTCATATTTAATATAGAAGATAGAATTCTTGAATTTATTTGGGGAGATGAATATATTCTAAATCACTGGATGCCAAGACAAATGTACACTCAAACATAAACATCATTCCAAATTTTAATCTGAAGATATTATAGAGGAAGAAAGCCTGTAAGCCAGCCACAAAGGAAATGTGAGCTTGTAGTTGGACTTCCTCAATACAAAGCACTGTTTCCCTAAAATTCCAAACAACAAAAATCATTTAAATCCAACTTTCTCTCTCCTAACTCTCCCTACCTTCCCAGTGAACTTGCATCTGAACTCTTTAAGACACCCAAGCTCTCAAATCCCATCTTCTACCTTTCCTGCTATTATTCCCTCACTTGTATTTGTTCCTGTGTGTTTTCTTTTCAGTGCCTTCATTCTAAGAACCTCTTCCTTGTCCCAAGTTACTTCCATCAAAATCACACACACATACACACACAAAAAAACATAGGAATATGTCAGTGATTCTCCAGTTCATACAGTGGCCTCCCAATACCCACAAAATGATTAAAAAATGATATGACTGTGCAGAACTAATGTCTAAACCACATAATACTAAATCTAGCTGCTAGAGAAATTGTGTTATATCCCTTCAAGTTACCCAGTATATCTCGAGAAACCAGACAGACATATGTGTGATGACATCTCTCCTTAATAAAAAAAATGACTACCAAACATAATTACACAAGATAATTGTGTAACTTCACCTTATAAAACAAAACACTAACAGTGCAGAATCAGTTCAATGATGGATTCTAATATGTTATTTCAGGATGATGAAGCTAAAAAATAAAAAAATTATCAAAAAATTTACAAAATATACATCTTTAAATGCACTTCCAGTTGATTAATTTAGGTGTTAATATGTCTGAGGATTGCAATATATCATAATATTGTGACAAATAGCATTTTCTGTGTAAACATCTAGCTCTTAAGAAAAACAAGAGAGTAGCTGAAGGCACTAAAGTGAGGAAAACAACAGTGCCAAGTTTTTCTGGTACAGTAAGTGTCTGTCACAGTATAACAATCATGATCTATGATCTGGATGTCAATACCAATTTTCTTCACATGCTAGATAGAGTCAGTCTTAGGAAAGATTTAAATTTCTACCCTATAGAACACCATTAAATATGAGAAAAGTATTAATACCTCCTTGGGTCACTGTTTTTGGTATTACTAATTCTGTGAAAACATCTGTATAAACAGAAAGGGAATGTTGGAAGAAGAAGGAAAGAATGGGTAAAGCAGGGCATTGTAACCTGGATACCTGAGGTTCACATTCTCATGTGGCAGAAACACTAACTCTTCCCTTCTTCAATGGTTTCAACATCCACTTCAAAATCTGCTCGTGTCTTTGGTTTCTTCACCTTCATATTGTTCAACTATTTTATACCTCACCTTAAAAGCCTGGGTCTCCTAAACCTTCTACATTGTCATCCTTACTCCCCTGCATTGACCACGTTGTAGGAATTCTCATCACTTTGAAATTCTGCTCTAGCTCACTGATGCCAGCTCTCTGGCCATGTTTCCTGTCTTTCAACCTATTGTATCTTTCAGTTCCTCCTAACTTTCCTTTTCCTTAACTACTTCTTCAATATCAACGTTTTACTCTTCTCCATGAAGCTTCCTTCTGCCACCTAAATATCTAATTGATGCAGGCACTAGAATCTAAATTTTCTCACTCTCTTACACACCTCTCATATCTATCTTTAGGTAAATATGTATACATTTATTAATATACATTTAATTTTACATTTATTAATTTTATAAGACATGTCTACATTTACCCAGTTTTTTCTTTTATGATAATATCTAAGAATTATGTCTAAGAAGTATGAATGAAAAATAAGTATAAAGAGATTTACATCCTTTGTCACAGGGGAATGCAAATTAAAACCATAATGAGATATTGCTACATGCCTACTAGAATGACTTTTTTAAAAAATTCTTTTATTGGTACATTTTAGGTATACAATACATTTACATTTATCATTGGGTGCTTGTATCTGTACATGATGAATCTTGGTTCTTATTTTTTCCCCATTACCTGTGTAGAATGACTAATTACAATACCAAGTGGGGACAAAGGTCCAAACCAACTAGAACTCTCATTACTGTATTTAGAAGTGGCACATGACTACTCTGGAAAACAGACTGTTAGTTTCCTATAAAGTTAAAAACAGTCACCAAGTGACCTAACAATCCTTCTTTTAGATATTTACCCAAGAGAAGTGAAAATATGTACACACATATTAAGAGCAGCTTTATTCATAAGCACCAAAATGGAACACCCAAATGATCCTCACCTAAGGAATGGATAATCAAGCTATGGTACATCTATACAGTGGAATACTATGCAGGAATAAAAAAGAATGAACTACTATTACACACAACAAATGCATGAATTTCAAATACCTTGCTGAGTAAAGGAAACCAGACCTGTAAGGCTTTGCATGATTCCATTCATATGACTGGAAAAAGCACAATCAGATCCGTTCTTGCCACAACCTGGAGATGGGTTAAGGACTGACAACAAAGAGGAGGAGAGGAGAATATTTTGGGGTGATGGAACTCTTCTGTATCCTGCTTGTGGTGGTGGGTATGTACATGGTTATATGGATTTGTTAAAAACCATCCAGAGTAGTAATTTATAAGAATAAATTTTACCATATGCAAATTTTAACATAAAACTTTTTAGAGTATAAAGTGTGTATGAGGATGTGGAGTAAAGGAACACTTATACAATCTTGTGGGAAGGTAAATTGGTGTAATCACTATGAAAAACATGTCAATGACCTGATAGTTTAACCCCATAAAAAGCTTGTGCACCAGAAAACATATATATCAATGCTCATAACAACACTGACTATAAAAACCAGAGACTTGAAAACAACCCAAATTTCCACTGACAGAAAAAAATGGATAAATATATTGGAAACATTGAGGGCTAATATTCATTTCAGAGTGAGTGATGGCAAGTCATTCCTCATGCATGACCTTTGCAGTAGCTTCTCTTGGCCAGCTCTTAACTCTACAAACTTTCCACCAATTCTGTGAGCCCCAATCTCTTCAGAAAATTTTCGTTTTTCTTAAAATGGCCAGACATGGATTGTGTCTTGCAACCAAGAACACCAAAGATTCAATGCCCAATCCAAACTTAACATCTCCTTTCAATACATGTAGGTCCATAGTCTTATAAATCATTAACCCTCAAACTTGGTATCGCTTTAGCAACGTCATTGTCCTTACCACTCCATCATTTCTACCTCTTTAACATGTCATATATCCATCTGAAATAAATGCAGACCTCTGTGAAGTCACAGCAGTAGACAAACCTGTTTAAATTGTTTATCTTTTGAGAACTAGTTCAAAGTCAATTCTTGCTTTTGCCCCATCTCCTACACCTAGCCCAATATATATGCCATGTTCTGAACTTTTATAGCACAATTTCCCTATTTCACCTGCCCTAATTAATGAATTCTGCTATTGTTTATTCTGTAACCACTTGATATGAGGAATTGTTCTTCGAGCTGGAAGTATGGCAATAAACCAAATAAGCATCAATCTTTGTATACCAAAGAGACAGACAAAATGATAAGTAAAGTGCTTTGTGGATTACAAAGTGATAAGCATTAAGGAGGAAAAAGTAAAGAGAGAAGTAAATGTCATGGAGTGTGCCATTTCAGATAAAATGTGCATAAAAGGTTTTATAGGCAATGTTACATTTGAGAAAAGACCAGAAGCAAGAGAGGGAAAAGGCCAAATAGCTCTCTTAGGGAAGATAATTCAAGACAGTGTAAAGGCAAATGAAAGCCTCCTATTATGAAAATGCTAGATTGTTTTATGAATAGGTAAAGTGAGCAAAGAGGAGAGTAGTAGGAGAGGAGGAAAGAGAGATAGAGTGACCAGATCATGGAAGGCCCTACTGTGGACAAGGATCTTAGATTTTCTCTGAATTAGACAGGAAACCATCGAAGAGTTTTCAGTAAATATGGTCTAACTTAGGTTTATAGAAAATCATATGAAGTTTCCTCAAAAAATAAAAAACAGTACTATCATATGATCCAGCAATCCCGTTAGTAGGTATATACCCAAAGGAAATGAAATCAGTATGTCAAAGAGACATCTGCACACTCATGTAAGTTGTAGCACTATTCACAACAGCCAAGAAATAGAAGCAATTTAAGTGCCCATCAACTCAAACTTAAATGGATAACAAATATATACTGCACATATACTATGGAATAATATTCATACATAAATATTTGTGACATAAGTATTCATACATAAATATGTGTGAAAACATGAATGGGAAGGGAAACCATTATATCAAGTGAAATAAGCCAGGCACAGATAGACAAGTATCACATGCTCTCACTTGAACATGGAATTTTAAAAAGTTAATCTCAAAAGTTGAGAGTAGAATGGTGGTTACAGAAGCTGGGGACCATAGAGGGAGGGGAGAGATGAGGAAAAGCTGATTAATAGTACTAAGTTACAGGTGGGTAGAAGCAAGAAGCTCTGAGGGACCATTACACAGTAGGGTGAATAAGATAACAAATATGTAGCATTCATTTCAAAAAGCTAGACAAAAGAACTTTGAAATTTTTCACCATAAAGAAATTATAAACGCTTGAGGAAACAATAAATGTACAGCTTGATTTAATCATTATGCAATGTATACATGTATCAAATGTTACATGGTAATTTCATTTATGTGTACAACTTTTATGTTTTTGTGTTTTAGTTAAAAACAAAAAATATTAATGATGTTTTTAAAAGTTTTTTTATAGCTCCTGGTTTACTCCTTCGTTAGAGACAATTAAGCAGTTGTTACATTCCATTTGTGGTTGAAGTCATATTTGCTTTGCTTTCACTGTGCCATATTGTTTTTTAAACCATGTGGGAATATTCCTGGATGAAAGACCTTTCATCGATGCAATACATTAGTATTCTATCTTTTTGGAAGAAGAGTTTACTCTCTACACATACGGAATTGAATCTAATTAAGGGCATTTGCATCATTTAATTCTAACAAAAGCAAGACTGTCATTTTGTCATACTAATTTTATTTCTATCACATAAATGCTTAATGGTTGAGCCTAAAATACTAGGATGTTTGGCCATGCAAGAGAAGAGTGAGCAAGAAGTTGGGATCAGTATCATCATACAATTCATATTTGTTGCTAATCTGAGGAGCTCTCTGCACTAAGCTCTTAGTGGTGTTTATACAGCCATAGGAATCCAAAAGAACAGTTTTCCACAGTGTGGTACAGCTCCAGGAGACAGAAAAAATCACATTCAATAGACCAGTACATGAGACAACCTGGTTACAAGAGGCCAGAGACAGTGTGACTATTTTCTAGGTAGAAACTATAGGAGGAGAATAACAAACCTGCCTGACAACAAAAAACTACCACATCTAGCTTAGAAGGAGGAAGTATAGGCAAACAAATGTGTTATTTTTAAAGGGGCTGAACAACCTCCTTGAAATAAAGTTCATCAAATTTCTATGGCCTCACATCATGTAATTTCCTGCATGAAACCATCCCAATTGACTTCACCGTTAAAACCAAAATCCTTTCACAAGTGCAAGGTCCTGAGTTTGATCCCCGGTACCAAAAAAAAAAAAAAATCCTTAGTAAGACTCCCAGCAAGGACTTCAAACTCAGGCCAGGTATTAGACAATAAATGACAACTGACTTTAAGCTGAATGTCAAGAAGCAATAGAAATGGTAGGGGCTGTGGTGAATGGTAGAGCCCAAGGCCCATGTCATAGAATAGCTCACCCTCAGTTCTAATCTGTTGCAAATACATTAGGATAGTATTTACTATTGCCAAAGCTTCTAAGAGAATCCAGAGAGGCAGACAGACAGACAGGCATGGAGATGCATAGTAATCAATTGATATATGGAAGAATCTTCAAACCAAGACAAAATATATAAGCAGGACAATTTGCATCATGTAGCCTGCATTCCATATTTTCAATCATTTGGTCAGGGTCTGAGCTGAAGGGTCATATGTTACTGACTATAAAAAGAGAGGCTCATTAAGCATTTTTTATATCAGCAAGACTATAAGTTCTATAAAGAATCCTTAAATTTAAGTTAATTGATTCAAGAAACTTCTGAGTACACACTAATATTCAGTGTGATTATATATTAGCCAATACAAATACTTCTTTAAATCAAGACATAACATATTGCTATGTACATCCCATACTTAGAATACCTCAGTATTCTTTTTTTTTTTTAACTTCTTTTTTTTGGTACCGGGGATCGAACTTGGGACCTTGCGCTCACGAGGCAGGGGCCAGAACCACTGAGCTAAATCCCCGGCCCATACCTCAGTATTCTTAACTCGTGTTTTTTAAAATTTCAACAACTAAAACTTTCTGCTAATTTATACAGACATCCCCAGAAATTAGTTCTAAATAGAAGCTCATAGATAACTATGATTTTACTAATTTCAATTTATTATTTTCTCTTTTTTTTTTTTTGGTACCGGGGACTGAACTTGGGTCCTTGCGCTTGCAAGGCAGGCGGTGAAACCACTGAGCTAAATCCCTGGCCTTTTCAATTTATTCTTACTATGCTTAAAATAAATGAAATGCTTCAGGTAACTTTGTTTTCACTTCTAAAGATTAAGAAACTATGATTGAGTTTCATAAGAGATATCAGTATACCTATTCACTAGTTCTCTGACATTCAAAGTATAACTATGGTTTTTCATAAAACACATAAACTAGCTTCAAAGAAATTCAAAAAAATTACTTTCAAAAATGTTTGAACAAGAGTAACATCTATGGAATAGTCCTTTCTCACAGAGTGAAATATTTGAACAATAAAATTATTTGGATGCCTAAGTTGTGGAGTATTTTTAAATATCTTATTTCTTTATAGTTACATTTCATGCAGTAAAATCTAATAAAAACAAAATGGAATAATTCCACTTTCTATTGCCCTACCGTGTGGATATATAAATCCATGTAAAGTTGAAAACAAACCAACCCTCACAAAAGTAGGGGTTCTTACCTTATCCTCATGAATAAATTTATCATAACAGGGTCACTAGATAATTAACTATTGGCCTGAATGAGCTACATAGTATATTGTGCAGCTGTTGTACTAAAGGTAAAATAACACATTTCTGAGTTTAAAAACATTTTCTTCTTGTGCCTTTTCTCACAACTGCAGAAATAAGACTGTAGTGACTTGTGATTCCTGGATTGAATTCTTGTACTATAGCTTTATACATAAACTCTATTGCTTACAAATACAGCAAGGAGAAGGAAATGCCTAAACAGAAACACTGGGCTGGGCAGTAGGAGTCTTCAGGATAATCCAAGTATTTATATGCAGCTATCATCATGAAAAATGCCAGAGCTCCTCTAGGTCACCCACTGTCTGGAAGGAAGAGCGCTGGTGCCTACCAATTCAGACACAGCTGTAAAGACACCAACCGGTGTCCTTTTATTTTGTATCTATCATTGCCTAATGGGGACAAAAATGATTACTGAGCATCTGCCAACTTTATAAAATGCCACAATTATCCTAACCGTGTAATACCTATCAGCCCTTTAACAGGGGTATAAATGGAATATGCTCAGGGAAAAGTAGCTTAAATCTCACAGTAGTTTTAGGACACATTTCATTATTTTGGGTTTCTTTTTAGAAATAACAATAAGGGGAAAGTGTTTTCCTTTTTAAGCCAAACTTGGACATACTAAGATACATATTTGATTTGAAAAAGTTATTGTTCCAAACTGTTACTATCTCACCTTGTTAGTCCTAAAGATTGGAAATGTTTCAAAATTAAAATATGCCTTTGCCTAAGGGATTTCTAATAGAATTTTATTCTGTGCTATGATACTCCTACTTTGGATTTGTTTGGTTTTTTTTAACTTTCTTGAAGATGTTCTTTTTTTTTTTTTTGGTACTGAGGATCGAACTCAAGACCTTGGGCTTTCGAATCAGGTGGTGGAACCACTGAGCTAAATCCCTGGCCTTGCTATGATACTCCTAAAAGCGTTTACTACAGTAGATCTATTTTTCCCATTCTTGTGGTAAAACACACACAAAATTTGCCATATTAACCATTTTTAACTTTTATTTTTTACTAACACATCTGCATTACATAATGATTACATTACATTTTTTGTGGGGAATTGGTACTTACAAATAACATATTTTAATTATTTTTTCATCTGGTTCCTCTCCCCTGTCCCCCCATTTCTTGGTTCCCTTCCCTTTTGCAAAAGATCTCCTTGTTTCCTATGTTTTCTTTTGCACTTTAATTCACATATACTTTGAGGGTCAGTTCAATGGTATTAAATAAATCATAAAATCATGATAAATCATAAACACCATCAACAACCACTTTCATGACTCTTCACCTTGTAAGACTGAAACTCTACCCATTCAAGAATAACTCAATTCTCCCTTACAATAGACTATCATTCTCTGTCTTTCTACAATTTTGACTATTTGAAGTATGTCATATAAGAGAAATCGTATAGTAGAATATTTGTCTTTTTATAACTGGCTTATTTCACTTAGGATAATATACTCTAGGTTCATTCATATTGTGCATATGTCAGAATTATCTGCCCTGTTAAAGCTGAATAATATTCCATTGTGTGTATTTTGCTTACTAATTCATCATAGTGAACATATGAGTTGCTTCTATGTTTTAGCTATTGCTAATAATGCTGCTATGAATGTGACTATATGAAACCTCTCCAAGACCCTTCTTCAAATCTTTTGGTTATACACCCAGCAGTGGAACTGAGAAACATATGTGGTAAATATTTTAATGTTTAAGGAATTAATTATATTGTTTTACACAGTGGGTGTGCCATTTTACAATCCTACCAAGAATGTAAAAGGTTTCCAATTTCTCCATGTTCTCATCAACATTTGTTATTTTCTTTTTTTCAGATAGTAGCCATTATAACGTGTATAAGGTAATATTTTATTGTAGTTTTCATTTACATTTTCCTAATGATTACTGATATTGAGTATCTTTTTATGTGGTTTTTTGACCATTTATATATCTTTCTGGAGAAATGTCTATTCAAATCCTTTGCTTGTTTTTCAAACAGGTTTTTTGGGAATTTTTTGTAGTTGAGTTTCAGGAGTTCTCTATGTATTTGAATATGAATCCCTTTTTAGATAAATGATTTGAAAATATCTCCTTGCATTCTGTGGGTTGTCTTTTTATGCTGTTGAAATTGTCTGGACACACAAAATGTCTAATAATGTCATTAAGTCCAACATGTCTATTTATCCTTTTGTTGCCTGTGCCTTTGATGTCATGTCCAAGAAATCACTGCCAAATCCAATGCTATGAAGTTTTCCCCCACATTTTTTTCTAAGTTTTTATGGTTTGGGGTTTATTTATTTATATATATATTTATTGGTACATTTTAGGTATAAAATACATTTACATTTATCATTGGGTGTTTGTACCTGAACATGATGCATCTTAGTTTTTATTTTTTCTCCCATTACCTGTGCACCCTTCACCCGCTCCAACCTTCCCTATCTACACAGAGTTTGATTGCATTTTTTTTCTTTCTCATAATTGTTCCTTTCCCTTCTTCCCTTTCCCTTTCCCCTCCCACCATCCTCTAACCCTTGGACCTTTTCTTATTTCAAATTATCAATTATTCATTTTAATCGTTTTCATCCTTATTTACACTTTCAATTTCTCACACTAGAAAAACTATTTGGTATTTGCACATGTGTGTCCTATTTATTTCACTTAAGAGTATGGCCTCAATATGCATCCATTTAGTTATAAATGTCTCTAGTTTCTCATTCTTTATCACTGAGTAGTACTCCATTTCATAGAAAAATCACATCTTCTTTATCCAGTTTCCAGTCGATGGGCACTTGGGCTGTTTCCAAGCTTTAGCTATTACAAACTGTGCCGCAATAAACATAGGTGCACATTTATCGCTGCGGAATGATTCTTTTAATTCTTTAGGGAAGATGCCCAGTAGGGGAATAGCTGGGTCAAATGAGACCTCTAGTCCTAGTTCTTTGAGGTATCTCCATACTGATTTCCACAGTGGTTGCACCAATCTACATTCCCACCAACAATGGAGAAGGGTTCCTTTCTCTCCACACCCCCGTCAGCATTTGTTATTGGTTGATTTCTTGATAGCAGCCAATCTTTGTGGGGTGAGGTGGAATCTCAGTGTTGTTTTCATCTGCATCTCTCAAATGACCAGTGATGTTGAACATTTTTTAATATATTTAATTGCTGTTTTTACTTTTTTGTCTGAGAAATGTCTGTTCATTTCAGAGGCCCATTTTTGAATTGGGTCTTTGAATTTGGGGGGGTCTGATTTTTTTCAGTTCTTTGTATATTCTTGATAGTAGACCTTTGTATGAGGTACAGCTGCTAAATATTTCTTCCCACATTGTAGGTTGTCTCTTAGCTCTGTTGGTGGTTTCTCTCGCAGTGCAGAAGCTTTTTAAAACAATGAAATCCCAGATGTTGATTCTTTGTGCTACCTCCCGTGCTACTGAAGATTTGTTCATAAAGTCTTTTCCTATGCCAATATCATCAAGAGTTCTACCTAACTTATCTTCCAGCAAGTTTAGTGTTTCTGGCTTAATATTTAGATCTTTAATCCACTTCGATCTTAGTTTACTGCATGGTGATAGGTATGGGTCTAGTTTTAATCTTTGGCAGGTTGAAATCCAGTTTTTCCAACACCATTTATTAAATAGGCTATCTTTCCTCCAATGAGGGTGGTTGGCTCCTTTGTCAAAGATGAGGTGGCTGAGCATGTCTGGAGTTGTTTCTGCATCTTCTAATCTATTCCACTGATCTTCGGGTCTGTTTCTTTGCCAGTACCATGCTGTTTTTATCACAGTAGCTTTGTAGTATAGTTTCAAGTTGGGACTTGTGATACCCCCAGCCATGTCTCTGTTGCCTAGAATTGCTTTTGCTATTCTAGGTTTCTTCTGCTTCCAAATGAATTTTTGGATTGTTTTCTCTAGTTCTGTGAAATATATTGTTGGAATTTCAATCGGCATTGCATTGAATCTATATAGTAGTTTTGGAAGTATGGCCATTTTCACTATATTGGTTCTTCCTTCCCAGGAACAAGGGATGTCTTTCCATTTTCTTATATCCTCTTTGATATCTTTTTTCAGAGAGCTGTAGTTTTCAGTGTAGAGGTCTTTTGCTTCCTTTGTTAGTTTGATTCCTAGATATTTCATTTTTTTAGATGCTATTGTAAAAGGAATTTTTTCCCAAATTTCTCTCTCAATGGTTCTGCTATTTGCATATAAGAAGGCTATTGTTTTTTGAGTGTTGACCTTGTATCCAGCTACTCTGCTGAATCTGTCAGTTAGGTCTAGCAGACTTTTGACTGAGTTTTTTGGGTCTTCTATGAAAAGTATCATATCATCAGCAAATAATGATAGTTTCACTTCTTCCTTTCCTATCTTTATTCCTTTTATTTCTTTCTCTTTTCTAATTGCTATGGCTAATGTTTCCAGAACTATATTGAACAGGAGTGGTGATAGTGGGCATCCTTGTCTTGTTCCTGATTTTAGCATGAAAGTTTTCAGTTTTTGACCATTTAGTATGATGTTGGTTGTTGGTTTTTCACAGATAGCCTTAATCAGGTTGAGATAAAGACCTTCTATTCCAATTTTCTGTAGCGTTTTTATCATGAATGGGTGTTGGATTTTGTCAAATGCTTTTTCTGCATCTATTGAGGTGATCATGTGGTTTTTGTCCTTGACTCTGTTAATATAGTGTATTACATTTATTGATTTATGAATGTTGAACCATCCTTCCATCTCTGGGATAAATCCGACTTGGTCAGGGTGTATGATCTTCTTGATGACCCTCTGTATTCTGTTTGCCAGTATCTTGTTGAGGATTTTTGTATCTATGTTCATTAGGGAGATTGTTCTGTAGTTCTCTTTTTGGGTTGGGTCTTTCCCTGGTTTTGAGATCAAAGTAACACTTGCTTCCAGGAATGAATTTGGAAGCCTTGTTTCCCTTTCAATTTCCTTGATGAGTTTAAAGAGTAGTGGTGATAGTTCTTCTTTAAATGTCTTGTAGAATTCAGCAGTGAAGCCATCAGGACCTGGGCTTTTCTTTGTTGCTAAGTTTTTTATTACATTTTCAATTTCACTGATTGTTATTGGGGTGTTTAGAATTTCTATATCTTCTTCATTTAATTTTGGCAATTCGTATGTATGTCCATTTCTTCTGTGTTTTCCATTTTATTAGTGTACAGGTTCTCAAAGTAGGTATTGATGATCCTCTGAATTTCTGCTGGATTTGTTGTGGCTTCATCTTTTTCATTCTTAATTGCATGGATTTGAGCCTTTTACTTCCTTTTTTTGATAAGGTTGGCTAAAGGTTTATCAATTTTATTTATTCTTTCAAAAAACTAACTCTTTGATTCATTGATTTTTTGTATCATTCTCTTAGACTCCATTGCATTGATTTCAGCTTGGATCTTTATAATTTCCTTTCTTGTATGAGCTTTGGGTTTGTTATGCTCTTCTTTTTCTAGGAGCTTGAGGTTCTGCATTAGGTTATTTAACTGAGTTCTCTCTGTTGTCCTAATATGGGCATTCACTGCTATGAATTTCCCTCATAGAACTGCTTTCATTGTGTCCCACAGATTCCTGTATGTTGTACTGGCATTATCATTTACTTGTAGAAACTGTCTAATTTCTTCTTTAATTTCCTCTGTGACCCATTGGTTGTTCAGGAGGGTGTTGCTCAATTTCCATATATTTGTGGGAGTTTTGTGGTTTCTTATGTTATTGATCTCCAATTGTATTGCACTATGGTCTGATAATATACAGGGGATACCTTCGATTCTTTTACATTTACTTAGATATATCCTATGAGCTAGCATGTAATCTATTTTGGAGAATGACCCACGTGCAGCTAAAAAGAATGTGTATTCTGATTTTGTGGGGTGGAACACTCTGTAAACATCTATTAAGTCCATTTGTTCAATAGCTTGGTTCAGTTCTAGAATTTCATTGTTAATTTTTTTTCTAGTTGATCTGTATCTTTGTGATAGAGGGGTGTTGATGTCCCCCACTACAGCTGTATTAGTGCTTATTTGGTTTTTCATGTCCATTAATATTTGTTTTGTATAGTTGGGGACATTCGTATTTGGTGCATATATATTTAGGATTGTCATCTCTTCCTCTTGGATTGTTCCCTTCACAAGGATGTAGTAACCATCTTTGTCTCTCTTAATTAGTTTTGGTTTGAAATCTACTTTTGTCTGCAAATAGAATTGCTATCCCTGATTTTTTCTGGGTTCCTGTCGCGTGGAGAACTGTTTTCCATCCTTTTACTTTCAGTCTATGTATTTCCTTTTGAGTTAGGTGTTTCTTGTATACAGCATATTGCTAGGTTTTGCTTCTTAATCCATTCTGTCAGTCTATTTCTTTTGATTGGTGAATTGAGGCCGTTAACATTGATAGTTATAATTGAGAGATATTGACTCATCCTTGTCGTGAGGTTTTACTGTTGTTTGCTCTTTTATTTCTTATTTTTCCCCCTTTTGCTTTAGTGTCTTACCTTGTGTGGTGCCTTCTCTCTGCTGGGCCTCATGGAGTTGTGTCCTTCATTGTCTTTTTCTAGGATATTGCTTAAAATTGTTTGGAGTGCTGGTTTGGTGCTCATGGAGTTTCTCAGATGTTCTTTGTTGTGAAAGTATCTAATTTCTCCATCAATTTTGAAAGATAATTTTGCCAGATACAACAGTCTAGGTTGGAAGTTATTTTCTTTTAGGGCTTGAAATACTTCACTCCAGGCTCTCCTTGATTTGAGAGTTTGCGTTGAGAAATCTGCCATAATTCTGATTGGCTTGCCTTTGAGGGTGATTTGTTTCTTTTCTCTAACTGCCTGTAGGATTTTGTTCTTCTGTTGGGTTTCTGGGATCTTGACTATTATATGTCTAGGTGTAGATTTTTTTTGGTCATGGCTGGTTGGAGTTCTATATGCCTCAATTATCTGTATGTCCAATTCTCTACCTCTGTCTGGGAAGTTTTCTACTATTACTTCTGTGAATAGTTTTTTATGTCAATTGTACTTTCTCCTGTTTTTTCACGGATTCCTATCAGTCTTATGTTATTCTTCTTTGCATCATCTAGCAGCTGTTGAATTGATTTCTCATGATCCCTTACTATCTTTAAGAAATCTCTGTTTTCATGGTCCTTAACAGCGATCCTGTCTTCTATATGATATTCTGTCTTCAGATTCTCTTAGTCTGCTCTGCATGCTTTCAATGGAGTTTTTAATCTCCTGAATATCTGTTTGAATCTGTTTCGTGGATTCCATTTCTTTCTTATGCTGGGCATTCATGGCTTCCAGCATGTTTCTGATCTCATCTATTTTCTTATCTGTTTCTGCTCTAGAGCTTCTAATCATGTCTTTCATTCTGCTCATCATGTCTGTATTTATCTGGGAGATTATTTCTGCTTTGAATTTTTCTAGAGCCTCATGCATCTGCTTTGTTCCTTCCTGTGCTATCAGTTCAGGGTGTCCAAGTGGTTGCTTGTCAGACTTTTCCACCTCCATTTCCCCCAGAATTTCCTTATTGTGGCATGGAAGCCTGCGTTTGTGCCTTGCTTAAGTGTCTTCTCATTTTTGTTTTTGGTACTGTCCTTGGTTTAATTCCTGGGTTGATATTTCAAAATTGCTTAATGTAGGTATCTTTACTGCTTGTGTTTAGAACCCTTGTGGAATGATTGCTTTTCAGAGGTGTCTTCTAGATATAGCTTGTATTTGGCTATTTTATTTTCCTTATACCAGGTAGGAAAATTACTCTGAGGCTATTTTATTTTCCTTATACTAGGCAGGAAAACTAATTAGATCAATCACATGTTAGCCCAAAAGACATAGTCAGCAATACCACAGCATCAAGCACAGCTTAGAAAATGACAATTTGTGGTAGTTATTAATCCATCAATTTTAACTATGTGAGTTAAATTAAAACCAAGGACCAACCTAACATAAGTTTATAGTGAATAAGCTCTTCAATATAGCATCTTTCCCCTTCGGGTGGGGAGTTAAAAGGAGTTGGGGGGCTGGGGATTTAGCTCAGTGGTTTCGCCGCCTGCTGCGCAAGCACAAAGACCCGAGTTCGATCCTGGGTACAAAAAAAAAAAAAAAAGGAGTTGGGAAGGGAGGGACAGGTAGAAAGAACAGATAAGATTAGCGGTGAGGCCCGAAGTCACAGAAAGATCACACAAACTCTAAGAAGTTGTTAAAAGCAAGAGAAAATGGCAGAATGAAAGAACAAAGAT